>NC_089235.1:66345754-66996261 GCF_963924675.1 Phocoena phocoena | reverse complement strand
TTACTAGATTCATACAGCTAAGGTGGTGGAACAGTAATTGAAAACCGTATTTTATAACTCTAAATTTTGGATACTTATTACACCAGGCTCAAGGCTGCTCAGGCTAGAAGAATCATAATTGTTAAAAGATTTCATAGGTCTATGTCATCACAACATGTGAAATCTGAACCATACATGATGGGATTGTCCAGGGCAAATGAGACTAAGAAAACTTTTGATCACATAGTTATAAAAAAGCTGCAAAATTCAGTGGCAGAGTCTTCATTTCAGGAAGAAGAAATTAATTTGGGAGTATTGAGAGATGATAAAGCATTATGAATTGAGAGACAAAAACAAGTGGAAAGCAAATTGTCTAGATCTCCATTTGTTATTGCAGCATTAAGTAGAAGAATAATTGGAACCGTGTATGTGGTCATCATAGGAAACAGAACCATCTTCAGTGCTTATTAAAATGCAGGTTCCTTGGCCTTTCTCCAGACCAACTGTCTCAGAATTTCTGGAGATGAGACCCAGTAATTTGCATTTTTAAAAGATGTTCAGTGATTCTTTTGCGCCCTCAAGTTAGAAAACTACTGAAATAGATCATTCAAGACTATTTACTGGCCCAGTAGCAAAAAATGAGAACAGCAGCTGGGTACAGGACAAACTAAATTTTCTTAATATAATGATTTTCACAGTAAGTGTAAGCCTTAGAGCCCTTGGACAAGTTCTAATCAATAGAGGCAGGTGTTGGAAAGAAAACTGAATTTGGCCATGGAAATTTTAAGTTCCTAACTTGCCAGATCATACAGAAAAAATAACTTATATTTTGATCCTCAGTTTCCTCATCTAAAAATGGCGAAATTAATTTCTGCCTTACAAGGTTATTTTAAGCATTAAATAGGATTCAGAGGGTGGGACTTTGAAGAAGGTAAAACTCTGTGCGTAGGAAACCACGTGCCTTTTGTTTGATGTATGTTTTCATGAGTTCTCACCCATGCATCACCACTAGTAGGACCTCAGCTATTTGTAAACGTCAAAATCAAGTCCATGACCGTGACGTCTTGACAAGTTGAGTTCTCAGTGCCCTGAGAGGCCAGTTTCCTATTTAATCTTGTTGCAAAAGATGGATGGCTGTAGGATATCAAGCTAACTGCTGCCAAGGAGAGGAAACATGTCAGAGCCACGCAAACTTGTAGCCATCCCTACACTCTTTAGTTTCCCCATTATATTTTCTCCTGTGGGTTCCAAAGCTGGGACCATCACCATCCCCTCCCCCCCAAAAACCCCACAGATTATTCTCTGAAAAGCAAAATTTATCTTTACGTATTTTCTGAATGATATGCTAAGACATAGCTCTCATGGAGTGTTTTTTAATTATGTTACCCTGGAACATTTTATTGTTGAAATATTTACTGGACACCTAAACGTACAATACAATGAGGTTGATTCTACTATAAGAACACGCTGAATTAAATGAAAAATATCATTACTTCATCTTAGCTTAGATTGGCTTTCACTTCCTTTTCCCCTATCCAGTGTTTCATCTTGTCCTCAAAGTACCTGTAGATGCATTCCATTTCTGTGGTCAGTCAGCAAGAATTTCCCCATAAGGAATCCTGCTTCTGAAAGTGGTTGAATTATTCTACCCCCAAATTCCCTTTATCCTCTTTCACTGTGTTCTCTTGGCATTGGAAAGGAATGAGTTTAATTCAGCTAGGAATGAGTTTTGCTACTTTCTTAGGGAGACAGGCTAAACCATCCAGCATGTGCTTATATGGATCTTAAGAAGCAAAGAGTCTTAGAAAACAAAAAAATGGATGAAAATGGGAAGAGAGAAGAAAAGAACTTGCTCGTACTGAGCACCTGCTACACAGAAAGCACTAGATTCGTTGCCTTATTTAATTAAAACCCTGCTTCCCCCCAGGCTCCCCACCATAGGCTTTAATGTTAATCTCTCCTAGCAGGTCCCCACCTTTGGCTGCACTTACAGTGGAAATTTTATTTTGTTGGAAAATCCATCCAAAGAATGGCAGAATGAATTTTTTAACACAAACTGAACTTCCCCATAACAACCACTTATGCACTATCATTTACTGGTCCCCTTGGGCAGATATCATGTAATATATGCAGGAAGACCTGTTGCATAACACCTTTGTGGATACTTAAACTGCTGACTTTACTATGATGACCCTGACTCCACTCATAGTCAAACATAATGTTGAAAGGACTCTCACAGATCATCTAATCCATTACCCGTTCCCCCACTTTAGAGATGAGATAATTGAAGGCAACCTAGCAAATAGGCAGCCCCCATAATCTTTTTATTTCTCTGCACATCAGCAGGTACTTAAAAGGGTAGAAAAATGCCCAAAACCCACCCACCAAGGAGTGATTCAGTCTGATATTTCTAGGACTTCTGTTTAACCTTCTATTAAAACCTATTTTAATTGTTTATATTGATTTACCCACTTGTTTACGTCGATTCTGGGGAACAGTCAATACCTTAGCCCTGAGCAGAATTGAGATGCATCAAAATCATAACCCATGGGCAAAATTGGCATGTCCTGCCCCATAGCTGAAACCACAGCCATTTGAGCTTAGCCTCTAGGGGCAGGCCTTCCCAACATCATTGCCATCATTCTCATTCTTCAGGGCCATTGACAGATATCACTACACAGTGCTCAGGAGTAAAAAGAAAGCAAAGACAAGGGGGTAATCCATGTTTCTACAGAGAGAAGTGGAGACCTGATGACACCTAGAGCCAACCATAGTATGGAACCAACCTCCTAATTCTTGGGTTAGAGAGTTTTATTTTCCAAAAGTTTTCTCATTGAAGGAAAGCAGAGTCACTTCCTGGCTAAGCCAAAGGTCATTTTGTATCTGGGAGGAAAAGAAATCCACTGAGGCTATTTCAAAAGCACCTAGGGTTTTTCTTGGGAAGACATAACAAGGAATCTCACAGAAAACCCAAGACTTAAACAAACACAGATAGATCTCACAGGATTGGAGCTGGGAAGTTGGAAATTTCAACTACTTTTTCTGTCTCGCAGAGACCAGGTAGTGTTCCTGAACTGCTTTTCTCTGGCATCAACTCCTTTCTTTCTCAGCTGTCTTGTCTGATAGGGACCCAGCCCAATACCTGAGACTCAACTCTACATCACTTCCAGGTGAACACCTTTAATATTCTGACACCTCTGTGTCTCTACATTCGCTTGTACAATGATTCACTTTGGGTTCTGTGTCTTTCTCTGGTTCAGTCAGCAATGGCTGGGGATGGATTATGAGGCACCCAAGGAAAACAATTTCAAGGGTTGCGTGTGAGCAGCTCAAACTAGAAGGGGAAGTTGGCATGGCAAACTGATTGCCACCTTCAGCGTAACATTCAGCTATGTAAGTGGATTTTATGAGATCAATTATTCATGGTTTCCTCTTCACCTCTTGCCTCTACTTCTCCTTTTCTTAAAACACCAGAGAATAAAAGAACCAGGGGATAAGCCAAAAGTAACGTTTAGGATTCCCCTAAGTAAACAGTAAGTTCATGACTCTGGAACAGAAGAAATACATATGCTTCCTTTAAAATACACACGCACACACACACACACACACACACACACACACAACACAACACATCTATCCCATGTACTTAACATATACAAAGACATTGATAAATATTTAACAAGTATTCACTGAATGACAAATAAATGAATGAATGAGTGAATGAACAAATGAACAAATAAAATGTGTATGTTTGTGTAGATGTAAGTTCCTGTAACGGGTAGTATTACAAATTTCTGCAGAAATGTTTTGCCCACATGTGATTAACTTCTCTTCCCTTCCATTAGGGTAATATGGAGGAGCAACCTAATGTAGAGATAAGGAGCATGGACGCTGAAGATAGACTTTCTGGGTTGGATTAGTGTGACCTTGGACAATTAACTTCTTTGTGCCTCTGATTCTTCATCTTGAGGACAGGAATAAAAATAGTAGTATTAACCTTAGAGGGCTGGGGTAAGGATTAAAAGAGTTAATATACAAAAAGTTCTTGGAAGAGTTTCTGGCATAGTAGGTGCTGAATAAGAATTTATTACAAAAATATAATAATTTATTATTACAATAAGACAAGTGAGTTGTTTCCATAAATTTAATGTCATTCAACAAATATTTATTGGTATACGTACATCACAGATATGTGAACAATATACATGTATATATGTATACACATAAGTTACAGACATATATATATATATACACACACACTTATGTATACATGTGTGTATATCTACCTATCTATATAGTATGACCTTATGGAATATAAGGATTAATCAGGGAATCCAGTGAGGGAGGTAACAGTATAAGAATAACCCAAGAGGTTGAATTGGAAAGAAAAATGCTCCATAAAAGTACCCATACGATTATGAGAAATAAGAATAGGAGATAAACTCTGCCTGGAAATTATCTCATGTATTGCTCAGAAATTCCAGTGGTTCGGGAAAGTTTGCAAGTTTGTACAAGAACTGAGGTCAAACCTGAACTGACAAGAGCCCACTCACAAAGAAGCAGGGATGAGAGGCAAAATAGGAGTAGTAAAGGCCTGTGTAAGGCTTGGGGGATGATTTGGAACCAAATCCTGACCTGAGAATCATAGGGCCTTGTCTGGGAGTTGAATTCGATCCAAAGAAAATAACGCATTCCTCTCCCGTTAACATCCTGAGGAGAGTTAATTTCGGCTGAGCCAAGCCCAAAGTGTGGCCAGGCCCTAAAATCAATGAATTGCGCTTCCTGGCCAAGGATAATAATTTGGCATTGCCCCTACCCAATGATCCATCTCTTGTAACCCCCCACAGTCTTTCCTCACCCTGATCTGTTCAAATTCCAAGTGCAGCTATTGGCTATCAAGGGACATATTGATCTGGGAGGTGATACTGTGGAGGAGCCCTGTCTTCTTTCCTGCATACAGATATGAGGACATTGTCCCACGTCTCCTCCCACTTAACTGAATTCTTTACTTTCTGCTTGTGTCCATGGGCTCCAGGAGAAATGATCTTCCTTAGACTATTCTCACCCCGTAGGGTTTCTTTGTGGAGTTCAGGGGAGGGGTTTGTGTAACTAAAAACCTATTTCCAGTTGATTCTCAAGGTCATTTCAGGACTGCCACATCCTTATTTAGAATTGATCTGCCATGAGCATTCACTCTGAGCGTCTCTGTCTCAATCTCTAAAGCTCTGTCAGGGTCTGAAAGAAGAAATCCCAGTGTGTTTAAGAGCTACATATTTTTAAATGTCTCTATCCCATTTAATAGAGTCAGAACCGAAAATGAGCTAGCTGGCCTGAGGGCTGGAGAAGAAGTTGTAAAGATTGTTACAAGCCCTGATTCAAAAACAAATATCATTTAATGAAAACAGCATGGTTTCTAGAAATCAACACGCCCAGCTCTGCCAATTACCACCTGTGTGGCCCTAGATGTGTGGCTTAACAAATACCTGTCCCAAAGGACTAAAACGAAACTTCAGTTACACAGTGCTTGTAATTACCTAGCTCAGTGGGGCTCCCAAGTTTGCCTCTTCCTTCTTAGACTTCTTGTGATAAATAAAATATTCAGCAGAAACAAAGGACCTAGAGAAAGGAAGAATGGCTGTGATTTGACCCAGGCAAGTGTGGTAAATTTCCACTCATTATTCATTCAAAAATTCTTTATTGAGTTCCTACTTGGAGTGGTTTTCAGGCCCAGTATGGGATGTTGTAGGACATACAAAATTGAGAAATAGACATGGATTCTACCCTCAAGAAGCTTAAAATCTAATACATGATAAAAGATGTATATGCAAAACATTAAGGTATAGGTCAGATCATAATCTGTAAGGTACATCAGATTAGACCTAGAAGAGATACCAGTAATTACTTTGGGACTTCAGAAGATAACAGTTGGTATATAGTTGCTACAGATAAAGAAAGAACCGTGGCCTGGAAATAAAAACACACAGGTGTCCGACAAAGCATTTAAACTATCCTTGAAGGACTGAGTTAGGGTCACTGATAGGAAATTCCATCTAAAAGAAATGCATAATATCTTAGCTAAACTTCCAGGTGTTGAGGACCTACCATGAATGGAGTATTGTGCTAAATAAACACTTTTCAAGCATTTTCTCATTAATCCTCTCCCTGATACTGTAGGGAAGATACCATAGCTCCTATTCACATAAGAAGAAACCACCTCTGAAAGATTGAATGACCTGTTCATGGTCCCACGGAGCTGCAGAGAGCTGTGAGCTGGAGCCCAATTTGTCTGACTCTGAAGAACCTGCTCTGAATCACTCTATTGCACACAGAAGGAAGGAAAGGCAGGATATGCAAGGCAAGCAGTGAGTAGCCCAACTTGGCTGGAGTTTAAAGTATTTAAACATACACAAGAAGAAGCACATAGGAAAAAAGAATGGGGAAAAACTTGAGAAAACCCCATATGTTAGCTTAAGAGTTTTGGCCTTTGTTTTGTATTTCAGAACTAATTCAGGAAAGTATACACTAGAAAGATAGATATGTTTTCCATTAAGGAAGGCTTTAATCACAAAGACAAAAATAAGAAAGAAAGAACAAGTAAGGGGTCTCTCTGGCAGGAACTCTCTCATAACAATAAATGGATCAGTCAAGAGAGGCTGGTGGTCCAGTTGTTAAGACTCCATGCTCCCAGTGCAGAGGGCATGGTTTCGACACCTGCTGAGGGAACTTAGATCTCACATGCCACACAGTGCAGCCAAAAAAAAAAAAAAAAGATCGGTTGGGTGATGCTCCAATTACAGATAACCCCCAAGTATCAGTGGTTTAAAACAATACCCTTGCATGTCTACTGAGGGTCCACAAGAAATCTCTTCTGTACATCACCTTACTCTAGGTCCTTGGCCATCAATGCCAATTCTGGCAGAGGGCAAGAGAGCTCTGGATGGTCTCGCAACTGTATTTAAAAGCTCCAGCCAGAAGTAACAGGCATCACTTGCATTCCAATTCAGGGACCACCTGACCACAAGGGGATGTGACCCTAAGTTATGCGCAGAAATAGAAAAACCAGAATCCTGAACAAACGGCACTCACGGCTATGCCAGCAAACCTGAAGTCTGAAACTGCCCAGGGTTTTTTGAAGATCTCCTGTGCTGTCTTCTCTAGAAATGAATAACTGAGGGGGTGCGACCAGATGTAACCTCACACCACCCGTTAGATTTGAATGAACATTGAGATTACTGTATAGTTTTCAGTATGGAAAATAGTGAAACGACACTTTAAAATGTCCAACTAGGAAACGAGAACTCAGAAGGGAAACCTTAAGTTGAAGGGGGAACCCTAGTCTTTCTCTGGGGCTATGGTCTTGTGTCTGGACATCAGGGCATCATAAAGATGCCCCTCACTGGGAAGAACTCAGCCAGGAGAAGGACGGTAGAAAGCTCATCCAATTAAGTCCCATTTGTTTATTTTTGTTTTTATTTCCTTTACTCTAGGAGGTGGGTCAAAAGTCAGAAAGAGAAAAACAAATACCGTATGCTGACACATATATATGGAATCTAAAAAAAAGGTACTGATGAACCTAGTTGCAGGACAAGAATAAAGAGGTAGACATAGGGCTTCCCTGGTGGCGCAGTGGTTGGGAGTCCGCCTGCCAATGCAGGGGACACGGGTTCGTGCCCCAATCTGGGAAGATCCCACATGCCACGGAGTGGCTAGGCCCGTGAGCCATGGCCGCTGAGCCTGCGCGTCCAGAGCCTGTGCTCCGCAACGGGAGAGGCCACAACAGTGAGAGGTCCACGTACCGCAAAAAAAAAAAAAAAAAAGAGGTAGACATAGAAAATGGACTTGAGGACATGGGGGGGAGGGCGAAGCTGGGCGAAGTGAGCGTAGCATCGACATATATACACTGCCGAATGTAAAATAGTTGGCTGGTGGGAAGAAGCAGCATAGCACAGGGAGATCAGCTCGGTGCTTTGCGATGACCTAGAGGGGTGGGATGGGGGGGTGGGAGGGGACACGTGTGTGCATATGGCTGATCCGCTTTGTTGTGCGACAGAAACTAACACAGTATTAGAAGCAATTATACTCCAATAAAGATCTACTTAAAAAATAGCTCATCCAAGATGCAGTCTGTAGGGGAGTCCATGTCATATGGATGCAGGTTATAGTGTGTGTGTTTCCATCCTGTTAACCCTGTGCATTCAGTAGCATGTTGAATGTTTACAGGTGTCAGCTGGGGCTCAGCTGAGTGGTTGTTTTCCTTATTTGGCTAGAGGGTATTCATGTGATTGCATTTAGTTAGTGGATCAGCTCAGGGCTGGGCTCAGCTGGAGACCCTGGAATGGCTAGGTTCCTCTCCCTCACCCTTTCCATCACCCTCATGGCCTCTTCTTTTTTTTTAAAGAAGATGTTGGGGGTAGGAGTTTATTAGTTAATTAGTTTATTTTTGCTGTGTTGGGTCTTCGTTTCTGTGCGAGGGCTTTCTCTAGTTGTGGCAAGCGGGGACCACTCTTCATCACGGTGCGCGGGCCTCTCACTATCGTGGCCTCTCTTGTTGAGGAGCACAGGCTCCAGACGCACAGGCTCAGTAGTTGTGGCTTGCCGGCCTAGTTGCTCCACGGCATGTGGGATCCTCCCAGACCAGGGCTCGAACCCGTGTCCTCTGCATTGGCAGGCGGATTCTTAACCACTGCGCCACCAGGGAAGCCCGGCCTCTTCTTTTTGATGTGGTCTCTCCATGTGGCTTCCCCACATGATCTCTCCAGCAAGGTAAACAGATTTCTTACATGGTAGCTCATAGCTCTCAAGAAAGCAAAAGAAGGAGCTTCTAGAACTTTGTAAGACTTAGGACTAGAACTTGCGTGACATCACTTCACTGCATTCTGTTTGCTAAAGGTAGTCACCAGGCTAGCACACATTCAAGGGAAAGAGACTAGTCAAAGACATGGATACAAGAAGCATGGAGCAACAGTGGCTGTCAATGTAACAGACCATCACAATATGCTAAAGGTAGTAATCTTACAGTTACAGCCATTCCACCTCTTAGAATTTACAATGCTTAGAAAATACAGAGATAAGTCTTAAGAAGAGACCCCCATGACTACCTTCTAAGAGAACTTTACCCATATCTCTCATCCTCTACCATAAACATTCTACAAAAGTGAGAGAAATTAACTCATGGGCCCTCTCAGAAGACTAAGCTAGCTCTTCCCAGGCATATCCTTGGAAAAGAGCCAACAGCCAATCCACAGGAGAAATGAGAAGGATAATGCCTGGTCACTCACTTTGGTAAACATTCTCAGAAACAAATTATCAAAATGTGTAATCCTGGTTTCATGCACTTAAGGATGGATCAGCTCTAATCCAAAGTGAAGGATAATGAGAAAAACAGTAGTGAGAATTCTGGAGTGGAAGGGATCACAACTTTCCTGCTTCCAGAGGGGCCCACCGGCCACATCCCAAGGAGAATAACAAAACCAGAATAAAGAAGGGAGAAGTGGGACTTCCCTAGCAGCACAGTGGTTAAGAATCTGCCTGCCAATGCGGGGGACACGGGTTCGAGCCCTGATCCAGGAAGATCCCACATGCCGCGGAGCAACTAAGCCCGTGCGCCACAACTACTGAGCCTGTGCTCTAGAGCCCACGAGCCACAACTACTAAGCCTGCGCTCCATAACTATTGATGCCCGCGTGCCTAGAGCCTGTGCTCTGCAACAAGAGAAGCCGCCACAGTGAGAAGCCCGAGTACTGCAACGAAGAGTAGCCCCCGCTCACTGCAACTAGAGAAAGCCCACACGCAGCAACGAAGACCCAATGCAGCCAGTAAATAAATATATAAACTTACATATATGTATATTAAAAAAAAGAAGGGAAAAGCCACCACCACCTTTATAGAAGGGATTTGAACTTGGACATGACAAAGCAGGGGGGTAGAAACAGAGATGGTAGAAGTTAAGTTTATTTGATGATGTTGTTTTAAAATAAACCCAATTACATATTTTAGTGGATTGTCCTGATGGTCTCATTTTAGAAATTAGTTATCCCTTATCTTCAACCCATGAGATCTTAGTGGCTCTCTGCTTTCCTATCTGAAGAGTTAAGATTAAAAACTACTGTCAAGGGTTGAAAAGTAATAGAGTAGCCTAGGGTTCCAGGAGAGTCTGAAATTGAAAGAATCCTGCTGTGTTTTTAATCTTTCATTTCAGAATCAGGGAGATTAGGTGGATGGTCAGAAACTGGTTATTAGATGTATTAAAGTTCACCCAACTTCACAGCAATGTACATTGTAACTCTAATGTTTCCAGGAATAGAGGGAGGGCGTGCATCCTCACGGCCACATTTATCAGAGCTTTAGCAGACAACACAGGAGCCCATCTGCTCTAAGGTGAGCACTCAAGCTTTGACAACAGGAACAAACATGGGGATTTTGTAAAACTTGTTGTGTCAGTTAGGGTCCCAACAGGAAACAGCATTCCACTCAAAAGGATTTAACTAAAGAGAATGAATGACCTTTGATGGAATCAAGAGAACCAGCTAATGATGTGGAGGCACTCAGAGACTAGCAATGAGTCATCACCACCCCTTCGGTTGAAGGGACAATGGGAGGAAACAGTGTTACCGGTGAGACCTGAAACCATGGGGAAGAAAATACCTGCAGAAACTCTAGTGTAGAAGGATGCAGTCATTCTCCAAACTGCAACACTGAAATAAGGGAGAGGTGAGGATATCAATAACCCAAACTTTCTCTCCTCAAACCCCTCAGACTCTCCAGTCTCCAAGTGGTGTATTTCATTGTCCAGGTCAAACCATAAGCCAGAGGACAATGGAGCCCTTAATAGAGTCCAAGAAATCAGTCCCCAGAAATACACAGAGCTGGGTGGAAATGGGAAAAAAATGAATTAGCCAAGTGGGGAGATAAGCATCAATGGAAAAAAAAACAGCACAATTATAAAAAGTGGGAGGGGGTAGAGAGTAATTACCATGAGTCACAGCCACAGAGATAGGAGTATCATCAACTCTTTAAAACACTTAAAATTATATTTGAAGATTCACAGAGGAAAACACTGAAAATAATTTCATTCACTTCATATCACAGACTTTTACATATTGCAGAAGAAATTATGGGTGGAGTTTAAGAGTCATTGTGGAACACTACTTAAAAGGCAAAAGATTCTAACTAAAGGATCTAGCACCACCAAGCTGTGAAAACTTCACCTTCAGAAATAATTATTATGATCTTACGGTTAATTGAAACAAGTTGTACCTGTGAAATCCTATTCGTTCATAATAATAATCCAGAGAGGAAATGAAACACTAAGTATAAAGAATTGCCGGTGTAAAACAAAAGAGTGATGACTACAGTAAGGAGCATTTAACTTTTTAGGAAATTTGGAAGAGAGATATATATGAGGATTTTGTTTCTTCTTTTCAGTGAACATCTATTTATAAAGTTTCAATATGTGCTATTTCTTTCTTTGTTAGTGGAGAAAGCGAATACAAAGAATGGGAGACAAACACTCCTAGGGATTATATACAATAGCTAAGTACAAAGGTAGCTTAAAATGTGTTCCAAAGTTCTAAATAAGACTCGTGTTCTTAAAGAGGAGAGTTAACTATGCAAACTCATTCCCTCATCTCCAAGGAAAAGAAACATCTGATGGCTAATTAAATAAAATAACACACATTAGTAACATACATGTTTAATAAGACAAACAGTTCAGGTTGATATATCATAAATCAATACTTGCTTTGCAGAGTCAATTCACGTACAGCACAGTCCTTGGCATCTAGAAGTTCGTCAGTGCCAGATCTTTTAAGTTTACTCTTTACATAAAATATAACATTTGTTTAAGAATGGCAACTCCAGCTGATTTCTATTTTAGAAACACACTAAGAAAATTTTATGACTGTTTAAGACCCTTGTTCATGCTTATTAATGACTCGTACTTACCTAGAAGCACATAGCAATGAGTGGCAAAGTGTTTATTTGTTTGTTTGCGGTACGCGGGCCTCTCACTGTTGTGGCCTCTCCCGTTGCGGAGCACAGGCTCCGGACGTGCAGGCTCAGCGGCCATGGCTCACGGGCCCAGCTGCTCCGCGGCATGTGGGATCTTCCTGGACCGGGGCACGAACCCATGTCCCCTGCATCAGCAGGCGGACACTCAACCACTGCGCCACCAGGGAAGCCCGCAAAGTGTTTTAATAAACTAAAAATCCCAAGAATGCAGCACAGTGCCCAGATCGTAGCAAATGTTCCATAGATGTTTGTTGAATGAAAGGGTATGACACTGACTACCAGTAATATTAATAAAATCAATAAAAGCCAACATACACTTTTAATACCTCCCAAAGGATTTTCTCGGATCTCTTAGCATTTTTTCCTTCCTTTTTAAATCTTTAGTTAAAAAGATTATTTCTGATTGAGAAGAGAGATGACAAAAGTATGAACTAAGCATCCCTCAGCCCCCTAACCTTACTGAGATGGTAGATCTTTTACAAGCATTCAGTGGTGAAAGCTGTCTTTCAAAAAACATCTATGGAGCACCTACAATGTCTTGTGTTCTTCACTAAGTTCTGGGATGCAAGGATGGGTAAGATATAAGGCCTTTGGGGAGAGAACATCTCAAGGTCAACAACATTGAATACCATGACTTCAAGGAGAACAATAGAAGAGGCAAGACATACAACAATAAATGTATCCATACAAGGAATATCTAGGTGCCCTAAGAGCAGTACAGATTGAAAGCACTACAGGAACCCAGAGGAGGGTGAGGTTACATAAGCCAAAATACCTGAAACCAATACCAAATATGTACTGTGCAGGTGGACAGCTCGCTTCAGTCCTGACACGGCTGTGTTTTGTGTTCACCATTTCAAGGCTACCATGAAATAGGTCAGCAAGAACGGATTCTATAACAGACCCTAATGAAAGTCTCAGACAATAGAAATCCTTCTTTGGTGTTTGACACTTGTCCCAGGGAAAGCCTGCCACATGTCAACTCTGATAGAACACAACAGCCAATGTTTAAACATTCCATCTCCTCAAGTTGTCTTTCCAAAATGCACCCAATTCATCTTGTGTGAGGTGAAAGGCGTGGTCAGATTTCTGAGTGATGAAATCATTCAGAAGGAATCCAGCTACCACATGCAAGATATTGCTATATTAATATTTGATTCAAGAGAATGTGGGACCAGTTATCAATAATTCAGTCATCATTTAATATCAGAGACATGGAGTGCGCCCAACTGTGGTATTAGTTTACACATTAGAGTGACTAAGATGTAACGTGTTATTGCCACTGTCACATTTCTTATGTTACACGATGACAGCATGGCTTATGAGGACTGAAATGATACGCGTATTCTGCCACCCAGATTCATAAAACAGTTGGGAGCCACTAAGCCAGCCCTACTGGAGGACTTGTAAAAAGAAATGTAGATTAGGATTCTGTTTTAGTTTGGATTCTTCTAGAAGAATCAGTCCCTGAGATGGGGATTCAAATGCAAGTCACGTGCAAGTAGAAGGTGAAGGAAATACTAGCAGGGGAGTGGATGAGACAAGAGAGAGAAGGTGGCCAAGTGGGAGCACGGTGTCCGAATGTCTAGACTTCAATGCCATTGGGTCACTCTGACAGTCAGTGCAAAATATGCCCAAGGGATGTGGAAGCTAGGGTGTTTATACAACAGTCCCCATTAGTGATTGGTTGAAAGCTGCCCCTAGTAGCACTAGGGGCAGCTTGCAATCCACCCACAGGGAGGAAAAACATGCCTCAGAGAGAAAGTTCTCAAGCACAGGAATGGAGGGGTTGGCAGTTGGAAATAGGGGATATGGCAGGGCACTGGTGGGATCTGTCACCATGTCACAACAACTGGCTCCACATCTTGTCCCCCTCACCCTAATAGACAGAAGGGGAGAGAGCCAATATTAAGTACCCACTACATTATACACACATTGCACGCCGTAACATCTAATCCCTAAATAAAGGCATACACCTTTACCAAAGGAATGAACTAGATGCCAGAAGAATAAGGGACTTACCCAAGCTAGCCCAGCCCCAGGAAGTAAGAGGACAGAGACTCAGTCCTCTCCAACCTCTAAGCTGACACCTTTCCAATGAAGGGCATGCAAATTCCCCTGTGGCCACATCAGGCAACGCTAAGTCACTTAGATGCAATCTGCACACCTAGATTTTGACTGGTGGTTACCAAACATCTCCAGTTTTGACTTTGTTTTCCCCCTGCCTAGAATGCCTTCCTCCTTTTACACCTGCTTATTGAAGTTGGGCTGCTGGTGAGTCGAAAGTCAGCCTTTAAAGAAGACAAGGGCTTATTAGATAAGCAGAGCGAAGCATAAAGAGACATCCCACATGGAAGAACAGGATGAAAGTGGTGCTGATACTTCTAATGAGCTTAAGTAATTCTCACACACACCAGAGTTTGACGGCAACATCCACAAGCAAAAGCCGAGAGGTGAGGATGTGCGTGAGATGCTCAGGAAAAACAGGGTGATTCCTTTGCCTGTAGCTCTGGAGGAAGAGTCCTGTGGGTACGCAGACACAAGCACTAGATGACCTTTGAAAGCCACGCTATTGACTCTGGTCTCCTTCCAGGGACAAAAAAACACTCTTGTGGGTTTCTGAGCAGGGAAAGTGTCATACACAAAGTAATCAGGAAGATTAATCTGGCAGCCATAAACCAAATGGGTTAGAAAAGGGAGGATTGGAACTGGAATGCAGTCACAAAATATAAGGAGCTTT
Source organism: Phocoena phocoena (assembly GCF_963924675.1). NCBI lineage: Eukaryota > Metazoa > Chordata > Mammalia > Artiodactyla > Phocoenidae > Phocoena > Phocoena phocoena. Next base: position 66,981,533 of record NC_089235.1, on the reverse strand, counting down.
TAGAAATGTCCCTTGGATCCCCAGGGTTTACATTTTTCCTTATTCATTTTTTGCTTTTCTATCCTACATTAAGGACAAGCCAAGCTAGCTTTGCTCAAATCTTGAGCTGGGTTTCAAGGACTTACTCTTTCAAGGACACTCAGAAAATTCCTTCTCCTGGCTTTGTGGAGTAAAAAATCTAACCAGTCTCATTTCCCTCACTTTTCACTCATCCTTCTGGTTCATAAGAGACTTTCAAGAAGTATTTTCTCCTTGTGATCGAAAGTGGCTATTTTTTCATCTCTATTGTGCTAAGCTTTTAAGTCAGAGCTAAAAAGTTCTGGTGTCTGGAGAGCCAAGATGCTAAATGTGGAAACCCATTATTTCATCTTGCCAGGTGAGTCTCAAAACTTTCTCAGGTATAGTGGCCCATGAAGCATGCCTGAGATGCTAATGCACACACATGCACACAAAGGCCTGGCTTCTGCCTTTGTCAACACCCTGATGACACGTCAGTCCTGCCCTTTATCCAAATAAGGGGTTTTGTTCTCAGTCCTAAGGGCCATTAGGAAGACAATTCAACAAATGTAAAAGAACAGGACTGTGGGGGCTTCCCTGGTGGCGCAGTGGTTGAGAATCTGCCTGCCGATGCAGGGGACACAGGTTCGTGTCCCAGTCCAGGAAGATCCCACGTGCTGCGGAGCGGCTGGGCCCATGAGCCATGGCCGCTGGGCCTGTGCGTCCGGAGCCTGTGCTCCGCAACTGGGGAGGCCACAACAGTGAGAGGCCCGCGTATCGCAAAAAAAAAAAAAAAAAGAACAGGACTGTGTTGTTAGACTGGACCTTTCTAGACTTTTAATGAAACTCTGATTTGAAGTCCCGTATCCACTTGGATGCCAATCAATAGGGCAACTTCCAGGAGGCAGTATTACCCTCTCACTACTGATGGAAGTCCAGCTTTCTGCTAACTAGTGATTGGAAGAGCTGTTTATTGCAAGGAGAAAGTGACTATCAAATAAAGACTAAAAATCATTTTGAGTGGCAATTTTCCAATTTAAGTAAAACTGAAAAAAAAAAAAAAGACCTAAACTGAGACTGGGGAAGTCCCTGGTGTCAGGGAAATTAGATCAAAATTGTTGGGAATTTTCAAGGCGCACTTAACCCTCTCTTCCTCAACCGATTCTGAACAAATTCAAAAGTAAGCTCGTGAGAAGCAGTTGCAGGATTAAAATATCACCGTTTCCATCCTACCACATGTGTCACCTCATCATCAAGATCCTGGATTTAAGTTCTCTTTCTTGTATGCACGATAGAAATCAACAATGGTGTAGAAACAAGAGAAGGACTTAATAGAACCTTGTGATTGAAATTGTTATTTCCATTGTTGGTGAGTGTGAATGGTGGAAATGTGCATCCACGTGGTCTGGAAGAGTGAGAAATATCTCAAGTGAGACCCTATAACAAGACCAAATCCCAAGGCAGAAGACAGGAAGTGCAAGGGGTTCTAGTGAAAAGTGACCCCTCCAGAGGGCACGAGTGGCTGATGCAGGCTTCTGAAGGACACGGAAAGGGCTCAAACTGAGTGGATAGCAGAGGATGTAGATGTATTTCAAGCTTGCTTACCCCTGCCCTTTCATTCACTCAGCCTTCAGCAGTGATTTTGCCTAAATAAGCAACTTCAGAAGATTTAAAAAACAAAAGCATTTTGGTGTGTTTATTTTAAGGATAGACCCGTTTCCAGTCCATTGTTACATGCAACTGATGCACAGCAAGGATGGACTTGTTACTAGACTTTTCTTTACAGTCTATAAATGTGTGTGGCTAATTCTATAACCGCCTGCGGTTGTACAGATGGAAATAGCTCCAGCTGGAACTTGCACCAAGACTAAAAGATGCTTGGCAGTGGCAATTATAGATTCTGATGGCCAAGGACTGGAATGGCTTGGCCTATTTTCCCTTTTCGGGTTCCAAACTACAGCGCAGGTGGACAGAGGTTGCCCATGCCTTAAAATATTTCTGCAAGGGTGAGGCTGGCAGGCATGACTGACCTATTTCAGTTCTGGAGAAATGGTTCAGCTCTTTATGATTCAGTATTTCTTTGGATGTGACCAAAGGAAATGAATTTATTTGATTTACTTATTATTGATTTTCTTCCATTTTACTGAGCTCTGAAAAATATTAAAAGATAATTATTAAAAATAGGGAATCAGATGTAGGCAGTCAAAAGGTCAAACTTCCGGTTATAAGATAAATAAGTACAGGGATATAACGTACAACATGATTAATATAACTAACACTGCTGTATGTTATATATGAAAGTTGTTAAGGGTGTATATCCTGAGTTCTCATCACAAGGAAAAAAGTTTTTTTTCTTTTCTTTTATATCTATATGAGATGATGGAAGTTCACTAAACTTATTGTGGCAATCATTTCATGATGTGTGTGAGGCAAATCATTGTGCTGTACACCTTAAACTTGTACAGTGCTGTATGTCAATTATATTTCAATAAAACTGGAAAGAAAAAAAGAGCGCAATTTTTTTAAAAGGCAATTATTAAAAATAAGTGTGCCGTGTATTAGTTATGTCAATAATAACGGCTAATAGACTTGCACTCTTTTGAGAGAGGAGGGAATGAACTCACAGGCACCCTTGGCCAGGAACAACCTAGAATTCAGTCCAGACACTGAGTCTATTCAGAGGTTTTCCACCACATCCCAGAGCTCTCTGCCTGTCAAAAGCTTGCTCTCGGCACCTAGGAAATTTCATAGTTCATTAATGTTAGAGAATGTTACCTGGATTATTTTATGAAGTTGTGGCTGTTAGGAGCAATAATACATATGGGGACTACAAGTTTCATGTGATGCAAAACTTATGAAAATCTGAATGCCACTGCAAGACCAGATTTTTCCTGTTTTTAAGGAGAGTCTTCTCCTTACACATCTACAAAGCAAACCAGAATAATAACCTCCATCAGGTCTGGCTGTGAAAGACAATGAAAGTGTTAATTTTGTGTGAACCTAAGGTCTGTGTGCTTCTTTTGAGATCTTGAAAGCATCTTGTGGCCTATTGCCTCTCTTTGAAATGGTTATTCCAACACAGAGCACACCGTTTTCTGAACACCATTAGGCAGTTTTGAAAACATGATGAGGCCAGACATCTGCTCATGCCATCCTAGCTGTGTGAAGATGGAAAATATTCTGCCCTGAACACCCTTGGTAAGCCGATTCTAGGAGAAATGTATGGTTTATCATTCAGGGTACATTTAAGTTTTGCCAATCACATTCACTTCAGGCTTAGCTATTATTCTCCATCACATTCCTTGGGGAAAAAATGAGACATTATTCCTATTAACATTATTATTATAGGATTATAATTCCCATTGACAAGATAAGAAGTGTAAAGTCCCTAAAAGCCACTTTATTTATCCAAGTTTCCAAAGCAAGTGTTTAATTAATTGAACAATAAGGCCATTAGACTGAGGTGGCCCTAATGCTGAGGTAGCTCTAGTTAAGCAAACCAAAACCTAAACCTATAAATGCCTCAAGGTTACAAATCAATGAGCTAAGGACAGCCAATCACAAACAGCCAACTGGGCTTTAAGCTACAGCCAATCAAATAAATTCCTTTCTTCGCCTCCGCACTTTATGTAAGTCTTTCCCCTGAATCAGGTCATGGAGGGCTCCTAACCACTTCTGCTTTGCCACTGCCCTATTCAAATTGATTGTTGTTCACATAACCCTTTTTTTCCTAACGTTTTCCCCCCAGAGATAACTGACATAGAGCACTGTATAAATTTAAGGTATATAACATAATAATTTGAGTTACATTTATTGTGACATGGTCACCACAATAAATTTAGTTAGCATCCATCATCTCATATAGGTTCCAAAAAAAAGAGATGTTTTTTCCTTGTGATGAAAGCTCTTAGGAGCTACTCTCTTAGCAACTTTCAAATAAAGCATACAACAGTTTTAAGTACAGTCATCGTGTTGTGCATTACATCCCTGTTACTTATTTATCTTATAACTGGAAGTTTGCACTCAAACTCTTAAAATTTTTACTATGCCTCAGTTTATCTTTTAACATGAGTTAGAGCTTCAACCACCAGAACACAGGCACCAGTCCCCTCCACCAGGAATCTTACACAGCCCACTGAACCAACCTTAGCCACTGGGGACACCCACCAAAAACAACAGGAACTACGAACCTGCAGCGTGCGAAAAGGAGACCCCAAACACAGTAAGATAAGCAAAATGAGAAGACAGAGAAATACACAGCAGATGAAGGAGCAAGGTAAAAACCTACCAGACTAAACAAATAAAGAGGAAATAGGCAGTCTACTTGAAAAAGAATTCAGAGTAATTATAGTAAAGATGATCCAAAATCTTGGAATTAGAATGGAGAAAATACAACAAACATTTAACAAGGACCTAGAAGAACTAAAGAGCAAACAAGCAATGATGAACAACACAATAAATGAAATTAAAAATTCTCTAGAAGGAATCAATAGCAGAATAACCAAGGCAGAAGAACTGATAAGTGACCTGGAAGATAAAATAGTGGAAATAACTACCACAGAGCAGAATAAAGAAACAAGAATGAAAAGAATTGAGGACAGTCTCAGAGACCTCTGGGACAACATTAAACACACCAACATTCGAATAATAGGGATCTCAGAAGAAGAAGAGAAAAAAAAAGGACTGAGAAAATATTTGAGGAGATTATGGTTGAAAACTTCCCTAATATGGGAATGGAAATAGTCAATCAGGTCCAGGAAGCATAGAGAGTCCCATACAGGATAAATCCAAGAAGAAATATGCCAAGACATATATAATCAAACTAACAAAAATTAGATACAAAGAAAAAATATTAAAAGCAGCAAGGGAAAAACAACAAAAAACATACAAGGGAATCTCCATAAGGTTAACAGCCAATCTTTCAGCAGAAACTCTACAAGCCAGAAAGGAGTGGCAGGACATACTTAAAGTGATGGAAGGGGAAAACCTACAACCAAGATGACTCTACCCAGCAAGGATCTCATTCAAATTCGATGGAGAAATTAAAACCTTTATAGACAAGCAAAAGCTAAGAGAATTCAGCACCAGCAAACCAGCTTTACCACAAATGCTAAAGGAACTTCTCTAGGTGAGAAACACAAGAGAAGAAAAGGACCTACAAAAACAAACCCAAAACAGTTAAGAAAATGGTGATAGGAACATACATATCAATAACTACCTTAAATGTAAATGGATTAAATGCTCCAACCGAAAGACATAAACTGGCTGAATGGATACAAAAACAAGACCCATATATATGCTGTGTACAAGAGACCCACTTCAGACCTAGAGACACATACAGACTGAAAGTGAGGGGATGGAAAAAGATATTCCATAGAACTGGAAATCAAAGAAAGCTGGAGTAGCAATTCTCATATCAGACAAAATAGACTTCAAAATGAAGACTATTACAAGAGACAAAGAAGGACACTACATAATGATCAAGGGATCAATCCAAGAAAAAGATATAACAATTGTAAATATTTATGCACCCAACATAGGAGCACCTCAATACATAAGGCAGATGCTAACAGCCATAAAAGGGGAAATCGACAGTAATACAATCATAGTAGGGGACTTTAACACCCCACTTTCACCAACGGACAGATCATCCAAAATGAAAATAAATACGGAAACACAAGCTTTAAATAATACATTAAACAAGATGGACTTAATTGATATTTATAGGACATTCCATCCAAAAACAATGGAATACAATTTCTTCTCAAGTGCTCATGGAACATTCTCCAGGATAGATCAAATCTTGGGTCACAAATCAAGCCTTGGTAAATTTAAGAAAATTGAAGTCATAACAAGTATCTTTTTGGACCACAGCATTATGAGACTAGATATCAATTACAGGAAAATATCTGTAAAAAATACAAACACATAGAGGCTAAACAATATGTTACTAAATAACTAAGAGATCACTGAAGAAATCAAAGAAGAAGTCAAAAACTACCTAGAAATAAATGACAATGAAAACATTACGACCTAAAACCTATGGGATGCAGCAAAAACAGTTCTAAGATGGAAGTTTATAGCAATACAATCCTACCTCAAGAAACAAGAAACATCTCAAATAAACAACCTAAACTTACACCTAAAGCAATTAGAGAAAGAAGAGCAAAAAAACCCCAAAGTTGCTGAAGGAAAGAAATCATAAAGATCATATCAGAAATAAATGGGAAAAAAATGAAGGAAATGATAGCAAAGATCAATAAAACTAAAAACTGGTTCTTAGAGAAGATAAACAAAATTGATAAACTTTCCCTGGTGGTGCAGTGGTTGAGTGTCCACCTGCCGATGCAGGGGACACAGGTTTGTGTCCCGGTCCGGGCAGATCCCACATGCCGTGGAGCGGCTGGGCCCATGAGCCATGGCTGCTGAGCCTGCACGTCCGGAGCCTGTGCTCTGCAACGGGAGAGGCCACAACAGTGAGAGGCCCGTGTACCACCAAAAAAAAAAAAAAAAAAATTGATAAACCTTTAGCCAGACACATCAAGAAAAAAAAGGGAGAAGACTCAAATCAGTAGAATTAGAAATGAAAAAGGAGACGTAACAACTGACCCTGCAGAAATACAAACGATCATGAGAGATTACTACAAGGAACTATATGCCAATAAAATGGACAACCTGGAAGAAATGGACAAATTCTTAGGAAAGCACAACCTTCCAAGACTGAACCAGGAAAAAATAGAAAATATAAACAGACCAATCACAAGCACTGAAATTGATACTGTGATTAATAATCTTCCAACAAACAAAAGCCTAGACCAGATGGCTTCACAGGCAAATTCTATCAAACATTTAGAGAAAAGCTAACACCTATCCTTCCCAAACTCTTCCAAAATAGAGCAGAGGGAGGAACACTCCCAAGCTCATTCCACCATCGCCCTGAAACCAAAACCAGACAAAGATGTCACAAAAAAAGAAAACTACAGGCCAGTATCACTGATGAACATAGATGCAAAAATCCTCAACAAAATACTAGCAAACAGAATCCAACAGCACATTAAAAGGATCATACGCCATGATCAAGTGGGGTTTATGCCAGGAATGCAAGGATTCTTCAACATACGCAAATCAATCAATGTGGTCACCTTATCTTTGATAAAGGAGGGAAGAATATACAATGGAGAAAAGACAGTCTCTTCAATAAGTGGTGCTGGGAAAACAGGACAGCTACATGTAAAAGAATGAAGTTAGAACACTTCCTAACACCACACACAAAAATAAACTCAAAATGAATTAAAGACCTAAATGTAAGGCCAGACACCATCAAACTCTTAGAGGAAAACATAGGCAGAACACTCTGTGACATAAATCACAGCAAGATCCTTTTTGACCCACCTCCTAGAGAAAGGGAAACAAAAACAAAAATAAATAAATGGGACCTAATGAAACTTAGCAGGTTTTGCACAGCAAATGAAACCATATACAAGATGAAAAGACAACCCTCAGAATGGGAGAAGATATTTGCAAATGAAGCAACTGACAAAGGATTAATCTCCCAAATATACAAGCAGCTCATGCAGCTGGATATCAAAAAAACAAACAACCCAGTCCAAAAATGGGCAGATGACTTAAATAGACATTTCTCCAAAGAAGATATACAGATTGCCAACAAACACATGAAAGGATGCTCAACATCACTAATTATTAGAGAACTGCAAATCAAAACTACAATGAGGTATCAATTCATACCAGTCAGAATGGCCATCATCAAAAAATCTACAAACTATAAATGCTGGAGAGGGTGTGGATAAAAGGGAACCCTCTTGCACTGTTGGTGGGAATAAATTGATAGAGCCACTATGGAGAACTGTATGGAGGTTCCTTAAAACACTGAAAATAGAATTACCATATGACCCAGCAATCCCACTACTGAGCATATACCCTCAGAAAACCATAAAAGAATCATGTACCACAATATTCATTACAGCTCTATTTACAGTAGCCAGGACATGGAATCGACCTAAGTGTCCATCAACAGATGAATGGATAAAGAAGATGTGGCACATATATACAATGGAATATTACTCAGCTATAAAAAGAAATGAAATTGAGTTATTTGTAGTGAGGTGGATGGACCTAGAGTCTGTCATACAAAGTGAAGTAAGTCAGGAAAAGTAAAACAAATACCATATGCTAACACATATATATGGAATGTAAAAAAAAAAAGGTTCTTATGAGCCTAGGGGCAAGACAGCAATTAAGACAGTCAGAGAGAACGGACTTGAGGACACGGGGACTGGGAAGGCTAAGCTGGGATGAAGTGTGAGAGTGTCATGGACATATATACACTACCAAATGTAAAATAGATAGGTAGAGGGAAGCAGCCACATAGCACAGGGAGATCAACTCGGTCCTTTGTGTCCATCTAGAGGGGTGGGATAAGCAGGGTGGGGGGAGGGAGGGAGGGAGGAGATATGGGGATATATGTATATGTATAGTGATTCACTTTGTTATACAGCAGAAACTAACAAGCCATTGTAAAGCCATTATACTCCAATAAAGATGTTAAAAAAAAAAAAAAGATCCTTGACCTTATCACATACAAAGACCCATTTTTTTGCCATGTATGATAACATTCACAGATTCCAGGGATTAGGACATAAATATCATTTGGAGGACCGTTTTTCAGCCTATCACACTACACAATTTCAAATTTTACTCTAAAGCTACAATAATCAAGACAGTGTGACACTGATATAAGGATAGACTTAGAGACTAAGGAACAGAATAGAGTCCAGAAATTCACCCTACATTCAAGGTCAATTGATTTTAACAATGTCTCCAAGACAATTAAATGGTAAAGGATAATCTTTCAACAAATGGTGTTTGGAATAACTGGATATCCATAAGAAATAAAAGAATAAAAACCCTAAGACCTTTATCTCATGCATAAGCAAAAATTAACTTAAAAAATGGATAATAGACCTAAATGCTAAAATTATAAAACTTCCTGGGCTGAGTCTTCCTGGGAACACTGCCAGGATGTCAGTGCTTTTTTCACCTAAATTAAAGGGGCTTTCCTAAAGGACACAGTCTAGAAAAAAAAAAAACTGCTGAGAAGCATAACCACAGAAGACATGTGGAGTGCCTCTACTGCAGATTCCAGCAACCCTAAAGAGGTGAGATTTGTCGCAGAGTGAAACAGGGAGATGTAGAGTGCATTTAGGGGAAAAAGGGGAAAAGGTTAAAATGTAGGGCGGTTTTGGAGGGTCAAACAGGAGTCTAAAGGGGTAAGAAGAATTCACACTTATTTTATCTGACTTAACGCTTTACGTATGACAGGTCACTTATCTTCCCGACAGCACTTTGAAGCAGTTACCACAACTGACGTTTTACAGATGAGGGAACTGAAGCCCGTAAGTGATTTGTGCAAGGTCATACATCTGGTAAATAGAACCAGAATTCAAATCTAAGTGTGCCTGATTCTACTACTGCCTACCTTTCAGAAAGTTGTGTTAATTAAAAGTACTAATTCCCATAAAATAGGGAACAGAGGGCTTGGTACATCATAAGTATGAAATGACATTTACCCCGTTTGCTCAAGACTCCAATACGTAACACCTGAGGAGGCCAAGCCACCCAGCAGCTAAGCCTCACTCTTCATCATGTGCAAATTCAGGTTGTAAATGCTGCTACCCGAGGAACACAGGGCAGAGAAGCTACCTGGGGGGAAATGAAGTATGCCTGCTTATGAGGATTGGCAGCCAGGACGACAAAGCCCTTCCAGTAGAATACCTGGACCCTGGGGACATTGCAGAGGGGTCCCTTGAAGTTGCTACAAAGAACATTAAAGAGGACAGATAGAGAAAGCAGATCAAAACACAAAGGACAGGAGGAAAGGAACAAATCACTGAGCTAGAGAACAGTTAACAGCCCCTGGCGTAAATAAGTTGTAAGATTTCGCCTAATTCTTTTGCAAACCTGTATGCATTTCTGTTAAAAACCAAATGGGCACTAATTAAGATAGTAATAGAAATAAATGCATGACCTGCTGATGATAAAACAGGGACGAGCTGAGTGCCTCTGCCTGCAGAGACTGAAGGATTAGACAGCTGGCGGCTGGTGGTTACTTATCAACCTCCAAAACCAGTACTAAGAAACGTTCATGTGATAATAACGACTAATGTCCACTGAACACTTGCTATGTGCTTTGCCTGGGTTATTTATTTATTATTCACGATCTTATGACAGCCCACAATTATCCTTACTTAACCATGAGGAAACTGAAACCAAGAGGGTTAGCAGGTATTGCATTTAAAATTAGGATTGGTTCTATTCAATCTTAAAAATGAAGCCATTTATTATAGCTGTGTGTACATCCTCTCTCCCCCAGAAGTAGTCTAATAACACATCTTTCCACTCCTCTCCTCCCAAAAAACCTGGCAGTAGTCGCTGTTTCTGGCATTTCCTTAGGGGATCTGCTTTTAGAATATTCCAATTTCACTCTTGCAAAGTGCATTAGTCACTATGGAAACAGTTAATTCATTGATAATAGTGGAGATCTTTTATTAATAAGGATACAACAGCATATGTGACCCGTAATTAGCAGCTCTGCACAGAAAGGCATCCCAGAAAAAATGTACAGCATGATAGGATTTTGGCCTTACTACCATCTGCTGCAGGATGTAAATACAGGGCAACCACTCTTGGTGAGTCCATTTGGTAAATCTTCTGAGGATTCTTAAGTACTGGTCTCCCCAGACCTCATTTCCCAAACCTGCCACTTGCACAGAGGCAGTGAGCTGCCTGCTGAGCACAAAGTGATCTCCATCCTCCCCACTCCCTCCTCTCAGAGGGCTTTCAAGTGACTTGGGAGATGACCAGACAGTTACTGGGCCTAATTAGCTCCCCTGCCAACTGGAGCACTCCCTCCCACACCCCACGGCCTTCCACACAAAAGCTGCAAATTGCTTTCCAACCTTTGAAGCCATCCCAGGAAAGCACTAAAGAAGAGCTTCCTAGCTGTGTCTTTAGTGGTAGGCACCCTCTGATCAAAAGCCTGGGCAAAGAGCAGGAGAACCAGCCCCTGATGGGCAGTGGCTTCAGAGAAGCGCTGATGCCCGGAGCTAATCAGGGCCAGCAGGGGAAGGACCAGCGCCTGAGTGTAAAAGCCCAGCTTCTGATACCTGCTGTGTGGACCTGGCCATTCAGACAAAAGTCAGTGGGAGTCAAAGCTCTCCCCCTTCCCCCTCATTCTCTTTTTCCTTCCCTGGGCAGTGCTGGCCTGGCTTCCATGCTCAGAGGCAGCAAAATCAGGACAAAAAAGCTTTCTGCTTCTGAATCACTCCTTCACTTCCTTGTCTGCAGCCCCTCTGTTTTCAGACAGGCTGCATCTGAATTCTGGCTCCAACACCGACTAGCAGTGTGACTTTGGACTGGTTCCTTGACTCTCCAAGCCTCAGTTTCCTTGTCAGACTGCCTGGTTTGCATTCCAGCACCATCACTTAATAGCTGGAGAGCTTAGGGAAGTTACTCCTTTCTGTACCTTGCTTCTCACACATCAAATGAGGATAATAACAGCACCTGTCTCAGAGGCAGGAGCTGGAACCCACGAGGTCTACCTGTGAGTCTGCAAGCACAGTGGGAGGGGCGGGATGGTGGGAGCCGGAGCCATGAAGGAGATATAGCCACTGCTGGTGGCATCCCTCTTTGGTCTAACCAGCATCCAGTAAGCCAAAGAGCCTGGGAAGCACAGTTTGCAAAGGTCCGTCCTCTGGGGTGCAGAGCAGCACGGGAAGGATGAATCTGAGGGTGAAAAGGCACAGGACTGTGTGCTGCATAGGACCCAAAGGCTTGTCTGCGGGGCTAAATAAGATAAGCCATGCAAAACCCCTAGCACAGGGACTGGCACCTTATAGGTGATCAATAAGTGTTATGTGGCAGTGAGCAGTTATAATGGTTAATTTCATGTGTCAGCTTGACACGGAGTGCCCAGATTAAACAGTATTTCTGGGCACATCTGTGAGGATGTTTCCAGAAGATACTAGCACTTGAATCGGTGGTCTCAGTAAAGCAGATGGCTCTCCCCAGCGTGGGTGGGCATCATCTGATCCTTTGAGGGCCTGAAATAGAACAAAAGCGTGTCAACTGAAAAAAAAAGTGCACAAAGTGAGAGTTGTGAGTTAAGTTTTATTTGGGGACTATAGCCTGGGAGACAGACTCTCAGAGAGCTCTGAGGAACTGCTCGGAAGAGGGAAGGGGGGACGTCAGTGTATGTATGATTTTAGTGAAGCGGGTACATGCAGTCATGCACATATTTTGGGAGAAGGTTGCTAGTCATGAGGAGTGGACGTCACTGTTACTGATTTTAATGCTTTTCTAGATATGAGGAGATACAAGAAACTGGGCTCACAAAGTCTCCTGAAAATATCTAACTATCTGAAGGACGGTTCTACCAGTTTTTCCCAGAGCACAGAGTGCTTCGTTCCTGATCTCCACCCTGAACTCCTTTCAGGGTGTGTGGAAGGCCAGTGACTGCAGTAGCTGGTGACCTAATCCTTATAGAGGCAGGTGGCGAGAAACAATTTTTAGTTGGCAAGGGAGAGGAAGACGTTTCCACCCCTTTCTTCCTGCCTCGCTGCTTGAGCTGGTTCATTTCATCTCATCTTGTTTCACCCTTGGCCTGGGATTTACACATCAGCTCCCCTGATTAGCAGGCCTTCAGACTTGGACTAAGTTATACCAAGCGCTTTCCTGTGTCTCAGCCTCCATTAATGCATGAGCCTATTCCTCATATAAATCTCTTTTAATATGTATCCTATTGGTTCAGTTTCTCTGGAGAATCTTGACTAATAGAGCGGTCATAGCATTCATAGTTGTAGGGGTGACAGAACTATACAGACAGCTAATGGCCATGGGTGAGTCCCTGTCTGGCGTGACCAACATTGTCAATCACTGTAATGCTGTAATGCTGCCCCCCTGATTCCAGAGTACAGAACCCCCTTCCCTAGTTCCAGCTGCAACCCAGCAACACACAAACCCAGAACATCCCTTTCTCTGCCTTTTTTCCTCTCCTGTTCCCAAAGCCCAGACTATTAATGAAAAGTGTCACAGAAATATGCCAGCCAGTTTGATACCAGAATGCAGCCCACAATTGCTGCTATCATCTTGTGTTGCTGGAGCACTCTCCTCACCACGGCCCCTCTCAGAAGATCAACCCTGCTTCTCTTTTACTGAATCAGGATCACAAAAAACGTATCTCCCAGAACTCAGCTATATGGTGCAGGACAGTGGTTAACAGTATAGACTGGGGAATTAGGTCTGAGACCTGGCTGTCCACAGACTTGCTATGCGACAATGAACAGATCACATAATCTTGCTGAGCCTCAGTTTTCCCATCTGTGAAATGGATGGTTCTGACAATTAAAAGAGAGAACCCACAGAAAGCAATTAGCACAGTAACTCACACATTATGTGCTTAAGTAATGTTAGTTATTATTTCCTATTATTGTATCTCTGCTCCCTTAGCTGTCTTGTCTTCTTTTATGCCTCTCTTAGGAGAAAATGTGTCCCTCCATCTTTACAATTATAAATTCACTTCCTCTTCTCTAGTAACCTTTTTGGATATCTATCAATTATCTCTGCTTCTTTTCAGTCTTAGTATTTACTCTTTTCCTTCTTCATTCCAGTGATTTCTCTCCATATTTGTACATAATTGACTCGAAAAATATACAAATCACAAGAAAATCTTCTTCCTTACTAATAAAGAAATAAATGTTAAAATCATTCCAAACATCTACCTTATATGAACCAAAATAATAAAAACAACTCTATTCAGTCACTCTTTTCTTCAAATGGCCAAACACCATGAGGAGAAATAAGTTTGGTGGTTGCCCTATAAAGTGGCACAATCTTTGCAGAAAGCAGTTTGACAAGTGGTGACAGGAGTCATAAAAATGTTTACACTCTGATCCAGGAATATCAATTTGGAAAATTTATCCCAAGAAATTAATTCTAAAGGAAAAATGAGTTCTGCAGAGATGTTTATAGCTGCCCTAAATATTACCACTTGAAACTAGAAACAGCTATTCCTAGACTGACTAACCTGCTCAGATACTGCACATACTGGGAGAGGATGTGGTCCTGAGATGGCAATTAGGATGGAAAGAAGAAGAAAAGTACTGTGCGTCCATTCTTACCATAACTGCTTCCAAGAACTCTATACAGACCTGAAATGGACCACAGGGTGATGTAAGGAAAAGGAAGTTAGAATCAGCTATAAAAATAGCAAAAATAAAAATTTTGTCTCTTAAAGCCACAAAATAGAAATAGGCAGCAGAATTTTAAAATAATTCATGATACAAACGGCTAAGTGTTCTTTGCTCTTGTGTCATTCAGCTTGATAGAAAATTATTGTCATCTTATTAGGTGGCAAACTAAGAAACAGTGGCAAAATACAATGTCCCTGCTATCAAAAGCTCAGAATCTAGACAGCTACTCACCAGAAAATCGCTCTATTAGGAAAGAGGAAAGGATGGATTGCTCTGAAAACACCAAGATGACTGGGACCAGGAAAATGTTTTCCAGAGGAGGCATCACCTGAGCTAAGGGGAGAACTTAATCCAAGGAGAAAGTGGGTGGGAAAGGAAATTTCAGGCAGAGAGAACAGCACTGAAAGGTAGATAATTTATATAAAAGAGAGTGGAGCCTTCCAGAAACTGCAGGTTGTACAGTATAACTGGATCATGGCATCCTGGAAGGCAGGTGGAGATAAGGCCACCAAAGTAAGCAAGAACCAGATCAAGAAGGACCAACATGTTGTCAACTGTGAACTCCACACAGAAGGTTCTGGGAAGTCCTGAAAGACTTGAAGAGGAAAAGTTATATAATGACAACTATTGCAAGTAAGGTGAGGAGTTACTGATGTCTAGGTGACTGGTTAATGTGAATAGTTTACTAGAGTGAATTTATACTCAAGGAGAAAAAGTCAATCTATTCTAAAAGAAGAATAATTTCCTTCCCCTCTGCCTACTAATATTCTTAAGCCATGTATCTTTTATCTTAAAACAAGAAAAACACATTTATTCAACCATGCTGCCTACTTTAACTGCTGCGGCCCAGTTTTTTGGATATGTGGCTGCTACTTCCTACTTCTACGCTTCCATTTATTTTTTGTTTCAAAAATTTATTACTCAACAACTATGTTATATGTTAACATGTAGTCAAATCCATTTTGTAAAGAAACTATCACAGTTATACCTGTACTTTTATAATATCCAGTTACAAAATATAAAATAAGCAGAAAAAGATTTTGACAAAATTCAATATCCATCCATGATAAAAACTCTCAAAAAAAAGTTGGTATAGAGGGAACATATCTCAACATAATAAAGGCCATTTATGACAAACCCCCAGCTAACATCATATTCTATGGAGAAAAGCTGAAAAGAATTTCCTCTAAGATGAGGAACAAGACAAGAATGCCTACTCTTGCCACTTTTATTCAACCTAATACTGGAAGTCCTAACCACAGCAGTCAGATAAGAAAAAGAAATAAAAAGCTTCCAAATTAGAAGTGAAGTAGTAAAGCAGTCACTATTTGTAGACTGCATGATCCTGTATATAGAAAACCCTAAAGACTTCACCAAAAAACTATAAGGATTAATAAACAAAGTCAATGAAGTTGCAAGATACAAAATTAATATACAGAAATATGTTGCATTTCTGTACACTAATAATGAACTATCAGAAAGAGAAAACAACCCTATTTACAATTGCATAAAAAGAATGAAATACCTAGAAATAAATTTATCCAAGGAGGTGAAAGACCTGTACTCTGAAAACTGTAGGACATTGATGAAAGAAAATGAAGACAGAAATGAATGGAATGATATTTCATGTTCATGGATTAGAAGAATTAATATTGTTAAAGTGTTTCCATTACCCAAAGCAGTCTACAGATTCAGTACAATCTCTATCAAAATACCCACGGAGTTTTTCATAGAACTAGAATGAAAGAGTTCTATGAAACACTGAGACGCTTGTACACACTCAGTTCTTTCTTAGGCTTTCACGTATCTACTGGGGTTTAATCACATGAGGGTCTCTAACACGTCCAGTTGAAGCCATTTTTCTTGATGGACAAATGTATTTGCTAGAACCCTTCTGATTGTAGGTAACAGAGAACCAACTGCAACTTCCTTATGCAAAGGAAATAAAGAAGTTAATCAACCTAATGAAGAAAAGCAAGAGTATGACAGGGTCTGAAGACAGTGGAACCACAGACTGGAACTTGCCTGGTCTCCCATACTGGTTTCTATCCCTGTTCCTCTCTGTGTGGTACCTTTAGTGTCTACGACTACAGACTGGATTTTTTTTTTTTTTTTTTTTTTGCAATACACGGGCTTCCCACTGCTGCGGTCCCTCCCGCTGTGGAGCACAGGCTCCGGACACGCAGGCTCAGCGGCCATGGCTCACGGGTCCAGCCGCTCCGCGGCATGCAGGATCCTCCCGGACCGGGGCACGAACTCGTGTCCCCTGCATCGGCAGGCGGACTCTCAACCACTGCGCCACCAGGAAAGCCCTGGATTTTTATATTAAGAATAAATGTCATTGAATTGTCCCACGTTTTCTGTCTTATGGGTTTGATCACCTGAAATTGACAACCCTCAAGATGTCTTTTGCCCCAGTTACAAAATTTCCAAGAAAAGGATTCACTGGCCAAGCTTGAGCAAGCTGTCCATCTCTAGACCAATCCTCCGGGCCAGAGGACCAAGTCAAGTTATGTTTTTATGACAACTCCCATGTAAATCATTTGGTCAAAGATAAAGAAAATTCCTAGAAAAGAGGGTTAGATAGAAAATCTCAGGGGTTGGCCACAAAAAAAGGATGAAAGCAAAACATGCACTAATATTACATCTGTTTCCCTCTGCCGTGTTCTTACCACATCACTTGACCCAAGCTCTTTGTTACCTTTCCTACACTAAACATAGCTAAACTCATCTTTTAATTTTCCTTAGCACTTTTACAGCCTCGGCTTGCTCTTTCTGACGTTGACATATTAATGTTCATAGGTGTCTACCTCACTTGCTATAAGGATCACTTATACAGTCAATGGTCATTTTGCACACCTCCCACACCCAAGGTCCCCTCTCCCTATTCGAAGTCATTGGTCTGAGAGGCATAATCTATATTTTCTCTGGATTTTTTACAATATCCCCAGCTTGGTGGTAAAAAGGCACTTTAGCAAATCAAATTACCATACCCATTCATTTCCTCCAAGAACATCGAAGCATCAGACACTGGGCTGCATCCTGAGATTACAGAGGTTGCCACAGGAAAAGGAATAGATACTGAGAGATGGCTCTTAACAGCCTTGAGAGTCTGGCAAGAGAGGCAGACATGGGTACAAATTAAATAGGGCCCAGTATGTTAAGTGCTGAAGGTCATCCTGCCATGGTATACAGGGGCCCTGAGAAAGGAGGAGCTAACTTAGGGGAGGAACTGAAAAAGGCAAGAGTCTCTTGTACTAGCTTTGAAATATACATCTCCTCCTTTTCCATCTTGTCTTAGCAAGGACACTGCTGGAGTCACAAGATCATCGAATCACTAGCCTTGAAAGTAGAAGTGACCTGAAAGATTATTCAGCATAAACATCTACCCAGGGTCCAAATTTCTCCCGCTAGCCTGTCTCTCCCCAGATGCTCCTACAATGAGGACCTCACTGAGTTACAAGTGAACGTGTTGGCAGGGTAGAGAAATCAAAGGGTTTGGAGTCAGACAGATCTAGGCTCAAAATACAACACTTATTAAATATGTGACTACAGACTGGCCACACAGCCTCTCTGAGCCTCAGATTTATTGCCAGTTAAACGTCATCATATTACTTGCCATACTGGGTTGTTGTGGGTTGTGGCTTTTAACTACTTACCTCCTTGAGGCATTCTGTTGTGGGACAAATGGAATCAATAAGAAGCTCATTGTTGGATTAAGATGAAATCTGCTTCCTATGCACTTTGTATGCATTGGTCCTGATTTTGTGCTTTGCACAGGAGAAAGGAAAAAGAAGCCTTTTCACTCCCCTATCTAAGAATAGCTCAGACTGGACTATTATAATATACCAAAGCCCTTTTTCCATAGCTGCCTCTCCCCACTGCAGTGAATTCTCCTAGCTTATTGCATTCCTGCTAAATCTTTGTATTTTTCTGAATTCAACCATCTCAACCCTCAGAGCTTCAGCCTAGTGGCCCTCACAAGTATTGGCTTATTACAATAAACAGGCTTCAAATTAAATCTCGGGTCCCACAATTCCCTTTCAATAGAATCCCATAAAATGGAAGTGTCAAAAGCTGGAGAAAGTATAGCTGTTTGACAATTGAAGATGGAACCATGGGCTAGAGGAATTCAAACCAGCTCACTGGGTCACACAATAGATGTTCCTGTTACAAGAAAAATGGTGTATAGGATCTCCTGCCTCCCCCAAATCAAACTCATTGTGTTCTTATGCCAAAAGGAATCCCACTGACAGACATAAAATATTCACACCCCAGCCTCTGTGGCTGATGGCAAGCTTTCAGTTCTCACACACACCATCTCTAGCAATGCAAAGCAAATAAGATGAGGTCTCTTCCATAAGAGAATGACAAATATCTTACTGATCCCTGTATAATGCAAACTCTTCCAATGAATGGTGGGCTAACAGTCCAATTATTTTAATGCATTTGCAAACTGCACAGCAAAACAATATGCCATATAATATATATAGTCAAATTTCACTTTCTGTCCATATTTCCCAAATATGTTTTGTGGGGTTGTGAAAAGGGAGAATCAGGTAGCACACCTTAACAGCATTTTTAAAATTTAAGGAGAAAGGTAGCAATTTAGAAATAACTGCACACTTCAAAATCTTCCTTTTTGCTATTTATCTGCCCTTGTTGTGTACCCCAGCAGGTGAAAGAGTGAATGAATATGGTATAATAGGATTGGGAGTAATGGAAGAGATACAATTGCCAATTACATTGTATCTTAACTTTGAGATGCTTCTTTCAAACTTATATGTTCATTTGACATTTCCCTGGACAATAGAGGATGGGGAAAGATATTTTTCAAAGCTCTTGGGGCAGCTATTCAAAAACCAAAGTGCTAAGCAGACCTGCATATATGGAGGAAGGTCCTTTGTAGCCGAGTGTGACCCTAGTCGTTTGACCCGAGTCATCCCACCGCAATGGAACATATTCTACAAACATAATTACCTGTTGTTTAAAATGATCTTTTTGAATCTTTTTAAGACATTTGTAATATGAAACACCATCAAAGAAAGGGGCTGGTATGGGAGTCATTAATGAGTTAAGTAGTGTTGGATACAGATGGAAGTAAGACACCTACTGGGAAAAAAACAAATGTGAGAACCCTTGGAAGTAAAAGAGATTTAAAAGGCAAATGGAAGGAAGATGGAGACAAACAGCTTAGAGGGGTTTTCACTCTGGAGCTAAGGTACTGCAGCAGAGGTGGTCAGAGCACAGGTTCTACATCAGACTGCCTGAGCAAGCCAGTCTGTTAGCATCTAAGCATTACTTCTGCATCTGTAAGATGGGATAATAGCAATATCTAGCTCAATGTAAAACATTTGCGTAGGACCTAGGATGAGAACAGCACAACTGCAATTAGCTATTAGTGTAGTGATAATAAATAATCCTTAGACCCAGGCAAGGGAACCTGCATGAGTTAAAGTGCTCTCCTGATTTTCTAAAGACATTTCTGGTACCTAAAATGGGTCTTGGGCAAGCAATGCCATCAGGCAGAGTGTACCAAGCCTGGACCAGGAATAGACCCTCAGGCCCGTTTTTCCCTTTTGAGATGCTCTTCAACTCTCAATTACCACTCCTACTATGTGTGAGGTTGACCAGATGCCCAATAGAGCTCCAGGACTTGTGCCTATTAAATTGTCCAGGAACATAATGGCTGGGCCCTGGTTCCAGAGGGATGGCCTGGCAAGATTATTGCTCCCAATGGAAAGTTTGGTATTTCTTTTGCCAGACTCATGTAAGATTTGGCCATCAGAATGGTGCTGTCACGTTACAAAGGAGGCAAGGATATACAATAGAGAAAAGACTGTTTTTTCAATAAGTGGTGCTGGGAAAACTGGGCAGCTACACGTAAAAGACTGAAATTAGAACACTCCCTAACACCACACACAAAAATAAACTCAAAATGGATTAAAGACCTAAATGTAAGGCCAGACACTATCAAACTCTTAGAGGAAAACGTAGACAGAACACTCTATGACATAAATCACAGTGAGATCCTTTTTGACCCACCTCCTAGAGAAATGGAAATAAAAACAAAAATAAACAAATGGGACCTAGTGAAACTTAAAAGCTTTTGCACTGCAAAGGAAACCATAAACAAGACGAAAAGACAACCCTCAGAATGGGAGAAAATATTTGCAAACAAATCAACCGACAAAGGATTAATCTCCAAAATATATAAATAGCTCATGCAGCTCAATATTAAAAAGAAAACAACCCAATTAAAAAATGGGCAGAAGGAGCTTCCCTGATGGTTGAGATTCCGCCTGCCAATGCAGGGGACATGGGTTCATGCCCCGGCCCGGGAAGATCCCACATGCCGCGCAGCGGCTGGGCCCGTGAGCCATGGCCGCTGAACCTGCGCGTCCGGAGCCTGTGCTCTGCAATGGGAGAGGCCACAACAGTGAGAAGCCCGCGTACCATAAAAAAAAAAAAAAAGGGCAGAAGACCTAAGTAGACATTTCTCCAAAGAAGACATACAGACGGCCAAGAAGCACATGAAAAGCTGCTCAACATCACTAATTATTAGAGAAATGCAAATCAAAACTACAATGAGGTATCACCTCACACCAGTTAGAATGGGCATCATCAGAAAATCTACAAACAACAAATGCTGGAGAGGGTGTGGAGAAAAGGGAACCCTCTTGCACTGTTTGTGGGAATGTAAATTGATACAGCCACTATGGAGAACAGTATGGAGGTTCCTTAAAAAACTAAAAATAGAATTACCATATGACCCAGAAATCCCACTACTGGGTATATACCCAGAGAAAACCACAATTCAAAAAGAGTCATGTACCCCAATGTTCATTGCAGCACTATTTACAATAGCCAGGTCATGGAAGCAACCTAAATGCTCATTGACAGACAAATGGCTAAAGAAGATGTGGAATATTCCTCAGCCATAATAAGGAACGAAATTGGGTCATTTGTAGAGACGTGGATGGACCTAGAGACTCATACAGACTGAAGTAAATCAGAAGGAGAAAAACAAATATCGTATATTAACGTATGTATGTGGAATCCAGAAAAATGGTACAAATAAACCAGTTTGCAAGGCAGAAATAGAGACACAGATGTAGAGAACAAACATATGGACACCAAGGGGGAAAGCAGGGGGTGGTGGTGGTGGTGGTGGGATGAACTGGGAGATTGGAATTGTCATATATACACTAATATATATAAAATAGATAAGTAATTACAAGCTGCTGTATAAAAAAATAAATAAAATTCAAAAAAAAATGGTTCTGTCATGTTAATTTAGGGTGACTCAAGCTGTTTATGTAGACATGGGGCCTATAAAAATTTATCTTCTGGGGCTCCTATACACCTTGGGGACAGCCTTGGTAATACGATGCTATTCATAGTGTTGGCTACTCTTTTTCTGTTCCCACTCAAGGAGAGGACTCAAAAAGTTCAAGTGAAACATAGCCAGGAAATTCTAGATGGTGCAAGATACAACAAAGTCTAATTATTTCAAGCCATTTAATTACTTCAAACAGAAAACCACTGTCAATTACTGGGGAGATGGGGAAGTTCTCCTTCCCAGCCTCCCACAGCCCCTACTGGTGAGTACTGAACTTCAACCAGCCCCAGAAGATTTTTCAATGCCTAGATAAGAACTTTAAAAGTTACTACTAGTCAAAGAAATAAAATTAAAATAAAGATTCCACATTTTGCTTACCCGAAAAAATTTTTTATATAGTAATTCCAAATACTGACCAAGATGAGGTTAAAAAATATATATAAAAGCATTTCCCAATATTGCTGATTGTCATATGAAAAGGTTCCACCTTTGGGACAACTATTTAATAATACGTGTGAAGAGAATTTAAAATGCTTGTGCTCAGTTATGTCACTTCTGGGAATCTAGCCTCAGGAAATTATCATAAATATAGAAAAAGCAGTCAACTTTTCTATCTTGTAAGAACTTCTAGAGAACCAAGTAAACAATGTATTACACTTTAGGCTATTCCTGGTGACAGATATAAAGAACTTAGCCATATTTTTTATTACAGCTAGCGTTTATTGTTTCTTTGCTAATGCCAAGCGGTGTGTGAAGTGTCTTACATAGGCTAATTCACTTAATATTCACCACAACACAAACAATGAGTATATCTTAGAATTCCTTCAACTCCAAGAAACAGAAATCCCAGCTTCACTGGCTTAAGCCATGAGGAAAGGTATAATAATAAGAAATCCAGAGATAGATGACTCTATGACCAATAAATTCCATGGTGCCATTAAGAAAGCACCTCAGGCACCATCATTCTCTCTGCCATCCTCAGGAAGCCTGATCCTTTGTGGTCACAGATGGTCAGCACAGTTCTGAGCCTCACCTCCACACGTAAGTATCTAATAGAAATATCTCCATGTCTTCTTGACCAGAAATGCATTCTATACTCATTTCTAAACCAATTCCCAGTGCTTGGCATAGAGAAGAAACACATGGCCACGCAGAGGGTGAATCACATAAACAAATTTGGATTTTGGTTAGAAAGCATCAAAAGACAGATGGACATTGGGTGGCAACCGACAATCTTAGCTAGGAGTAGGACATTTCTTATATCCATTTAGCAGGAAAGGAAGTTAATGACTGGGGAGATTACGTAACTTGCCTGAGGTCACTAATAAGTGGCAAGGCTAGGATTTGAATCCAGTTCTGTCTCTATCCGGAATTCATGCACTAGCATTATGGTGTAGTAGTTATCCACACAGGTGTACTCAAACATACAGAAAGGTTCTGTATTAGTCAGGGTTCTCCAGAGAATAAAACTAATACATATGATTTATTATAAGGATTTGGCCCACACGATTATGGAGGCTGAGAAGTCCCACAATGCTGTCTGTAAACTGGAGACTCAGCAGAGCCAATGGTATAGCTCTCATCTAAACCTGAAGACCTGAGAACCGGGAGAGCTGATGATGTAAGTTCCAGTCCTAGTGCAATAAAAGACTGATGGGCTTCCCTGGTGGCGCCGTGGTTGGGAGTCCGCCTGCCGATGCAGGGGACACGGGTTCGTGCCCCGGTCCGGGAAGATCCCACATGCCGCGGAGCGGCTGGGCCCGTGAGCCATGGCCGCTGAGCCTGCACGTCCGGAGCCTGTGCTCCACAGCGGGAGAAACCACAACAGTGAGTGGCCCGCGTAGCGCAAAAAAAAAAAAAAAAAAAAAAAGACTGATGTCCCAGCTGAAAAAACAGTCAGGCAGAGATAATTCTCCTTTATCCCACCTTTTGTTCTATTCAGGCCCACATTGGTTGGATGAGGTCCACCCACACTGAGGAGGGCAATCTGCTTTAATCAGTCTACCATTTCAAATATTAATCTCATCCAGAAACATCTTCACAGATACACCCAGAATAATGTTTAACTGAATGTCTGGGCATTCCATGGCCCAGTCAAGTTTACACATGAAATTTAGCATCCCAGTTTCTCAGTGGAAATCATTTGCTCTCTTGCTATGTTTGTTGATATGAACTTCTTTTATGCCAGCAAACAAAAACGTGTCAGTCATAGTATTGAGAATACATGAGAAAGAAAATTGGGTCATTTCCTTTTTGCTTTTGATTGGGAGGTGCTAAATAAACTGGGCAAGGATACCCATTTCATTCATTTTCTCACTCATTCACTTAACCAGTGTGTAAAATTAAAAATGGATGCTTGGCCTTCATGAGATGTGGGTTCCAATTCCAATTAAATCTTGGCTGTAAGAGTTCTTTATAAAATAAGAAATAGAATACAAGTGATAGTGGTTGTCAATGGTACCAGTAGAAATAGAAATAATAGCAGTTTGATAAGGACAACCATTAAGAACAAGGTAGAGTTCCCAGCCCTTTCTTCTCCTCCTGAAACTAAAGAGAACTTTTATGTTGCCCATTTTTCCTTCCCCTCCCTCCCTGTTCTATCTTTGTCTGCCTGCTTCTGGGATTTTTTAAAATACAGAATAGGAAGGACAGGAAGAGAGGAGCCAAAGAAGCCAAAAGAAGAAGCAAGAGAAAAGAGGCCAAAGCCAACTGACCAGGTGGAGAGAAAAAAGGGTTGGAGGAAGAGGATGTTGTGGGCCACCTGTGAGGAACGAGAGGATGAGAGGCTTGGAAAGGGAAGGGGGATGCGGCTCTGGGTTTTGAGTTGGATTCTCATTAATGTTCTTCAAGGGCTATTGGTAAAGTTTGTAAGTGCTTGGTAAATACTTTTCCGTGTTGAAGTGTGTCTCTTTGAATGTGACCATGTACCACAGAGGAATGTTAGAGAGCCCTGGGATTCAGGTAAGAGTAATAGGAGTAGTCAGAGGGGTAGTAGTAACGGTGGCCGCCATAGGTGCAGAGAAAGTAGAAGTATCAACAATTGGGCAACTCACTTTGTCTCTTAGGACCTCAGGCTCCTCATTTGCAGAATGAGAGCATTAGAAGTCACTTCTCTAATGACTAATATTTTGTGGTTTTATTCATGTCTACTAAGTGCCCAGTCCTGCGTTAAGTGCTATAAAGAGGAACACAGGACTTACAACACATGATTCTAGCCCTCCAGGATCTGACAGGGAGGATGGGCTTTCTTGCTGATCCTTCACATTCATGACTGAGCCCTGCCTCAGGGCCTTTGCACTTACACTTTCTTCTGCTTGTAATGCTCTTGCCCCCGGTAGTCACATGAGTCCTGCCCTCATTTCCTTCAGGTTTTTGCTCTAACGTCACCTTCTCAGTGAGTTCTTCCTTGACCACCTTACTTAAAATTGCAACTCCTTATGAATCCGACAGGAATACAAACATTCAGCCCATAGCAGTATTTAAGGTCTTAAAAAGGAAGAGGAAGAGAAAAGGATGCCTATCTCCTACTGTGTGATGTGAGAATCTCAGGTAATATGGGGGTGATTAGTTTCAAGTCATAAGGCTGGTTTGTGAGGCTTTTTTGGTGAAACATCTTTATGGCTTATAATTAAGAGTTAATAAAATTAACAACACCTGCCCCCCAAAATGTGCAATCCTCTTCTATCTATCTGCTTTTCTTGCTTGATTTTCTGCTACACTTGTCACCACTTAGCATTTTATAGAACATATGTATTTGTTTAACATGTTATTTCACATAAGAATTTATGTCTCGTTAAGACATGATTTTTTTCTATTTTATTCATTGCTGTATCCCCAGGAACTAGAACTGTGCCTGGCATGTGGTCGGGCTTAATAAATATGTGTTGAGTGAGTGAATAGGAGACATGACATGACTTGGTGAGGCAACAGAAGGAAGAAAGTCATGTGAGCTAGAGCTCTCAGGAGAAAGCTCAAAGGGATGGGGCAGCAGGCTGGTTGTGGAGAAGTGATGAGGCATTAGGTAGATTGGGGAGGCCTTTCTCTGACAGAGAAAGCAGGGAAGAAGGAACATGGAAAGAGGACAGAAAAGGCCTATGGGCACCCACATGTTATGTTCTGGGCTAACCCAGGATGAGGGTCTACCTAGAGTGGAGGCAAGGACCACATTAGGAAATGGAGGGAGGTCAGGACAGGAAAGCAGCCGAAAGGCCCAAGACCCCCAGACACACCATGTGCTACACCAGAATTTCCATGTATTCTAGAGGCTGAGCTGGTAGATGGCTCAGCATGCATGTATGGAACAGCATTGAAGCTGACACTAGGAAAAGAGAAAGGGATGAAACCAAAGCACTTAGGATTGTAGGTGGCCTAGTAGAACTATTCATTAAATAAGTTTAGGTTAGATTGGATCTGATTTGTCATAAGAATCTAGAGCAAAGATGACCTTTCTCTCAGACCTCCCTCAATGTTGAGTCATTTACATGGACATGAAGTGGTTTTGTCTCAGAAACCCTCTTCCTCCACCACCCACCTCATGCAAATATCTCTTGCAAATCGTTGTCAAACAGACCTAGGTTGGAGCTCCACTTCAAACCCTTACTAACTGAATAACCTTGAGCTAGTTAATATCTCTAATCCTCTATTTCCTCTTGGGTAAAATAAGGATAATAATAATATATTTATCTCATAGAGTGGCTCTATAGATTAAATGAGATAAATGTATATAAAGCCCTTAGCACAGTTCCTGGCACAAATCAAATACTCAGTATCATTTTTATTGTCTGTGGACCACTGTCTGCCCCTCAGCCTACCTTACATCTCTGAATCCCAGCAGTGGGCACAAATTACACTCTAAGTGGGTCCTTCACAAATAAATATAAATAATAAAATAAAATTTCTCCAAAATATAAGTAATAAAATAAACAAAATATAAGTAATAAAATAAATTTTCTCCAACTTTGAATGATGCCAAAGGGACTGTAACTAAGAGAGAAAAGACGAATCTGTTTCTCCTCCTCAGTAATAATCATAGCATTCCTTACATCAGGACAATTTCAGAAAGTCAAAGAGGAAAATCCTGTGATTTCTTCTGAGCTCAGGGTGTGAGGATTCATCTGGCGTGGAAACGCCCGGTAAGGAAACCAGTCCCAGATGGTGCGCAGGCTGGTACATCTCTCTGGGTAACACACATCTGCTCTTTCATTTTCTGGCTTTACCACTTAAGTGTTCTGACCAACACAAAAGATGGTTCTGCAAGATACAAAGGAGAACGAGTTGGAGTCCAGATTGTTTCTGGGCCAGAGTAAAAGCACTGCAGAGGAGCTAACACAACACCTGTCAGCGAGAAGTTAGGCTGGTCACTGTGATGCAAGTCCAGTTCCCTCTCTCCTGGCCTGGAGAGTTCATTACAACCTGTGAGCACGCCCTTCTGTCCCGAAGACTGATCAGGACTTCCCCAGGGACTCAGTTCTGTGAAACCTGGAAAAGCTCCTACCCTAGGCAACTCATCCAAATGAAAACCCCCAGTGGTGGAATTCTCCAATTTAAGAGGCCTACTTTGTGCCCAGGAAAGTAAATGAGGAATATATATAGGCGAATACGATTGCATTCCTTTGAGAACTGTGAAATGAGGAAGAAAATTCTAAGCGCTTTTATTTGGAAACTGGAGTCCCGTTCTGCAATGTATTTACTATCTATGGCTTAAAATGAACCTGAGAATCTGTTGAGGAAGACTACTGGACGCAAAGTTTATGCTGTAAATTCAGAGGCGTACCACACACACACACACACACACACACACACACACTTACACACTCTCACACACACACTCACACACACATACACACACACTCACACACACTCACTAGCCACCAATTAAAACCTTTTGCTTTTTTCCCCCAGATATGACATCTATTTAGAGCCCTGTTAATTCTATACTCTTCCTGGTTTCACACAATCTCTAAGATTTGCAAAAGGCTATGCTATGAATGAAACAAACAAAATAATTCCCAATATTTGGGCACCAAAGTATTTTCATATACATGATGAGTGGTGTCATATAAACATTACAGCTTAAATAGCAAACCACCCCCGTTCCGGTACTCCTACACCTCTTCCTTGGTATATTTTCCAGATAGTACTTACCACCCTCTGACATACCATATTCTCTTTATATATGTGTTTAGGGTTTTTTCTGTTTTATCTGAACAGAATGTAAGCTCCATGAGAGAGTCGGGTGGAGTATTTTCCGTATTTTGTTTACTGCTCTCTCCATAGAGCCCAGAATAGTGCCTGATCCTTGCTTGGCACCTGTATAAATCAGGGTCTGATCAGGAGACAGAAACCACAACAGCTACTGAAACAGAGAGAATAAAAATTAAACATTGTTAACCAGCCAAAAAGTTATGAACTTGGTAACTGAAAGAATAAAAAGAAAATTCTAAAGTAATCACTTAGGGCTGAGTTAACCAAGGGGAGAGGTTGAAATGATTATTAAAACTTGGAAACTTGGAGAAGGGGCCCCACGGAGGTGAAACTCTGAGAAGGGGACACTGCTGGGCTGAGGCTAGTATCTCTGAGCTCAGAGGAAGACCCCATGGGCCTGGGACTCAGATCAGAGGAGAGGCACTGCCTGTCTTCGAGACGGCACATGGTGAGGCTGAATCCAAGGGCACACGGAATTAAGCTGTTGCCACCTGAAGGCGCTGTCACCTCCAGGAGATGCTCACAGAACCAGAAGCCCTAGGAAGCCCCAGGGACCTCACAGCAAGAAACAACTCCCCTCTGCCCCATCCAGCCTTGCAGAGTTGTAGCCCCAGAATCTCAAGGCTAAGTGTAGAAGGGAGGTGTTTCTGCTTAGAGTAATAACTTAATACCATTATCCGTAAGGTTTCATTTCTAGAAGGAAGAAATGAAAGGAAAGAAAAGAAGAAGGAAGGAAGGACAGACAGACTGCTGGACATCACTGATGAGAAGTAATCCCGTGGTATTTAAAGTCAGAGTAACCACAATACCTGCCAGTTATTTTTCTCTTACACTGTGCTCAGCTCTTTACACCTTTACTCTCTTGTCCCCTGACAAGTCTATGATACAGGACATTATTCTCATTTTACAGATGAGAAAGCTGAAAACCAGAGAGGTTTAAGTACCTGCTCAAGATCACCGAGCTAATAGATCCTGAAGTGGGGATTTGAACCTATGGGTATTTAGTATTAACCCCATCCTCCCCCTGCTCCTTCCTCATGCGCATTGGCTAATGTGGGTTTGGAAAGTTGCCATTTCAAAAACTCAGGGATACCTAGAGAAAGGTGTGTGTGTGTGTGTGTGTGTGTGTGTGTGTGTAAATTCCAGGTTCAACTGTTAATGTGACCCTATTTGTATTCATGAGCCTGTCATCAAAGACTTGATGGAAAGAAAGAAATGAAGAAAGAAAGAAAGAAAAGAAGAGGCAAGGCTAAGAAAGAAAGGGAGGAGAGAGGGTAGGGGAGAGGAGAGAGGGGGTGAAGAGAAGGAGGGAAGGAGAACTGGAGGGGAGGGGAGAAAGGCCCCCCTGCTGGTTACACGTAGTCATGGGCACCAGCCCCTCCCCACACATAACGGCCTGAGAGAGTCAACTTTCTTCCCGTCTCTCAACCAGAGCAAAAGACACTGTAATGAGGTTATTTATTCCCCCCAAGAAGCTCCGAGGTAATAAGTCCCTTAGCTGACGGTTTTTAGGCTGAGCTTCCCTACAAATACATGAAATGCCCAAACCCAGCAATCAGCACAACTAATTGAAATGCCAACTTGAAGTCCACTAGATGAGTGCCGCAGGGGTCACAGTCATTAGCAGCTATTAAATGTTATGCGAAAAGACCCACGAAGAGACACAGGTTTAGCAACAGACTTTAACCCTACACACACCGTGGGGAAAGCAAGGGAAGGACTACGCTGGATGGGAAACCTGGAGTGGAACCAGAGCAGAGATTGGCCTGGGGGTTAGCAGAACACAGGCAGACCGCAGCAGGAAGGATTTGGGCTAGCTGTCAGGAAGCTGACGGTAAGAGCTTGGAGGGATCCACCTTTCTTTCCTAAAGTGTCTCTTCATCAGGGTAGTAGGGTAGACCCAGGAATCAGACCTAGGTGCCAATCAGAGCTTCACCTCTCTTTTGTAACCTGTAAAGCAAAGATAATACTATCTATATCAAGGAATTGCCATGGGGATTAAATTAATAGTTTAAACGTTGAGATGAATGCCTGGCACACAGCTGTTACTCCATAAACAGATATGTCTACGATCAGTCAACTAACAACCAATCAACAAATGTTTATTGCAAATGTATTCTTTCCAGAAACTCTTTTTTTTCCCTTTTCTTTTCCAGCTCTTTTCTTTTTTTTAATTTTTATTGAAATGTAGTTGATTTACAAAGTTGTGTTAGCTTTGGGTGTACAGCAAAGTGATTCTGTTATATATATATTATATATATATATATATATATATTCTTTTTTAGATTCTTTTCCCTTATAGGTTATTATAAGATATTGAGCATAGCTCCCTGTGCTATACAATAGGCCCTTGTTGGTTATCTATTTTATATATAGTAGTGTGTATATTTTAATCCCAAACTCCTAATTTATCCCTGCCCCCCTCCAGGAACTCTTAAAGGAATGCAAAGACGAATCCAACCCAATTTCTAACCTTTAGACTCACTTGTAAAGGTGGAACACATACCAGATCCCAAAGCCTGTGTTCGGTATTCTACATAAATTAAAACTTCAAGAAACCTGAAATCAACTGAGACTCAGCAATCACACAGCAAGGGAACGAAGAAGCCGTGTTTCAAAGCTTGTCTGCCTCCCAAGACCATGTCTGCCTCCCAAGACCATGGCATTTCTCTATACCGCTTGGCCTCCTAAGATGGAAGCATAGAAAGTTCAAAAACAATGGGAGAGGGAACAGAGCCCATAACAAACCAGGTATTCCAAGGCAGTGCATGTTCCCCCGACAGGTGAGAGTCCAGGCTTTTAGGAGGAAGAGATGACGTTGATCGTGCCTGTATTAGTTTCCTAGCGCTACCATAACAAATTCCCACAAACTCAGGGCACTAAATGAGCAGAAATTTATTCTGTTACAGTTTCCCTCTGGGGCCTCTGGAATATATATATATATATATATATATATATTCCTTTTCAGATTCTTTTCAATTATAGGTTATTACAAGATATTGAATATAGTTCCTTATGCTACACAGTAGGTCCTTGTTGTTTATCTGTTTTATGCATAGTAGCGTATATCTGTTAATCCCAAACTCCTAATTTATCTCCCGCCTCCTCCACTAACCCCTTTGGTAACCATAAGTTTGTTTTCTGTGTCTGTGAGTCTATTTCTGTTTTGTAAATAAGTTCATTTGTATTTTTTTTAGATTCCACATATATGTGATATCATATGATATTTGTCTTTCTCTGTCTGACTTACTTCACTTACTATGATAATCTCTAGGTCCATCCATATTGCTGCAAATGGCATTATTTCGTTCATTTTTACGGCTGAATAATATTCCATCATGTATATATACCACATCTTCTTCATCCATTCATCTGTAGATGGTCAAAGCCCACCAATCTAAATGTTAATCTCATCTAAAAACAACCTTACAGAAACATCCAGAATTTTGACCGGACATCTGGACACTGTGGCCCAGCCAAGTTGACAGATGCAATCACCCCTCACACACCCAGACTCCATCACTTGCATAGCTGACTCCTCAACGTTCTGGCCTCACCATTTCAAAGGCCATCCCTCATCCTGCAGTCTAAAGCAGTCTCCCATTTTGTTTTCTTCGTAGCAGGTTTCACTGTCTAAAATGAGCGTATTCATTTCTTTGCTTGCCTATTTATCCTCTTGTCTCCACCACCCCTGCCACCAGCAACACGACATTAATGACTTTTGTCTTGGTCACCCTGACACCCCCGGCGCATAAAGCAGTGCATGACACCTATTAGGTGCTACCTTAGTGTGTTAGCTTGGATCCTCCAGGAAGCCAAAGCAATGAAGCAGCTAGAAGTGCAAGAGATGTGCTGGGGATACCACCTTTGAAGGCTTGGCTTAAGGGGACTGGGGAGCAAGGAGAAGCTTAGGTCTGTAATTCAGGCCTGACATCTATGAAAGGAGAGCAGGGAGGAAGAAGGGCTGGGTAAAAAAAGTCTTAGACTGCAGTGAATCTCCAAGACTGTTTTTGCCAGACCAATGGGGAGCCCAGCAGAGCAGTCCCACATCCCAAAGGGATAGCCCGCCATCTGCAATCATTGGCTGGTAACAGCCCAGGAGAGACAAACCCTCAGCACCTGTGTATGGGTGATCCAGGGGGACAGAGGCCGGGTGGTCACTCACGTTCCCCTAAGGAGGAGATCTGAGTGGAGCATTTTCATGGCCACCCCAGGCACTCAGTAGCCACTGGGTGATTGAATGGATGAATGTCCTCAGTCTATATCCTGCTCCATCTCTCCTCTGCCACTGGCTGGCTGTCACCTTCCGCCCTCACCATTCTCGGCACTCTCCCTCGGCCCCTACCTGTTTGTATCCCCCCTGGTGTCCCTGCTACCCCGCCAGCCCTTCAATTTCCCTCTCTGCTCCCTCTCCCTCATCTCGCCGCTGAAATAAAGGCACCCCCAAAGCTTCTACCCTCTGCCAGGTCTCCTTCCTCTGCCACACTGGCCTGTAGGCCTGTGCCAGGCTTGGGATGAGAGATGTGCATGCAGGCATTGGTCTGAGTGATATCAGGAAACACTGTGGTTTCTGGAGCACTCACTGAGCGCCAGGCCTTTCCCTGCACCTTTTGCGGGCATCTTGCTTATCCTCAGTTTGCCCGTAAGGAAGTGACAGCATCCCATTTTATGGTTAAGGAAACTTGTTCAGAGGGGCTCCTTAGCCCAAGGCCTTATAAATTGCCAGGATTCAGACTCAGGTCTACATGACTCCAGAGCCTGTGCTCTCACTAGACTGCAGGTCCTTGAGGTCAGAAATCGTGTTTTACAACTTCTTATATCCCCATGGCACCCAGTGTAGCTAGATGAGCACACAGTAAGTGCTTGGCAACCACCAAGTGCCTGATGGATTCCGACCCTGGTACACACCTGCCTGCAGAGAAGAAGGGAGGGGGTTAATAGCTCTGGCAGAGGGAGCCTGGCTCTGGGCAACCTATTCTAAATAATGAGCCTCTGGTATGCTTGCTAATGACATTCTCCTCTCACTGCTTCAGGTTTTACTCACAGGAGTAATGAATTAATGAGTGAATGTGGGTGAGAAGCTCTTTGAAGCTGTAGAAAGCCCCGAGTACAAATGCTAAGAAAAGGGACCCAGTAGACTAAATCAGATACCCTGTGAGGGCTGAAGAGCTCGTGGTGGCTGGGCCACCTGCCCTCTGAGGACACTGCAGCCAGAACAAAGGAAAGGACGAAGGGGCAACCGCTGGCATCGTGAACACAGCCAAACGCCCAGGGCAGCCTTCAGAGGCTCTGTCGCCTCCTGGGAGTCTGACAAACAATTCATCTGCTCTCCCCATGGATTAACAGTGGAAGAATCTGAGGCCACCTAGAGGCTCAGCAGGCAACAGTGCCCTGTTATCAGTGTCATGCGTATTGCATTGGTTTAACTACTGCTGCAAAATCGCTGGATAACCACCCACCCCACAGCATTTATTTTCATAATCTGCAGGTCAGTGAAGGGTCAGCCGATGGAGGGTGGGTTTGGCTGGTGTGGTCCAGCTCTGTTCCACCTTCTCTCGCTCCCCTTCCGGGATGGGCAGCCAGCTCAGATGCGGTCTCCTCATGGTGATGGCACAGATGCAAAAGGACAAGTCTACTCTCTCAAGCCTCCATGTGTGTCTCAGCTGCTAATACACCATTGGGCCCAAACAAGTCATAGCAACGAGGTGATCGCAGTGATGAGAAAGCATTCCCAGCCACAATGAGATGACACTGTAAAATTGTATGAAGCGGGGCTGGATACGTAGAGGGGTAATGAAATAGGGCCATTAGCACAGTGTACCATGGGGACAGAGGGTGGCATGGTGGTGGCAATCAATCTAAGTGTCTGACATGCCCATTGATCTAAACTCCCTACTCTGCTGTTTCTGCAAGACAACAGGCTAGAGCTTGAAGCAGGGCACCAGCTCTCTGGTTCATCAGTCCCAGCCAGGCCTGCTTCCCTCACTTCTGCTCCCTGTCTGGCTCCTGAAGGCGTCGGAGGTTGGAGCCACCATCATAAAATGTACTTTATCCTTAATATTATATGTAGGATACATAACAGTACCTGAACTGAGGAATCTGCTGCTGAGAAAAGAAGTGTTGCTGATCCAGTTGTCCTATGCGATAAACAGCTAAATGAGAATTGTGGCCAGTGTGTGAACAGGCTAAACCTGGTGACGTCTAATCAGGAAATCTTTTTCCCTCTAAGCCCTACCTTCTATGCCACCGTGTCCTCTCTCCTGTTCCATCCCTCGGTGACCGCCCGAAGCTTTTCAGTCTCTTCTAGCTGTTAAAAAATGCAGCTCAGTGCATCTGAACACATGGCATCATGTCTAACTTGGCAGTCACCCCCCGCCCACGTCAGTGCTCAATGTATTGGTCTGAAGGACTTGGCAGGGGAGGGGAGGTAGTATGCTCAATCCTATCTTCCCCCACCTCTTCTGTCTGCACTCCCAGCTCCTTCAGAGAAAAAGAGGAGTTTAGAGGGCAGAGGAGGACAGTCTTTTTAACTAGACAAGTGTTCTTTAGGTCACCTATGAGCTCTGAGTGACTGGTATCCAAATACTGCCTGTGTCATGGAGCACACATGGGAGAACCTACAGGGTCGCTCCACTGCACCATTTCCTTAACATGGGAGATGTGCTTTGGATAATCTCTTCCGGTCCCTCCATACCCACACTCAGATCTCACCCTGCAACCCACTCCACGGCCCTCTTGGGCTGGGTACCAGGCAAGGCAGTTGTGTCAGACATGTTTGATGCCCCATTTCTCGTCCTCTTGGCCACCATTTATCCCTGGCTCTTGTTGCAGCTACAGGATAGAGCATCTCTCTTCTGCTGCCTTGGGCATCTTTTACTTTCTGCCTGGGGCCTGTCACCTAATGAATTGCATGCTGGAGTCTGCTCAGCCACTCTGGTGTATGTGCAAACTGCAAATGCAAGGGAGTTAACACCCCCAGGATGCTTCATGACCACTGGAAGACCAACATCGTTTTCCATGTCTCCAGAGAACAGTCCAAGTCAAGATCCCAGTAGGATCAAGTCCCAGTTGACCACAGCAGTGACTCAGTTGTCCACGACAGTAACCATGCCAAGAATTCACCCATAGGATTGGCTTTCCCTCCTTCCCCAACGCTCTTCCCAGCCCCTCCACTCCTGACCTCTGGGATTACTTCCCAAAATAAATGACCCAAATATGAGCCCTTGTTGCAGTCTCTGCTTTGGGGGAACCCAAGATTGCACAGCTGTTCATGTTCAGCTAACTTCTGCAGCAGTCACTCGGTTTATGTGACGCTCCTATATCCTCGCCATCCCAAAGGGACAAGGCAGGCTGCCCACTGCCGTTCCTCTCCAGCACTCTTCTCTACAGAGTCAATAACTGTGCCTACAACAGTAGATTCTTCTTTGAGGAAAACTGTCATTTAGACATGAAAGACATGGATAAGAGCTATAGACTGAGCACCAATGCCCCACTACAATTATCCCCAGTTCTGTAAAATTGTATGAAGAGGGGCTGGATACGTAGAGGGGTACCTAGGGAGTAGATTCAGATATGTCATAGACTCCTAGAGCTGGAAGTTGCCTCATTTCTACACTCCATGCTTTACACAAGGAAGCTGAAAGGAAGAGATGGGAAGGGACTTACCCAACATGACTCCATAGGTTAGAGACAGACTCAGCAGGACCAGAGCCTTCCTGACTCCCAGGCCAGCTTCTGCCCGCCCCTCCCCCCCACCCCACCCCGCCAACACCACCCTCCCTCTGGGGAAGAGGGTCAGGCTACAGTGAAAGAAGCAGAGACTGGGAGGTTTTATATACAAATGTTTGAATCCTGGTTCTTCTCACTAGTGGTGTGACCTCGAACAAGTTACGTCACCTCTCTTGAGCTCAGCTGCATCATCTGAAAAGTGGTGATGATAATGCCCTCCTCATAAGGCTGCTGTGCTAAACAAGTATGTGAGGGGTACGTGGCCTTGCAAAGAACAAGCTTAATAAGTAGAGGCTTTTACAATTATTACCTCACGTCTCAAGGCTCTGGATTTCTTATCTAAGAAATAGTGATAAATAACATTCAACAGGCATACTCTTGGACTTTGGCGATGTCACAGTAAGTAATACATAGGAAGTTGCTCTGAAAAAACAAAAATATTATACATATAAAAGGCATTGTTATTATTATTACTTCAAACCCAGAATAATTCTATCTGCCATCATTCAAATTATCACCCTGTGATTTCTGAGTAAGATCATTGCTGCTTAGGCTTTCCATAGAGTAGGTACAGTAGGTACCCATTTCCATGACGTTTCCACAGAGTAAAAAAAAGGAGAAAGAATTGCGGAATTACCTGACACCCTAAGACCTGAGACTATTCCCTTGTTATTGCTTCACCACGGCTAGAAGGTTGGCACCCAAACATGCTCTTAAGTGGTTGACGTAGGATTCCAGAATGAAAGGGGAATTACTACCAAGAATTGGGGAAGTGTCAGGTGTCTTTTAAAGAGATTTACCAAACCAAGGCAATCGAAACTAAACCCAAGGAAAATGTCACCAGAATCCAGTAAATCACTGACCACACAAGAGTCCTTTCAAGGGGGATATTAATTATCCTATATTGCCTAAAGTGCAATAAATATACCAATGTCAGGACATGAAATGATATACATACCACAAAACATCATGACCTAAAGCCAAAAGCCAAACAAACATCCAAACATTTGTATATACATAAATAAGTAAATGAAAATAAGTGAACATATATAATATTATATATTAAATAACATATTCATTGTATATAATATATAACAACTACATTACCATATAATATATTTTATATATTATATAATAATGTTATTTAATATATAAATTTACATATAATTAATATACGAAATATATCATATTTTTATTCACTTATTAGAGAAATTAAATAACTTGTAGGTACTACAGCACAGGGCAGTGGTCACAGAGTGGGAGCCTCATCCAGTCCCTGCATTTCCAGAACTTATACCCTTTCTTCTCTGCTGTGTTTACTGTTTTGAAGACATCAGCTGTCCAGTTCTACTTAATGACCCACAGCAAAACCCTGAAACCCCAAAGCCCTGCAATTTGTCCTAGCAGGCAGCAAGTTAAGTGCAGGTTGGTGTGACCATACAGATTCCCCAGCTCAGCTTGAGACGAGACAGTGCCCACAGGGTCCAGGGTCTGGTGGGCAGGGGCAGCTCCTAAAGGAGTAGGAGGCTGATGGGTCCCAGGACCTGAGCCGAGAAAGACAAACTCACCTGGGAGCCGGTCCCTGCGTGAGGACACTCCTGATTTCATCACGGTCGTTCACAAGCCTTGGCCTCTGCAGGACAGCTCCAGCTCTATCCTTATCGACAGGATGTGACACTGGTCATTATTGATGGGTGACAGCTGGCCTACTCCATCTAGGCTCACTCCTCAAGTTGTTAGGACAGGACACAAAGACTGCCTCCTGGGCCTTGCTTCTGGGTAGACACAGTTGAGAGAGGTCAATGGTGTCCTCAGTGACACCCAAACCATCCACCCCACCAAAATCCAGGTGATCTGAGGACTCTTGGCCACAGCCTGAAGCTGAAGCTTCCAGTTGGACCTGGAGAGCCAGACCTGCGGGTTCCAATAATGAGGGACCAGCAGGCAGCAGGGGGAAGGGATTTGGGGACATGAGTCTGAGACGAGGGGTAAGGAATGGTCCAGTGAGTCCTGCTCAAACCAAACACTCTTTCTGCCAAGGCCCTCAGCCAGTCTGATCTCAGGTGTAACCTGCACCAGCCACTGCCTTGGGGGCCAACCCTCAGATCTCTGTCATCCCCATGCCCTGGAACGGTCCAGAGGCCCCCAGCTTCTTTTCTGTGGCCCTGAACTGAGGCCAGTGGTCTTGAGACAGTACAGCCAAGTGCTCTGAGACTTGAAAAGAGCTGACCCAGATGGCAGCCTGGGTCGGCAGGGCTGGGAAGGGGGCAAAGTGTAGCAAGAACCTAAAAGAGACCCCCTGCAACAAAACGTTTACATTCAAAGCATCTAAGGGAGGCTAACTTGGGTCTCCCAGAACTTGAAGCAAATAGAGCTCTTTGTAATATTGGAGAACTCAATACCACCACCTTCTGGCAGAAAGAAGAACTATAAGCAGCGGAATTCGAAACCAACGTCAATGGCAGCCACCAAGCAGTTTAAATCAGGACCTTCCGAAGCCATATTCTAGGTTAAGTTCAATTTTACAAGGGGGGAAACTGAGGCCCTGAGAAACAAGGAGACTCACACAAGATCAGACTGCTGGTTGGCAGGGCTGAAGTTTGATCTTGAGGGTCCAAGCTTGTCACTGAAGAAGTTCCGTATAAAGGCCGTAGAAAGCAAACTTGTTTCTTCAGTTACAGAGAAAGAGGAGATGGGGCTTAATGCCCTCACGACTGCTGTGCCGAGTAGCATCTGTCCCGACTTTACAAGAGAGGCCCCGTCACTGGGCTTGTTCGGGTGTGTTGTCCCCTCGGCTGTGTTCTCTGTGACATTGCGCTGCCTCCTGGTGGACTCAAAACTGAATCCTGTGTCATTTGCAGAAACGTGGATGGACCTAGAGACTGTCATACAGAGTGAAGTAAGTCAGAAAGAGAAAAACAAATACTGTATATTAACGCATACATGTGGAATCTGAAAAAATTGGTATAGACAATCTTATTTACAGAGCAGAAATAGAGACACAGACGTAGAGAACAAACGTGTGGACACCAAGGGGGAAAGGGGGAGGGCGGGATGAATTGGGAGATTGGGATTGACATATATACACTATTGATACTATGTATAAAATAGGTAACTAACGAGAACCCTACTGTATAGCACAGGGAACTCTACATATGGCTGATTCACTTTGCTGTACAGCAGAAACTAACACAACATTGTAAAACAACTATACTCCAATAAAAAATTTTTTTAAATAAATAAAATCTACTACTACTTAAAGAAAAAACCCTGACCCCTGGAAGATTCCTACTGCAGCCACCTCCCCTCCAGTCAGGTCATCAAACTCCTGTTCCACACCAAGAAGTGAAAGAGGCGAGGGTGCTCCATAAAGAAGGAACATCTGGCACTACCTGAAGCTGCTCTCACCTAGCAGTGACAGAGAAAACTCTGACATTTGCAAAGGCAAGTATAGAACACATTATGTTTCGTGGTTTTTCCAAGACTCCTAGAGATGCCACGGTTGAACTTTTGGATTGTTGAAGGTCACACAGTATCTTATTTTTCCCACAATATACCCAGTTCAGGATTCCACAAGGACCCTCCTTGTAGAGCCCTGCCCAGGGGTTCATCTAGAAATGAGATAGGTCCTCTCTCTTACACATGGAAATGTTAGGTGGGGATCCCCAGAAATCAGAGAACCCAATTTGCAGGAGGACTGATTCCTAAATGGCCACTAGCCCGTGGCCTTAAACAAGGTCTGTGTCTAGCAATGAGCTGCCCCTCAGTAAACAAGCACTGAATGAATGAGTGGTTTAAATGCCCAGAGGGTGGGCACCATGGCATCTGTCAGGTTACCTGAGAGACACTGCACACTTGGCCTCCTCAGCTGCTTTGTCCCAGTCTTCTGACCCTTGAAAGGCCAGTCATTCCTGGGTTCTCCTCACTGGTCACTTCACACTTATCCCCACCCATGACTTTCACTTCCATCTAAACACTGATGATTCCGTGGCCGCAATTTTTGGCCCTGTCCTCTCTGGGGGTCCCGATTTAATGGTGTCAAGACCTTCTTGTATCGGTTAGGAAGGCATTCACTCAATTTATCAGAAAGCCTGATGTGTGAGCCCCTCAATTAAACAAACAAGGCTTCATTGCTCACATAGCAAGTAATCTGGAGGGAAGTGCTTGCTGGCGTTCATTCAACAGCTCGATAATATCAAGGCCAGCATCAAAGCTGTTCTCTTGACTCTCTGAGGCGGTCCAGTAATAAAACTCTCTTCCCTGCTCAGGTCTGAATTAACTGAGAAATAAGACAGAAGAGTCAACTTATAGAGAAGAAACACATCATCTTTTTCCTGATAACTGACACTGGAGATTGTGTATTACAAACCTGAGCAAACAGGATCCCTCTTCCTGAAGCCCAGAATTGGACAGAAATCCATTCAGCCTCACGGGACTGAGGCAGGTCCCAGGGGCAGAGCTGGGCTCATGCCTGGGGGCTTTCTACAAGGCAGCCTCCTCCGTGTAGAAGGGAATACCAGGCGTGGAAAGAAGCGTTCCCCTCCACACCCCACACGTAACTTTTCCTGCCCACACCATCCTCAAGCTGTGCGTCCCCATCACAACGCACATTGCATGCATCTTGCTCCACAGTGTTTCCAGAGGGACCACCCTGACTTAACCCTGTCCTCCAACTCATCCTCTGCACTGCAGTCAGAGTGGTCTTCCTAAAAACCACGTCTAACCATGTCACTCCCCTGCTCCTAGCCACCTAGAGAAAAAAGTGCCTTTCAGCTTAGCAAACTTCCCTGGACACGCACCCCTTTTCTTACCTCTTCCTCTTTGCACTTGCTGCCCCCTCAACCTGAACTAAGTGTCCCCATTTCTCTGCCTTCCACATACAATCCTGTCCATCCTTTAAACTAAGCAAAGTTTCTCTCCTCCTGAAGCCTTTTCCTAACGCCTTCCCCAGGGCAGGGAGTACATGTTTGGATCTCCATTCATTACCTGGAATACAAGAGTTGCTCAGTAACAACTTGCAGAATGGAGGCATTATTGAATGAATATGTAACTGGATGCGTGAATAAACTGTTCTACCCAGCTAGATTGTAAATGTCTTTTGGGGGTGGGGGAGGTATGGTTGTTTTCCAATGTTGTGTTAGTTTCTACTATACAGCGAAATGGAGTTCCCTGTGTTATACAGCAGGTTCTCACTAGTTATCTATTTTATACATATTAGTGTATATATGTCAATCCCAATCTCCCAATTCATCCCACCCCCCTCCCCGCTTTCCTCCCTTGGTGTCCATACGTTTGTTCTCTTAGCTTGTAAATGTCTTACAGACAGGAGCCATGACTTATGCTTATCCATACCTTGCCACAAACAAAAATGATGGTGGTGGTGGTGGTGGTGGTGGTGGTGGTGGTGGGACAATGAGAATGACCACCGCTAAATCAGCAGCCTTCCTGGCCCTCATCGTTCTCCCAGACGTACAGTACATTTGAGAAAGCTCTCCAATCTCACTGATCTGTTGAGAGAAATAAATGATAACATGTCAGAGCAACATTTCACAAGTATAAAATGCTCTCCAAACGGTATCACCCCTGGGAGTAGTCCCTGGCTTTGAAGCGAAGTGGCTGTCTAACCACTCTAGCAACGACTTGTGCTCTGGAATACACCTAGGGCAATACCTTGTCGTCTGCTAAAAGTTTTCAGAGCAAGAAAACATCCCAGCTGAAAGAAATGTGGGTAACTTCAAAATTGCTGATGGGGGTTAAGCTCTGGCAGACACTGTCTCCCTGGACACAGTGTCTGGCTGAATCTTATTCTCCCTTTTGTTCAGATCAGGATATAAGGACATGGTTTGTAAGACACTGAGGTCTTTTGTCTCTGTGACAGAGTGCTGGGCTCTCTGGGGCCCTGCGTACACCAGGAGGGCCGTGTACAGTGTCCTCTGTGGCAGAGATTGGGGTCTGGCCCCAGGGACACCAATCTGACACTGACCAGCTCTACTGCATGATCCTGCAAAAATCACTCACCTCTCTGAGCCTCAGTTTCCCTTTTTGTCTTCAAGTCTACAGAAGGCAACTAGTTCCCTTCATCTTTCATATCAGTGCAGTGAAACTCACTTCTCTCCCTTGTTCGCTCAGCTCTGGTCACACTGGCCTTTGCGCCATTTCCAGGCCATTCCAGACACACACGCACCTCAAGACTTTTACACTTGCTTTCCTTCTCCCAGAAAATGCTTCTCCTGGATAACAACGTGGCTCGCTCCTCACCGCCTCTCAGTCTTTGCTGATCATCTATTTATAATGACAACTCCACCACCACCCCTGGCACTCCCTGCCCCCTTTTGCCTGCTTTACTTTTCTTCATAGTACTTACCACCTTCTAGCATACTATATGCTCACTTAATGAGCTCACCTGTCTTCCACCTCCTACCCCATGACAAGAGAAACTCTAGGGGGCAGGGATTTTCGTCTGTTTTCTCTCACTGTTCAGAGCAGTGCCTGGCACATAGTAGGGGCCCCAAAATATCTGTCACCTGAGTAAATGACTTCAACACGTGTTTGCTGAGTACCCACTATGTATCAGATTCTGGGATGTAGAAAAGAATATGACAGCTTCTCAAGATGCTAAGTGTCTAGAAGGGTAGAAAAATAAGGGTGAAAAATAACTTTATTAATCAGTAAAACAGAGGCAGAAATGAAAAGATGATGGATTCAGGGGCAACTCCGAGGAAGAACTAGCTCATTCTCTTAGGAGGAGGGAAGTCAGAGGTTTCCTGAGGTACTGACACCTGCTCTGAGCCTAAAAGCATTTCCGAGGGTTGGAGAAGCTGAGAAGGCTGGTCCAAGGTCCAAGGTGCAAGATTTGTTTCAGGAAACACCAAAGGCAAGAATGTCATTTGCTAAAAATTTTCTATTATGAGCAGGAATGTAGATCTCCAAATTGCTTAATAGATGTTGAATGGATGAATAAATCAATGATTCAACAAAATGAGATCATCTAAGGCATCTTCTGGCTCTAATATTCTGTGTCCCTCGCTCTATGGTACGTTACTAAACCATCTTCCAGAGAAAAAAATTTCAAAATAAAAAGAATTTCCCAACACCCCAAAAGGAAATTTTACTGTTATAACCTTCTTTGAAGAAAGAATTCTTCCCAGAAGCTGCAATTAAAACGCACATTCTCAGAAGAAGCTGATGTCTTGAGCTGCCAGAACAGGTTGTTTTATTAAATACCTTAATTGACATCCAGATATAAGTAGGATGTGAGAATGAGAGACAGTACAGGTGAATTTTCATGGAGACAGCTATGGTATACAACAAAGTTGTCAAACTACCATTTCCCACCCCCTGTTTTGTATGGCCCGAGAGCTACAAATCCTTTTCTTGTTTTTAGATGGTTGAGAGAGGAATCAAAAGAATACTACTTCATGACACACGAAAATTACATAAAATTCGAATTTCCATTTCCACCAGTAGGGCTTTATTGGAACGGAGCAGGCTAATTTGTTTACGTGCAACCTACAGCTACTTTCATATACCATGGTGGAGTTGAGTAGTTGCATCAGGGATAGTATAACTACAAGGCCTGACACATTTATAATCTGACAACTTGGAAATGCACGACTGTTAGGTTCTTTGGGGGAAATCATAGTAGCTCAGAAAGTACTATAGGTTAAATTTCAGGGTGGATTAAATTACTCCCCTACAGGCTCACTACCAGGTCATATGAAAACAGGACTCAGACCAGACAGTGCTTACGATGGTTAATTTTATGTGCTGACTGGGCTAGGCCATGGTACTTAGGTGTTTGGTCAAATACCAGTCTAAATGTTGCTATGAAGGTATTTTTTAGATTAGATTAACGTTTAAATCAGTAGACTCTGAGAAAAGCACATTACTCTCCATAATGTAGGTGGGCCTCATCTAATCAGTTGAAGGTCTTAAGAGAAAACAGACTGGAGTGCCCCAAGGAAGAGGGAATTCTGCCTGTAGATGGCCTCCAGACTTGAACTACAACATCACATCTTCCTTGCGTATCCGGTCTGCCAGTATATATCTTCCTTACTAGATTCTTAGACGGTGCAAATGTTGGGATTTTCTCTAAAATAATTAAAGCAATCAACACATCGTCAGTAGCACTAATTTTGCCAGTAAAAGCCCCTTTCTAACATTCATCACATTCATTAAGCTAATTAATATCCCACATATGTCACCAGTGAAACCCATTTCTAAACT
Source organism: Phocoena phocoena (assembly GCF_963924675.1). Lineage (NCBI taxonomy): Eukaryota > Metazoa > Chordata > Mammalia > Artiodactyla > Phocoenidae > Phocoena > Phocoena phocoena. The sequence continues at coordinate 66,937,769 of NC_089235.1, read as the reverse complement.
TATTGAGATAATTAGCAAAGCCACTGGTATTGATCAAAGGGAAAAGGTAACAAAAGAGATTGTCATGGCCAATCCTGGACTGTGAGCTTTCTGGTTAGATTTCATGCTGCCCACTCCTCGAAGGTGAACTTCTGATTTATGAAACTGACTGCACCCAAGGTGTGGTTTAAACTATTGTAATTGGCACATATACGAAAACACACTGAGATACTGAAGTATTTAAAAGTAAATTACAGACATTCTAATGATGGGGTATAAGAAATGTCACATTTCTAAATCAAATTTTAATCTGCTTTAAGCCACCATCCTACCAAGATGGCAGGAAATTCAATTCCAGTGGGATCCTCCACCTGTACCCCTCCTCTTAGGTCCCATGAGGGTCCCAGAAATTTTATGCAGTGTCTATCGTCCCAGGAGGACCCTCTCTTTTCTCCTCCATGTGGCTCTTCTGATGTGTTCCCCATCCAAGGAGCCACCTCAAGCCTGACCTCAGGGATTTTTGCCAAGGCTGGAAGCCCAGAGCCTCTGTCCGGTCTCTAGAGGCCCCACACAGCCTCCCACGCCCTGCAGGACTGTGACACAGAGCCCAGCTGTGAAGTCTCCAAGCTACTTCCAGGCCCTTTCCTCTTTCCATTTGCAGGGAAACTCCCTATACTTTGAGCCTCCCTCCCTCTTTAGGATGAGAAGACCCCCAAAGAACTACTAGAGTGTGGCAGATATGGAGCAAGAGGAAAACAGGATGAATCCTTGAGTCTTGGAGCAGGAAAGAGAGAAGGGAAAAGAGAGAAGGTCTGCCTCTAAACAAAGGGCCACGTGTGATTTCCCAGAAAGTGTGAATCATGGAAGGTTTCTCAGCAGAGGCAAGTCTGGAGGAGGCATGTGCAAAGATCTGGGAGGGGTGCGGTAATTCCAGGTTGATGAGTGGTGGGGGTGAGTGAAAGTGTCCAGGTCTTCACCAGCCACTTGGCCTTTGACATCACCTCCCTCCTCCCACTTATGCCCCACTGCATACCAAGTCTGGGTGGGATGGTCTCAAGCCTCATCATAAAAGTTTCTCTAATTAATGGTGAAAAGCCTACTGGCATCTGGAGCTCCAGGTTGGCCTCGTCCCTGCCCATCCATAATGTTATGATACTGCTCTCACAAAGAGAGGCAATGCTGGCCCGACAGTGAGTCAAACCAAGGGAAAGAGAAGTCAAAATCAGAGACCAGAGGACATGCAGCAGAAGCAAGAAGAACTACACTTCTGCAGCCTGTGGAAGGAAAACCACATTCAGGGAAAGATAAACAAAATGAAAAGGCAGAGGACTATGTACCAGATGAAGGAACAAGATAAAACCCCAGAAAAACAACTAAATAAAGTGGAGATAGGCAACCTTCCAGAAAAAGAATTCAGAATAATGATAGTGAAGATGATCCAGGACCTCGGAAAAAGAATGGAGGCAAAGATCGAGAAGATGCAAGAAATGTTTAACAAAGACCTAGAAGAATTAAAGAACAAACAAACAGAGATGAACAATACAATAACTAGAATGAAAAATACACTGGAAGGAATCAATAGCAGAATAACTGAGGCAGAAGAACGAATAAGTGACCTGGAAGACAGAATGGTGGAATTCACTGCCATGGAACAGAATAAAGAAAAAAGAATGAAAAGAAATGAAGACAGACTAAGAGACCTCTGGGACAACATTAAACCTAACAACATTCACATTATAGGGGTGTCAGAAGGAGAAGATAGAAAGTGCCCAAGAAAATATTTGAAGAGATTATAGTCGAAAACTTCCCTAACATGGGAAAGGAAAGAGCCACCCAAGTCCAGGGAGCACAGAGAGTCTGAGGCAGGATAAACCCAAGGAGAAACATGCCAAGACACATAGTAATCAAATTGACAAAAATTAAACACAAAGAAAAATTATTGAAAGCCTCAAGGGAAAAATGACAAATAACATAAAAGGGAACTCCCATAAGCTTAACAGCTGATTTCTCAGCAGGAAATCTACAAGACAGAAGGGAGTGGCATGATATACTTAAAGTGATGAAAGGGAAGAAACTACAACAAAAATTACTCCACCCGGCAAGGATCTCATTCAGATTCGAAGGAGAAATCAAAAGCTTTACAGACAGCAAAGGCTAAGAGAATTCAGCACCACCAAATCAGCTCTACAACAAATGTTAAGGAACTTCTCTAAGTGTAAAACACAAGAAAAGAGAAGGACCTACTAAAACAAACCCATAACAATTAAGAAAATGGTAATAGGAACATACATATTGATAATTACCTTAAATGTGAATGGATTAAATGCTCCATCCAAAAGACACAGGGTTGCTGAATGGATACAAAGACAAGACCCATATATACACTGTCTACAAGAGACCCACTTCAGACCTAGGGACACATACAGACTGAAAGTGAGGGGATAGAAAAAGATTCCATGCAAATGGAAATCAAAAGAAAGCTGGAGTAGCAATACTCATATCAGATAAAACAGACTTTAAATAAAGAATGTTACAAGAGACAAGGAAGGACACTACATAATGACCAAGGGATCAATCCAAGAAGAAGATATAACAATTATAAATATATATGCACCCAACTTAGGAGCACCTCGATAGATAAGGCAACTGCTAACATCTATAAAAGAGGAAATTGACAGTAACACAATAATAGTGGGGAACTTTAACAGCCCATTTACACCAATGGACAGATCATCCAGACAGAAAATTAATAAGGAAACACAAGCTTTAAATGACACAATAGACCAGAGAGATTAAATTGATATTTATAGGACATTCCATCCAAAAACAGCAGATTACACTTTCGTCTCAAGTGCACACAGAACATTGTTCAGGATAGATCACATCTTGGGTTACAAGTCAAGCCTCGGTAAATTTAAGAAAATTGAAATTATATCAAGCATCTTTTCCGACCACAATGCTATGAGATTAGAAACCAATTACAGGGGAAAAAACATTAAAAACACAAACACATGGAGGCTGAACGATACATTACTAAATAACCAAGAGATCACTGAAGAAATCAAAGAGGAAATCAAAAAATACCTAGAGACAAATTACAACAAAGCCATGATGATCTAAAACCTATGGGATGCAGCAAAAGAAGTTCTAAGCGGGAAGTTTATAGCAATACAAGACTACCTCAAGAAACAAGAAAAATCTCAAATAAACCATCTAACCTAACACCTAAAGGAACTAGAGAAAGAAGAGCAAACAAAACCCAAAGTTAGTAGAAGGAAAGAAATCATAAAGATCAGAGCAGAAATAAATGAATTAGAAACAAAGAAGACAGTAGCAAAGATCAATAAAACTAAAAGCTGGTTATTTGAGAAGATAAACAAAATTGATAAACCTTTAACCAGACTCATCAAGAAAAAGAGGGACAGGACTCAATAAAATTAGAAATGAAAAAGAAGTTCCAACAGACACGGCAGAAATACAAAGCATCCTAAGAGACTACTACAAGCAACTCTATGCCAATAAAATGGACAACCTGGAAGAAATGGACAAATTCTTAGAAAGGTATGACCTTCCAAGACTGAACAAGGAAGAAATAGAAAATATGAACAGACCAATCACAAATAATGAAATAGAAACTGTGATCAAAAATCTTCCAACAAACAAAAGTCCAGGACCGGATGGCTTCACAGGTGAATTCTATCAAACATTTAGAGAAGAGCTAACACCCATCCTTTTCAAACTCTTCGAAGAAATTGCAGAGGAAGGAACACTCCCAAATTCATTCTATGAGGCCACCATCACCCTGATACCAAAACCAGACAAAGATACTACAAAAAAAGAAAATTACAGACCAATATCACTGATGAATATAGATGCAAAAATCCTCAACAAAATACTAGCAAACAGAATCCAACAACACATTAGAAGGATCATACACCATGATCAAGTGGGATTTATCCCAGGGATGCAAAGATTCTTCAATATACGCAAATCAATTAATGTGGTACACCAATTAACAAACTGAAGAACAAAAACCATATGATCATCTCAATAGCTGCAGAAAAAGCTTTCGACAAAATTCAACACCCTTTTATGATAAAAACTCTCCAGAGAGTGGGCATAGAGAAAACCTTCCTCAACATGATAAGGGCCATATACGACAAACCCACAGAGAACATCATTCTCAATGGTGAAAAACTGAAAGCATTTCCTCTAAGATCACGAACAAGACAAGGATGTCCACTCTCACCACTATTATTCAACATAGTTTTGGAAGTCCTAGCCACGTCAATCAGAGAAGAAAAAGAAATAAAAGGAATCCAAATTGGAAAAGAAGAAGTAAAACTGTCACTGTTTGCAGATGACATGATACTATACATAGAGAATCCTAAAGATGCTACCAGAAAACTACTAGCTCTAATCAATGAATTTGGTAAACTTGCAGGATACAAAATTAATGCACAGAAGTCTCTTGCATTCCTATACACTAACAATGAAAGGTCGGAAAGAGAAATTAAGGAAACAATCCCATTCACCATTGCAACAAAAAGAATAAAATACCTAGGAATAAACCTACCTAAGGAGGTAAAAGACCTGTACTCAGAAAACTATAAGACACTGATGAAAGAAATCAAAGATCAAAGAAGAAATCAAGACGGAAATTAGAAAATATTTTGCAACTAAATGATAATAAAAACATTATCCATCAAACTTGCGGAATTTACCTAACATGGCACTTAAAGGAACACTGTAGCCTTAAATGTTATATTAGAAAAGAAGAAAGATGGGAAATTAAGGAGCTAAGCTTGCAAACATTTAGGCGAAAGACAACAGGATAAATCTGAAGAAAAGAGAAGAAAATGCATAATAAAGACAAGAGGAAAAGTTAATAAACTGGAAACAAAAACACACAGCAAAAGAAAAGCCAGAAGCTGATTATTAGAAAAGAACAATAAAACAGACACAGCGGGAAAACTAGTTAACACCCACACTTCAAACAGGCTGGATAGAAAGGAATCAAGAAGTTTCACATTAAAAATACTACAAGTGACAGATTAGAAAGACTATAAAGGGAGTTAGTGTTTTGTTAACTCATGACTGCAAACAATCAGGATTTTTTCTAGAAGTTCTCAATATTCTACCTAAGGATTTATAATTCTTTCTTGGGTTCAGAGTCCATTAGTTTCTACCTGATTCTCTCCCTTCAGTTCTCCTACTCTGCGGAGCCTGCCCCTCACTCTCAGCAGAGAGATACCTCACCTCCAAGGTCACTGAGGAAACAGAAACCATTAGGTGCAGCCGCCTTGCCCGCTTCCCTGGATTCACTAACCCACCTGGCCTGTACCCGTTGTGTTACAAGCGCAAACCCTTGCAACCATGTTTAAATATGCCTTTCTCAGGTGTCCTGCTTGGTAACTAGTATTTTAAGTTAATTCTTCTCGATGTTTCTCCCAGCAGGTCTTTTCTACTCCACAACAACTTCATTAACACACAGCTCAGTGGGTGCAGCGACCTCTCACCCTGGCTCCCTGATTCCTGTCGTTTTTCCCCAACTCACCATGGCAACCATGGACGATGTAATTTCCCTTTAAAAAAAGAAAAAAAAAAAAAACCTGACAGCGCTGTCAAGCTACAAAGCCATCCAGGACTCCCTCCTGCCCGTAAGATGCAGACCAAACATTGGTATTGGCCATTCAAGCCTTCAGCCTCCCACCCACTTTCTGCCCCTGTACTCCTCCCTTCGAGATCTTTCTATGGACTCACTCATGGCAGAGACCCCTCCTTTGTTCCTTAAGAACTTCCCTCCCAGGGATCCTCTTACACATCCAACTTCGCCCCCAAACTCCTATGCACTTCCCTCTATATAATGGATTTAGGGGCTTCACTTATAAAATACTTTGTGTGATTTCTCATGCAGCAAGTAATTCTTGTTTCACCAAATATTTACTGAGCATTTTCACCTAGAGACCTATATCGGAATATTTATACCAGCCCTATTCATAATTACCAAAGACTAGAAACAACCTAACGTCTTTCTACAGTAGAATGGACAAGTAAATTGTGCTATATTTGTAGACTGGAAGACTATACAGCAGTGAGAATGGATGAACCTTCATAATATAGGACGTATATATGATTTTATCCACATCAAGTACAGAAAAAGGCAAAACTGAGTGACAGTGTTAGAATCAGGATCGTGGTGACCATTGACAGGGACGAGTGGAGGGGTTGGTGACCGGAACAGAGCACCGTGGAGGCTTCTGGGGTAATAGTAGTTCTGTTTCTTGATCCTGGTCACAGGGTGTGTTCCCTGTGTGACGATTCATCAAGCTATGTAGTGATGATTTGTGCACTTTTTGTCTATATGTTAAACTTCAACAAAAAGTCAATTGAAGAAAAGCAGTGAGCACCTACTATGTGCCAGGCACAGCGTTAGCGGCACTAAAGACACAGTCCCTCCCTCAAGGATTGGGAGCTGAGCGCAGAGGCAGGTGAAGAAGCACGGCAGGCATTATGACAGAGTGAGGGTGTGATGATGGAGGTAAACACAGGATGTAGTCCATTCGATTCTGTGAGCCTCAGTCTCCTCATCTGTAAAATGGGGAACATATTTCCTACTTCACTGAGTTACATAAGGACCCAAAAGTTAATAAAAATGGGTGTGCCCCACAGAGTATCTGGGGCATGGTAGGTGCCCGACAAATGGTTCTTGACTCTGAATCTGATTCTCACACAAATATTCCAAGAAAGCCCCACAGATAGCATCTTCTCCCTCTCTGCCTCCACGCCCCCTTCACACCCTTGCACACACACTCAGACACACATAACACCACATGCACACAGGCCACCAGTCACGGATTCTTGGATTAAGACAGCAGTGGAAAATATACCTTAAACTTCAAAGGTGTTCGTGGTCACGTTCTCTCATTTCTAAAAATGTCTGGCTTCCCATACACGCCCCTCTGCCAAGCCCTGAGCTGCCCCCACTCAGGTTTCCTCTGCTGCCTAGCGCCTGGCAGCGACCCAAAAGGCCACCAAAAAGTCCTGTTAGAGGTATATGCCCCGTGCCCTGGGGAACCTGGATAAGAAGCGAGTGGTGTCATCTCCAGGCTCTTTCTTTCTCTCACCAGGATTCAGGAACTTTCCGACCTGAATGAAAACAGCTCTTTGAAGTGTGCTCATGTTTAGAAATGAATGGGGAACGTGGATGGCCTCTGTCGGGTTTGAAGGCTGTGGCTCTGCTTGAGAGCAGTCTCATGAGGTCTGACAGATAAAACAGACAGTGACCTCAGTCAACAGATTGCAGAATTGCTGCGTAAGCCTGAACAGGTCCCCCCAGAGGTGAGCTCAGGGCACTCACTCTTTCTTGACGCCACCTGCCATGACTCACCCAGAGGTACAAATGTGGGCAAGTAAGCCATCGACGGGAAGGAGATTCACTACAGCAGGTTAGAGCCCACAGATCTGTGCAGAGCCAAGAGGCACCTTCACCTCTTCGGTTCCCCTTGAAAACCTCTCTCAAACCCCACCCCTGCTTCCCATCTCCCTTGCCAAAGCATCAGGCCCCATCAGCTCTCAGCCATACTTCTAAAATCCCCTCCTCACACCCATCTCTCTGATTCCCTTCTTGCCCTGCCGGCTACACCGCTTCCCCTCACCCCCTCAAGTCCACGGAGCTCCCTCCGAATTTGGCAGGTTGCCCTGCCTGGAACATTCTACACCTCCTCTTCAGCGGGCTAAGTCAGATCTCTGTTCCCAAGTCACCTTCCACAACTTCTCACTGACCCCCATGCCAGTCTAAAGTAGATCCCTACCCCGTCATCTTCTCCCGTAATAACCATCACAATGTGTAAGAATCTATCCATCTGTGTATTTGTTTGCATATCTGTCTCACCTGCTGCTAGATTATAGACTTTCATTCATCACTCTGTCTTCAGGGGCTAGCACGCCGCTTCAGAGTAGGTGCTCAATATTATGGGATTGATTGGATTATTGATTGATTGATGACTCTCTGGAAAGGGAACATTGCCAAACAACTTTAAGCTGAATAAAAGTTTTTAAAAAAGCCCTTTTCCTTCATTAGTGAAAGAGGTTTGGGGAAGCAATGGAAGAGTCATGCTGCTTTTTATAGTGAAAAGTTATGGGCAGTCATATGGAATGAGCACAGAACCAGACAACATGTTCCTGCCACACAACAGCTGTGGGATTTCAGAAAGTCACTTAGCCTCTCTGAGCCTTAGTTTCTTTCTGACAATGGGAAAAAATAATACATTTTGGGGTTATTGATAGGATCAGATGAAATGAGGAATATGAAAGTATTTTATAGAATCTTAAAGCACTGGAGAATTCATGGGGTCTGAGTTAAGCAGAAACGGGAGGCAGAACGTAATGGAAGTGTGCAAAACCTGTTTGAGATGCAGTTCACACACATACACATACATGGGCCCTGTGCTGTGTTGAAGAGGGTTCCTCAAAATTTCACGACCACCTGGAACCTGTGTATGTGACCTTATTCAGAAATAGAGTCTTTGCACACCATTGTAAAGCAATTATACCCCAATAAAGATGTTAAAAATAAAAAGAACACTTTGAACAAAATTAAAAGATTAAAAAAAAAAGAAAAGAAATAGAGTCTTTGCCTATGTAATCAGGTTAAGATGAGGTCATCCTGGATTAGGGTGGGCCTAATCCAGTGACTGGTGCATTTATAAAAGGAGAAATTTGAACACAGAGACACAGAGGAGAACGTGTGAAGCCCGAGGCAGAGAGTGGAATGGTGCCTCTATGAACCAAGGAATGCCAAGGATTGCCGAATACCCGACAGAGCTTGGAAGAGGCAAGGAAGGCTCCTCCCCTAGAGCCTTCAGAGGGAGCGTGGCCCTGCCCATACCTTGATTTTGAACTGCCAGCCTCCAGAACTGTGCAAGAATGGATTTCTGCTGTTTTTAACCGCCTGGCTTGTGGTGCTTTGTTACAACAGCCCTAAGATACTAATACACAGGCAACCAGCAATTGGCCATTTTGAATACCTACAGGTGGCCCACGTGCCCCACCTTTGCCCTAGTGAGCGAGACTTTGTAACCAAGGAAACAGCCCTCATGCTTAGCCTAAAAATGCTTTCAGGAAGATTTCACTTCAAAAGATAAGGCACAGAGATCAATTATTCCTCTTGAGCTGCCTGCTCTTGGATGACACTTGTCGCTCTTAATGCCCCGGTTCCCTGCCTGCATTTAATGCCTACCAAGACTGCATCAGTGGCCAACCCAGCTTCCTCTGTTGCCCGAGGTCCAGCCAACGTCTGGTTTCCCCTCCTCCTTACAGCAAACCACTGGGGGAACGATTCCATCACAGGCTCAAAATGATCGAGGAATAAGTGGCCAGGAAGGATTTTTACTTGCAGCCCTAGGCAAGCAGACTCTATACAAATGACCCAAAAGGAGAAACTGGCCAGGATCAGGGTGTCCACATGTCATCTTCCCAGGAGGACACCAGACTGTGATTTCCCTTTCTCGATTGCATGTTAAAGATCAGAGCCTAGAACCGCAGTCAGCACATAGCAGTGACAGAAGGGAAGCCCCAGCTCACCCACTACGCCCATGTGCCGGGTCTGTATCTTCCTCTGAGGTGTTAGATGGGAATGCCCTTCCCCACACTTGCTGGCCGTGAGCAGCAAGTCTTCCCCAAACGCTTCTAGCCCTTTGCTCCTTACATCTCCCCACAGAGGTGGCATGTTTCCTGGTTTGTGAACAACAGCCGTTGGTCCGTATTTCTCAAGAGGGCGGAGTTAATCCATCAACGGTGTGGAGTGAGGCTCCTTCCCTCTCCACCCACACCTCTGGGTTTCAGGGACCTGAGAAAGTGTATCTGCTCTGCAGATACAAAATTTGCCTTGGGGAGACTAGGCTGTGGATAGAGAAGCCCACTTTGGCTCTCATTATAGCCTCTACTAATCTTCATCAATAATAAAGGTGGCTTTTTAGTTTCCACATCTTAGACATTTTATGATTTATCAATTGGTTCAGCACATGGGTGGTGAAGAGAGGGGCTGTTTGGCAGGGACTCCCAATGACCCTGAGGTACTACTGATTCTTATTTTTAGTGATAGTTATGTTCTGCAAATACTGAATTAGCAAATACTGAACCATTGCTCCTCGGGGAAGTACACACACACACACACACACACACACACACACACACATCTCACATAGATTATAACCTTAAATCTTAACAACAGCCCATCCTGGTAGATTTAATTTGACTTTTTTATTTTATAAGAGTGAAAGGAAGCTTCAGAAGTGTTAAGTGCCTTGCCTGAGGACACCCCACTAATAGGGGCCAGAGCTGGGATTCGCACCCAGTCCAACTGGCCAGTGTCAGAGCCTCTTGCACTGCCCTGTCCCATCCTGTCTCCTCCCTCTGCTCCTCTCTGCACAAAAGCTGAAACATGGAAGCAGAGTGTTGCCTCGTTCCACCTCAGCTAGGAAGGTATGCATCGAGCAACTCAATTTTTTTTGCTTCTCTGCACATGTCTGCAAATAACTTCTAAAGTGCCCAGAATACTGACTTGGGGGTTACAAATAAATATTAGCTAGTAGGTGAATTTGCAATTATGGAATCTGTGAATAATGAGGATGAACTGGATATTGTCTCATTGCTTCTAATTATTCACTGTCCCCATGGTAAAGGGTTTATAATCTTTGCCCCTCTCATGTGACTTGCAGTGCCTCCCTGGGCTGGGGGAGGAGGGGGGGTGAGTATATGCACCTGTCCATTGCCATCATGCCTGGCCATGTGACTTGCAGTGATTATATGCCAACCCCGGGAGAACCTCTAAGAGCTACCTCATGGTTTTACCCACTTTCTCGCAATTTTTCCTCTTCCAGGAGAACATTATGTCCCAAAAGAAGCTGCTCCTTCCACCCGGATCCTGGAATGAAGACACATGAATCACAGCCAACATGTGATGTAAGTGTTTGGGCTTGTAACCCATTGAGACTTTGAGGTCTGAAATTGCAGCTTAACCAAGCAAAAGCTGACTAATATAGACCCCTGACGTGATGAGTAGACAGCCGTGCTGTTACCTTATCCTGTTGATTAAAGGCAATAATCCCCTTCTGTTTAGATAGTGGTTGGTTGGAACTTTACTTTTTTGATTTCTGCAAACCTATAAAGAGGAAAAGTCAACCCCATGGTCTGGAGGACAAGAGAATGGGTAAAAACAGAGACCAGGACTTAATCCCACAGTAGGCAAGCATGCCAGCTCAGGTCCGGCAGGAAGCACTTGCATGATGGGATCAGATGTACAAGAGATTCATACCAGTGAAGGATAGAGGGGGAAGGAATGGAGAAGACCCGGAGGATCCTTCAGACGGCGATGAAGGTCTGACACCTGGGAAGGGAGAGAGCGAAGGAAGGACTGGGGAAGAAGAGCCTCAGACTGTAGCTCAGTTCTGGAAATGTGTCGACCAGGATGATGGGGAGCCCCAAAGCCAGAGCTGTTCACTAGGGGAGCCCCACAGTAAGCAGATCCCCCAGCCAGGCTCAGTTACCGTCTGGGAGCAGCCTGGAGGCAGCAGGGCTTCAGTGTTTGTGGGATGACAGCTATGTTCCCCGAGGCAGATTCTCTTGAAAGAGGTCCGAGTGGTGGGTCTCCAGGGCTACCACACCTGTTTAGAGAAGGCCTGCGCTCTGTGGAGCCCACATAATGATGGTCTCTGACTTAAGATGGTTTGACTTACGATTTTTCAACTTTACGATGGTGTGAAAGTATTGAGTAGAAACCGTACTTCGAATTTTGTATTTTGACCTTTTCCCAGGCTAGAGGTAGGCAGTATGATGCTTTCTTGTGATGCTGAGCCGCTGCTCCCAGTCGGCCCGGGGATCAGAATGGTAATCAACCGATACACTTACAACCATCCCGTACCCGTCAGACAAACGTTCCATTTTTAACTTTCAGTACAGCTTCAATAAATTATATGAGATAGTGAACACTTTATTGTAAAACAGGCTTTGTATTAGATGATTTTGCCCTACCATAGGCTAATTGTTCTGAGCATGTTTAAGGTAGGCTGGGCTAAGCTATGATGTTAAGTATTAAATGCATTTTCAACTTAGAATATTTTCAAACTACGATGGTTTTATCTGGACGTAACCCCATCGTAAGTTGACGAAGACCTGTAGATATGGAAAACAGGCCAGATGAGGGATATAGTAGAGATAAAATCCAAATGGCACGTCCCCCCATAGCTCTCTACTGGCCACCCTAACACGTGTCATAGACTCAGCACCTAGAATATATGTCTATTTCTACAAAGCCTTTGAGGACTGTCATTCCATTACCCTTACAAGCAAATATTCAGAGGCTCCTGACACTCCGTCAAAGAGGAGGAGCCATAAGGCAAGCCACTCACTCGCAGTTATGCAACAAGTCCAGGCAGAACCAGAATTCAGACAACGCTCATGTAATCCCTGCCCTGAGCTACCTCCTTCCCAGGAGACATTTGCAGATTTTCTCCAACCGAATGAGCACGAACTTGACTGCTGCTGCCAATGCTTACCCATTTCCTCCTGACATGGAAGATGTACCTCCTCATTTCACACAGAAGGCAGATGACACCCAGGCAAGGGGGTGGGGCGGTCAGCCACACGTTGGTCTTATCCGATGGAGACAAGACCCCAGAATTCCCAAGCCTATCCAGGATTACCGTGAGGAAACAGAGGCCTGGATTTCGAGACTCTGCTTGTGCTGTGGCGCTCTTTTATTGAGCATCTACTATATGCTGATCCTTGCCGCAGGCCGTGGGAATATGCATGAGAACGGGGGCTGGAGACCCTCCCTCGTGGAACTTACCGCTTCAAAGCCTTCCCAGGTGTGGCTCAGAAGCGCAGCTGCAGGGTTCCCTGGTTTGGTTCTAAATCCACAGAAGTAAGAGCTTAGCCTTTCCCTGCTGTGTGTGAGCTCATGATTTTTTTTTTTTTCATATGTCGGTGAGGTCAATTTCTCTCCTGCAGTTCTGCAGTAAAGCTTTCCAAGACTCTCAAGTCACTGCTCTTATTAATTACTGGATCAGCTGTTTTACATTCCCTAATTATCTCCCTATGGCACAGACAATGGCCTTTTTAATTTCTTTTTTCTTACTCTTTCTGGTAAAAATAGAAAATATGAATATGTATGTATTTTAAGCTTTTACGGAATTTAAACACAACGCGAGCGCCGTCTGCTGGTTACATTGAGAAACAGCTGCCTTGATTCCTACAGTTTCAGCTTTGAAAATCCTACTAATAAAACTAATGGTAATAAATATAAAGTAATGATATATTTCAAAATAATAGATTAAAATACCATTTAGACACCTAATGTATTCCTTTGCTAAGTGACCTAATCCTCATAGCATAATTAATTATTCTAAAATATTTGTCACGTGTATCATAGCTAACCCTTGGTAAGAACTTGTTATGTACATGATCTCAAAAACCTTCTCAACGACTGTATTTGTTGGGTTCCGTTACTATTCGAATTTGAAAAATTAGGAAATGACAGTACAGAGATGGAAAGTGACTTGCCAAGGAAGTAGATGACACCGCCAAGATTTGAACTCCCATGGACCTGTCTTCTCCTCTGCACCAGCGTTCTATAATAAGCTCGGCAAAGGAGACAGAGACGACGTATTTAAAGACAAAGAATGAGTCACAGTTTGCAAAGCACGTGCAGGGGCATCACCTTGGTCAGTCCCCTCAACCAGCTCATCAGAGAAGCTGTGTCATCATCCCCGTGATACACATGAGGAAGAAGAGAGAGGTTAATAGTCCCGCCCAGATGTCACACTCGGAGGGGAAACGGGACCTGAACCTGGGTCTGCTGACTCTGGATTCCAGGTTGTACCCACCACATGGTACGGCTGTCCAATCCTCAAAAGTGATAGAGAAGGACAGCATCTTAATCAGATTTCATCTTCCCCGGGGTCCAGCAAGAGCAGGCACCATCTCAGAGAACAAATAGGAAAATGCTTCAATTTCTGAAGGTTCCCCGCGGCAGAAGATGCAACAACAGGGCCTGACCTCCTCCAGAAATAGGCCCCCCTCCCCCAGCCTCCCCACATCCCCTTCTGTGCCTTCCACACCCATGCCTGCTGGAGTAGGAACTGCTCAGACCCTCCACCTACAGGCAGGCCACCCTCTTCACACACACACACACACACACACACACACACACACACACACACATACACACTCCCTAACGCTGGCTGGTTCAGCAGTTAGCTTTTCCTGAGTCTCTAAGAACAGCAGGTATCACATTGCTAATCCTTGGTGTCTCCCAAACAGCACTTTACACACATTGTTGGTGATTCATTGATCTCTAAGGAGTGATTAAGATGGAGAAATCCCAATAACTTTATATGGTGACAGATGGTGACCAGACCGACAGATCTTTTGTAATGTATAGAAATAGCACATCACTGTGTCGTGCACCCAGAACTAACATAGTGTTGTAGGTCAGTTATATTTCGATTTTTAAAAGGTCTTCAACAGTAAACCTATGAATAGGTATAAAAAAAAAAGGAGGAATCCCAAGACCACAGCCATGTGGAGTCAAGCAGTTAGGGTCAGGGTACAGCTTGCCCTTTACAGAAAGTTTTAAGCCACTCCGGACGCGCAGGCTCAGCGGCCGTAGCTCACAGGTCCAGCCGCTCCGTGGCATGTGGGATCTTCCCGGAGCGGGGCACGAACCCGCGTCCCCTGCATCGGCAGGCGGACTCTCAACCACTGCGCCACCAGGGAAGCCCTAAGCCTCTTTAAACTTCAGTTTCCTCATCTCTAAAATCAGGATAACAAGCTCTGGAAAATTCAGTGAGGGTTAAAGGGATATCACACTTGAAGGTGCTTCATCAAGTATTAAACCCTTTGTATATGCCAAAGAAAGCCCTTCCTGAGCTTTGTGAACTGTAGATTCCTCCAAAAACTATGAAGCTAGTTGGAAACCACAGAGATGTAAAGACAAAAACTGTAATGTGCTGTAAGAATATAGGTCGTTAATCGTTATTAGACCGGAAGGGTTGAGGCTCCACAATGAGTCATCAATTCCACAACTTACTGAGTGCTTCTGAGTTCCAGGCACCATCCTGAGGGAGGGGAGGGTATTCAAAGTGCCCCTTGGCGCTGGACTTAAGGCACTCGCTACCCCACAGGAAGACTGTTCTCCTTCCTCTTCTCCCAAGCTGACGCAAGGAGGACCAGTGGGTATTTGCAAAGACACCAGCGCCAGCCCAGCCCAGCAAGTGTACAGCATCTAAACACCTCTCAGCTCCTCTGACTCTGCCACTTACCTGCTGTCTATCCTTGAACCAGCTATTTATCCTACCATATGCGTACCAGCCCAGATAATGGATTTTAAAATGATATCTAAACAGTAAAGTGCTGGGCCAAAATTTGGCAAAAACCACACATATTCCTCAATATCGTTTTCCCCTTCTTCCCTAGCTGGAAACATGACTGTTCAGCATAAAATCACATCTCCCAGATGTCCTTGCAGTTAAGTGTGGTCATGTGACTAACTTCTTGCCAATGGGATGTCAACAAAATGTCATGCGGTAGCTTCTGGCAGATTCTGGGACTTTTTTATAGGTAGTTGGTCCACCCCCTCTGCCTCTTCTTCCCACCTTCCTCCATGCTGTGTTTGGAATGTGGGTGTGACAACTGAAACTCTAAATTGGGCCATGAGGACAGTGGTTAAACCCTAGGGAGAGTGGATGGAAGGTAAGAATAGCTGTGTTCCCAAGGACTTTGTGGAGACAGCCGTCATGGCTGTCCTGGACTGGATCACCTACTGATGTTCACATGAGAGAGAAATCAATACCTATTCAAGCCACTCTCATTTTGAGTTTTCTATAATTTTCAGCTGAACCTCATTCTAACTGATATAGTTTGCTATCGTGACTTGACATGCCACATTGACCTTTCTAACAAGGGCTTTGTACAATAGAATGGGATGCACAAATGAGAAAGTCAACTCCCACCACAAACAATACTGAAGGAAATACTGTACAAACTTCTGATAAGGTTATTAGAGAACAGAATCTTCCATCAGCTGGATTCCAAGAACCAGCAACCCAGGGGGTATGAGACCCATGTGCGTAGTAGGAGTCATGACAGAAGCCAACCATATTGTGAAAAAATTCATGTAAAATATATTCCCAAAACACCTACCATGCCAGGCCAGATGCTCGGGCTACAAGGGAGCTAAGATATGGTCCCTGCCCACAGGTGGCTCACAGTCTGGTGGGAGACAAACGATGGCCACACCTTGGGGTCTGTACTATAACAGAGTGGTTTGAGATGCCACAGGAACTTGCGAGGGCAGAGACATGGGCATCCTCGTGAGAAAGCAGAGGGACAACTAGGAAGAGTTTCTTTTTTTCTTTTTTTTTAAATTGTTATTTATTTATTTTATTTATGGAAGAATTGTTGATTTTAAATATTGTGTTAATTTCAAGGGTACAATAATGGGCTTCAGTTATATATATTCTTTTTCAGATCCTTTTCCATTATAGATTACAAGATATTCAATACAGAACCCTTTGCTATACAGTAGGACTTTGTTGTTTACTTTCTACATAGTAGTTTGTATCTACTAATCCCAAACTGCTAACTTATCACTCCCCTCCCCTTTTCCCCTTTGGTAACCAGAAGTTCGTGTTCTTTGTCTGTGAGTCTCAGCCATAAAAAAGAAGGAAATAATGCCATTTTCGGCAACATGGATGGACCTAGAGATTCTCATACTAGGTGAAGTCATTCAGAGAAAGGCAAATATCATATGATGTCACTTATGTGTGGAATCGTTAAAAGTGATACAAATGAACTTAGTTACGAAACAGAAACAGACTCCCAGACATGGGGGAGTTTTCTTAAAGGAGATATTGGAGCTCAGTCTTAATGGATAAATGGAAGTCACCCAGAAAGAGAAGAGCAAAAGCAAGAAGGTGTCGGTGGAAACCCAGAGCAGCATCGAGCGGGGCCCACCTGCCACAGGCCGCAGAGAGACACCAGGAAAGAGCAGCTGCTACCCCAGGTGAACCCAGCCAGCCCTTGGAACACAGCTGCACCCCCAGGTTTCACTTTCCAGGGTGACTCAGAGGATGACGCGCAGCGGCTGTGGGCTCCCTGGTGGTTTTTCGCAGGGACAGCTTCTGCTTGTGGGGTCATCACTGGCGAGTAAAGAGACAGACAGGCTTTATAGATGCAAAGTGAGAAAATATCAAAGTGCTCAAAGCAGGAAGCGAGAGGAGCACGTAGAGCAAAAGAGAAGCGAGCGTTATTGATTCCCTTTTTGGAGCCGGTCCGGCTGCCTTCTTGCCTGCCCCCCCTCAACGAAAGGAGAATCTCAATCCCACAGCTACATTCACCACGGAGGTCAAGTGGAATGTTCTTACAGGCTCCCCAGATCTTCTTGTCCTTTCTTCTACGCCAGAGCTGAAGCATCGCCTTCCACAGGGTATTGGGACACAGCTTTGCAGTCTCTGAGAGCCCTGCCCTGCCCTGTCCTGCTGCCCCAAGATCTGCCTTCCAGATATCCAGGACACAGCTCACATCTTCTCAAACCTGCTCACACACTCAGCCCCTGGCCTGGTTGCAACTCCACTGAGCCCCCAGGTAAAAATGGTCTAGGTAAAAAGAAGGATAATGCTTGGAAGATGAAAACATCCCTGCCTCACGTACACTCTTATGTGAGGATTCTCCCAGCAACCCTTGTGGAAGGCATGTTGATCCACCCTGCTCAGACAAGAAGCTGAGGTTTGAACTCATGCCAGGCACTGTACCACCGCAGCTCTGAGGAGGAGATGTCAGTGTCTGACCCAGAAAGTCCCGTTTTAGCATGGCATGTATGGCTAGCGGACACCCCCCTGTGCTAGGGACCATGGGAGACCCAAAGAAAGAGGAGGCATTGCCCTTACCCTCGGTGGCGAGGACATCTAAAGGCATGCCCACTGTGTGCCAGGCACTGCGCCAGTCACCTAACATGAACCATCTTAAACAGATGATCCCTTCCAGCAGCTAGTTTGAGGTCGGGATTATCACACCTATTCTACAGACAAGGAAACAGAGACTCAGGGAAGCTGAAGGTGATTCATCGAAGATCCAGGAACAAGTAACAAGAAGATTCGGTCCCCAAAGCTATGCTCTTTCGGCTCCAGGAGAGTCCACCACCGTGAACGATGCAAACTCCGGGGCCCCACCCCAGCTTGGCTGAATCAGAATCTCTGAGGGTGGGACCCCAGTGATGTGCTTTTAAAACCATTTCTCTTCGTGATTTTCTGATTGGCAAAGTGTGAGAACACTGTCCTCTATCAGGGGCCCTGAGTTGGGGACTCAAGGCCTTTATGTCTCAAAGGTCCAGTAATATGAGACAATGAGCCAGGATTTGTCACCAGGAGGCTGTGACATGGAAGGCTGATGGCACAGCTGTTAGAGCGTAGTCTCTGGAGCCAGGTCTCTTGAGTTCGAATCCTGGCTCTGCTGAATCCTAGCTGTGTCACCTTGGGCAAGCCACATTCTTCCTTGTGCCTCAGTTTCCTCACCTGAAAAATTGTAGTCAAGGTAGGACACATCTAGAAGGTTGTTTGGGGGACTGAATGAGTTAAATGTGTAGAAAGTTTAAAACAGTGCCTGCCACAGAGTAGCCAACCAAAATGCTGTTGTCATCGTTCCATCACCAATTGCCCCAAGTGACACAAGAAAGAAGAGGGTGTTTGACACTGTGGTTCTTGAAAGAGCAAGTCAAAGGGCGGAGTTCCAAAGGATCTGGACGGATAGCGAGAGAAGCGATGAAATAGCAGCTCTTTCTTTAGTTCCTGGTCTGGTCTCATGTCACTGTTTGTTATTCCTCGGGAAATGTCACTAAGAGTAAGTCACTGCAGTGGAGACAGGTGCAGGGCTGAATCACAGCCAAAGCACAACTTCTCCAGAGTCTTCAGGCAAAGGAGACGACGGTTAGTTCTCTTTTAAGCTGTGGAAGACTTTCCCCAAGAAGTGAGCTGTGTATGCTCTTGATGGCCACCGGGGGGAGACAAAGAGGACTTAATCGACTACAAAATGTGAAAGGTATCCTTAAACTCCCTGAAGGTTTGGGCTATTTCCCACTGATTTGTTTTCACTCGTGCTATTTCCCCTACTTAGAATGCGTCCCTCTTTAGCCCTTCAACGTGTTGTCAACCTCCCAGCCAACTTCTTCATATGCAACCTTGGCACTGTGCTAGGGGCCAAGGGAGGTACAAAAAGACATAAGGCATTATCCTCACCCTTGAGGGTAAGGGCATTTAAGGAACGTTTGCTGTGTACAAGGCACTCAGCTGGAATCCCTACAACTACAATGAGGCAGGTTTTATATATTCATTTTCAAGACTCAGTTCAACAGGGATAAGATTCAGGGCACTAAGGGCTATAAGCACTTTCTGTGAATCAGCTGATTTAACTCCCAGAACTACCCAAGAAGTAAGAACTACCGTTATACCCATTTTGTAGCAGAAAAGACTGAAGCTTGAAGAAATTAAACAACATCCTTGACCAGGGACACAGAGCTAACAAGGGGGATGGAATTCAGATATGAGCCCATGGAGTCTGATTATAGAACCAAAGCCGCATCCTGGCCACCTCTCTGGTCCTTCCACAAACCCTTGACTCAGGCCTGTACTGTGCTCTCTCTTCTCTGAATTCTGATCTTATTTACCAGCAATCCAAAAAAGGGATTTGCACTTATTTCTTCTCACACACACACAGGTAAATTCCACTCTCCTATCCCCACCCCACCCCTGCCAGGTAAAAAGTAAGTTTTTTGATGCCAATGACCCTAACTCAACCTTCTTTCTATGAAGCTGCCAACGTTTGAGCACCTCTGTGTCTGGCTTTATCAAGGCCACATTATTCTTTAGATTTGTTGATTACTAGTCTTCAGGGTAACCCTGGGAGGCCAGTAGCATTATCCACATTTTATAGATGGAAGATTAAGTCTCAGAAATTACGTGACCCTAGACCACTGTCACCTAGATAACAAGCAGAATTTGCAGGACCCCGAAGCCTGTGATCTCACCATGACCCTAAGCTACTGTCTCCCCCTCTGCCTTGCAAAGAGTAGCACCCAGGGTGAAGGAAAGCCTCAGAACATGAACTTGAAGGCTTCAGTGAAAGTCCCTGGTCAATGATTGACTAATTGTACAGGTCACTTCACCTCCCTGGGATGCAAGTCAAAAGCATCATCTGTTAATTCCTATCCTGGTACAGTTCCCAGATACAGGCGCCCTCCTGTCCTCAGTGTTGCTCCTTCTTTGGGGGTATTCCATGTTTGGGTCCCAAACATTAGTCTAAGAACCATGTCATATGCACCATCAGGTCCCTGGAGCCCAGCCCAGAGCCTCACACACAGAGTGAACTCAGTATATACTCAGTGAATAAACAGACAAATAAACAAAACCACAAATTAATACATCTGGTCCCTTGGGCACTCTGTACCCAGATCCTCTCTGTGAACTGGCTTGACTACGTCCTGCCAATCTCCTGCCCTCAGTTCCATCATGCAATTTGGACAACAAAAAAGCACTTTGTGAACTTTAGCAGGCTATGGAATACAGTAGATCCCTCTCTCTCACTCTCTTACTCTCTTTATTTCCCCAAAATCCATCCTGTCTTTTGAAGAGAATTCCGCAGTCTTAGGTCATCCCACAGTCACTCCCACTTTGGAAGCCTAGAGAGAGCGAGATAATACCTGATCTATCCCTTGAATCTAGGATGCTGGTAAGGACCTAAGAAAGAGTCTGTCTGTCTGAAACTCTGATATTAGATCAAAGATGCTGGAAGGGTGTAGACATTTTCAAAGTAGTGGTCATGCCAAGAATCCAGCCATAGCGTGGAGTTCAGAGGGGCTGTCACTGTGCTGGTGGCAGTGTTATAGCCATAGTGCCCAGGACTGACCTTGGCTACGGTTGCAACAGCCCAGCCTCCCTGGGTTCCCAGCCTGGTTCTCCAGCCCTCTCCCATCCATTCTGTGAACTACTCAGTGTACTCCAGTGAATTCTAAACTGAGGCAGAGTCCACTTCTGTCGCTTGAAAACCATGGCAGAAGCTGGCCAGATGATCACCAATGCCATTTCCTCTTTTCCTGAGCACACAAGACCACTTCTCTCAGCCTCCCTTGCAGTTACGTTAGTGGGGTTCTGGCCAAGGGAGCGGTCATCGAACCCTTTGAGCTATCACCATATTCTCTCTTTCCCTTCCGCGGGGACTTCAGAAGCTACGTGGCTAAGAAGAGAGCATCACAGGATGGGAGGAGCTATGTCCCCAAATCATTGTGTGGAGAAGAGACACCCCAGACAGCATCAAACCATGAAATAAATCTTTCGCTGTTCCACCACCAAAGTCCGAGGGTGGTTTAGGACGGGACATAGAGTTTATCACTCTAACTAATACCATCAATAACCCAGACTAGTTCAATCCATATTATCATTAAGGTTGCAATTATTAACATGGCTCTTCTTAATACCGTGTATATTCGATAGGTACTTTATTGCTAGGAAATTGTGCCATTTTTAGGCACAATTTTAGGCAACCAATAACTTGTTCTTGGTTTTCAATGATGTGCCTCAACTTATACTAGGTGTGGGGATGCTCGGTGACTAAGATGTGACAACTCAAAAGGGAATATGGGTGCGATTTGTCTAATACCCAGCACATAGTACGTGCTAAATAAAGAGTAATATTCTCAGGAGGCAGGAGAATGTCGTGGTGAAGAGGATGATCCCTAAAGTGAGACACACCTGGATTCAAATCCCGGCTCCTCTACCCAACTGTGGGAACCAAGACAAGCCACTCTGCTTCCCTGAGCTGCCCTTTCCTCCTCTGTTAAGTGGAGAAATTCATTATTTCTTCACTAAATACTACACATTTTACTAAAACCTATTATTTTTGGGGATTAAGAGAGACAAAATATGTACATCCTAGATACAGCTCCCAGCACAGAGTAATTATTAGAAACTAAAATATTCACTATTATAAGGTATCCTAATACTGAAATGTTACTCAGAAGCAAAAGTCTAAAGGAGATTTACTTCTCCGGACATTTTTATTTCTTACACAGATACCACAGCTGCTTAAGTGCTAGTGAAGTGTTAACAGTGTAGAATTTCTGGCTTGTTTACTTGTTTCACCGAGGTTTGCTATCTTTATTAGGTGCTGCATGCGTCAGTGTGGGTGTGGGCAAGCCCAGCAGGTGCCCCTGTGTTTTCTCTTTAACACCCACAACCAGCAGTTGGGAGGGCAATTTTACCTCCCAAAATAAGGAAAATATTAACAATCCCAGCAAGCAAACATGACTCTGAGAAAAAAACGTGTCTTCGCCAGGTGAAGACATTCTATCGATTTGTAGATTCTGGGGGTCTTCAGCCAGGTGACAAGTCTTTATGGAACCAGCAGCACATTTCATCTTTGTGAAACACCAGCAACTATTTATTGAGTACTGGGCACTCAACACGCACCATCCCATTTAATGCCAAAAATAACCATCAGAGATTGAATCCATTATGATCCCAGTTGGAATGAGGTTTAGAGATTTAAAGCAACTCGTTCAAAATCAACATCTAATGAGTGGCAGTGACTCCCCTCCATCCCGTATCATTAGCATCTCACCCAACACCGGGTACACTTAGAAGCAGACACATCTCTTTGACTTGAACGCTCCCTCTTTTTACCTTAAATTTTAACGTTAAGGGCTGTATACACCTGTCAGTGCAGTTATCCAAATTCAAGCTCATCTCCCTGACTTAAGCATCTTCCAGCTGGTCTGTGGGATGCACTGCCCCTACAGGTCTGGCCTTGATGGGCTGGTGCAGTGGACAGGGTACAGTTTAAAAACCTCACGTGCCCAGGTCTCACTCTTGACCCCACCACTTATTAAGTCACATCACCTCTGCAGCTTCAGTTTCCTCATCTATAAAATGGGTATATTCCTACCTCACAGTAAGCTCTGAGGATTAGGTGCAAACCCAGCACAGGCCTAATAAACATAACACATGCTCCCTAAACAATGGCTCTGTGTCCCTTCATTTTTGCCTTTGCCAAACTTTAGGCCAAAAGATTCGCAGCCCAGGGGAGCTCCCAGCCAATCAACAATTGTTGTTGTTGTTTTCTATACCTGGGTAGGGATTGGGGTGTGGGCAAAAGGTGTGTTATGGCTTTAGGACACATGGAAACTCCCTGAGGAATCTGTTACAAATAAAGAATCTTGGACTCCACCCTAGAGATTCTGACTCAATAAACCTGGATTTTTCACCAGTTTGTAGGGCATGCTGACACAGGTAGTCACCAGACCACCCTCTGAGGAACTCTGCCCTTCAGTCATTCGGTTCCAGCATCACAACACCCACCTTATCTTCACACCATCTCAATATCTTTAACTTATTTTTTATTCAACATGCCTTTGTAACTTTCAATGAATCTATTGTTAAAGCATATTTTGTATCAGTTCCTGAAACACAAATATATTGCAAGGAAAGACAACAGGCTGTTAAGGGGCCCCAAAGCCAGAACTGCCTGACTGAAATCCCATCTCTGCCGCTCCCCGGCCACGTCAGCTCGGACAGGCTACCTAAGGTCTCTGTCTCAATAGGCCACGTGTCCAAGGGGTAATAAGAGCAGATACATTGCAAGGCTGTAGTGATGATTAAATGTTTTACTATAAAGCACTGACAACCATGCCCAGCACATGGTAAGCACTCACAAAATGTAGTTATTCTTATGATAAGAAAAGAAATATCGCTTGCTACAAATAGAAAATAACCACCAAAAATATATGCATAACCGTGAAACGTCATTAAAAGCTCATCCATAAACCATCTAACGTCACTTGCGTATCGGCAGTGGTATACATTCCAGGTTTAGACAAGCATTGCTCATCCATAAACCATCTAACGTCATTTGTGTATCAGCGGTGGTATACATTCCAGGTTTAGACAAGCGTTACTCCAGAAAGTGTCAGATAGCATGTCAGGGAGGCCATCACGGCACAGACCGACTTGGGGGTTATTTTGGTTCTGTTTCAGACCTAATTTTGCATTTCCAGTTTACCTGAGAGCTGCATATGTCTACTAAAAATTTCCCTTGGCCTCCACTGTTTTGGTTCATCTGGAAGCACCTGGAAGACACTGTCTCCCAGGGATTAGGAGCTGATGTCTGTTCAGTGGGAAACAAAGCCGCCTCTCAGAGCAGGTTGCTCCATACCAGGATCGTGAGGACGCTGTGCTTCATGAGGCTCGTTTATCTACAGATCTCGACGCACCTCAAAACACTCAGCACTCACACCATGACCCTTTTGGCCCAGAAGCGTGGTCCCCATTCTGCAGGTGGGAAAATGGATAGAAAGGGCTATTAAGTGACAACACTCGTAAGTAACTGAGAGATTAGGTGGCTATTTAGCAAACATGGAGATGTGACAAGAGGGCAAGTGGTGACTCTTAAAGGTCCAGGCCTGCTGGGCCTTCCCACACATCTGGGACAGAAACACACGCTCAGCAGAAAGCTACACGGTTCCTTCTGTGGTTGCCATAACAGGGCGGGGCGAGTGGTTGCCGGGGAGACGGGACAGGGTCTCTGGAGAGCGTTGCAAGAGTCGGCCATGCAGTGGGCATTTCATAAGGTTTTATTGGATTAAAGGGTAGAGGGGATGCTCTAAAAGGAGCCCAATGTCTCCGTCTCATCCAATTCCCCATCAGAGGAGTGATGATAAACACAGCAGGGCGCAGAGGGTAGGGCGGATTGGGCTGAGAGATTTATGACCCAGAATGATGAAGAGGTGTGGAGACAGTAACCGGAAAGGCGGCCAAGGGCATGGCCGGCATCAGATCCAGGGAGAATGATGAAGGCTGGGATACAGGAGCTACAGATGAGGTTCAAACTTTACGCTGGGAAGTTGTATATATGAAGAATCATCAAGGACTTCCCTGGTGATGCAGTGGTTAAGGATCCGCCTGCCAACCCAGGGGACACAGGTTCGAGCCCTGGTCCGGGAAGATCCCACATGCCGTGGAGCAACTAAGCCCGTGCACCGCAACTACTGAGCCTGTGCTCTAGAGCCCATGAGCCACAACTACTGAAGCCTGTGCGCCTAGAGCCCAAGCTCCACAACAAGAGAAGCCACCGTGATGAGAAGCCCATGCACTGCAACAAAGAGTTGCCCCCACTCGCCGCAACTAGAGAAACCCTGTGCACAGCAAAGAAGACCCAACGCAGCCAAAAATAAAATAAACTTTTTTAAATGGTTTTTTTTTTTAAAAAAAAAAAGAATCTTCAGAATGCTCATTTCGGGAATTTGTCCAAAGCAAGTAATAGGACAATTATTTAAAGATTTCTAGGGGACTTCCCTGGTGGTCCAGTGGTTAAAATTCCGCATTTCAATGCAGGGGACGCGGGTTTGAGCCCTGGTCGGGGAACTAAGATCCCACATGCTGCGGAGCAACTAAGCCCGCGCGCTCTAGGGCCCACACGCCACAGATAGAGAGAAGACCATGTGCTGCAATGAAGAGCTGACACACCACAGTGAAAGATCCCGCATGCCACAACTAAAGACCCCATGCAGCCAAATAAATAAAATATTTTTTTTAAAAAAGATTTCTATAAAATTATATAAAGATATCTCTAAGGGACATTGTTTGCAACAGTGTCATTTATATTAACAAAAATTTTAACTAATCTAAATATTCAAAATTGGGAATCGCCTTAAAGAGGTTCTGGTACACCCACCCTATGCAACCATTAAAAAATATATTTAAGGATGTTTAATTATATAAAGAAAAGATTGTAAACAAGTGAAATGTCAGGAAACAAAATAATAAACTATTCATAAAGATGTCAAAGGAAACAGAATTCTATGCTTCAGAAAAATTTAGAAGGAAATACTGCAAAAGTATGTGAATAATCTGGGTGGTGGAATTAAATGTGATTTGAATTTTGTACATGCACTTTCGTATTTACTGAAATTTCAGCAATAAGTATGTGTCACTGTTATTTTTAAGATGCTAATTTTTTTTAGACTTTTACTGTGAATGTTACTGGGGCTTTAGTCTGGGACTTGCTCCCCTGGGAGATAGCTATGTGGTTCTAAAACAGATCCACAGACTTTAAAAACTCTCCATCTGTTGGCTGGATACTTCAAGGGATCCAAGTGGCCAAGGTGCTCCCAGACCTCTGCATTTATGAAAGGCATCACAGGGCATGAGAATAAGCCCTGCATTAGGAGTCAAGAAACCCTTAACCCACTCCATGATCTTGGGCAAAGCACTTCCCCTCCGATTCCTCATCTAAAGTGGGAATACCAGTGTGTACGCTGACGACCTCAGAGTGCCATAATTAAAAGGCATGCTCACCTGGGTGTTGTCATCCAATGAAGATAATTAGCATCCTAGACCTTGACCCAAAGAATGACCTCAGGGCCCACCCTTGGTAAGGTTTGCCCATCTATGTTCACCCTCTCCATCAGCCACCTACTGAGAGCTAGTGTTCACAGTTGTGACCCTGGAGTCACATTCAGCTCCCGGAGGACCTTCTGAATCATCCCAGAATGACTAAATCAGGAGTGGAATCCTCGGAAATTTATAAAGCACCCATGTTCACCATGGTGACTCTCAGTGAGTCAGGATGTCTTAATTTAGCTGAAACATCCCACCCCAGATCCAAGTAGATTAATATGAGAGAGCCATTGCTAGCAGGTAGTGGAGTCTACTGGTTGCTTTGAAGAAGAGTACCCACATTCAACTGTTGACACACATTCGTGCGGATCCGGGAGCTTTATCTCTCTGTGGAGCCCTTCCTCTGAGGACTTCCTCCTGCTTTAGTCTTTCATACGGCATGGCTTCCTCTCATAAAGTGGCCAGTGCATTTCTAACTTCATAGAATACTCACTCATGTATCAGCGTTGCCTGATAGCCTACACATCTCAATGTCTCCAGGCTAACAGTTTCTAAAAAATAACAGTGGAACACTAGTTACAAGGAATGATAATTACAAAAAGATTGTCCTCAAGTCACTTTGGGAAGTATACTTTAACAGCAATGTACAATTATAGAGGTCACTGTGATGACCATGGATCATTTTTCCATGGCCAGTCATGTGGGACTATTGGTCCAGGGCACGCTTTTTGGTCAACACTGCTTTGAATCCCTGGGATGTCTAACGGTACCCAAGCTGGGTTTGTCTTTGGAAAGCCCCTGTGTGACTCTTACTGCTTGCTAAATATTCTTCAAGGAGATGTCTTTACAATTACTCTGCACTCAGACCTGGAGAATACCCAAGAGGTTCCCTGTCCACCTTTGTCCCCAGGGAGCCATGCTTCTGAAGCATCTTCAGTAATTAATTCACAGATGAGCCACCATTACTGCCCCACCACACATGTACACTGCTGTTCTTGTTCATGGACTAGTGCTTTTGTTTTTTTTCAGCCATGCCCTATGGCTTGTGAGACCTTAGCTCCCAGACCAGGGATGGAACCCATGCCCCTTGGAACCCAGTAGAAGTGCAGAGTCCTAACCACTGGACCACCAGGGAATTCCCTGGGCTAGTGCTTTTGATTGGTCTTTTCTACTTTGTACAATTGTCTTGCCCGCAAATGCCTATGCATAAGTGACTTGTATAACCTCAATCGAAGCATCAAACCTTGAAACAATCGCTGGATAAAACTCAAGGCCTCAGTGCCATGACACTGGGAAACGGCTTACCTTCTCTGGCCCCATTTTCCTCATTTATAAAAGAAGAAGGTTGAACTTCTTTACTTTCCTTAACTCTCTTCAAACTTAAACTCTATTCATTTTCACTTAGCAGGATTAAGCAAATCCTCAGAGCTGGGAGGAAAGGAAAGGGGGTGTCTGCCAATACCTAATACTACAGTATACAGAAGAGAGGGCCTGAGTGTCTTTGGACAAGTTTGATAACTTCTCTGGGTCCCCATTTATTAATCTGTAAAATGGGTATAGTTATACCTACCTCACATAATTGTTGTAAGGGCTCATTGAGTCAACGCATGTATTAATGCCTGAAATTTAACAATTGACCAAGCCCCTCACAAATAGACTGGACATTGGCAATGGAAAGAAGAGTAAAACATCACTGGATCAAATCACATCACTCCCTATCTCAAATATTGGCCTTGGCTTCCCATTGCCTGAAATTCACACTCTCAGGCATGGCATTCAGAGCTCTTCACCCTTTAATCGCAAACCACCTTCCAGACTTATTTTCCACAACAGTATATTTTTCCTTTACTCTATTTAGGTTAATGTAGAATTCAATTTCTAGCTGTCCTTACAACGAGCACCTCTGTCTTCGTGAAGATTTTCCTTTCATTGCCAACTTTGAAGGATCTGGGTTCAACTTTATTAAAGGAACTGGAAACTCTTCAGCTGAATCCCAGACCACCTATACTTTCCCTTTTCTCTCCCCATCCCATCTCCTCCCAGCCTCCTAAATAGGTCTTTAGGTACAGGGATTATTGAGGAATGAGATTGTTAGAGCTCTAGAGGACACTTGGTCTCTGGCTCTGGGTACTGGCCCACTTCCAGTTATTTTAAATCATCATCGTCATCATCATCCTCTACTTACAGCTATTTCCAAATTGCTCTTGAAACTCATTTCTCCTCTCCCATGATTCTGGAGTACAAATCTGCATGTCACACATTCACATGTGTTGCTCTTCTCCTATATTGTCATAGTGAGCCCATTGTTCTGAGCTGCCAGAGTTGTGTTCTGATTCTCTCCATCAAGACGCTCTCTGTGTCTCCCTTCTCTATGGCAAACACACAAATTAAAAAAGCAGAGGGTCTCTGTCTTCACCCAGGCCATCGATTAAACTCCTGAAGGATGCATAGCAGGGAGTATGGTCTTAATATCCTCTCCTAAGGCTCATGTTGATTCGCTAGTGAGTACATTTAGTGCAAATGGTTATTCAAGTAACTTAGAATCCATGCAACTGTTTTAACATTCACCACTCATGACCCCAACTTGTCTAAAAAAGACCCCAACTTACCCCTAAAAGACCCCACTGAAGGCCATGCTGAAATCCAGACACTGCTCATGAAGATATCATGAGACAGCTAGTCTAACCACCATATTCCAAGAAAGGCCTTTGGCCTTAAGTGGTTGGCATATTGGTTGGCATATTGGGCAGGATGGAGCAGACTCTTCTGCAATAACAGACAAGTTAGGAAATCTCTGTGGATTATCATAACACTTTATTTTCCAGGCGTAAGAATTCGAGGATGGGTCAAACAGTTCTCCGTCTTGTTATGCTGCATCTGGAGCAGTGGCCTCTAAGGCGGCCACGGCAGAAAAAGGCGCCATGCCAGCTCTTTCCCTTGCTCTCCATCCACGAGCAGGAAATAGCCATGTGGCTCCAACCCAAGTCGAGGGGACCTGTGAAATGTCGGGGAGAAAATGACTCGTGGCACAAACCAGCTCTGCCACAGCTGGGTATGTTTCTATGTGCGATCCCATGATCCTGTTTTCCCTCTTCTGTGCCGGGAAAACTTGATCATCCACTTTAGCCTATGTAACAGTTCTAGAATCCTCCACACTGAAGTCTTTGGACAGATTCCATTAGCACCAACCGCAAGAGTCATAAATGCCAGCACGATAACCTGGATGTTCCAAAATATTGCTTAAGAAGTCCCTTTCATGTCACTGAAACACACACACACACACACACACACACACACACGCGCACATGCAACCATCTAATCATCTGGCCCCTGGAGGATAAGAAGTCTCAGTTCCCAAACAGCAAGCTTGACCAAGTCTGATTAATGGATTTCTGAAGTTATTTTTGTTTTTCCACCTACCCTTGATGCTATGATTTGCCTGTGGCAACATGCGTGTAGATTAATGAGGCTTTCAGCAGCTAGTGAAAAAACATTCATTAGCTTAATTATCCACACCTTCAGAGGGAGGGCAACTGGGGACTGTCAGGACACAGCAGAGCGTCTGTGCCAGAGAAGAACACCCGCTCCATGCTGCTCAACGAGAACGGTCTTCCCTGGAGAGCAAGGTGAGGAATGGGGGAAACGAGTACGCAGAGGCACAGAAGACAAAAATGACAGGATTTCGTGTGATTTCCCAATTGCATGCTGAATGTGCCTTAAGCACCTAGCACGGGTGATCCTTTGTAAGCAAGCACCTCCTATGCTTCTAACCTGCTTTATCCGCGTGCATCAGACAGATGCATGAAACCAACCTCTCCTAAAAGTCCATAGCAATGGAATGTATGGATTCTTGCCAAGATCAAATGATAAAACCCCAAGTCCTCCTACTTGTGGACTGATCTGACTTTATGTCTCAGTTGTGGTCAGCTCCCACCTTGGACCTAGGACTTAATGACTCAGAGCTGGCCCAGTGCGCCTGTGTGTCATGCTTTGCCTCCAAAGTCTCCCACTCTGCCCCCCAAGGACCTAGTCCTACTTCTAAGCCCCACGCCAAGGGGGAAGTTTCTCCCATTTCTTCATGCTGCCCCTCTCCTGCTGAGATCTCGGCCTATTCCCTCTCCCAGTCCCCCCGTTGCTATGCTCTGC
Source organism: Phocoena phocoena (assembly GCF_963924675.1). Lineage (NCBI taxonomy): Eukaryota > Metazoa > Chordata > Mammalia > Artiodactyla > Phocoenidae > Phocoena > Phocoena phocoena. The sequence continues at coordinate 66,907,203 of NC_089235.1, read as the reverse complement.
CAGCTAGGACCCATCTTTTTCTTATCATCCCAGACATGGAGCTTTCACCTTGGCCTTCACACACAGTGGCTTACAGCACTCCCTGCTAGACCCTGTGCAGGACAGAGATGGTCCCGTGGGGTTCATGGGGCTTAGGAGATAAGACTCAGACATGGAGAATGATGACTAAAGGAAAGAGAGCTTCAGCACCTTGTAAATCAGTCTTCCTCAAACTTGCTTAAGCATAAGAACCATCTTCTAAAGGTATAACTTCCAAGGCCCCACCCATGAAGGCTCTAATTCAGAACACCTGAGGCTTAGACATCTTGTTCAAATGTCTTAACAACTTAAAAAATTGTTAAAACATTTTTAACAAGCACCCAGGAGACCTTTATTATGAGGAAAGTTTGGAAAACACTACTAAGCAACTATATGACAGTAGTAGTGACTATTGATTAAAACCTCCATCAGCCAGCCAAGGTGCTAAGAAACGTACATATATTGACTCATTTTAATGATCTCAACAAACTTTTCCATATAGGTGTTAAATTCCCATTCTGCTAATGAGAAAACCCAGATCCAGATACATGGACTAATTGCTCAAAATCATACATTTAGCAAGTGGCAGAGCTAGGATTCAAAACTTCATCTCCCTGACTCCTGACCCACGTCAACTAAAATAACTTATTTCTAAGACTAAATGCTGGTGTAGGCCAGTGGTGTCTGAGCATTTTTGATCTAGCACCATATTGATAACAAAATTTTGAGCATGCACCTCCAATGTATGTGTATGTATTTTTAATTTATATATACATACTATTATTCTAATATACTATTGATATTATAAAATATATACGGCAATTCAAGAGAATTAAGCAATTTTAGTAATTTTTATTTTATTTAGCAATACCTAAGAACTTTTTTTGCTTTCCTGAAAAATCACTGATAATAATAAAAAAATTTTTAGTGAGATCAACGTGATTTTGCTTTCCTAGTTTTTTTCAGTCTTGGTTGAATCTTTATGACATAGTGATTAATAGTTTGGTCTTAAATTCAGTTTGGTCTGACACCTGCTTTTAGTTGCTGTCATTGTTGGAAAAGAAACCTCACAAAAATATGTAGATTCAAATGAAATAAATGCAACATGATAGACTTATTCCGTCATAATACTTATTTCTCAATTCCATCTACCAATTTATTGGATTTAGAAAAAAAAAAAAAACTAGTTCAAGGGAATTCCCTGGTGGACCAGTGGTTAGGACCCCGCACTATCACTGCCAAGGGCCCAGATTCAATGCCTGGTAGGAGAACTAAGATCCCACAAGCCACTCAGTGCGGCAAAAAAAAAAAAGCCAACCTAGTTTAATATCCAATAACAATTCATTTAGAAGCTTAAAACAGGCTAGAATATTCTGTTTCAATCTTTTCAAGAGTAGAGGTATAGGTTATATACGTCATTTTTAACAATGTTAACACTGGAAATGATTCAAATCTTCAGGGCTCAAACACTGTCTTCACCTAAAAAGTATCTTTTTCTTCTTTTCAATCAAGAATAATATGCATACAGGAAAGCGTATGTAACATAACTGTCCAGATCGATGTAGCTTTACAACGTGAGCACACCCGGTTAAGGACACAGATCAGGAAGCATTACCTGCAGCCCCGTCATCAAAAGCCCCTTTGTGCCTTTTCCAGTTATTTCCCCCCACCCCCAAGGGCAACCACTCCACTCTCCTAACTTTCAGATTAGTTCTGTGTGTGTTTTATTTAACGTCATATAAGTGGAATCCCATAGGAGGCACCCATTTTTGTGTCTGGTTTCTTTTGCTCAAAATCTCATTTGTGGGATTCATCCATACGACTGAGGTTGTCTTGGTTATTCATTCTCATCGTATGTAGTACTGTCTTGTGTGAATACACAACAATGAGTTTATCCATTTCGCTTTTGGTGGGTGTTTGGGTAAATTCCAGTGTTCGAGTATTAGGAAAACTGCTGCTATGTGCACTCAGAACCATCTTTTGGTAAACACATGTTTGCATTTCTGTTGGGTATATCCCTAGAGTGGAATTGCTGGGTCACTGTGTTTGCTTTTGTTCTACTTTTGTAGATACTGCCAAACAGTTGCCGGAACAGGTTCCATGAATTTACGTTCCCTGCATTCTAGGTGTCCCACATTCTTGCCCACTCTTGGTATTGTCTGTCTTTTTCATTTTAGCCATTTTGATGCATGTATGATGGTATCTCATTGTGGTTTATAAGGTTTTTTTGAAAGGCAGTTACTGTCTCATTCATTATTAAATCATGACACTTAACCTGCAGGGACAACTTATATGCGTGCTTCTGTTTTTTCAAATGTATCTATTATAGCTCACTCCCAACAGTCCCGTGTCAGCCTTGAAAAGGTCAAATAATTTGAAACCCCTGATTTTATGTTCATTCACTGTTTCAAATACTTTGCCAAAAGAGAATAAGAGAATCTCTGCTTGAGCAAAATATTTTCAGGTGCACTCCCTATCTAATTACACAGTATTGTAAAGATCCTGCTACACTTTAAACTTCTTGCCTCTGTACAATGACTCACATCAGTGAAATCCTATTTTGCTCTGTGCTTTTGTGACTTTAACCTCCTGGCTTCAATAGCTTGCTATGGGAAAATGCAGCAATAAATTTCACATATAGTACTAGCTGGTGAAATTTACCTTTTTTTTTTCTTTTCATTCCAGTCAACATAAATACCAAAAACATTGCTTAAGAAATGTTTGAAATTTGTTAAGAAATTCATTTACTATTGAAAATGTATTTTTTCTGGTATCTCTTTCCTTTAAGAGCTGACAAGAAAGGGGGTTCTAATGTATTTCATTACTGAAATGAAGAATCTAGAAATAACGTAAGCTAAAATATGTTGGAAACATTTGTACTTTCCAAATTGTAATTTGGAAAGTAATTGTATTGCAAACCTCTCACACTGAATTACTTAAGTTTTCTTCAACTCTTCAGCAGAAGTTCTATGCATCTGCCAACAATATTTAATGACCAAGGAGTCCATTGTAATATATCACTATGTACTTTTTAGATATTTCTTCAGCCATCTCACCATAGCAAGAGTAGCAAGGGTTTGACCGATGGATTATGACATTAAGTAATAAGTTTTAAGTGATCACATTTAATTCAATTTTATAAAGGGCTGGGTTGAGTATATTATGGCTTTAACCAGTTGAAAAATTTTCTAAATGTCTTGGCGATTGCAATGGCTTCGCCCATTCACTAGCTATGTCAACACACAATATTCACTCAAGGACGCAGTCATCGTTAATGATAGTGGACCACAGACCCTATTTCAAATATCAGTCTTAATAATTTTTTTAAGTCTTTTGACCAACTTTGTGATTGATATACTTAGACGGCCATTATTTTTCTCTTGTAATTAGCTGAAAAGCCACAAACGCTAGGGGTTGCAGATGGATAGAGTCAGCCATGCTCCTACTGTTCCCTGGGTTGGCATCATTAACGTGGTCCTCAGCTTGCAGTTTCTTCACAGGAATCATTTCAATCGCTTGTCCATTTTGTGAGGATTAGTTAAATTGAAATGAGATCTCCGAAGCTGTAAATCCACTTAACAGGACACAAGACAAAAACAGGCAAGGTTTATAGGAGGCGTACAAATTTCCATTTCAGGAAGTCTCCTCTGAATAAGGAGTGTTCCCCTGCACTTCACCATGGGAGTTTCCAAGGTCAGAGCTCTCAGGGTTTCTAGAAAGCATCTTGTCAGCCTCCTCAGGCGATAAATGAGGAGTTGGAGGCATCCAGAGGAAGAGTACAGACCATGGAGACTGAGGCGGGCTCTGGTGGTAGACAACAGAGGTTCAAGCCCCAGTCTCTGCCACCTCCTCTCTGTGTATGCTGGAAGAAATTATGCTGCCTCTCTAAGCCTGTTTCCCCACACAGGGCAAACGCTACCATTTGTAAATTATATCTCCATAAACCCATCTTTAAAGGGAAGGAAGGGAGGGGGGAGGGAGAAAAGAAAACATCAATGCTAAAGTCTGAAATTCAGTAGAGATTGTCAAAGGAGCCTAGAGGCTTCCAGTGAGTAGCATTTCTGTCTTGATTACCTCTGTATCCCTGGCATGCTTAGCACACAGTAGATGCTTAAAAGTTATTACTGATTGTAGTGGGTTGAATGGTGGCCCCAAAAAGATACGTCCATGTCCAAATCCCTGGAATCTCTGAATATGACCTTATTTGGTTAAAGGGTCTTTGCAGATGTAACTTAAGGATCTTTATTTATTTATTTTTGGCTGCGTTGGGTCTTTGTTGCTGCACGTGGGCTTTCCCTAGTTGCAGTGAGCGGGCTTCTCATTGTGGTGGCTTCTCTTGTAGCAGAGCACGGGCTCTAGGCACGCGGGCTTCAGTAGTTGTGGCACATGGGCTCAGTAGTTGTGGCTGGTGGGCTGTAGAGAGCAGTCAGCAGTTGTGGCACACGGGCTTAGTTGCTCCACAACATGTGACATCTTCCTGGGCAAGGGCACAAACCCGCGTCTCCTGCATTGGCAGGCGGATTCTTAACCACTGCGCCACCAAGGAAGTCCCAACTTAAGGATCTTGAGTTGAAATTATCCTGGAATATATCCAGGTGAACTCTAATCCAATGACAAGTGTCCCTGTAAGAGACAGAAGACACAGAACGCAGAGGAGGAGCTCATGTAAAGATGGGAACAGAGACTGGAGTTATGCAGCCACAGGCAAGGATGGTTAGAGCCACAGAAGTTAGGCAGAAGCAAACGGGGATTCTTCCCTAGAGCCTGTGGAGTGACTGCAACCCTGCCAGACACTTTGATTGTGAACTTCTGGTCCAGAACTGTAAGAGAACACATTTCTATTGTTTTAAGCCACCAAGCTTGTGGTAATTTGCTACCATAGGCCTAGGAAATGAATACACCAATCCCATTGGCTTCATGTGACCGTGCAAATTTGGTATTACCTCATCCAGTGATTTCCAAACTTAAGTTCTGCAGAGCCCTCTGTGGCCCCCATGATGCAAATTTGTATTTAGAGGTACTTCTAAGATTCTTTGTAATTTAAATATTCTGCAGCTTAAAAAAAACTAAATTAGGGAATTCCCTGGCAGTCCAGTGTTTAGGACTCAGCATTTTTTACTGCATGGGCACGGGTTCAATCTCTAGTCAGGGAACTAAGACCCTGCAAGTCACGCAGCTTGGCAAAAAATTAAAAAATTAAAATAATCTAATCAACCAACCCCAAATCTTAGCCAACTCTAAATGTTAACACAGAAGATCAGAGAAGTTGCATAACGTGTCCAAGTTCCCCTGCAAACAAGAGGCAGAGCTTCGGTCAGTACCACCGCCTTCTTCCTCCCTCTGCAAGGCTCTGCCTGTTCCCCGAGGAACCACCAGTACTCCAATGTCCTTGGAAAACAAAGAGGAAAATACCAGCTACACTCCCGTTATAGTGAACGACAAGGCAAAGATGCCCTTGATTATCAGCACCACCATCCAGCATTCAACTACAGGTTCCAAACCCTGTGAGAAGTGGGGATGAAGAAAGAAAATGCAAAAAGAGAAAGGAGAATTCAAGTAGTGGGAGCTGCTGACTGTCCACAGGAGATGTGAGGAAAGCGCCCACCGTATTGACACCTGTGAAGGTGGAATATTCTTCCACCAGCTTGAGCTGCTGTCACTTTGGAGTCAGACAGCAGTGAATTCCCACTGTGGCCCTGTCACTTAAGTCTGTGTAACCTTGAGCAAAGTTAACTTCTCAGAGCCTCAGTGCCCTCTGAGGAAATAGCTACCTTGCAGGATGGTTACAGAACGAAGGTTGCAAGAATTAAATGACATGACACAGCCTAGGGATCTGATCCAGATTCTGGAGCCAAGCTAGTAGACCCTTGCCTCTGTGATACTGGCTGTGAGTCTTGGACAATTAGCTCTCTGTGCCTTAGTTTTCTCATCTATACAATGGGGTATGCTACCTGCCTCCAAGGGTCATTGTGAAGGTTAGAATAAGCTAATAGTTATAAAGTACTTAAACAGTGTCTGGAAGAATAGTGCTGTATGAGCGTTTGTAAAAACAACATGAAAATGTACCTATGGAAGGGGAAGGTTTTTCTCACCTCCTCACAAGAAGGGACTCCTAAGTGACTTAGAATTTGGTAAAAAGACAGAATTTCGATTGCATAAAATGCATCAATGTCAGTTTTAGCAAGAGAAACGTTTGCTTCTCTGACAGATGCTCCATTCTAAGAGTCTGAAAGCTCCCTCTCTGCCTGACTCAGTGTGGACAGAAAGAGACTTTGATAAAAGTCTGAGAGTTTGGTGATTGGCTGACAGTGAGAATGCTTTCTCTCCGGTGTTGAATTGTCACGTGCCAGTCTTTCCAACACCACGGGCGTAAGTGAGGGGCGTGCACATGCACAGCCCCTGGCACAGCACAGGTGGTGAGTAATTCTCTCCCACTGATGCGATTAGGGTTACTCCAGGCCTGGGACCAGGCATTCCTGGACTGTGGCCGCAGGTCTTGCTAATTTGAGCCTAATTCCTGTGACACTGGTTTGCAGGCATCTAGCTCATGTCAGCTGATCACTGAGCACTCTCACTTCTCCTGACAAAAATAATAATAGTAATAAACACCAAGTATGTATCCAACCCTCTGCTGCTAGGCTCTGGGAACACAGAGATGAGCTCATGGCAAAACAAGATTAACGAACAGAACATTGCAAGTCCTGTTAGGTGGGATCACAAAAGAGACACTGCAGCTAACCAGGGAGTGAGTGTAGAACAATTACGGAGCTCTTGCTACGTGCTAAACATGACTCAAAGCGTTTCCCTTTATTAACACATTCCACCCTTACAGTCATTCAGTGGGGTAGATGGTGCGGCCCTAATTTACAGTCAGGGAAAATGAAGAACAGAGAGGTTAAACCACTTGCCTAAAGTCACACAGCTAATAAGGGTAGAATCAATGTGCATCCAGATAGCGGGACTCCAGAACCTGTGCTCTCTGCCCCTCAGACTGGGCTGAGGTGGCTCTGGTTGGTGACGCATTGCATTTCACCTTTGTGTTCTCAATTCCCTTAGCATTAGAAAAGAGAGTGGGATCTGCCTAGAATGCCAACGCTGGACTCCTGTCCAGAGAGAGGAACTCATCTTCCCCTAGGGGCCCTGCTGCTCAAGGTTATTACTGTTGATGAAAAATGTCACCTGCCATGTAAGTAAACAAAAAATGTTGCAACCATCAAGCCAGCAGCCACTGTAGCTGCCCCCAGCTGTGCACCCTGAGGGGATTCGGGATACAGAAATGTAGGATACTGACCCTAGGTAGTGAAGGTGCACATCAAAGGAATGATTTCAATGACTCCAGACTCTTGCATCTTCCCAGACAGAGAAAATGCTAACTTCATTAACTTGAGAGGTCTGCTTTTCTTCAATTAACAGTCATTTTTTGATGTTCCGGCCACCTGGTTTTTGTTGCAAAACTCCTGTGTATCCTGGCTCCCCCTTACCTCTTAGGAGCAGTCCATCAGAGCCATCTGAGAGGCTGTCTTCCAGACTTCAGTCCTCAGAAAAATCCGCTGAATAAAACATAGTTCTCACACTTCAGGTTGTGCTTTGTTTTTTTTTTTTTTTTGGTGACATTGGTATATGTAGGTATGTAGGGTGAAATTTCAAGGACGATGCTTTGATGGTGTACCCGTGACGCGCATTCTAACAAGATCAGACTGACTAAGGCCCAGTATGATCAGGCCTTGTACCTGACTTCACATCCTATTTTCAGCCCACAACTGGAGATGGGTGTTCATGTCCCCATTTCACAGATAAGGAACACAGAGGATTAGAGAGGCCTAGTGGCCTGTTTAAATCATACAACAAACAAGAGAACTCCAAAGCTCATGCCTTTTCCACTGTGCCACATAGGCCATGGAACCACTAGAGAAAAGTCTAGAGCCAGATAATTCAGAGCTTCTGTTGCTTAAAAGGCCAAAAATCTGAGGGTGAGGAAAAATAAATAACCATGATAATAGTGGCAGGTAACATTTACTAAGCTCTTCACATGCCATCCTAAGCACAGTATCTCATTTAATCTTCTTACCATCGCCGTGACATGAGTTCTTTTTTACACTTGTTTTACAAATAAGGAAAATAAAGCTCAGATGATAAATGATTTGCCCAGTTTGTATGTGGTGCAGCAGGAATCAGACCCAGAGAAGCCTGGATCCAGAGCCCTTACTCTCAGTTCCTCTTGCCTTTGCAGCCAGAGATGAATCCATCTAACAGTCTCAGCCTCTGCACGGCGGGGTGCCCTTGGATGCCATACCTCTCTGAGAGTTGGCTTCTTCGGTTGCAGGTGCAGGACCCATAAAACCTACCTTCCAGGTGGTAGTGAGGGGCCACTGAATCAGGATCCCTGGGGCCTGGGGGCTGGGCATGAGCACTGTGAAAACTCCCCAGGTGATTCTGAGAAGGACTCAAGGTTAGGCTCCATCCACTGGACCCGCGTGCGTTGTAGAGTGTCTCACACTTTAACGTGATACGGATGTGCCTTCTGGCTCAGCAAGTCTGGGGTGGGACATGAGGTTCTGCATTTCTAACCAGGCCTCCTCCCCCACCCCGAGGCTGGTGGACCACACTTTGGATACCAAGACTGTAGGTCCTGGTGATGATATGAATTTTATTTTACGTGCCAGGGAAGCCCCTGCAGACTTTTAAACAGGGGAGTGTTACCATCCATTCTACCACATGCAAGGGTCACTTCAACTGCTGTGTAAAGAGCAAAGCCCTGGGTGATGGAGAGGTGGAAGGCTACCTAGAGGCAGGAGGCCCAATGTCTGCCGTGGTCCAGAGACGATGTAAAAGGACTCCTCTCCTCTCTTCCAAGGAGGAATGGATGGGGAACCAAGCACGGAGCCCATGCCCAGCCCAGGAGGCCAACACTGTGTAGGGATGGATGTCATCGAGCCCGGGAAGGGGCCAAGAGTGGGCACGCTCCACTGGCCTCCTCCTGCTTTCCACCTTGGCAGCCTCTAGAGAAGAATGCTTCTTTGGGCGCTGGGTAGACAGCTTTCTCTCCTCGGCTACTGAAGGGCCCAGTCCAAGAACAACACACCCTCTGGGAAGACCCAGCAGGCAGGTTGGAGCGTGGGATCGAGATTTTCCAGAATTCCACGAGTCTATCTAGACCTAGTCCAGAGCCTGTCACGCTGACCAGTGGCCCTTCCAAAAGGTCCCAAAGCCCCTCGGCCTTTCTCGCCCCTTCTTTTGGGTGCTCAGATGAGAGTTCAGAGGGAAAGGATTTTGCTTCCAAGGTGTGGCTGTGAGGGTTCCATAAAAGACTCACCTCTCCAGGCTCTGCATTTTCCTCTGGGCCGGGTGAGTCATGCTGCTGGAAAATGACAAACACGGGTAAATGAGATAATAGGAATGACACGGGTGACGCAGCTGACATCGACACCCATCTGGCAGGGCTCAGACGCCCCACAGAGGACAGGAGGTTCATTCGGGAAAAGAGGATGATTGCGCATGAGGGATCCACTCAGCACATTTTTTTTTTCTTGTCCTGGTTACAGACAGCATTCACAAAGTGCTTCTTTCCACCAGGAGCTGCCTGAGTCTGACAGGCCCCGGCATTACTCACAGGGGAGGGGGGTCACAGCCCGGAATCAAGGTCCAGGGATGGACAGATGTGCGCGAATCTTCCTTTGTTGCAGAAAACGGCAGCGCCCTTCCCCCAGAGGGCTGGTCTAGGCCTCATTTTCTCCCCCAAATCCTCCAACAGAATGAATTCGGACACTGGGGTGTTTATGTGTAAAATAAGAGGGTTCTGGGATTTATTTTAAAAATTCTATTCCCTACTCTAAAATCACTGGGAAGTGATAGATGAAATGAGACTGGCAAAATGTTGATAATTGTTCAACTGAGTGAAGGATGCATGGGTCCATGAAACCATTCTTTCTACTTTGGGATATGTTTTAAGTTTCCATAATAAAAAAATGTTTGTGGTTTTCATTTTAAAGAGATTTGGTTCAGTCACCCCTCATTAGCCTTTAAGCTTCTGGAGCACCAAGATCATGCTGGGAACGTTTGACCTCACTTCCCCTCATGGGCCTCAGTTTCCCCAGAAGCCTAGCCGTCTCCTGATAAAGGAGGAGGCATTGGTTTCTCTGAGCCCTTTTCCAGCTCTGCTTCCCTGTGAGCTGATCATCTCCGTGGATTCCAAATTCTCACCGCCCCCCGGGCACCTCAAGCTCGTGTTTTCATAGCAAGTTTGTGTGACCTGTTTAGTTTAGTGGTTAGAGAAGAGATTCTGGAACTCCAATGTCCAGATTAGAATCCTGGATCAACCACGTCCTAATTATGTGACCTCAGACAACTCACTGAATGTCGTGAGATGTCAATTTTCTGATCTGAGAAATGGAGATAATGATATACACCTCATGGGGTTATTATAAAGATCCAATGACCTTAAATTTGTAAAACATTTAAAACAAGTAATGTTCAATGAAGAAAAGGGAAAAGGCTTCCCTGGTGGCGCAGTGGTTGGCCGATGCAGGGGACACGGGTTCGTGCCCCGGTCCGGGAAGATCCCACATGCCGCAGAGTGGCTGGGCCTGTGAGCCATGGCCACTGGGCCTGCGCGTCCGGAGCCTGTGCTCCGCAACGGGAGGGGCTGCAGTGGTGAGAGGGCCACGTACGGAAAAAAAAAAAAAAAAAAAAAAGGGACAGGCTGGGAGATTAATATGTAGGCTGACTTTGGGGAATTTTAGGAATATTGGGTGGTCCTTTGGGTTAAGAGGAAAGGACCCTTGGCCACAAGGTTTCCCCAGGCAATCTGGAGGGTACGATTATAACAGATCCTGTCATCCAGAGGCCTTGGAGCAGGAGTGGGTCTAAACTGCCACCATAGGATCTGTAAGAGACTGAAGGGGCCACAGGGTGCAACCCACAGGTAGGGAGCAAGGGAACTGGGCTTTGGGGCCAAGCAGGCCTGCATTCAAATCCTAGTTCTACCCGACCGACTATGTAAGCCTCAGGCATGTCCCTAAATTTCTCTGAGCTACAGTCTCTTCACTTGAATTCCATTTGAATGGTGACACCTCCCTTAAGGTGGTGTGAGGATTAAAGGATGAAGGTCTATAGACTCTAGGCTCTTAGGAGGCGCTGGAGCTGAAAGTACCATTTCTCATCCCTTCTTCTCCCACCAGGTACTAGGGTGCTTCTCCCACTGGGTGCTTATTCCCACTAGATAATAGATAGAAGGAACTGTCTGTAGAAATGAAAAAAATTCACCTTATTTAATGTAAAGGTGTATTTCTCTCTTTAGAAATGGAGACTGCCTCGGAGCAGTGGTTCACATCGCATGTTAGAATATGGATATGCCATCTGGATCCATATTCTAGATAAGGGGAGTTTTTAAAAAAAAATCCCAATGCCTGGGCCCACCTCCAGGGAATTCTGTTTCAAGTGGTCAGGGTGACTATGATGTACAGCTGGGTTTGAGAACCAAGGCCCCAGCACCTCCTACCGCCCACCAAAAGGAGCCCACCCACATAGCACTCACGAGTCAAGGAAGGAACTCTCTCCAGCAGACAGCTGAGAAGGCAGTGCAGGTGACACATGATTATATCTCAATATTATCTTGAGTAGAAAATGGAAAAGGTCTTGTTGAAAAATCCGTTTGCTGATATGTGTCTCTTGGAATTCTAAACCTTGCACACCCTACCTGATTGAAGTAGACTTTTTTTTTTTAATTAATTAAGAGGCTGGCAAAAAAAGAAAGGAATCATCTCTGTTCTTTAGCCAACACTTTTCCTAAAACAGCTGCAGGGAGAGGGAAGGTAGTTTAAAGTATGAAGAGCAAAAGTGCAAGGAACTATGTCAGAATCCAGCAGGTCGGGCTTCCCTGGTGGCGCAGTGGTTGAGAATCTGCCTGCCAATGCAGGGAACACAGGTTCGAGCCCTGGTCTGGGAAGATCCCACATGCTGCAGAGCGACTGGGCCCGTGAGCCACAATTACTGAGCCTGCGCGTCTGGAGCCTGTGCTCCGCAGCAAGAGAGACCGTGATAGTGAGAGGCCTGCGCACCGCGATGAAGAGTGGCCCCTGCTTGCCACAACTAGAGAAAGCCCTCGCACAGAAACGAAGACCCAACACAGCCATAAATAAATAAATAAAAAAAAAAAAAAAAAAAAAAAGAATCCAGCAGGTCCAGAAGGAGAAAGAGACGTGAAACCCCGCTCCACAGACAGATGTGACTCAGTGAACACCAGTCTTTCCCAGTATCCCCAATATGACAACACAGCTGTTCTTCCCATGAGGAAACATGAGTAAAGCAATAGAGAGAGGGAAGATCTGTCTCTAGTACTTCCAACGAGGATGAATATGTTGATGGGATTTCACACGTCTATGAGTCAAGGCAGGAAGGGTAAGAGCATCTGTGGAATATTCCAGAAATCACACCCGCCTCATAAACCCCAGGGCAAACTCTTATCTTCTTTCTATTCTTCATGTGCTCCTTCAATCTTTATTCATGCAGCCAATACTTCCATGTCCCAGGCACACAGTGGGAGTTCCAAGTACCAAAAGGAGGTAGAAAAAGGAATTGGCTTTCACTGGTGCTTTAAAAAAATTCCTCAGACACTATTATATCAGGAGGAACCAGGACTGGCTGCCCAGAAACAAGGCTGTCCTCACTTTCGAAAGACCCACTTCAGGCTCAAACCACCTGAGGCTCAGCCCCAGCCCTGCAGGCCCCCTCTCCTCTCCCGGCTCGTGCCATCACTTGGGCAAGTCACCTGACTCCTCTGCAACTGGATTCCTCACTGATTAAGATAATGGCAGTTGTTCAACCTGCCTCGCAGGGTTGCAGTGAGAATCAAGTTTGTACAAACGCAGGATTGGGACTTTCGAGACTATGTATGCAGATGAGGGCTCCAGAGAATGGCATAGGAGATGGGGCTCTGCCCTGCCTCCCCCCCCCACCAAATGGCAGTGACGAAGGGAAGAAGCAGCCAGCTGCTGATGGTGCTGTCAAGGACGACCAGGGCCATGACAATGACCCTTGTCGTCTCAGAGTACAGATTCCTTACACAGGCTGAGCAGCGACCAGGTAGAAAAGGGGAAGACTCATAGGCAGACCGCTGTTTCTCCTCTCCCTGGGAGCCTACCTTGGTTTAGGGCATAATCCTAGACAAGGAAACGCACATGATTTAATTTGTTTTGCGATTCCTTTCCAGCATTTTCTTTTTGTTTACATTAAGGATGAGTGTTCCATGGAAGGTGTTAAAAAAAAAAATGATCAGATTAGAATTGGGTGGTGTCGCCCGCCACTGATAACCAAGGCTCCACCGATGGTGTTGATATCCTGCCTTTCTGCCCAGGTACTCAGCAAACCAGTGCAGATGGGATCTCACCTGGGCACCGGACACTTCCTCTGGACCCACAGGAAAAGTGAGGTACCCCTCCCTCAGGGATGCTTTCCCAAGATGTTGCAGCAATCTTTATGAGCTAGAGAACAGAGGAGCGAGGAGGGCAACTACTGCTTATTGAGTGCTAACCAGGTGATCCTCACAATTACCTTGTCCAATAGAAATCAAGATCCCCATTCTATAGATGAGACAACTCGAGGTCTCACAGATAAAGTAACTCGTCCAAGATCACGTTGCTAATAAGCAGAGGAACTGGAGCTTGAGGAAAGCCTGGCTCAAAGCATTGTATGCTAAGTGCTGTGGGAAATGCAGAAGTAAATATTCCAAGGTTAATATGCCCTTTAAGGAACTTTCAGTCCTGTGAGGGAGAAAAACAGGTGCAACTGACATAAAATATAAGGTGAAATACAATAAACAGTAACATACCAGCGATGGACTCGAAGTGTCCAGAGGAAGGAACAATGAATACTGATCCCAGATCCAGATGGCATTTGAAGGGACTCATGAAAGATGGGTAGAACCACAGCAGGAGGAGAACAGGGAGAGGTGGGGAAAGGAGGGAGGGGCCCTGAGGGAGAAACACCAGCCCTGGCGAAGGCCTGAGAGTCTGAGAGTACCTGCCAGGCTGCGCAGCAAGGAGGGCGGAGACCACACCCTGCTTCCGGTTCCTTTTCTTCCAGGAAAAGGTCCAGGCAAGGCTCACCAGGACCTTCAGAAACTGGGCTGCTTCCCAAGCCGTGAACTGCCATAGTTGTGTCAGTCTCCCCAACTTCCTGCGCCCTCTTTCACACCAGAGTCACTCTTGATGGGACACGCTTTCCACTCCCACCGTCCACATCTGACTCTGTCAGTCTGCATCCCAATCATCACCCTCACCCCAGGAAGATCAGGCTTCCCTCCAATGGGCTCCCTCCAGTTGACCCTCATTTCCCATGTTATGGCACTTACCCAACTGCACGGCCGGCACTCACCAGTGTACGTGTCTGTATCTCCCAGGAGGCTGTGAGCCTCATGAGAACAGAGCTCTCACTTTGTTCCCCAGAGTGTAATGCAGCTCCTGGCACATAGGAGGTGATAAGGGAATAAAGTAGAATGGCAAACTTAATCAATGAACTGACAATAGAAAGAGAGGAGAAATGGGGAAAGAAAGGAAATGGGGGGGGCCAGCTTTCGAGTTAGAGCAGGGCTTTCAGTGCCAGGTGAATTTGCTCCATTTTTACCAAGTGGCCAATGGGGAAGGGTTGATGGGTTTCGAGGAGGGAAGCAATACCTCCTGTGCGTCGGGATGTAGTGTGGCAGACAGAGAGAAAGCGGGGCTGGAGGCAGGGAGAGTCTTTAGGAGGCTTTTGTGATGGTCCAGACAAGAAGTGAGGAGGTGGACAGACTACTCTCTTGAAGAAGCCTTTTAAAAGCTGGAACCGGAGGGCACAGAGCACATCCAGGCTCTGGCTAAACTGGCCAAGAGTTGTCCTTGAGAGCTGGCAGGATTCCACGACACCAGAGATGACTGCTGTGGACAAGCCTGGGGAGGGGTGAGAAATCGCCATGTGTGCATCGGAGCTCTTAAGAAATATTACATGAATAAATGGAAGCCTTGCCAAGAGTTTCCCTGGGAAACCGCCTATTCCATGACTAAGGCTCTGAGAAATCTCTGCTCATGGCCTGGCAGAAACTTCGCCAGCCAAATCTCTCATTGAAAACCTCAGAGGGCTTCTGGGAGCATGTGGATAATGGGCTGTGGGAATCTTGGGGCATAAAACTTTCACCCGGGCTTCCCTGGTGGCGCAGTGGTTGGGAGTCCGCCTGCCGATGCAGGGGACGCGGGTTCGTGCCCCGGTCCGGGAGGATCACGCATCCCGCATGCTGCTGGGCCTGTGAGCCATGGCCGCTGGGCCTGCGCGTCCGGAGCCTGTGCTCCGCGGCGGGAGAGGCCGCAGCGGTGAGAGGCCCGCGTACCGCAAAAAAAAAAAAAAAAAAAAAAAACAACTTTCACCCAGCTGCTCGAGTGCCTGGCTGGGCAATTAAGCAGGGTGCCCTCAAGCAGATCAAAAGACTCTGGTGAGGCGATCTCCTGCCCTCCCGGTGAGGAAGGCAAGAGTCAGGTCTCATAATCTTCATTTTACAGATGAGAAAAGTAATTTCCCTGGTGACTAAGTCCCTTGGCTGAAGTCAAACAGCCAGCAAAGGGTGGAACCCCAAATAAGCATCACAGTCACCCAATTCCCAGGACATCATTACTCCAGAGCCTCCCACTCCATGAAGGCTGGACGCTCCTGGGAGATCTGGACCCACATTTGGGATGTTAGGGCAGGGAGTGGTCCACAGGGTCTATTCCAACCATTTAGCACCCACGGACACTTCCATGAATACAAGGCGACTTGGCATCTGCCCTTGGCAACATCAGGATGTCTTGATGGTCTTCTCACATTAGCAGTTTATGAAACCCAGGCCCCCAACCTAACAATAACAACCCAGTTACCCCTTGGCCCACCTATACGCAAACCGTTTTAGAGGGCATACTCAATCTTAGCGGTCATCTTACAGAACTTCTCAAGTTCATAAAGTCCCACCTGACTTCAGATCCCAGTTCTGCCCTTGCTATTCCCAGGACCTAGGCAAGGTACTTAACCTAAGTCCCACTTCCCGCATATATGAACTGGAGATATACAGAATACCTCTCTCATTGGGTTATTGTGAGGAGTCGGTGAGGTCAGGCACATAAAAAGCATAGCAGAAAGCCCAGCATGTGGTAACCATTCAATAAATGTTAGCAATTATTAATAGCATTGCTCACATGAGTGATCTGAGTTTGAAAAGTAATTCTTCATTCTCATAGTCTCGCTATTAAGTTCAAATCTTAGTGTTTGACCAATTCCTTCCCTTCCGGGACAAGGAAGTTCATTTTTACTCTTAATAATCTCAGCTACTTGCCATGTTTTAAACAAGAGATGACTCATTACTCTTAATGCAAAGGATACCTGTTACAGCAAGAATGCTCTAAGAGTCACAGAGATGCGTCTGGCTTGTCATGGCCTCAAAATTCTTTCTGGGGTCCTGCCTTGTACTTCCCTCATCTTGTCATTGCCACCTGGTCATCCACAGGTCCAGGGTCCAACAAATTAAAGGCAGCTAACAAAGAGAGGCCAGAGGCTGGGCTTCTGAGACAAGGTGGCATGAGCAGCTGTGGTCCCTAACTGCAATAGCATCTTGGCTTGAGTCAGTTTTATAGTGTTTCCAGACCTGGAAGGCTGACTCTCCAAATGAGCCCGGTTACTCAATATGCTTGAAAAGGCATGTCCTATTGTAGGCTCCCATTCTTTTTGGATATTACTGTTGCACTTCATACACGCCAACGTCCTACCCTCATCCCATCAGCTCATCCCGCAGGTCACTTGCAGTTTGGTGACAGTTCCCATATACTCCTCTGCCTACTTACTCCAAACCCCTACATCTCTTGGTCTGAGCTCTTTCTCAGCCACAGGAGTGCACCCCCCCTCTCTCAGGGCAGGCCAGGGAGATAATGCTTCCATGAGTGACCCTCAACTAATACAGGACAAGAATTAGTAAATAAATACCCCAGTTACCTCATCCCTCAGTGCAGCGATTTCGAGATCAGCCAATACTGCCTCTTAAAGAGTCCCTAGCACGACTGAATCCCAGGAGCCCACAGTGACAACTGACTCATTCATGCACCTTCACTGGCTTCCGCCTTTCCCTGGGTGACTGCCTTACTCCCCTAAGGAAGCTTCCTCAGATCACCTCCGTATTGACTGCTGGCACCCAAATCTCTGCCTGGGGTCTGCTTTTGGGAGCACCCAAACTAAGACAGATTCTTCAATGAAAAATAGTTGTTATACTAAAAGTGCACAAATCATTTAACTCTTAATATTAAATTAGGCAGACACTGGCACTGAAATATGATATGGAGCAAGTCTAAAATGAATAAAAACCCTGGTTACAATGTCTCTGTCTCAACAGACTCCCCTAATGCCGACCACCAGTTAAATCAAGGCCAGGGCCTTGCTCACTAGTCATACCAGCCCCAGCCATGCAGACGATGTGAGTCCTTCCAAAGCCTGTGACCAGCCAGTGCTGAGCTCTCAGAAATAAATTAATTAGACTCTCCAAGGCCAAGAGACAGCTGCTTTTTGGCCCACTCAGTGTCAACTTCCCGCCATTCTCTTTCATCCTTTTTTTTTCCAGATCACAGACTTAAAAGGAAAAAAATCAACGTAGCCTCTCATCTTTTTCCTCCACAATCTTCACTTAGCTGAGGAAAGGCATCTTCTCAATGACTTATTCAAAGAATGTCCTCCTCCTAGTTGCATTCCTCATCTGTATCAAATAAGTACCCTTTACTCAGCTCTGCAGATGTGGCTAAGTTGTCTCTTGACAGACTGATTTTCCACCAAGACTTGTTAAAATTGTATTTGAGAGTTTTGTCCTTCTGAAGATTTCAAAAATATTTGGAACCTAACGACAACTGTTAAACAAAATTAGATAGTCGAATTTGCTGTGCCCTGAAATGTTTTCTAGATTTTCACATGTGTCTTAGAGGAGGTGAATTAGATTTTTTCTATTGCTGTGCAACATGTTACCACAAACTTAGAGGCTAAAAACAGCACATATTTATTTCTTCACAGTCAGGAATTCAGGCATTGCTTAACTGGGTTCTCTGCTTAGGGTCCACCAGGCTACAATCCAGGTGTCCGCTGGAATGCGTTCTCATCTGGAGACTCCTCCACTGGGAAAGAACCGACTTCCAAGTTCATGTAGGCTGTTGGCAGAATTCATTTCCGGTGGCTGTTTCACTGAGGGTCCTGGCTGCATGCCGGCTGCCAGCTAGAGGCTCTCCTCAGATCCAAGAGGTACCCACAGCTCCTTGCCACGTGGGCTCATCTATCATGGTCGTTTACTTCTCATCTCCTGTTATTCAACCCTTGTATAATCCCCTCCTGATTGTGGGCTGAACCTAGTTACTTGTTTCTAATTAATAGGAAAAAAAGTGATGGGATGCCAATTCCAAGATGAGATTGCAAGAGACTGTGACTCCTGTCTCGTTTGCAGTCTCTCTTCCTCTCACTTGTTCATTTTGATGAAGCCAGTGCTGTGTTGTGTGATGCTCTGTGGAGGGATCCACATGGCAAGGAACCAAGGAGGGCCTCCAGCCAACAGCTCCTGAGGAACTGAGGTCCTCAGTGCAAGAAACTAAATCCTGCCAACAACCGTAGGAGCGAACTAGAAAGCAGAACCTTCCCAGTCAAGCCTTGAGAAGACTTCAGCCACATGAGAGTCCCAGAGCCAGAGGACCCAGTTAAGCCTCTCTTGGATTCCTGACCCAGATAAAGCTGTGAGATACTAAATGATGCTGTTTGAAGCCACTAAGTATTGGAATAATTTGTTACACAGCAATAGATAACTAACACACCCCTCACCAATGGTTTGTGCCCAATACCTTAGTAAACGTCATCCTAAAAGAAGAGCGTTGGGGCACTGTTCCAAGGGGATAAGTGGGGCAATGCAGAAAACAAAGGGACAGCTTGAGTGCAATGGCTCAGAAATTTCTCAGTAGCCTCTTTACATCTTGGAGCTTGACCCAGAACCTGTGAGCAGAGAAGTTGAAACCGAAGCAAACAAAAATTAGAATTATTCCATTAAAATCTCCTTGTCTATTAAGAGGCAAGGTGGCCTTGTCTTGCAGACAAGATGCAAACAGAGATAGGCGTTCTCCTCGAGTCGTCAGGAACACAGTGAGATGCTAGATGGAGACAGTAGCCCCGATACAGATACCAGTCACACCAGCCTTGGCAAGAGCCACCAAAACTTGGCTGTAGACATCAGAGCAGAAAGCTGGAGATGACAAAGCGAAGAGTAAACACTACATGGGAGCCAGAAGGACGGAGTTCACATGTACACATGAGCCATCCCCTGGGACTTCCAGAAATAACTGAGGTGAGAGCCTTGGCAGGGAGGAAGAGAATAGCACAAGGTGAGCATGGGTAAATATAAATATTTATTGACGGTGACAAAGTGATGGATGTGATGGATATGGTGACCCTGAACCTTCCCCCAATCTTTGATCCCTGAGGGCTTAGGAATATAAAATCATTTTCTTCCTAATGGTTTTATAAGTCCCTACAGTACAGAGGTGACGAATATGGATAGAGAGAAAGACACAGTGGTCTTTCCTATTTAATGAGTTGAATAGAAATAAGTTTATGTTTCCTCCACTTGTCCCGTCCCTTGGTTACAGGCTGCTTTTTGGGCCGGGTCTGCCGAGGGCAGAAGCCTGTGTATTCGGGGCTGCATGTCAGCCAACTCATCAGCACACCACAGCCAGGCCCCATCTCAAACTGTTGGAAAGTACAATCTCAAAGCCTTCCCCTTCCTCAAAGCTCAACCCACTCTTGGTCCAGCTCCAAGAACAATCAACCCAGAAAATGTGGAATGGAGACAGCATCAATGCATGCATGGACCATTTCCAAAATAATAAATGATGCTGTTTTAAACCATGAAGTGTAGGGGTCATTTGTTACACAACAATAGATAATTAATACACCCTCAACTGATGGTTTGTGCCCCACGCTTTAGAAAACAACATCCTAAAAGACCAACATTAAGTCACCATTCCAGTGGGGTGAGTGGGATAATGATGAAAAAGAGAGGGACAGAAAGCTAGATGAGAAATCAAAAGCCTTGGGTTCTGGTTCCAGCTCTATCAAGACTCCCCAGCTGTCTGAGCTCTGTGAGATCATTTCCTCTTCTGTAAAGTAGAATTCATGATAAATGCCTTTCTTACATCACATTGTTACTGTGAGACTCAGATTACAGAACCCGAGTGAAAGCTTTGTAATATGTGAGGTTATATCCCAAGTAAGGGGTTATAATCATCCACATTATATCATCACTTTTATTGCTGGCTGTTACAAGGTAAAGCCAACAAAACTTTGAAAGGCTCAGTCAAAGTCCAACCAAGTGACTAGAAACCATTCTAAGTATTTGGAACCGGGAGAGATTAATATAGGAAGTGGGTTCCACAGGTGATGGAAGGGTTGGAAAGCCCACCAGAAAATAATGGGGGTGACCCAGAGATTAGTAATAGCAAGAAGGGCTTCCCGGGTGGCACAGTGGTTAAGAATCCACCTGCCAATGCAGGGGACACAGGTCAAGCCCTGGTCTTGGAAGATCCCACATGCTGTGGAGCAATTAAGCCTGTGTGCCACAACTACTGAGCCTGAGTTCTAGAGCCCACGAGCCACAACTACTGAGCCCATGAGCCACAATTACTGAAGCCCGCATGCCTAGAGCCTGTGCTCCACAACAAGAGAAGCCACCGCAATGAGAAGCCCGCGCACCGCAAGGACAAGTAGCCCCCGCTCGCAACTAGAGAAAGCCCACGCACAGCAACAAAGACCCAGCATGGCCAAAAATAAACAAAATAAATTAAAAAATAATAATAATAATAGCAGGAAATCCCTTTGCTGGAGGGATAGAGGAAGGAGGCAGGACCATAACAACCTAAGGCCTGTGGTCACCCTATAAGAAGCTGGAACCATAGTGGGAGCCAGAGGCAAGGAAGAAATGCAACCTCTGCCAGATCCTTCTGAAGGCAGCTGGGGTGGGGGTGGGGGGCGGTGAAAAATGCCCTGGTTTCTCCCTTCCCAATGCCCTTCAATAATTGTCCAGTGCCTCCCGTTGGCCGGACCCAGCTAGAAACCAGCTGACACAGGAATGACAAATGGAACTGAAGCCAACAAGCCCTGGACCAAAGAAGCAGTCTATTTAGCCAGAAATGCAATAATATGCTAGAAATGAAAGTAACATAACAAGGGGACTCAGAAGTCCCAAAGACTCAGACTCCAAAAGAGCATGGGAATTCATCTGGCCCAATCCCTCATTCCACAGGGGAGGCCTCAGAGAGGAAAATGACGTGACTTGCCCAGAATCAGCTGGCTAGGGGCAGCCGAAACCCAGGCATCTGAATTCCTAGTTCGTAGCTTTTCCCACAGCATTAACCTTACAATGATGACTAGCAGAGGTGCTTCAGCTTGAAGGGATGTATTGCAATAGCTGATTTCTAAGATGATTGTGGTCCCAGTCCGGATGTTTAGCCCACCACATGGGAAGAAAGGAACCTTTCTTCTCTGAATTAATGTGAAATCAGGAGGCTGGCGAGCGTCTTTCTCCCAGGGCAGAACAGAAGAGAGTCTCTCCCCCATCTCCTTGCTCTGCCATTAAAGGGGTCCTGGGGGCGGGAACCTCCTGCTTCATCACTCCTCCTTCATCACTGCCAGACTTTCCCACAGTGGTCATTCCTGTGGCTGCAGGGTCAGCCACAGAGTGAGAGCTCCCAGAGGGCTGGAAGCAGGTTCTTTTTTTTTTTTAACACCTTTGCACCCTCGGCACCCTTCTAGTAACTGGCCCAACCAAATCCTGTGATTGTCACCATGCCCTCCCTAGTGGGGTCTGAATTAGCATCTTCAAAGTATAGTCATTGTTCTGCCAATGCAGGGGACACGGGTTCCAGCCCTGGTCCGGGAGAATCCCACCTGTCTCGGAGCAACTAAGCCCGCGAGCCACTACTGAAGCCCGCATGCCTAGAGCCCGTGCTCCGCAACAGGAGAAGCCACCGCAATGAGAAGCCCGTGCGCCACAACGAAGAGTAGCCCCCACTCACCGCAACTAGAGAAAGCCCACGCTCAGCAACGAAGACCCAACGCAGCCAAAAATTAATTAATTGATTGATTGATTATTTTAAAGTATAGTCATTATTATGAAATCATTTTATATTTGGAAAATGAAAAAAATTGCCTTTTGTTTTTCTACTCTAAGTGAAATAAAGTAAAATTTGCATACACACACAAAGTGCTCTTAGATAGTGAGGAGAATGAGGGGAGATGTGGAGAGACGGGGTGCTGTTATCTGTGAGATGAAGGCTCCCGTTCTCTGGGGCCACTGTGGGGTCACTGTCCTGTGGTTTGGTCAGAGAATTCCTTAAACAGCTACAAGGTTGCCCATACTTGATCTTCCTGTTTTAGACACACCCCCTGCAATCGGTGAGCTCCAATTTAAGCAACCAACCACCCAGAAAGAAACTACCCATCCACCCAAAAGTGAGAATGAAGGCAAATTTCCCAGGAACTTAAAACAAAATGCAACTCGGGAGCTAATGCAAAAATGGAAACTGAAATACACTTTCTGCTCTACAGGTCGAAACACAGAGACAAATTTCCTCAAAACTTAACCCTACTTCCCAGTTGAAGAGAACAGGAAATCCAAGTCTGTACAGCTTTGGCAGCGTTCACACTCCAGTGCCCTCTGCCGTGAAGTTCCCCTACCCTGCAAAGGCGGAAGTGATTGGTCCCCATCCCTCTCCCCTGTGCCCCGTCCCTTGTTCCCATCCCACTGGGTCAGTGCCACCATATACAGTCACACAGGCAGCACACTGCCCAATTCAGGGGGTGCCATCCCATCAGCGACAGTATGAATGGCGCCCCCTGGAGTTGTGCCATGCTTCTATTAGAATATCTTGCCAATTGCTATGTCTTAAGACTGACATCTAAAAGGCCACAAGGTTCTAGCTGAATTACAGTCACCTCTGTGTCCCTAGCACCTAGCACAGTGCCTGGTACAGAGTAGAACGTCAGTATAAACTCCTAGGGATTTCAGAAGCAACGAATTTGAGAAGAGAGTCAGCACCCCACTTAGACAGGAAATAAGTAATTATTTTAAATTGCAGTAGCATCCTAATTAGAGTATGGATTCTTCTTGAACTAACCTTGGATACTTTAAAGAGTAAATACAACAGAGTGATTAAGATCTCTGGCTCTGAGGTCAGAAGGATCTGGGTTTGAATCCCTGCTCCGCAACTACTGAACCATGCTGGGCACATTCGTAAACCTCTCTAAGCCTTAGTGTCCTCACCTGTGAGGACCCACTGAGATCATGCTTTAGCCTAGTGCCTGGTACACAGTAATGTAAGTCTTAGTTGTAATGATAAAGTACATTGTTAATGGCAATTAATCCATAATTAAACATTAATCCTAAAAGGCACATTTTAACTATCGATATTTATATCCCACCAGAATGAATATGCCCAAGACATATTGAGTGCTCAGTTACTGCTTACTGAATGAGAGAGAGAGAAAGAAAGAAAGAAAGAGGTGAAACACAGAGAATGAGAATGAAAGTGAGGGGGGCGGAGGAAGGTGGAGAGGAAGAAGGGAGGGTGGGAGGGAAGAGGGTACTGAACTGGGAGTCAGGAGAGATACAGCTTCAAATCTGACATCACTAACGGTGTGACTTTGAGTAAGTTCCTGTCTTTGTCTCAATCTGCTCCTTTTTAAGACCAAAGGTCGTTAGGTGACGTCTCAGGTCCCTTCTCCAGGATCCCCTCCCACCTCTCGCTCCTGATCTTTTTATTGCAGGGTTCACTCAGATCCTGCAGGTGGTGCTGCTGAGTTAAGGAGAAGACCTGTTTTTCTGCAGCCTGGTGCCCAGCTGCCAAGCCTCTGCTTAAAGGGCAGACTGGGAATGAGGGAAATCACTTACTTGTTGCTGAAAATGCCTGGGGCAGTAAACGAATCATTCCGTTTCCCTTCTTGCCTACTTGGCCTCTCCCGGTGCCATGAAAGCTCCGTGGATGCGGGGAGACAGCCGGCCCTGGATTCCAAATCCAGTTCCACCACTTCCTGGCCAGTGACCCTGGGCAAAGGCATTTGCCCTCTTGGAGTCTCTTTAGTAGTCTTCGAAATGAGGAAAATAATATGGACGCTCCTGGAGCATCGGGAAAATTAAATGTTGTTTGTCAGTTGAAGAGCCCAGTGCCTGGCACATAGTAGGTGTTCAAGAAATAACATTCCCTTTCCTTCCCTGCCTTTAATTCACTAAGGACTATGGCTAGTGCTTGAGAAGAAATGAACAAGGTGTAATGATAGAGTGATGAGGACGTGGGCTTTCCAAGGGGATCCCCTGAGGAGAGGACACGTCATCTGAGGCAGGCAGGATAAGGAGAGATGTCCCAGGCAAAAGGACCAGCACGTGCAAAGTCACAGCCCATCTCATCCAGCTCCCCAGCCCCCTTCCTTTACAAACTGATTCTCAATCCAGTGGTTCTGTCCCCTAAGCCCAGAGCCCACCTTGTTCATGCCTCTAGAACAGCAGTTACCTGCCTGTGTCGTAAGTTTTATGTACCCAGTCAGGTCTCCTCAAGGACCAGGAGTGCATTTTATTCATCTCTGTCTCCCCAGAGCCTGGCACAACAAATGCCTTAATGAATAGATGAGCTGATGAAAGTGCCACACTGGCATCACCCTATCTCTTATTGGCAGTCTCTGTACACAGGCATCCTGACCTTTAGCTCTTCCCCGCCCCCCACATATCTTGCATATCTAGCCCTTGGTACCTGGTAGGTCCTCGATACATGCTCACGTTGTTGAAATCCAGTTGCATTTTCCTTTATTGAGCACCTGCTGTGTGCCAAGCACTGGTGATAGTAAGCACTCAGTAGATGTTGGATATTATACATGTGCGCTACCATTGAAAATATACTCTTTATTGAACACCTACTAAGTGCCAGGCACTGGGCTAGAAGCAGAGCGTTTAGAGATGTTAAAGAGAAAACCGCAGGCCCAAAACGGGGTTGCTTGTGCTAAATCTCATGATACCAAATCTGGATTTAAAACATGACTTCAGGCTTCCCTGGTGGCGCAGTGGTTAAGAATCCACCTGCCAATGCAGGGGACACGGGTTCGAGCCCTGGTCCAGGAAGATCCCACATGCTGCGGAGCAACTAAGCCCGTGCTCCACAACTACTAAGCCCATGTGTGACAACTACTGAGCCTGCGCTCTAGAGCTCGTGCTCCGCAACTAGAGAAGCCACCGCAATAAGAAGCCCGTGCACCACAGTGAAGACCCAATGCAGCCAAAAATAAATAAATTAAATAAATAAATAAAAATTTAAAAATAAATAAAACCTGACTTAATTGCAATTTTGACCTTCCCCCAAAATGTAATCTTAATCAGCCAGTCTGGAATTTTCTGGTCAGCACCAATGAGGTAATCTGTCACAGGGGCCTTCTCCATCCCTCCCCCAAAGGAAGAAGAGTCAGTCTGCATGACGCAGACCCCTGCTGGTCCCTGTTCCCAAAAGAAGATGTTCTGCCCTGAAATCATCTTTTCTTTTCCTTTGCAGATACCTTTTTGCCCCTCCTTCTGCCTATAAAAACCTTTCATTTGGTCCAACGCCTTGGAGTACCTGGATGGCATCCTGCCTGATTCATGAGTCTTTGAGTAAGGCCAATTAGATCTTCACATTTACTCAGTTGAATTTTGTTTTTTAACAGAGATGAATAAGACCATGGCCACTGCACTCCAGTAGGGCAGAGTCTAGTAAGAGTGAGGCTTATGACGAAAGTGATTACAACACAGGAAAACAGTCCTATATTAATAATAATAATAATAATGAGGAATTCTCATCCATGGTGTGATTCGTGGGTGCAAAGCACTGTGTAAAGCTGGCTGTATATTTGATCCTCCCCACAGAGCTTTACGCAGAGACCATCGTTGTCTCTAGTTCTGCTTGAGGAAACAAGATTTCTCAGCAAAGGATGCAGCTGGTGTCTCAATTCAGACCGGAGGCCACGCTGCTAAGGAGGATGCGCAGGGCTAGGGGGGCACGAGGAAGGAGCAAGTTCACCCTCCAGTGGATGAGAGGGGAGGCCACGCAGAGGCGGTGACGTCTGAGCTGTGCCTTTAAGGAGGCTGATGCTGAGAAGCAGAAGGGACTGGGGGGCCGGGGGGCTGGGGAGAGAGCACATGACACAGAGGTCTGGGGGTGAGAACAGTGTGCAGGGCAGTGAGACGCCGCCCTGCCTGAAGCGGGGGGCGGGCAGGTGTCAGAGCTGCGTCTTGAAAGAGGCCTTGAGTGCTGGGCTATGGAGTTCAGACTGTTCCTGCAGAAGATGGGGACTCACTGCAGGTTTCCAATCAGGGGGATGTCCTCTCCACTCGCCCCCCAGCCCCCAGGAATCCCGGCCAAGGCAGGATCCTCGGGCTTCTCATTAACGTGTCGGTCAAGGAGCCTCTCCGGCCTCCATATGGCGCGTAAATAATTTACAGTGACGGAGCGTGCTTGTGCGGGATACCAGCCAGCCGCCTCGCTCCTTCAGCCTCAGTGCTTCCTTTTGCTCCTGGCCGGCAAGGCCCCGCCCCCGCCCCACGAGGAGGAGTCAGAGGCCGGGGGGCACCTCCGGACTCCCTCCAGCGCCGCCCCTCCGGTGAGAGGCAGGGATTTTACGGTCCGGGAAGGCTGCGGAGCCCCTCAGTCCTGGTTCCCAGGGAAATCACATCCAATCCCAACCCCATGAAGGGGCCTTTCCTGTTCTCAGCGCATTTTCCAGAAATAAGTTAGAAAGGGTTGACGTGGCCTAGGGGACAGGGTGGAGAGCTGGGCCTGGAAGTGAGGGGCAGGGTGGGGGAAGCACGTGAGCGGGACTTCCTGCCTGAGCCTGCAGGAACTTGGGCTGTCCCTGCACAGCGGTTTCCCTGCCCCGGAGTCCAGGGTCCCCAACCAAGGAAAGCTCCTCAATCCCATGAACCAGCTCTCCCCGCATGGCAAAAATGTAATCAGTCTGTGTCATACAGAGTGAAGTCAGAAAGAGAAAAACATCTATAGTAGAATATCGCTTATATGTGGAATCTAGAAAAATGATACAGATGAACTTCTTTGCAAAGCAGAACTAGAGGCACAGACGTAGAGAACAGACGTATGGATACTGCTGCCAAAATCTTGGCTCTCTGCACACCGATGTGGAATAGATGTACGAAGACAGTTTGGATACAAAGGGGGGAAGGGGGAGTGGGATGAATTGGGAGAGTTGGATTGACATATATACACTAATATGTATAAAATAGATAACTAATGAGAACAGACTGTATAGCACAGGGAACTCTACCCAATACTCTGTGGTGACCTAAATGGGAAGGAAATCCAAAAAAGAGGGGATATAAGTATACATATAGCTGATTCACTTTGCTGTACAGCAAAAACTAACAAAACATTGTAAAGCAACTATACTCTAATAAAAATTAATTAAAAAAAAGAATGACATCAGAGGAATGTAAATTACTATTAAATCAGAAAAATTAAAATGAATGACACTAGTTTTTTTCAATAAAAAAATTTAATCGGTCTACCAAGTGCAGGAATTATGTAGCACAAATGAGACTGTGATTTCATCCTGGTTCCTTACATAACAGTCCTAAAACTCTTGGAATTTCCTAAGTGAAGAGAGTGATCAAGGTGTCTTTTGTTATTTAAGTGAGGTAACTTTTGGAAAGCCCCTACTTCACCTAAGGATGGGGGCTGGTTGCCAGGGAAACCAGCCAAGTGATTACGGGGTTGAAAATTTCAGCCCCACCCTCCAGCCTCGGGGGAGGGGAGAAGGGCTGGAAATTGAGTTCTGTGGCCGAAGGCCAATGATTTAATTAATTGTTCTGACATCCTGAAACCGCCATAAAAATCCAAAAGGATGGGCTTTTCGAGAGCTTCAGGGTTGATGAACCAGAACTCCTCCACGTGCCATAGTGGTGGCCCCCAAACTCCACAGAAGCTCCCACATTTGGGATTTCACCCTACCTGTCTCTTCATCTGGCTGTTGATTCATAGCCTTTAATATTCTTCGTAATAAACCTGTAATCTAGTGATTGAACTGATTTCTGGAGTTCTGTGAGCCGCTCTGGCAAATTAATCCCCCCAAGGACGGGGTCATGGGAACCTCCGATTTATTGCCAGTCTGTCAGGAGCACAGGTAACAACCTGGACTTGCAATAAACATCTGAAGTGGGGGCAGTCTTGTGGGACTGAGCCCTTAGCCTGTGAGATCTGATGCCACTTCAGATAGCAGTAGATAGTGTCAGAATTTAGTTAAAATGCAGGACATCCAGATGGTGTCTCGGAGGATTACTTGGTGGTGTGGGAAAAAACACATGTCCGAACTGGTGTCAGAATCATAGGGGTAAAGCCAAAATGATATCCAATTTAATACGGTCCTATGATCTATATTGAAGTCGCATTCAGGTACACCGTGACACCAAGGTCTGTTACATGTAAATTTGTATCTGAACCAAGTTGGTGAGATGTTGTGAATTCAGCTGGGTGTTGAAGCTGAGGATAAGTTCAGGGTGAATAGAAAGAAGCCTTTTGCTCAAATCTAGGCAGAAGAGGAGATGGCTAAATTGGATAAGGATTGCTACCAGTTAGGATTAGTAAGAAAGCTTCCAAAATTTACCTAGATGTTGGGATTTTATTAAATCCTTGCTGCAACTCTGAATTGTCTTGTTAAACATACTAACTTGTCATACTGAGCAACAGAAATACTTGGCAGTGGCTTCACACACACACAAATTCTCATTATTCATGGAACTGTAGTGATGTTCTATAAAGTTGCCATGACCACTGATTTAGTTAATGCTGTACCACTGTTCCTAGGGGAAATAGGTTAGGTTCCTATGAGCCTCTGGTCACAACATTTTCATCAACCCATCAGTACCATAACCTTGCTTTATATATCAATATGTTTCTGTTTCAAGACACTTTATTTAGTATGTATTGTTGATTCATTAACACTGAGCTCATGGCTAACAACACTATAACCCATGCCTGAAAGAAGCTTAGCTAATACACCTGTGTTCCCCATAAGGTACCTCACAGCCTCCTGTGCTTAGGACACTACACAGCACGAGGCACTATGCTTGGGGGTGACGTTAAATAGCAAAATCACCCAAAAGATGTACAAAAACGCTCAAAAGATAGCATTAAATAGACTACAAAAGAGACCCTTGGGGCTTCCCTGGTGGCGCAGTGGTTGAGAGTCTGTCTGCCAATGCAGGGGACACGGGTTCGAGCCCTGGTCTGGGGAGATCCCACATGCCGTGGAGCAACTGGGCCCGTGGGCCACAGCTACTGAGCCTGCGCGTCTGGAGCCTGTGCTCCGCAACGAGAGAGGCCGCGATAGTGAGAGGCCCGCGCACCGCGATGAAGAGTGGCCCCGCTTGCCGCAACTAGAGAAAGCCCACGCACAGAAACGAAGACCCAACACAGCCAAAAATAAATGGATGAATAAATAAATTTTAAAAAAAAAGAGCCCCTTGTTTACAATACAAGAGCTGAAACAAGAAGGCTGCACCCGGCTCAGGTGGGAACATGAGGGTTGGGTGAGTCAAATGTTTTCACTACTCTACACATGACCACAAATGATTGTGAAAGAGCCATGAATATAGATTTGGGGGTTACAAGCAAGTATTAGCAAGTTGGCAAATTTACAAATACAGAATTCACAAATAATGAGGATCAACTGTGTGTGTGGCAGTGGGCGGGGGGGGGTGTATATGTTGTACCTCACTGTGGTCCCCAGGGATGCTGGCCTAGCAGGAGCCCCCTCCCCTGGTTTCCCCGGGCCCTCCAGGCAGATGCGGAACAGCTGCCGCTGTGGTTGGTGGCTCCCAGAGGGCAGAGCTGGAAGACGGTTCTGAGCAGCATTCACATGCAAAGAGCACTTAGCCAGTGCTTTCTCTGTGGAGTATTTAAAACAGCCTGTACTGCTCTCTGCCCAGGGTCGTCCCCCTAACACATCCTCCCAGTTAGTGACAACTTAGGCCCAAAGGCTCACCCAGCACCCTCCTCCTTGAAGCCCTACCTGACTCCCACGGGCAGCTGACCATTCCCACCTCTGCGTGTCCCGCATGTACCCTGTGTGATAATGGGATCCATTGTCCTGTCTGTATCCCCACCTAGAGTGCTAGACACAGAAGGCAGAAACCATGTCTAGTTCCTTTTTTTTTCTTTAATTCCCCACACCTGGCACAGTTCCCAAAGACCAGGAGTTGTTGAGTGTTTTGAATCACTGAACAGCAGAAACAACAGGGTCATTCAAGATCATCCAACCCCAGGAGACTCAAAGTTGGGACCATGACCAGTCAGCAGTCCCACTGGGGAGCTTGGAAGCAATGCAGATTCCCTGGCCCTTCCCCAGATCTTCGGAATCAGAATTTCTGGGGAGGGATCCAGCAATTGGTATAATAACAAGTGCTCCAGAATATTCTTATGCCTACTAGATTTTAGAAGCTCTGAGTTTGTTCGCCTCCCCTCCGCCCCCATGCCTCTACAGATAGGAAGTGGCGAATCGGTAAAGAGACAAGTTTCCCCAAAGACACGCATTTGGTTAAGGACAGGAGTGGAGCAAAAGCCCACTTGCTAACTCTTGATCCCGTGCTCTCCTGAGCATCCCACCGTGGGGAGGCCAACAGGTGCCCTCGCTGAAACCAGCCCTTCACAGTGTTTCTCCACGAGACAGGTTCTCATTTTCATTCTCATTCATGGGTTTCCTCCTCCTCTTCCTCTCTCACCTTCTCTCCCCACATCCCTCAACTTGCGGAAATAGCTCAAGCTCTCTGGGCACCGACTTCCTTTGCGTGTCAAACGGGAACAACCATCCCTCCCCTGGCCAGCTCAGGTCAATCCAAAGAACACAAGTTACCTCCAAGGGGATGCTCTGGTGATGACTGAAATGATGCAATTTGGGGAAAAGGCCTTGGGAAATTAGAAGGGTCCACACAGAGGGCAGGAGTCACCTGTAAACGCTGCCTCCATCAAACGGTCCTCCTGATTCCCACCGCCAACCCTCACTGCTCCCACCATCCTCTCCCTCAGCTGTGACAACAGGATTTGTTTTTCTCTGCAGTGGGCTCTGGGTTATACATACAGGCAACTAGGTGAATGTTCTGTGAGGCCGTTAGGGTTTCTCAGAATGAGTCATTTTTTCAAAACTAACAAAACCTCTCGACATCACTTGATTTCAGCATTCTTGCCAGGCTCTTGTAACCTCTTTTGCAATTGCATTCCAAGCACTCCTGACTTTTTTCTCAGGCCTGATGGCAAGTCCCCCCTCCCAGCAGAAGGACTGATAAACAAAGAAACCAAGCTCAGGATCTGCCCATCCTGGTCCAAATACGTTTAGGTTTCAGAGGCTGGGAAGGAAATGTCTGGAGGCTCTGGACGGCAGTGGGGGAGGGAGCACAAGATCAGAGAGGCTGCCGTGGCTTCCAGCCCGCAGTCACTCACTGGACTCTGACCAATCACCCTGCTACATCACCTTCTCTACCGCAGTTAGGACTGGCTAAGGATGCGAAGAGCAACAATTAACAATTGCTTAATGTGTCATGGTTTTACAAAGCACATCTCACTTCCATCACCGGCACAGATGAGAACATTCAAAGCTCCTGGAGAAGTGGAGAAGGTGGCTGTCTTGCCTGAGTGCTGACAGTCAATAGTGATGAGTGTCTCTGTGCACCGAGTGAGCCAGGCACCTTACCAGTGGTATCTCAATGTTATACTCTTCATCCACCAATGCCCACAGGTAGGTTGTTACTCTCCCCGTTTTCTAGATAGAGAAACTGAGGCTCAGAGAGATTAAGTAACTTTCCCAATGTCTCACATCGAGTGGCAGACCTGGGATTGAAACCCAAGTGTGCCTGGTTTTAAAGCCTGTGTCTTTTCCAACCCTTCACAGGCAAATACTGCTCTCAAAGAACTTTGCACGTTATTCCACTGGCACTGATCGTGAATTTGAATTGACACTCTACATCTCTTTGTCCTATGAGCTCCTCAAGGCAAGGAGAGTACTTTATTCATCTCTGTACCCTCAGCACGCAGCTCACTTAATTGACATAGACGCGTGCACCCATCGTTGGATGAAATCCATGAAGGACTCAACCTCTGGCCCTCACAGGGCAGACCTGGGCGTGTCTCCTGTACTCACGGCCACTCCCATTCCAGAGCCCTCAGAGCCTGTGGTCTGAGGAAACCCCAGACCTAAACCTGCCCACTGTACTTCCTGACCTTGGTAAAGACATCTCACCTCCCCCAGGTCCACGTTTGCACTGGAGAAGCTTTCTCATCTGTGCAAACATGTTATTGGACACGAGGCACTCAGAGGGACCTCTAGGCTCTCACAGGGGATACTTCTGAAAGTGTGCTGAGTTTTCTCAAGAGGACAGGGCCTAGCACATTTGTTGCTTGAATAACACTTGTTTGCAAAAAGGGTGCGGCAAAACTCATTAACGGAATCCATAACATTGATCCAATAGTATGCTTTGCATTTACTTTTGTCTCTATAAGATCCTTGCACAAAAGGGGAAGTGGAACCTCAGAAATCTTAACTCTGTGTGACTAAAATCCCATGTGAATGAAATATATACACCCAGTATCACTATTGTGTTTGCATCTGCTTTAAGACTCAAGCTAGGTGACACTTTCCTACAGTCCCCACCCCCTCCTGCCATCCCATCAGCAGGCAGGGTGGGATCACCCTCCACCATGCTTACGTCAGGGCACACATCACTTTTGCATTAAAACTTCCTGCTTATTTATCTCTCTTCCGGGAGGCTGTGTGCCTGTGTTTATCTATTTCCTACTACACTTTGTGCCCGATGGTTCTTTGCATCTTCAGCATTCAGCCAGAGTGCAGACCAGAGCCACGACCTAAATGTTCGATGATTGCACGACTTCCCCAAACCCATACTCCTGCAGAATCCTTTGCTCTTCTGAGAGCACATCCACATAATAACCCTGGGAACTAGGTAGTGGTTCTCTCCTTGTGCCCATTTTAAAGATAAAGGCACTAAGACTCAGAACGCTGAATGACTCATCCAACACTGTCCAGCCAGGAAGGGGTAGCAGCCACACTAGAATTACAGAACCACGGGCGATGAGATTTGGGGAAGCCTTGAAGGCCACGTAAAACAGAGCTCTTCCAACCTGGTTTTAGCAAAGGAATCTTTTTTTCTTCTTTCCCCAATGAAATCTTACTCGAAATCACAATATAAATTGTTCTCCAGGAGAACCTGCTCTTGATAAAGAAAAAATAGAAATATTGAACCCCCATCATTTCAGCCCCTCAACTGGCCCTCAGGAGGAGGGAGAGGGTTCACGAACACCCCTGGAAAGCCACTGATCCAAATAGACATTCTAGAACATCTACGTTTATGTTCTAATCTCGTGTTCCTTCAACTGTAGCACCCCACTTCCCCGAGGTTGCCCTCCTCATTCAAAAACTCCCTCTTGGCCACCATTGTGTCAAGCCCAGTGCTAAATGCTACCAAGGATGCCACTTATGTTGGACCTGGGGTCCAAGGATCCACTCTGATCCCCAGTCCTACCATTTCCTGGCTGGGAACCTTGGGAAAGTCACTTGATCTCTCCTTGAGCCTTGGCTGTTTCACCCGTCAAGTGGCCCCAAGGCTTGGATTGAATGAGTTTGTTGTCCCATGAGTGTAAACACACTGAGCATGGATCTTGACACCTGCAGGTGCTCCTGAAGCATTGACGGTGTCTGTGGATTCAGGGCTCTCCAAGGTGTGGAGCAGAACCCCCAGGAAGGACCTGAGATCCCTTTTGTTAGGATGTCCACACTCTTATTTTAATGATCACACCTCATCCTGCAAGTGAGTGGGGTTTAGGTTTACAGTAGCAATGTCTGTGCTAAAGACATGGATTTAAATGAAAGAAATGTGGGTGGATTTCATCTCAAATACCAAGTTATCAGCGTTACAGGTGAGAAACAGCAAGAACACCTGAACGACTGGCGCTCAGGAGCCTGAGAACCCACGAGGCCACAGGTAGAGCAGAGGGTGGGGCGGAGAGCCACCCTTCGTGTGCTGGGCTTCTGTTTCCCCAACCCCAGCCAGCTATCTCTCTGGAGGTGCTGACAGGTGCATTATTCCATCAGGCAGCGCTGTCTAAGTTGGAAGCCTCCCAGATCCCCTGCAGGCCTCAAAGGGAAAAAGGAGACGACGAGGTCTCAGGAAAGAAGCCTCCAGGAGCAGCTTTTCCTCTCTGCCTCTCCTAACTTCATCTCTGCATGAAAGGCAGCAGCCGGCTGGCAGTGGCTGAATTCTGCAGGGGCCTCCAGGTTCCAACTTCAAAACCATTTGTTATTTTTAACAACAATAATAATAATCCTCTAACGTGTGCATTGTGGACCCAGTCCTTTCACTACATCACGTCATGCCTTTGAAATCCTCGTGTCTTGGGGAAGAAGAAAGCTGGACAGGGGCCACTAGCCCTCCTTTGCAGATGAGGCAATCGAGTCTTACAGTGGCTGGAGGTCACGGAGTGCCCAGGTGGCAGCATGTGGACTGGATCCTGGGGTCTTCCCTCGAATTTCAGTCCTCTTTCTAAAACCTGTTCCTTCCAGAAACATCCAGTAACTTATAAGGTGGGTGGGAAGGAAAAGGACCGGTGCCCCTGGCCTCACAGCCTCCCCTCATCAGCCAAATGGCTCTGGCAGGTGTGTGGCCTCCCGGCATGATGACATTGCCCAGGGCATCAGAACAGCATGGTTGGCCAGCAGCATCCTTGTAAATTCCTGGCTCGGTGCTCTGAGCCCTCACCAGCACACCCGGGTCTCTTGTCTTCCTTCCGTGGTTGGGTCACAGGAGGTAGGGTCCCCTGGGACACCCACTGCCTTGCCCTTTCTCTCAGTCCTGGAGCCCATGGGCAGACTAGGTTCAGAGGTCTTGGGGCCAGAGCGGGAGGGTCCCCACAGAGGGGTTTCAGAGTGGTAGATGCTGCGGCTCAGCGTGACCTGAGAAGCTTGTTCAAAATGCATGTACCCACCATGCTTTTCTCTAGATGCGTCACAATTTCTGGGTGAGCTGGGCAGGTGTGTTTTCTACAAGCTCTCCAGCTAACTCCTACTTGCTTCACCGGCAAACTCAGAGCCAAAGAAGCTACTTCATCTTACAGAGAGGGAAACTGAGTCCCAGAGAGGAGAAGTTTCTAGAAGTATCAGAGGAAATTGGGGCTCCATGACTCTGGGGCCCAGAACCAGCGGTTCTCCTTTCTGAGCCTCAGTTTCCCCACCAGTGAAAGGCCACCTTTAAGCCCAGGGTCCTTCCTTAGCAGAACAAAGACCAAGCTCTCGCACTTGCACCCCAAAGCTCAACTTAAGATCCTTCATTATTAAAAGAGGCATAGAGCATAGAGGAGATAAAAAAAGATGACGAGGGAAGGCATAACATGGGCAGTTGTGGTGCCTCCCCAGGCCTCATTCCTGTTCTCTCTTCCCACTGGTTTCCATCGATGGCACTCTGGGAAAGCTGACGCTACCTCCCATCCCAGGAGTGGGACCTTGGCTTAAGCCAACCACTGAAGTCCACCTACCTGCAAACAGTGATTGGTCCAAGGGTAGGCATTGATCTAAACTGAACCAATGAGAGTGAATCGCAGGATGTGTGCTTAAAACAAAGGAGAAAAATCATTTTCCGTCTCTATCTGGATATGATACAAACAAAGTACATAACCAAGGAAGTGCTGGAAGCCATACTGCAAGAAGAAAGAGAGCCAGCATTAAAGGAAACTGATATCACAGTAGGCAGGTGAAGAAACAGAGAGAGGTCTTCAGGGGCATCTTTCACCTAACTGCTGGATCAAGCACTGCCTGAAGCACACACTCTAGAACTAACCCCCTAACCCCCAGTGTGATGGTACTTGGAGGTGAGGGCTTTGCTCTCTTGCTCTCTCTACTATTCAAGGACACAGCCAGAAAATGTCTCGGAATCAGACACCCCTTCACCAGACATCCAATCTGCTGGCACCTCCATCTTGGACTTCCAGCCTCCAGAACTGTGGGAAATAAAAGCTTACTGTTTAAGCCACCCAGTCTATGATATTTTGGTTATAGCAGCCCAAAGAGACTAAGACTCCCTGGCATGAGTGCCTTATTAGTAGAGATGAGGATGAGCAACCGAACCCATCCCAGCTTCACATCAAGAGAGTTCATGGTTGTCAAGGACTCTCTGCTCCCTGCCTTTCCCAGCATCTCTTGCAGTTAGATGGGGCCATGTAACTACTTCTGATCAATGTATTGTGAAGATAAGAAGCAAGGATGTTAAGAACTAGTGCCCCTCCTTTGTCACTCTCTTCTCCTCCATGAGAGACTTTGGTGACCATGTGTTCCAGGAGATGCTTGTATAATTGTATAAAGCCACAAGATTTCCAGGGTTTATCTGTTATCACAGCAGAGACTATCCCATCCTAACCGATGTACACTCAAGAATTTAAAGAGAAGATACACACAGAGAATTGGACACAAAAAAGTTTCACCTTAATGTCAAAGCTCTAGGGTAGGAACCCAGTGAATTTTTGCTACTAAGTGGAAGATAACTCAGTTATAAGAGGTGGGTTCTGTCCTGAGCAATTTTATGGTATCCAACTACCTTCTGTCCTCTGTGAGGCCCGGCTGTCCTGAGGATTGTGTTCATTCTGTGATGCTGGTTGTGGTGTATTCCTGATTCCCCAAGAAGTTTGGCCTGAATTCTGGAAGCTCCTTTATTCCTATATGTACCCTCACAATTACCCCGTTAGTTGAAGTCATTTGAATGCCTCTGCAACCCAAAGAGGCTGCCAACACAACAGATCTTTATCATCTGGCCCCTGCGGGCTTTTCCAAGCCTACCTCCTCTACATGCTTCTCAGGTTCCCCTGAGCACCAGCCATGTTTGCCAGACTCACCCAGGCCTCTCGTGCCTCTAAGCTTTATGGTTCTCACTTTAGCCAGGAATGCCCTTCCTACTGCTTCCTCCATTTATCAAAAGTCTGTTCATCCTTCAAACCCCAGCTCAAGGCCAGCCTCTTCCTGAGGCTGCCAGTTTCTCCAGCTAGAATTAATCACTTCCCTTTCTTCACTTCCATAGTACTCAAACTCCGAGATTTATAAGACGGGTATAAGAATAATTTGTACTTCACAGGGTGGCTGAGAAGGTCGAAGGAAACAATGTGTGGGAAAACGCTTAGAAAAACATCACAGACTATGTCAACATGAATTGGTATTGTGACAGCTCTTCCCTCCAGGAGAGCATACTGCATTCTCCCTGATGTTGTGGTTTGCTTTGTACTTTCCTCCCTTCCCTGTATCAATTAGGGTATTTTTGGTTGTGTCAAGAAATTCTGCCTACCTCAAGCACCCTCCCTATTAAAAAATTGCAGATTCCATATCAGTCAAGAGGTACATTTGGCTACAAGTAACAGAACCCCTAAACATAGTGGTTTAAAACAGGGAGGGGTTCTCAGCAAGAGATCCAAAGGGGAGGTGTTGCCTGATGTCACTAAGCAGGGCTGATGTCTCTTCACTTTTTCCTCATGCTCATAACTTATCTGCTACAGCTCCAACCACCATGTCTTTCCTAAAAGCCAGTAGGAAGAAAGAGAAAGGGGAGAGACATCCCCAGCAGATGCATCTCATTGGCTAAGCCACGCAGCCATCCCAAACTGCGAGGGAGCCTGGGAAAGTGAGCTTTGAGATTTCCACCTTCCAGAATAGAGAAAGCATAGTTTGATTGGAGTTGGGATGTGTGCCGAGTGAACCAGCCTATATTATCTGGCACAAGGAAGCTCTCAGGAAAAGAGGGAAAAGCTGAATAGTCAGATGGTGGGAACTAATATGCAGGTATCTTCAGGATGCTGCCAACCGGATCACTCAGCTCCAGCCATTTGAAGCTCTTGAGTCATAATTTGCTTTCCCATAGTCTGATTTTCCAGTTTGAGGCACCTACCCCTTGGCCAGAGGACCACAGGAACGCTGATGAGCAAGCCCCACAGTGTGGCATGCAATGAGGGAAAGGGAGATCCCAAAAGGAGAATGAGAGAGCTGGGCAGACGAGAAACAAGGAAAAGTCCTTACATAGCCCTTATTAGGATGTGAGCTCCCCAGAGACAGAACCCCTGACTTTCTCTTCTGCACGTCTGCGGTTCTACCCAGGAAAATTATGCACTCAACCAATCCATGATTTCATTCTTCAGCCAGGAGGCTGAGTTTGTTTTCTCCTCTTTGTTTTGATTTGTGTCACTGTCATTTGAATCCTCATGGAAAGCATGGGTCTTGAAGACAGACAGACCAGGGATGGAATTCCAGCTTCACTAACCCTCCTTCTGTGGCTTTGGTCAAGACAGTTAATTCTCTATGCCTCAGTTTTCCTATCTGCAAAATAGGGAGATTGAAACCAATCTCATGAGGTTGCTGTATGAATGAAACAATATAGTGCATGTAAAGCACTTAGCCAGTGCCTGACATACAGTAGTCACTCCAACACCAATGGTCTATTGTTATTTTTATGTGGGAATTTTAGGCAATAGGCGCACAATGAATAACTCCCTACATCCAATTTCCCAAGAATTCCTGTTTGGATTCCTACAGATTGCAGGTTTGATATTTGAGGAGAGAGCAAAGTTCTAATCTTTCTAGCTCATCCTAAAAATAGTTAGCTCTTCTGTGTACATTCTGTCAGCTCAGCAAAGCCCCATCTAGGGAACCGGGAGGTTGTGTAAGGCAATCTTTCTAAACCGCGGTCAAATGTTCTTCTCTACCCGAGAGTAACTCACAGAAGATGCACATGAAGATAAAGGGCTGGCCCGGTAGTGTGTGTGGGAGGGTGAGGAAGTTGGGGGGTGGGTCTTCCCACCCAGGCTGGGGTCTGGCGTCTGGAGCCTCAAGGATAAAAGGCACGTGCATCCTAGAGAGAAGGGATATTTTACTCATTCAACCATTCAAGTCATCTGAAAGACATTTACTGAAAACTACCAGCTCAGAAACTGGTAAATGCCCAAGATGCAGAAGTAATTAAGTATACCTAACCCTAGAGATCTCACGGTATGTTCAAGCTTATTTATTGAAATCTTTAAGCATTCAATAACAACAACAATAATAATTAATATTTATTGAGCATTTATTAGGTGCTCAATAAATAGTTCTAAAGCTTTACATGCATCATTCACTCTTAATCCTTATCTTAACCTCATGAGATAAGGACTTTATCCCCATCTGCTGATGAAAACATCGAGGTACCAAGAGGTTAAATAAGTTATCTGGGCTCTTTAGAAACTGTCTTACCTGGAAAGCTTTCAATTGTTGCCCCCAATGTGGGGGGCATCTAACATATGAGGCATCACTGGTTGTCATAGAAACAGCAAAGGAACGTAAACCTAGTGCACTTTGCTGCTGGCAAACTAATTAACACCCTCTGTGGACTTTCTTAAGTCCCTCTCCAGGCTCAGACTGTTCCCTCCCTGAGAAGGTCTTCCCCTCTACTCTACTCATCTTTCAAAGCTCAACTCCATCGCCACCGCTACCAAGAAAATTTTCCAGAGTGCCCTTACCATACCACCTAGGTACAATCTCTCATACCTTGGTGTTTGTCCAACTCTGGTGGCACTTACATTCTGCCAAAATGTATGATCTGCTGTGTATCTGCCTTATTTGCCTACTAAATGAGTTTTCCTCCAAAGCAGAGACCTTGTTTAGTCAACTCTCTTATCTCCAGGGCCTGGAATTCACGCGTGGATTAATGGGCACTAAACCCATATGCCTGGCTCATAGCAAGCCCACGTAGGTGCTTGACAACCGTTTACAGAATGGAATTGGAAATTGACAAAATGAGACAACACGAGGAGAAAATCTCGCATCCCAGAGTTGAAGCGTGAGGAGGAGAGTCAGCAGATGCTATGAGCAAGAAAGGCCAACAGGTTAGACAACCGAGACTTCCTAAGATTTAACAATTAGACTGCCCTCCAACTTAATCCACTCTGTCCTCTCAAGCAAGCTGCTGGATTCCCCAATCACCACCCAGAGTAGATGAAAAGCAGAAGTCATATTATTATTTTGTGCAACTTTGGGGGAAAACCACAGTTTCTACTCCTTTGGCTTCCACGCCCTGTGCTGCCCATCCAACTGTTTCCTCCCATCCACACAAGAAAATCCAAAATGCCTCTTTTTAAAAAGCATATGCCATGAAAATCCCGATTTACCAAGACTGTAAATCACTTAGGAGTAATGATCTGCTCTGCCAGAAATGATTTACTTTTATTTTTATTTTTTAAAGGTTTTTTTTTTTAATTGGGGTATAGTTGTTTTACAATGTTGTGTTAGTTTCTACTGTACAGCGAAGTGGAGTCCCCTGTGTTGTAGAGCAGGTTCTTATTAGTTATCTATTTTATACATATTAGTGTATATATGTCAATCCCAATCTCCCCATTCATCCCACCCCCCACCCCCCATTTCTCCCCCTTGGTGTCCATACATTTGTTCTCTACTTCTGTGTCTCTATTTCTGCCTTGCAAACTGATTCATCTGTACCATTTTTCTAGATTCCACATACATGCGTTAACACATGCACCCCAATGTTCTTTGCAGTGCTATTTACAATAACCAGGTCATGGAAGCAACCTAAATGTCCATCAACAGACAAATGGATAAAGAAGATGTGCTACATATATACAATGGAAGATTACTCAGCCATAGAAAGGAATAAAATTGGGTCATTTGTAGAGACGTGGATGGACCTAGAGACTCATACAGAGTGAAGTAAGTCAGAAATTATTTACTTTTAAAAAAGGATTCTGTAACTGGCAAATTGCCAGTGTGGTGCACTGAAAGTGAACTTGAATTTTCAGAGATTCAATACATAAGTTTGTTTTTTCCTGGCCACATGCTAGGTGCACTGCAGGGTCAGTGGAGTCGGTGGTGAAGTGATGGTGGGATATTTGAGGGAGAACTAGAATGGGGGAGGGCTAGTGAGAACCTGGAACTTGACTCCTCCCCCAAAACCTTCCCACCTGAAATCCCTTTAGAACTGATTTTCACAGAATATGTCTTGAGCTGATCCACCAGAAGTAAAGAGTCCCCATGATCAAATGAGTTTAACCAGTGCACCTGCTCTGTCCTGCTTTT
This sequence comes from Phocoena phocoena, assembly GCF_963924675.1. NCBI lineage: Eukaryota > Metazoa > Chordata > Mammalia > Artiodactyla > Phocoenidae > Phocoena > Phocoena phocoena. Next base: position 66,866,004 of record NC_089235.1, on the reverse strand, counting down.
AAAAAGCCTGATCATCATTTGGTTATGCAAGACTCTGAAGAATCCGAAGGTAAAGCAAGTCATTTCATTTTATTTAACCCTAACTTTTAGAAACTTATTTGGTCATGGGACCTTTTTATGATAGAATTTCTAAAAACATTCCATAGAATTCCTTTCCAGAGGAGGCTATCTTGAGAAAGACAGTAAAGTGAAGTGTGTGAGAGACTGGTGTCTGCAGCCAGACAGCCTGAGTTTATGCCTCGCACTCTCTGTGTGATGGAAGCACAGTACTCTACCCATGCTCTGTGCTTCCATTTCCTCATCTGCAAAATGTAGATGATAAGAGGACCACCTCATCAGACAGGGGGGATGTGAGAATTGAAAGCATTAACATAGGTACAGTTCTTGGAATGGATCCCATATTCAGTAAGCGCTCAATAAATACCATCTATAATTGCAATTATTTAGAATGTAGGACGCACGTGTCATCTAACAAGATGAAGACCCAGGTACTAAACATCTCAGGATATTCTTCCAGCCCAGCCCCAACTTTCTGGGAAATGGTAAAGTGTAACTAATGTGACAATATTAGGTAAATAGAGTTACAGGCTAGATGGGGTGTAAGAAAGATACAACCAGCTCTTGGTGGTGTTTCATGTTGACTCCGAAACAATGGAGGAGAGAATGGAAATGGTCCAAGGCTCTGGGTTACTAGCGTGACCTGTGGAGGACAATGGCTGAGGATAAAGCTCAGTCACACCACGTGCATGCTGTGTGATCTGAGGCAAGAAACCTAACCTCTCTGTGCCTGGGAAGTAGAACAACACAGACTTTTTAGAATTCCTGTGAGGATTAAATGAGCAATGAAATGAACAGTGTCTGGCTTCTAGCAAGTAAAGGTAGTCTTGATTATTCTCGTCTTAAAGTGGTAATGTCAATTTTTTGCTTAGTTTTGTTTCTTTTTTTTTTTCTTGGAAATACATAGACTCACAGACTCAGAGCTAAGGGGTACCTGAGAGGTCATCCAGAGAAATATCTTTATTTTGCGGACAAGGAAACGGGGCCCAGAAAGAGAAAGTCGTTTCCCCCAGGTCACATGGCAAGGGAGAGGTAAGGGGAAGAAGCAACCTCCCTTCAGTGACACAGAAAAAAATGGGTACACTTTCCCTGACTGCGCAGGCTCCTGGGGAGGAAGTGAGTCTTTAGAGAGACGTGAGGATAGTAGGAATGGGCATGTGTTCGAGGAGAGCAGAGGACAGCTGCTCGGGAGAACGATCCAAACTCAAACGGTGTTCTATTGGGCCATTTCATCACAGCAGTGCAAGTGTGCTTGGCCATGGATAATGGAAAGAATAACTGTGATTCACTTTTGTCCACTGCCATGCAGCCTTTGAAGAATGTTTGCCATAGAATTCCTTATTTTATTTTATCTTCCTATCAAGCTCATGTGCTAGGTGTCGTTATCCTTGTTTTTAAAAATATTCAGAGAGGTTAATGACAAGCTGGTAATCAGCACAGAGAGGCTCCAGAGGCAGCGCTTCCTGACTCCAAGCCCCTGCTGTGGGGAGCCGCGCCTGACCTGGAGCCAGCCGCCCCATAGGCGTGGGATGGTAACTCTTAATACGTGGATTTAACAGACTTTAATTTCTTAGAGCCACAAAATATTGGGGTTGGCCAAAAAGTTCGTTCGGGGTTTTCCATAACATCTTACAGAAAAACCTGAACGATCTTTTTGGCCAACCCAATAATTCCCCCGTGATGTCCCTCCAATTCATGTCTCCAGTCCCACATTCTCTGAGGAAGCTTCTCTGACCAGCCCAATCCACCAGCCCTCCTGGCTGCTCTGAACAACTCCAGGGTCTGCCATCTACACCTTGATGGACACCTGTCAATCACAGCCTGGTTTCAGAGGAGAAAGGCTCGACATCTTATCATTCCAATGATAACAGTCCCTATACACCCACCAGGAACCAGGCTCCAAGTCAGATGACCTCCACACCCGTAGAGGATGAAGGGGGTAGGAGACAAGTTACTGCCTCAGTTATAGGTTATGGGAAGAACAGTTATCACATCACTTTCTATGAGGATACGGTTTGCGAGTGATATAAATCCTCACAGCAACCCTGAAAGGTAGATATTATTATCTGTATTTTAGGGATGGGGAAACTGAATGTCAGATAGAAAAAATAATTTCCATAAGCTCACACAGCAGGTGGGGTGATAACGATGTTGATTGTGAGAACAATAGGACCTTGGGCAGATTGCCTAAACTGGACTGGGTTCCAGTGGATACAGTGGTGGTGGCGGTAGGGGTGGGTTTTATTGTCACTGTGATGGTCCCTTTGTGGTCCCCTGCTTCCACTCTGCCTCCTGTGTTCTCCACTCAACAGCCGGAGGCATCCTTCAATCTCCATCCCTTCCCTGTTCCTCCCCAGACTTCCCATTTCACTCAGTGCAAAACCCACAGGGCACCCCTGCGGCCTTTGAGACCTTACAGGATCTGTTCCCACGCCTCTCTGACCTCACCTGCCCCCCTCCCCTCCTCATTCACTGCACTCGCCTCCAGCCCTCTTCCTGGAATACACCGGGCAGCACGTTCCCTCCTCCAGGCATTCACCCCTCCTGTCCCCTCTGCCTGGTGCACTCTCCCCAGTACATCTGCAGGGACCCCTCCCTTCCTTCTCAGTGACCCCTTCCATGAGCACCTTTATAAAATAGCTCCCATACCCCATCCCATAATTTTTCTAACCTCCTCATCCCACTTTACTTTTTTTTTTTCTGCAGTACGTGGGCCTCTCACTGCTGTGGCCTCTCCCGCTGCGGAGCACAGGCTCCGGACGCGCAGGCCCAGCGGCCACGGCTCACGGGCCCAGCCGCTCCGCGGCATGTGGGACCCTCCCGGACCAGGGCACGAACCCGCGTCCCCTGCATCGGCAGGCGGACTCTCCACCACTGCACCACCAGGGAAGCCCCCACTTTACTTTTTATCTAAATATCACCTGACAAATTAGGATCGTACATCTCTGTTTGTTATCTATCTCTTCCCACTAGAATATAAGCTCCATGAGGGCAGGGGCATTGCTTGTCTTATTGGTGATGTACCTTCATTGCTTAGACCAGGACCAGGCATACAGTAGGTGTTCTATGCAGATCTACTGCATAAGAGAATGAACTATTAGGCTCCTTTGGGCATCGTGGGCAGAGGGAGAGAGAAGGCAGAAAGCAGGGGCTGAGTAATGTGGGGAGGGGAGGGAGGGGCGCAGAAGAAGGAACTGGGAGCTGCTGCCAGATGCCAGCGGGTGCCCCTGGCAGGCACAGCTGGGTGCAGTGGCTGATCTTCCCCCTTCTCCTCCTCAGAGTGGAGAGCACCCCGAAACCACCCAGAGCTGACCGCCACCCCAGAGCAGGCAAGAAAACTGAAAGCCAAACCGAGAATCTCCCAAGGTGAGGCCAACCTCAACGAGTCTCTAGCCTGCTGATTTGCTACTTCGCTTATGCCCAAGAGATGAAATCAAGGTAGGGGGGGCTGGGAGTTCATCCTAAGAAAAGGAAACTTCAGCCTAAAAAAGCGTCCATAATAACGTTAGGTGTACCCATAAGAGTGCCAGCAGAAAACAGAACTTACCCCAGATGGTGCAGATGGAGAGCATTCGACGGAGGGACCATTTACAGATGTGGGCTGGAGCTGAGGCCCCCGGGGCCAGCAGCAGTGTGAAGCCACGACGCCCCCTGAAGGAACAGAGGGAGGCAATCGTGGTACTGGAGGCTTCGGAGAGAGTGATGGGAACCACCATGGAACCACCATGAAAGATGCTAACCTCTCTCTCTTTCTGCCCTCTGGTCTCCTGCCAGGGCCCTCCAGAAGACAGGTGGCTAGGGAGCTGGGGGCTGCAGTTGGCAGGGTCGGCCTCCAGGGCACAGAGCACGGCAGAGAGTGGATCTGGTGAACTGCGGAGAAGAACCGGCAGAGGTGACTGTTTAATAACCGTTCAGAGTTTTCCCGCTGCTTGGTGCAGAGCCCGGCACAGACTAGAACTGAATAAATGCTTACCAGGCATCTTGCAGCCCCAGCTCCCAGGGTCCACAAGCTGCTCTGTCCTCAATACTCAGCACAAGCACCAACTGAATGCGCTTAGATCACACACGTACACACATACACACTCCGACTGAGTTCTTACTATATGCCAAGCGTGTCAAGCCCTTTGCATTCATGGTATCATTTACTCCCTATGGGGTAAGTTTGCCCATCCCTATTTTTTCAGATATGGAAACTGAGGCTAAAAAATGTTCATAGCTTTCCCAAGGTGACTCAACTAGTGAGGGGCAGAGCCAGGGATCCAGCCCAAATGAGCCTAACTCAGCGGGCCATGCCTTCAACAACCAAGTTCTCCATCCCTGAGCCTAGCACAGGGCCTGCCCGGTGATGGGAGGTTAAGGAATAGTGACCTATAGTGGGATAGTGGAGGGGTAGTGGAACTCTTCCTACAGTTCCCACGTGAGTGGGAGATTATGAGTTCTGCACATCGGTGGTCTCCAACCCAAGGTTACTAGGTACAAAGTGGAATTGCTCTTCGCTGATCTGAGATGGTCCCCACAAGTCAGGGTGAGGGCAGAGGAATGGAGCTCAGGTCTTCCAATGCCCTGGGTCACTCTGACTCTAAAATAATCAGGGAAGCGCTTGCCTCCCTCCTCACTGCCTACTGACGGATCATCAATTACCCCATCAATGCCAGCCCAAGCTGATCACCTGGAAGTTCCAGCTCTGTGGCTAGAGTTTGGGGGAGTTGGTGATGGGGAAACAAAATGCTGGATTTGTAGAAACCAACCTACTCAAAACTCAGAAAATGACCCCAGAAGGACACTGCATGGATGGTGCAACTCTAGTTTGCCTACCATTTGACTTCTAGCAGGAAGTATTTTTAAAGGGTGTTTTTCTGCCTTGCTGGCCAGTTCCTCATTGAGAAATTCTTTGTGACACTTGGACATCTCAGCTCCCAAAGTGATGACGGGACTTTTTTTTTTAATTGCCACTTCCAGGTTTGGATTCACTTCTTCATTCATCTGGAAGAACAGAAAGGATTTCCAAATGCTTACCAAACGTCTCCTCTGAGCTCTGAAGACTGGCCTTGTCCCTAGACCCTGACTGTCACCACTTGGAACCACACGGCACAAGACGGGGTGTCTCCACCTCCTCTTTGTTTCCCCCATCGTCAACTCACACACTCAACACAGTTTATCAGCGCCTTCCATGTCCCTCCTACGTTATGAAGCAACATGATACAATCTCCTCTTAGGTTTAGTAAGAAATAGAATGTAACCCGATGGTGAAACCACAGTGGGCTTCAGAGCTGAATGGGCCCCAGATGATGCTGGAAACTTCCTTACTCCCTGCCCTTCCTGGGGACCAAGCAAATGGAAACCATCACCCATTATGGTGGCCCATGGACAGGATCCCTGCCATCCCTTACACTGCCTACTTACCCTGTCACCCTCCTGCCAGGTCCCTCTGTGCCTCAGTCTTCTCGGTGACTATGAGATGTTAAGTCCTGCTTACTCTGCTGGCCTCCCTCACCTTATCTTTCTTTACTCAGACTCCGTGCCAGGCAACGCCAGGTCCCTGTCATGTCTTGCACAGGCTGTGCTGTTCCATCGCTCTACCTTTGCTCGTGCTGTTTCCTCTGCCTGGGACACCACTCTCCCTCAGTCTCACTCCAGCAAACTTCTACTTTTGCTGGAAGACTCAGCTCAGGCTGACCCTGAATGTCATTTCCTGAGCCCCAAGATGAGCTGTGCCCCCACTGGGAGCCCCAGGTTCCCCTCTGCCTCGACATTTAGTGCCTTGTGTTAGAGACATCTGCTTTCTGGTCCACCTCCCACAGTGGACTCTGAGTTCTGGGAAGACCCTCTCTGACCTCTCCTGATCCCCAGAGCCCAGCACAGGGCCTGGCACGCGGTGGATGCTCGAAGGACCTCTGTCTGGCATTTGGCTCGACACCCTTTGTTTGCCCTCATCCTCTAAACAGGCATGTGAATGGGCTCAGTCCCTGCCCAGAGAAACAGGAACTTAGAAATAAGTACAAAGCGACTGAACCTCGTGAGCCCACAGGCTCTTCCACCATTTGTAGCGGGCTGTGAAACAGAGAGTGGACAGCCCAGAACGGGGGCCCCAAGAAGCTGTTGGTGGTGGGCGTCCCCAGGTAGACCCAAGTGGTATAGGTTTCATGGGTTTCAAACCATCCATCCCACCAGAAATTCCAGCACTAGAGCAACTTACCTTTAGCTGAAATCTCTCTCCCTGGTTAAAAGGGAAAGTCTCATGACAAGGACTTCTAAGCTGTCTTTATCCCTGCAGCTTTCTTTATAATCATAAAGTGATACACCTATGCCCATCAACTCATTTAATTTCACAACAACTCTATGAGATTAGTATTATTTTCCCTATTTTATGGATAAGGAAACTAAGTTATTGAGAAATTACGGTGCCCAAGATCACACGTCTCAGAAATGGAAGAGCTAGACCAGCTCTGTCTGGCCCCATGGAGCTTCCTCTTACCCAAAATGTTAAACTGCCTACTTGAACAAGGGAAAAGTCCCTGAACAGGAACCAGGAGACCTGCCACGTGACTGGCCTGGTCACAATCATTCTGACCCTTGATTTCCTCATCATTTCCCTCTAGGTCCAAGGTTACACTAAACTCAGGACACATGTATCATCACTTCCTCTACAGAGCCTCTCCCAACCACTCCAACTCATGGTCAAAGGACAACTAATAATTCTTCCTTTGTGTTCCCACCAGTCCCTTTGTCACAGCACTTATGTATCAGTTGTTATCGCTGTGTAACAAAGCGCTCCCAAACTCAATGGCTTCAAACCAGCGGTCAGAAACCATTTTCTTAAAGTGACACATAGCAAATATTTTAGGCTTTATAGATCACACAGTCTCTGTTGCAATTATTCACTCTGTCTTTGTAGCTCAAAAGAAACTAGACAATAAATGGGCACGACCGTATTCCAATAAAGTTTTATTTACAAAAACAGAGAGCTGGCTGGCTCACAGGCCATAGTTTGCCAATCCCTGCTTTGAGCAGTAAGCATCTGTCATGGTTCACGAGTCTATGAGTTGGCTCAAACAATCTGCTCATCTGGGTTGGGCTCCACTGATCTTGGCCGAACTCACTCATGCATCTGTGGTCAGCTGGCCAGATGCCTGAAGGTTAGCTGGTCTAAGATGCTTATTTGCATACTTGGTAATTGACTTTCTATAAGTGAAGGTGGCAGAGATAACAGGGCTGTGTGTCTTTTATCATCAGGGAGGTTAACCTGGGTTTATTCTTCTAGAAGCTCAGCAAGTTTCCTAGAGACGGTGGAAGCACGCAAGGACAATTGAGACCTAGGCTCAAGACTGGTACAGCATCACTTCCATCACATTTTATTGACAAAGCACCTCACAAGACCAGTCCAGATCCAAGGGGTAGGAAAATAACCTCAGTCTCTTGATAGGAGGAGCTAGGAAGTAACATCTCAAAGAGTGTGGATAGAGCACAAGCCAAAGAATTGTGGCCATGTCCACAGTCATGCCATCAGAGCCAGTGGCACATGTATGTTACATGTACAGCTCCCTCTTTTTAGACTGTAAGACCTTTAAAGATGGGTTTAATCTTTGTATCTCCAGTGCCTATCGCAGTGCCTAGAGTAGTCTATTTTCACCTCCTAAATCAAACCTATCCATCTCCATCACCACCACCTCCACCCCGGTCCAAGGTATTGTCAGCACTCGCCTGGTCCACTGCCATAGCCTCCTGACTGCTGAGGGGGCGGTTAATATTCACTTGAATTGGGAACCAGTTCACATTCATGGGTGCAGAGCAGCCTAGTGTGGAAGAACAGTACCTGGGAGGGGAGGTTGGAGGCTTCCAATAACTAGGAATTGGGCAGAAAGTCCACGGATGCTGATTCCCTGGCCATGATTCTGCTCAGTGTTGGTCCTGGTGCAGCTCCTAACAAGACACCTGGGATGGAAGTCTCAAGAACTTTGGTGCAGGGGACTAATAAAACAAGCCAGGAGCAATGCGGGTTTATCATCAAAATCAACCCACAGCTCTGCTTCTTTACAAACATCTTAACTTCTCTGTGCCTCATTTCATCATCTGTAAAATAGAAATAAAAATAGAGAACTCCCTTTCATCATAAAACCCAAAACAAAAGAGCTTCTGTTACAGGATGTTGTAATAAAGCTAACACTCATGGTGTGCCCAGAGTGGCTCTAAACCTTTTACCTGCTTTGCTCATTCAATCCCCTCCACAGCCTGATAAAGCAGGTCCTACTATCATCCCCATTTTACAGATGAGGAAGCAGAGGCTCAGAAATGTTTAGTAACTTGTCCAAGTTCACACCGCTAGAAGGACATAGATCTGGGATTTGAGTTCTTGTTCTTTTGTTCCAGAGCCTGTGCGTGATATCACAGACACATTGAACAAACTCCAGGTGACGTTATTATTAAGGCTCCCAGCCCTCCCTAAAGTCAGGCATGCCTTCCTCTTTCCTTCCCATCTGCACTTTCGAGGCCAAATGGCAAAACAGAGGTCCATGTTCTGAGCTTGCCTCTGCCAGTTCCTTACCCCCTGACCTTGAGCAAGCCAGGTCACCTTTCTGAAACCCAGTGTTACCGTGTCCATAAAATGGGTCTAATAATTCATGCCACCCTGGTAGCAATCATGAGGATTAACTGAGACCCTTGTGGCAGCACAAAGTAAGTTACCCAGCAAGGCCCCACATGAAGGGGCTACAGGACGGGGCACTTCCAGGCTCGAAGAATGGGGACACTGAAAGGCCCAAATCTTGGTCAGCGGATTGGCTCTTACAGAGAAGGCCACCCCCGCCTGGAAGTCACCTTGTTTCTGCAAAGATCAACAGAAGCTGAAATCCAAGAGGCTGCCATCTTCCCTCAGAGCAGACCTGGCTGCCACTTTCCTTTTTATCTTCATCGGCTTCAGGTGGTTTGTTTCTTTACAAAAAAGTTTGGCAAGAGATGTTGTCCCAAAAATTTTAAGTGGTTTCGTTTTCTTTTTCTTTCTTTCTTTTCTTGTTTTTTTTTTTTTTCCTTTGATTGCATGTAACTTCAAACTATGGTGTCATTTACGGACTCCAGGTGGCCTCCTGCTGTGGGTCCCACACGGAGCTCTGCTTTCTAAATCTTTGGCTCCTGCCACGCTGACCCTGAAACCACAGCTCTCCTTTGAGGTCGGGTCACATGGCATCTGAGGGCTCCATAACCTTCAAGGGGCAGTCTGGGCTAGCCCGGATTCTGATTTTTTATTTTAAGCTCATCCCTGTTATTAAACAGTGGTGCTTTTAGGCTTTGTAGATCGCACAGTCTCTGGGGCAATTATTCACTCCGGAAGAGCTAGACCAGCTCGGTCTGGCCCTGTGGCACTTGGCTCTCTCCTCCCAGTGCGTCTCCCAGATTTTCAGTGTTAAGTTCCGTGGGTCTAACCCTCCCACTCTTGACTCCTTATTCTGGGAGACGTGACAAACAAGGCTGACCAAGATCTGCTGCACTTGGACGTGTAGAACATGTATAACATATGCTTCCCGCTCTCCTGGATTCCTGAAATCAGGACACTTCATGTTAAGACAGTAATTTTGGAGAGGAGGCACATTAAACCCCAGACGTCATTTACACTAGAGTATGATTGGCCTGTTAGCAGATCTGAAAGCAGTTGTCAGGTGGAGAAGGTGGAGAAGATGAAACTTCTGGGAGTTACAAGCAGGACGAGATACCACAGCGGGTACAAAAGGAGTAGGAACAGGATTGTCACGTGCTGACAATGAACTTGACTTCTGTCATGACTTTGCCTTGTGCTGGGACCATGCCAAAGCTTCACTCTGAAAGGAGTTCACCGTCTAATAGACCTCCATATTGTTTATGAAATTTATTCTTTATTTACTTTATTTAATAAATTTCATAGAGTACATCTATCAACTCTGTGTTAGGGGTTGTTTTAAGCTCTCTACAAATATAATCGAATTTAATCTTCACAACAACCTCACTAGATAAGTAACATTAGCATTCCCATCTTACAGATGAGGAAAGTGGGGTCCAGACGAATTAAACGATTTGCCAGACGTCACGCAGCTTCTAAATGGCAGAGCAGAAGTTCAAATCCAGGCAAGTCTTGCTCTAAAGTCCACGCTATTAACTTTTATGGTGTAAAAGCGAAAGGATACAAAGCCATGAGTATAATTTTATCTTTTATGGGCAAATAAATGAATAAACTCTTGTGATGAGTAAGTCATTTCAACATTCAACTTTAAAAGCATTTTCAAGATTCTCAGAACCCGTAATCAGAGACTGGCTTACGAACTTGATGATGACATTCATTAATGCACCTTTTTGACGCATTCAACAAGTATTAACAAAGCACCCTCTGTGCCTTAGTCTAGACACTGAGTAGACAATCATTAATGAGACAGTCGCAGCCCTGCCTGCCTGGAGCTTACAGTCTGGCCAGCAGTCAGGGCCTCAGCTGGGAGTTGTAATATAGGTGGCAGGTATGGACCAGCTCACCGTGGGAGTCCCGGGGTGGGGGGATGGGGCAGGTGTAGAGAAGTGACGTCTAAGCCGAGGCCTCACAAAGAAGTAGGAGCCTGCCAGATGAGAAGGCAGAGGCACAATGAACCAAGAAGCAGAAAGCGCAAGTGCAAAGTCCCAGGGGTGATTGAGAGCTGGATGGCTAGGAAAACAGAAAGTTGAGCGAGGCTGTTGGCAGGAGGGAGGTCAGCTGTGGAAGCTGACGGCAGACAGACACCACAGGGTCATGTGGACCCTGACGTGAAGTTAGGGTTTACCCTGAGGTCAAAGGGGAGTGAACCGGGGAAGGCACTGAAGCCAGGGTGGGCCAGGTAGAGATCTGAGGTGGAACGGACTGGAAGCAGGGGTGACTTCCAATAACCACAGAGAGCAAAAGCCACATCTCTCTCCCTGTACGGGCCTCTAGATCTGTGGGTTGATTAAAGGGGACTGAACCTGATTACCTCAAGTTAAATACAACAGTTTACCTTTCAAAAAGTGTCTGGACCCACTTCTCCTTGAAACAATACAGACTTGGCAAAGAACACACGCCTGTAAAAGAAATAATCCCCAGTGATGAGAGAAACCAAACTGAAGAGTCTTCAGGGTTATGGACTAAAAGATATTTGATTCTATTTAACTTTCATTTCCCCAGACTCCATCAGTACAGGTCAAAAATGAAGACAAAGGGGGACAGACAAATGGGGACACTGTGACAGAAACAAAGTGGTGCTAGTGGCTTGTCCCACCCCAACCAGGGGTGTGTTGAAGCCTGTCCATCCACCTTCCCTTTGCCTCTCGCCTGGGTTTTCGGTCATTTCCATTGTGGCCACCATCATTCACGAAAGCTGAGCTCATGCCTCCTGGCCGCCCACCTGGCCTGCTTCGGAGCTGCTTTCTCTTCCACACTGTAAGTCACGTGATGTGAAACCCTCTGATGCAGCCACAAGGCTGAGCAAATGCGCTGCCTTGGAAACCTTTCGGCACAGCTTCTTCATTCCCCAACAGTGTCATTTTGAGTGTTTGCCGGATGCCAGGCACTGGGGACAGAGGGGTGAATAAAACCCAGTCCCGACCCTTGAAGAGAGTCTAGCCTCATGGAGGAGGGGAGGGCGCTTACATCGGGTTCTCCCATTTGGAGGCATCTCAAAGCCTGATGCCCGGGTATCGGCACAAGTGGAATGTCACCAGGTGAAGCGCAGGGGGAAGGCATTCCAGGGAGAGGGTACAAGCAAGGTATGGCCTCAGCCTGGCCTGTCAGAAGGGCAGATCTCCCCCTTTAGTGCTGGAGAGAGCCCTGGTAATTTGCTCCAACTTGAGCTGAGAGAGAGAAGCAATAACAATAAGAATGGTAGTAGCTTACTATATTCTAGAACTTTCTGTGATGATGGAAATGTTCTGTATCTGTGATGTCCAATAGGGTAGCCACTAGCCACATGTGGTTATTGTGCCCTTGAAAGGTGGCCAGTGCCATAGATGAACTGCATTTTTAACTTTATTTAAATAGCCACATGTGACTAGTGGTTCTAGATTACACAACACAGTACAAGTTATTGTAGTCACTGAGTGCTTTATGGGTAATATATCAATTCTAAATCAAAGATGAGATAAGCGTGATTAATTATCACCTCCACTTTACAGATGTAGAAACTGAGGGCCAGAGAGGATAATTTGTCCAACTCGCTCAGTTAGAAGTGTCAAGCCAAGATTCAAATCCCAGCAGACTAAACCCAGAGAGAAGAAATGGTTCCCTCATCATTCATTCATTCATTCATCCCAGAGACGCATAGTCATTGTGTGTCTGACGTAAATCAAGCACCGAACCACATGATGGGGATACAGACATAAAAGGGGTGTGGGCCCTGGCCAAGGGGAGCCAAAAATCTATAGAAGGAGACAGACAAACGAAAGGAAGCCTCACAGCCAAGTCACAACTGCCACGTTCAAGTTCAGTTCACAATGCCGAGGAGCCCTCAGCCAGGGCCATTAACCCAGCACAGAGATGTTAGGGTATCTGGACAAAGAGAAAGCCTTCTCTACAAGCAAATACTTTCTGCTTCCTGAGCCCTGGCTGGGTCCTCCAACTCTCCTTGCTAGGTGCCTTCCTCCCTGTGATGGGGAACACATGAGAGGGAAGGGAAGGGCAGTCCCAGGGAGGGGGTCAATCCCCCCTCTCCCACTGAAGCCCACAGGACATGCAACAACTCAAAACCTCCCCTGACGTGCCCTCAACTGTCCAAATTGGTCACTGGTAACCCACTCACACTGTGATCTCCAACACTTTCCAAGTTTTGCATCTTCCAGAGCCTAACCTGGCACTCAATTCATAACAGACCTGCACCAAGGCTGTGGAGCTTTAGGATCAGTTAGACCACAAGTTCAAGGTCCAGCTCTACCACACAGTGCCCCAGTGACCTTAGGCAAGCTTGTTTTAAACTTTCTGAGTGGCAGTGTCCTCATCTGAAAAATTGGAATAATAATATTTACTTTCCAGGGTTTTTATGAGGATTAAATGTGTGCAAAGCCCCTAATACTTTGTAGACTTTTAATAGATGGTGACTATTGTCATTAAAATTGTTATCGATTAGAGCTAAGAGCAGACCATGTCCCCTTGCTCCTCTGTCCTTCCCATCAGGGCACTGAGGCAAAGGAAGGAAACCAGAGGCACAGAATGTGTGGCTGAGTGTTAGGAGGCCTGGGGTCTCATCCAAGCTTGGTCATTCTCATAAAATTCATGTCATGTCCCCGCTCTGCATCTCAGGCTTCCCAGCTGTAAAATGAGACTATTGGCCTTAAACTTGGTAATCTGACATACAAGTGCCTACTGGGACAGTGCAGGGAAAGAAAATGGGCCAAGGAAACCTAATATGGGGGCATCTACCATTCAACTCCCACTGACACTTGTCGCATGGGAATTCCGGCCTACTGTTCCCAGATATTCTGATTTTCACCAAAGCTGGACATGCCATTTACGACCACCTGGATGGTCCTGGAGGGCATTAGGCTGAGTGAAATAATTCAGACACAGAAAGACATATACCGTATGATCTCATTTATATGCAGAATCTGAAACAAAACAAAACAGAAAAGCAAGCTCCTACATATAGAGAACAGATCAAGGGTTGCCAGACGCTGGGAGTAAGGTGGGAGAAACTGGTGAAAGGAGTCAAAATGGATTTTTGTAAAAAAAAAAAAAAAAAGTCGGGCTTCCCTGGTGGCGCAGTGGTTGAGAGTCAGCCTGCCGATGCAGGAGACATGGGTTCGTGCCCCGGTCCGGGAAGATCCCACATGCCGCGGAGCGGCTGGGCCCGTGAGCCATGGCCGCTGAGTCTGCGCGTCCGGAGCCTGTGCTCTGCAGTGGGAGAGGCCACAACAGTGAGAGGCCCGCGTAACGTAAAAAAACAAAACAAAAACTAAAACAAAAACAAAAGGTCTTGCATTAAAAGGAGATGGTAACTCTTTGCATCGTTAAATCTTATCAAACACTGTAAAGTGAAACTAAGCAAGTCTTCATGTCAAGGCTGGTCCAGTGGCTGCCACCATGGCCTCTACAGGCCAGGTAACCTCTCAGGACCTCTCAGCCCTGATGGGCAGCAAATCTGCTCCTTGGGGCCTCCGAGACGCTGCCCCTCCACCCCTGCTGCTCCCTTTGCCTGTTTCTGAGAAAACACATCTTTCAGGTCCCCTTTTCGGTTCCTTCCCCCACACACGTCACAGACCTGTGAGGCCACAGAGGGTGTCCCTCTGAGGGCTAGGCCTCCTGGAATCTCACACTGATGCATCCTGGCAAGTTCTCCTTGCATTTCCAGGAGGCTCCGAACCTCTCAATTCCCAGTTCCCGTTTGTGATGATTGATTTCTTACACTGACCTCACTCCCCGCTGCGCCGAGCAGAAAAGGTTGATGAAATCATCTTGTCAGCCACCACGTAGGAGAGCAGGTGTGAAATCCGAGGCTGAGCTGACAAGCCAGAGGGTGTTAAGAGCCATCCCCCTGTCAGGCACTGTTCAAAGGATGTTGTAGGTGTTTAATCAACTTCAGCTTCGTAGCACCTCCGCAAGGTAGGTACCATTATCAACATCTTTTTGCAGAGGAGAACACTGAGGTCACTGAGGTTCAGTAACCTGCCTGGGGTCACCCAACTAGCGCTGCTGAGACCCAGGTGGTCTGGCTCCAGAGCTCCAAGCTTATAAGTCATATTCTCTCTGATGTTGAAATACAGTGTCAACCCCTCCAGGATGGGGTTGAAGGATGAAGCCCAGCCTCCACGGGTGGGCTGTCTGATTCAGCCAGTCTTGCCCTCCAGTATCATATCTAACTCCCTTTGTGAAATCACGTGTGCCTCTGTGCCTTTGCACATGCTGATCCCTCTGCCTGAAACGTTCTTCCCTCCATTCTCTGATTGGTGGGCACCATGGCTGACCCTTCGAAGCATGTCTTCTGTGAAGTCATCCCGGACTGTGGATTATTCCCTTCCCAGGCCTGCATCTGCATGGTGTGTATTTTCATCACTGAAGGACTCCCACTGGACAAGCTATATGTTATCTCCTTGTAGGATTAGGAGGTCCTTGAGGGCAGGGCTAGCCTTCATCATCCAGCCCTGACAACACAGCAGGTTCAACACATGGTGTCCAAGGTGACCTACACTGAACCCCTCCCTTTGTCTTGCCTGAACTCCTTTCATGTTTGGTTTAGCCGCACCCCACGAGGACCCAGATATCATGGTTGGGGGACAGTGCTGTGGAATCAGCCAGTGGTGTCACCCTGTATCAGTTTGCTAGGATTGTCACAACAAAGGCCTACAGACTGGGTGGCTTAAGCAACAGAAATTTTTATTTTCTCACGATCCTGGAAGATGGAAGTCCAAGATCAAAGTATTGTCGGCAGGCGGATTCTTCTGTGGTCTCTCTTCTTGGCTTGTAGATGGATGTCTTCTTCTAGTGTCTTCACATGGTCATCCCTCTGTGTGTGCGTGTCTGTGTCCCAGTCTCCTCTTCTCTTTTTTTTTTAAATTTTTTTAAAATTAATTTATTTATGTATTTATTTTTGGCTGCATTGGATCTTTGTTGCTGTGTGCGGGCTTTCTCTAGTTGCGGCGAGCGGGGCCACTCTTCATTGCGGTGCACGGGCTTCTCCTTGCTGTGGCCTCTCTTGTTGCAGAGCACGGGCTCTAGGTGCGCGGGCTTCAGCAGTTGTGGCTCACGGGCCCAGTTGCTCCGTGGCATGTGGGATCTTCCCAGACTGGGGCTTGAACCCTGGTCCCCTGCCTTGGCAGGTGGATTCTCAACCACTGCGCCACCAGGGAAGCCCCCAGTCTCGTCTTCTTATAAGGACACTAGTCAGGTTGGGTCAGAGCCCAACCCAATGACCTTAATCACTTTTTTTTTTCTTGGCCATGCTGCACAGCTTGCTTAATCACCTCTTTAAGACCCTATCTCCAGGGACTTCCCTGGTGGTCCAGTGGTTAAGAATCCGCCTTCCAATGCAGGGGACGTGGGTTTAATCCCTGGTTGGGGAACTAAGGTCCCACATGCCAAGGAGCCCCCGCACCACAGCTAGAGAGAAGCCTGTGCGCCACAAAGATGCAATGAAAGAGCCCACGAGCTGCAACCAAGACCCGATGTGGCCAAAAATAAATTTAAAAAAATAAAAATAAATAAAAAAGACTCTATCTCCAAATACAGTCACATTCTGAGGTCCTGGGGGTTTAAGACTTCAACATAGGGATTTGGGGGAGATACAATTCAGCCCATAACATACCCCAGTTCGCCTCTTTCCTCCTGCCCCCGCTAGGTGACCCGTATGCAGCTTGAATCACTACAGATCAGGCTGGGAAAGACTTTCATGAGTATTCAGCTCAACACTGGCATTTCACAGATGGGGAGACTTGAGGCCCACAGAGGGGAATTGGCTTACTACCCAAATCACCCCACAAATCCAGTCAAAGCTTCCGACTGCTGGTCCAGGGGTCTTTCTGTGACCGCACATCCATTTGCAAATACCATCTTTGCTACTTTGAGCTCCCATCCAGCTGCCAAGGCAGAACAGAGGGGAGGCTGGTGGGAGCCAGAAGCAGATTCCCTGCCAGGAACTCCCCTACCTTACCTGAAGCCCAGGCCTCTGGAGCAGTCCCCAGCTACCTGTGGGATTTCTGCAAGCTGCCCCTGGTCACCCAGGCTCAACCTGAGAGCTCCCAGAAGGGGAATTCGATCAAAATACCAAGCATTTGACCTTCTTTTCCAATCCAGAATGTCAGTAAAACAAGAGCCCCTCGCCACACGACGTGCTCTGCTTCAGTTGATCAAAGGCTTCCCAGAGGCTGCAAGTCACCCCCGCTGTCCTGGGAGCCTGGGGGGCAGCCCCACAGCCCCTGTTTCATAGCCTCTTCAAGCCTGCACAGCCCAAGGCAGGGCAGCTCACGTCTGTATAATACAAGACTCTCTGGGACTTCCCTGGTGGCGCAGTGCTTAAGAATCCGCCTGCTAATGCAGGGGACACGGGTTCGAGCCCTGGTCCGGGAAGATCCCACATGCCACGGAGCAACTAAGCCTGTGCGCCACAACTACTGAGCCTGCGCTCTAGAGCCCGTGTGCCACAACTACTGAAGCCCGCACACCCTAGAGCCCGTGCTCCGCAACAAGAGAAGCCACCGCAGTGAGAAACCCACACACTGCAATGAAGAGTAGCCCCCGCTCGCCTCAACTACGGAAAGCCCACGTGCAGCAATAAGGACCCAATGCAGCCAAAAATAAATAAATTAATTAATTAAAAAAAAGAATCTCCAGGGCCCCCCTCAGTCTGTCCACACTGTGCGAACTCAAAGCCCTCCCACGGCTCTCCATGCCTCCCAAGAAAGTCCATCCTCCTCCGTGTGACCATCAAAGCCTTTTGCCTTGGCCCCCAGTTAGGAGCATAGACCTTGGGGCCAAATTGCTCCTGTCCAAATCCTTTCTATCTGTGCAACCTTAGAAAACTGACTTAGTCTCTCTGTGCCTCAGTTTTATCATCTATAAAATGGGGAGCATAGCAAAGCCTTCTTTATAAAATTGTTCTGTATATTAAATTAGTTGATCTGCGTACAGCACGTGGGTAGTGCCTAGAATATACTAAGCCCTGTGTAAATATTGGTTACATACATACATTCCCTTCACCCCACCCAACACAACAAGCTTTCCTAAGAACCCACATTGTACAAGGCACAGGAAAGGGCTTATGGATGCAGGCATACTTGATATGGCCTTGAAGGGCAGGGAAATACTCCTGGGTGGGTGGGGCCGGGGGGTGGAGTAATTCAGGTAAAGGAAAGCACCTGAGCAGAGTCAGTCTGGCTTAAGAGCAAGTGGGTGTCGGCCAAACAATAGACCGTAGGTGTTGAGGAGGAAAAGACAGGAGCTCAAATCTTGAAGAAAAGGGATGCTACAGTGAGGGGCCTCGGGGTGTGGACCCCTTATCAGTCTAGGGATGGGCCACACACGTGTCCTCTCTGCGCCTTGCTCACCCTCGTCCTGCCTCTGCTCACGCTGCCAGTCAGCAAACACTGAGTTGCAACTCTGTCCCGACTCAGCATTCAGCCCAGGATATAAAACCGCATGGGGTATGTAACGTCTCTGCTCTAGCAAGAAGACAAGTCGAAGAAGCTAATTAGCCAGTTTGAGTGTGATGTCAGCGAAGAGTAAGACCCTGGACGTAGGGCAGCGCTAGCTGAACCTGGGGGGTCAGGGAGGGCTTTCTGGAAGATGAGACATGTGAGCAGAATGGTGAAGGGTATGTGAGCCTTTGCAGTGGGGGAAGGTAAGGAATGTTCCAGTCTGTGAGAAGGCACAAGAGCATGGAGTTGCTTATGGCTTGACACAGCAGGAGCAAAGGGCACACAGGCCAAGAGGCAAGGGACGGGGCTTCTGGGGAGGAAGTGACCAGAGCTGAAGGGGCCGCATGGAACAGGCGGAGGAGCTGTACCATCTCTAGGAGTCTGTGGGCTCAGGGATGGAGCTGGAAACGGGAGAGGCACGAACAGAGCTGCATTTTAGAGGGAACCCTGTCGGTTCCCCCAGCACCAGAGCCTGAGACAAGAATATGAGTGGAGGTGGTTTATTTGCAAGGTGACCCCAGGAAGCAGTGACAAGAGAAGGAGAGTGAGCTAGGGATTTGGGGAAAATACAGTGAAGGATGCGTCATTGTGCAGGTTATCCCTGCGGGAAGCTAGAACCGGTCCTGCTGGGCACACTCGGAGACACCGTTAATGAACTTCATATTGTCGCCAACTTTGAGTCCCCACTGTTTGAGGGCAGCCTCCAAGACGCATGAACTGCCTCCCCTCCCATAACATTCTTCCAGGTTGTTCCTTGGCCGGGGTTGATGGGCCTTCTCTGGTTTTGAACAAGCCCTGAAAGTTTGAAATAGGACACTCATGTATGCGTGTAGCTGTCCTCATAGCTGTGCTGAAATCAGGTGGCTCAAGGGAGGTGTGGGGCAGGGGACCACAGAAGCATCTGCAACAATGTCCCAGGTACAAGGTGCATGGTAAGAATTGTGTTTTGTTGCAAATAACAGAAAAACAAAAAATAATAGTGGCTTAATCAGGTGAGATATTGCTTTCACCCTTGCACTGAAGAAGTCCAGAAATAGTGATTTAGGGCTGATGTACATGTGAAGGGCCTTCCTCTAGCTATGGAAGGCCATACTCTAAACGGCCTGAGGTAGCTATTAGAGCTTCAGCCATCAGATCCGTATTCCAAGCAGCAGCAAAGAGCCAAGAGAAAGAATGCTCCCTCTCCACCTTAAGGAAACTTCCCAGCCCTTCCACTTGACACTTCTGCTTCTATCTTCTTGGCCAGAACTTCGGTTCCTGGTCATTCCTAGCTGCAAGAGAGGCTGGCTGATGTTGTCTTTTAAATTTATTTATTTATTTATTTTATTTATTTTGGCCACACCGCAGCCCACAGGATCCCAGCTCCCCAGCCAGGGACTGAACCCGTGCCCTCTGCTGTGAAAGCGCAGAGTCCCAACCACTGGACTGCCAGGGAACCCCCAGATCTTGTCTTTTAGATCACTGGCTATGTAGCTAACTAAAAATTGGGGTTCTTTAACTAAGAAGGGAGAGTTAATAGACCTTAAGAGGTGACTAGTAGCACCTGCCACAAGGATGTGAGATATAAGTTGGAAGTTAATTAAGAAATAATTGTCATAATCCAGGGAGAGATGGAGAGGGCCTAAGCAAGGGAGAGGGTGGGGAGGGGATGGAGAGGGGGCTGCACATGTCAAATGTCTGGGTGTGAATTTGGCAGGACTCAGTGAGGGACGTGGACAGGAAAGGAGGGCCAGGAGTCAGGCAGACCGTTCACGCAGGCAGGGAATATATAAGACAAACAGTTTAAGGGAAGACCATGAGTTCCATTGAGGACATGCTGAGTTTGAGACGCTTCAAGGACAGCCAGAGATGTCCAGTAAGCAGATAGTTGCGTGTTCAGGAGGTCAGGAGAGAAATCTCTGCCCGAGAAAGCAACTTGGGGGCATCAGCCATTGGGCAGTGGAGGGTCCTCAGGTTGAGAATGTAGAGGAAGGGAGTGGGGGGTCAGACAGGGCAACAGGCCAACATCAGCACGTAAGGGGCATGGGAGGCTGACCTTTGTGAAGTCACCCAAGGGTGGGAGAAGAGCCGGGGGTATTTACACCCTTGGGTGGCTGTGTCTCTCTGTCGAAGCAGCTAACAGGAAGTCCCCTCTCATAGCTATACTCACCTGGCCTTCAAGTCTAGGGCTAACAATGGCTCTTTGAGATTATTCATCCTAGCATGCTGTACTATTTCCTGTTGGATTCCCTTAATCCTCCCTTACTTTTGTAAACAATGCCTTCATTAAACTCTCCTTAATTACAGAGATGATAGAGGTAGATAAATAGATGATAGATAGACAGATAGATAGATACATAGATAGATATAGGAAAGAGAATAAATAAATGGATGGGAGGATGGATGGATGGATAGTAGATAGATGGTAACAGGGAAATTTAGAAGGAACAGTGCGAGAGGCAGGGGAGAAGCAGCCGTCAAGGGGGAAGTGAAAGGTGACCCCACGTTAGTTAAGAGGAGGCTGTGATGCATCCATTGGATTTGCCACAGAAGGTCGGTGATGACCTGGCAGAAGCCAGACTGCAGTGGGTGGAGAGGAGAAATGAGTGGAAGATGAGGAAGCGGGGACAACTGCTTTCTCCATCACCTCCACCTAAAAGGCCTGCCTCAAATGTCACCTCCTCCACAAACCTCCTCTGAACCTTCCTCCTTCCCCTGTGTGCCCTGAGCATCCAGTCAGCCACCGGCCACAGACCAGTGGCTGAGCTCCCAGGGTAGGGGTCCTCTGGGACCCTGCCACATGCCCAGTGCCCCACACCATGGAAGGTGCCTCCCAGCCTCTCAGCATCCACTAAAGGACCGCAGCCTGCCCGCCACTGCCCTCACCTGATTCCTTGGCCATGAAAAAATGTAGGAGCATCCAATGGTCATGGACATCTCTCTTTTGTACAATCTCCAGGACAGGTCCAGGAGGTGGCCTCTGTTACAAGACGATGCCCACACTGTTCCTGGAGGCTCAGTAAGGAGCCCAGCTACTACTGCCCAATCACCCTGGACTGTCACTGCCTAGATCTGTCACTCAGGGTCAACTCTGACCCCTTGGACCAAGGCTCCATCACCAGCAAAAAGAACTATACATAGCCAGCCACAAAGCTGACCTTTACAGGGCACTTCCCATGTGTTGGGCACGGCCTAGCGTGGTGCTTGTATCATGTCAGTTAACCTCATAACAACTCTATGAGACACATTCTATTCTTATCCCATTTTATGGGACTCAGAAAAGACCAGTCCCTGGAGTGATTTGACATTTTCAGATCCAAATCTCTTTTCTTGGCAAAATCATGAGGAAATAAGGATGCAAAGAGAAGGCAATTGGCACTCTTGCTGGGCACCTTATCTTATAACAGCTCCGCGAGGGGGAGCAATTCATAGATAATCAGACTGAGGCTTAGAGAGGGTAAGTGTGGCCAAGTGGGTTAGCGACGAAGCCCAGAGCTATGATTTAAACCCAGGCCACCTCTTTTGTTTGATCTGCTTGATCATTCTCAACTCGGAGAGGCAGGTAATGTTATCCCCACAGCACGGATGAGCAAACGAAGGCTCAGGCAGGTTGGAATGACTTGGTCAATGTTGCTGTGAGATAGGAGGGCTGGGGGGTGGGTAGCAGAGGAGGAACGCAAGGGGGAGAGCTGGTACTTGAACCCAGACCTCGGACTTTGAAGCCTGTTGATACCAGGTGGGGAAGATGGAATTGAGAGATGGAAGTCTCTTCCAAAAGCCGTGGTCTCTGTGGCTTTTATACCCCTCACTTCCGCGCCTTAGGCAGACTAATCCTCCCCATGCCAGCCTCCGTACTCAGTCCTGCTCGTGTGGAATAACCTGTGGAAATGGCAGGCCTGGGAAGGGTTGGCATGTGTGATGGAGCCATTCCCAGGCTAATCCTCTGAGCTCCTTGCCCCCCATCCAGGAAGGGAGGAAGACGGGGCATAACCCTACTGTCATCGCCTCATCTTCCCTGCTCCACTCTTCCCTGGCAAGGCCATCCCTCTGAGCCTGTGGGATGTGTGGGAGAACAGAGAATGGCTTGGGTTCTTGGAAAGCTGATTCACTCATCTTTCACAGAAAAGAAGACTGTCTTGTTTTCTGGACCCAAGTGGCGCTCGCCCTTGCGCAATCCTGCCCTTTGAATCTCCTGGGTGATACCCAGGCTGGAAATCTGTGCCTTTTGAGACTTCAGACCTGTCCACCCTCCCTGATTAGTAGCAAAAACAATCACCGACTCAGGGCCATCACCCCAGGTCCTGCCTGCTGAGAGACGCTTCCAGCTTCCGATCAGGAGCCTGAGAACAAGCTCCATCGCCCACTGTGATGAGAGGAAGCCACGCCCTGACGGCTTCCAGCTTCTGAAACACTGAGAGTGGCCTGTTTCTGGGAAAGGGGAGGTGTCTGCCTCCCCTGGGGGAAGATTCGGGAGACCTCTCCACAGGTAATCTAAATAAACCCGAATGCTCTGGGACAGTTGTCTTCTTTGCTTTCCTCCAGTCGTAAACATAGTGGAGGAAGGCAAAGAAGCAGATATCAGAGTCAGACAGACCTGGATGCGGATCCTGCCACCACCAAACTGCTCTCTTCCTTTGGGAACACTCACTTCTCTGAGTCCCTCAGTTTTCTCACCTGTAAAATGGAGCTGGTTATCACAACTGTTGAAAGTGACACCTGGGACTTCCCTGGTGGCGCAGTGGTTAAGAATATGCCTGCCAATGCAGGGAACACGGGTTCGAGCCCTGGTCCGGGAAGATCCCACATGCCACGGAGTGGCTGGGCCCGTGAGCCACAACTACTGAGCCTGCGCTCTAGAGCCCATGCCCCGCAAAAAGAGAAGCCACCGCAATGAGAAGCCCGCGCACCGCAACAAAGAGTAGCCCCTGCTGGCCACAACTAGAGAAAGCCCGTGCACAGCAAAGAAGACCCAACGCAGCCAAAAATAAATAAAATAAATTAATTCGTTAAAAAGTAAAACAAACTAAAAACACGGAGAATGCTCGCTGAAGAAATCAGCACGTAGGACTCCGTGTCCCCCAAAGGCAGCAAGATGAGGTTCAGAGAAGGCAGAGAGCTCACTGGGGCGCAGAGCCAGTAGGAGGCAGAGTCGGGGTGAGCTTCCTCTCACCAGTTAATCAACTACCTCTATGGGTCAGCCACCTTGGTTCCATTTCACCCAGGAGTTCCTCCTGTCCCTTCACTGGCCTCTAGAAACCAGAACGTCAGTGCAGTGACCTCTGAACCACTTTATATTCAATCGCATGTCCCATTTGATGAACATTCAGACCCTTGACATCAGAAGAACCAGAGGAACTGTTTTCAAACGCAGATGCCTCGGCCCCATGCCCCGGCTCGGGATTTCTCAGGGAGGTTCCAAGCGTGCCTATTCCTGAGAAGGGCAGGTCTGATGTGGAACCAGGGCCGAGAACCACCAAACCTAAAATTAATCATAGGAAATAAACACTGAGCACCTGCTAGGTGACGAGCAGTGTCACCGTGGTTAACCTTGCCGCCACCGGCAAAGTGGGCTTCTCACAGCTTCACATTGTCATGAGGTGGAGGATGAGCCTAGAGGTCAAGGGGCTTCCCGAGCCACAGCTGGCGAGAGGCAGAGGCAAGCTTTGACTCTGGGTCTTTCTGATTTCACTGCCCAGGATCACCGGGATCCCTTTATGTGTAGGCCTACTGTGTGAAAGCCTTAGGGTTATGGGATGAGTCAGACTCACGCCTGGTCTGGGAGCTGACACCTGAATGGGGGTGGCTGACACATCAACAGTTATCTCTAACACAAAGCTGCTGAGAAGAAGGGTAAGAAGAGGCTCCAAGGGCCGTGAGAGTCTAGTGCTGACACTGTGGAGGAACCAAGGAAAACTGCCTGGGAGAGGTGGCGTTTCAGCTGGGTCTTGGCTGATCTCTTGGTTATTTCCATGTGTCACGCAACATGCCTAGCACTATGCTTGGTCCAGGAGATAGAAAGAGAAACAGGACACGGTTCCCGCTCTCACGTCGCTTGCGAGTCTACTGTCCAGCCTTCTCAGCACCTCCCATTTTCTCTGCAAGCCCTCCCTCCCCCACTCCCTCTGCTTTCTCTGGTGCCTCAACTCTCCCTCGCCCTGCCCTGCCCTGCGGTCCAGAGGGCCCTTCGCAGTGAGCCAGGCCTTCTTGGTCTTCCAGGAAATGGGGTGCTCCAGGCCCAGAGCCAGGGAGGGAGAGGCCCGAGGGCCCCGCCAAGGCCGGGGGAGTAGGAGGTGAGCTCCAGAGCCAAAGGGTGAGTCACTGCACCCAGACACCCAAGAAAGGGGGTAATAAGAACCACTTCCCTGGGAAGTTGGGAAGAGAGATGAGATAGGAAGGGAAAGTGCTTTGAGCTCCTCGGGAGAAAGAAACCATAAACAGAGCCAGAGTATTATTACCACAGTCATTACCTGCCTCCATTAAAGGGGCACCCATCTACCTACATGAAGAATCATTAACCTGTCCTGCAACCCACACATGATTGGAATTTTAATATAATTTCATTTTTATTATTAACAGATAAGCCGATGAAATATTCCAAGAGTCATTTTGGCATGTTCATACTCCCCTCCGGGCTGGCTAGGGTCTCCTCCCCCTACGTAGCTAGGAAGGAGAGGCTGAGCCTCCGGGGACCCCTCAGCTCCCCGGCCCCCAGGGCCTCCCCACAGAGGTTTGGAATCATCCCTTGGCCCCCAACTCCATTGTCCAAGCTACCTTTCCCCTCGGTGCCTCATACCTTTTCTGCTTCAAGCGTCTGCCCACAGCTGCCTTATCTATCCTTCAACTAAGGACCAGGAGAATTTAGTCAAGTCCTACTGGGTGCCAGGCACTGGGGAAACAAAGATTAGTTAGACACAGTCCTTGCCTTCAAGCAGACGCGTGCACCAGGGCATTTCATTCATCCGCCCAGCCAGCTCTACTCATCGTACCATGCACCGGGCTCTGTGCGGAGTCCTCTGAGCGCCAAGGTGGATACGCACATCCCCGCCCCCAGGAAACACACCTACAAGGGGAGACTGCCCCCGAAACAACCAAAGAAATATGTCCCAATGCGTACTGTAATAAGGCAATGCCCCCAAGTGATGGGGAGACAAGGCGGAAGGAAGAATTATATCTACCTTCAAGCCGGGCTGGCAGGGGCTTGCTGTCCATGCCTGAGGATGGTTGCCCAGAGGAAACAAACGTAGGCCGGGCCTCAGGCTGTTTGGGGAAGCAAGGGCACTGCAGGCAGAGGGAACAGTGGCAGAATGTGTGGGGAAGGAAGAAATCGGTGTGCTTGGGGCTGGGGAGGTGGGGGAGTTGGGAGGAGGGACAGAAAGGAGGCTGAATGCAGAGGAAGGGGCAGGTTGGGAAGGGCCTCTTAGGCCAGGACTCTAATAACAGCAGAGGTTATGGCCCAGGTGAGGTGTTTTCTTAGCAGTCACTTAGGAAACCCTCCCAACAGCCCTCGGAGGTGCTACTGCCATTTCTCTTTTTCTCCTGAAGACACTGAGACCTGGAGCACTCAGGCTGCCCAGTTAGTAAGAGGAGAAGCAGGTTCAGAGGGACCCTGGCTCTTACTGGAAAACTCGGGGGTCTGACTGAGGACAGCAGTGAGGGGGCTTAGGCAGAGGGAAGGGGAGCTGCAGGCTCCTTGGGGTAGAGCGATGGGGCGTCTGGTGCAGAGCAGGACGAGGGCAGGGGTCGCCATGGGAGAAAGCAGGAGCAGGTGGGGGGTGGGGGGCTGCATGGAGGAGGGGGGCTCCTGGCAGAGCCTGGGCCTCCTCCGCAAGAACCAGGGCCAGCACGGAGTGCGATCATAAAAGGGCAGAGCTGGAAGCAACCCTGCGGAGAACCTTCTGGGGAGTAGGACCTTCCTAAATCATTCACCACGCTGCCCCATCTCCCCTCTAAGCCATCCGCACTCTAGTTCAAGTCAATAGCATCTCTTGCTTAGATGCTTTCTATGAAGCCCATATCCTCATCGTGGCCCAGAAGGTTCTGTGTGGCCTCTTTCTGGCCCTACCCACCCCCTACTCCTACCTTCCCACCCCAGTCTCGTTCCCACCCCACCCTGGACCCCCTTCACTCTGGCCACACAAGACTTCAAGTGTCTTGCAAGAGCTAACCTCTTTCTGTCCCTGGAGCTTCATGCTTGGAACACTGCTTGCCACTCCTCCCATTTCCAGGCTGAGCCCTCATCCTTCAGGGTTCCGCCCTCGCCTACCCGCTTCTTGCCTCTGCCTCCTGTCCCCTGTCCATCCCCTGTCCGGCTGTTCAGCACTGCCCTGACCCTGCGTCCTTTTCCAGCTCATGCTTTCCTCACTTGTCATATTTCTTCACTATCCAGCTCCCGCACAACTCTGTGGACTGGACTTGTTCCCTGCTCTGCTCCCCAAGGCTGCAGCAGTACCTGGCACAGAGTAGGGCTCCGTGAAGTATTTTGGGATGAATGAATGAGCCCCACGCGCTGCTCTTTGGCCTGTGCCCCAGCCCCTTGCCTGTCCCAGCCTCCTGTCTTCTGACCGGAAGCCCCCCTTAGTCCCATGTGCTCCGAGAAGGCCTCCCTGGGCATCTGTAACACGAGGAGACGCTCCTCTTCACGGCGCCGTAGGACGCGTCGTCTGAACGCGGCGAGGCTTCGGTAAGTCCACTGCAGCCCGTGGGCTTCCCTCTGCTCTGAGCGCGTCACCCTCACCTCCCCTGCTAAGAAGACAGCTCACCAAGGCCTGACACTGGGCTACACAACAACGCCAGGTGAGGGAGGTGAGGGGCCCTCATGCCTGAAGGCGAGCTCAACCACCAGACGGGTTGACTCACTGTAAAGGGTGGTGAACATGACACAGCGTCACACAAGGGCAGCCCAGCCTCCTTTCCTTCCCTGTACTGACTGAACACTCTCTCCCCACAAGGGTCTGAGTTAGGTGGTACAGGAGAGGGAAACTGTGCTTCAGCCCTGATCCCTGTGCGCTAAGGGTTTATGGTCTGGTTACAACATAAGACCTAATCATAAGTCATCACCATATAAGACTATCAGCTCAAGGGCAAGAGAACCCCACCTCCAGAATTCCATGTCTTTATCACTGAACAATCCCAAAGTCTGGCCCCATGCCCATGAGGCATCTGGGTACTCGGTTCCCTTTCTCACTGGGCGGTGTTCTCTCGCACAGCACCATCACCCCTGGATCTCCTGTTTCCATCATTCTATGTTATCTTCTCCAGTAGGGGTGTGTGTGTATGTGTGTTCCAGTGAACTTGTCCCCGATGAAGTGCACGTGGCTAAAACCATTCCATTCCCGGTTGTCTACAGAATATGCCTTGGAATTGTTTTTTATGAGTGTTTGAACTCAACAGCCTGGCTCTAGCAAACCCATCCAATTGGGAGACATGGCCACATGGCCAGGGAGAGGGTAAATGCTAGACCCTGGGTCCAAAGGCTTCCATGATTACTTGGAGTCCTTAAGCACATTTTCAAGATCCTTTGATGAGAGAGGCAAAGGTGCTTTGGATACATAGAGACCCCTGATACCACAGGAAAACAGATGAGTCGTATAAGGTGACTCTCTTGGCACTCTTCAGGGCCTGAGGCATGGAAATTGCCAAAATTTCTCAAATTCTACCAGCCCCACCTGGAGTTGCCTGGATGATGAAATATTCTGAAGAGTTTGAGTTACCTCCTCTGATGAGCTGAGCTAAAGCCAGCAGCCCAGCCTGCCTCCCGGGGGATCACTAAGGACTACAGATCAGACTTGCTGTGGTCCCACCAACACTCTACACACCACAGCACGTCTTCCCCCCTTCACTGCCGCCAGCATCACAGTGAGTTACTTCACCGCTTCACTGGCCAAGAAAATGCCAGGTGGAAGCAAAATGTTGAAACAAAAATGGATGCATCCCCGCCCCGAGGCATGATGAAATACTTGCAAGAGGCCTTCGCAGGTGCTTGGCACATGTGTGAGGGAGCACGGGAGGTGGGTGCTGGGGCTGCAGACACCCACCTGCAAGGTGTCAACTTGAACCTGAGTGTGCAGTGGTGGCAGAGAAGCTGAGGCTGGGATGAGAAGGAATCTTCGGGGATTGGGGCAGCTGCAACATTACCAACCTGAAATAGTCACAGATTCCAGCAGTTTAAAAAGGAAATCCTTCTCAACAAACGCAATGGTGTGTGTGACTATATGTGCGAGTATGTACGCATCTGTGTTTGTGTGCTAGAATGGTGTGTGTGTGTGTGTGTGTACCTGTGGGTATATTTGTCTGCATGTGTGTATATATGTTTGTATGTGAGCACGAGTGCAGTGTGAGTACTTGTACATTGAATGGTGTGTGAGTGTGTTTGTGTGTGCAGGTGTGTGTATGTGAGTGCAGATATGTTTGTGTGTGTATGTGAATGTGTGTGCATATCTGTGCATCTGTGTCTGTACAGAATCCCGGAATGAAAACAACCGTGGAATAAGTCTCAGAAAAGATGGGATCTTATCCTGATCGGCCACATACAAGCTGTGCGACTTTGAGCAAATCATGTCACCACTCTGAGCCTCAGTTTTCTCATATGTTCTAGTTCCTAGAGCAATGCCTAGAACCTGATAACCACTCAGTAAATATTTATTAAATGAGTGATTGTTATTTGGGGACAATGCTGCCTCCTTCTTAGGGTTGACAAAGGTTCTTAGATGACAAAATGAGAAAATATATGCAAAACTACTCTCCGACTCCCTTGGTGCTTGGCACATAATAGAAGCCCAGTAATTCTTAGCCCTTCCCCTCCCCAACTTCAGTTTTTTCCCCTCCTTTGTAGAAGGAGGTTGAAGGATGAAATGATGCATTAGGTCACATGCCTCTTACAGCCCCCTTTCTTGGGCCAAGTGCCACTGATCATATTCTTGAGCCATTTCCAGGGACTTCTGAGTTCCCATTAAGTTAGATATTAGCCAGGCCTCTTCTGCCTGCTCTCCAAGATCGACAGTAATTCATTTGCAAGAATTAAATGCAAGATTGAATTTTAACGACTTAGAAATTTGAGGTCAACTTTGCTTGCAATGACCTGTAGGGAAGGGAAGCCTGGCGAGTGAACTGGTATCCTGACCTTTCATCTGGTGGTATGCTTTATGGGTTACAATCCTGCGAGATAGGAATTATTATCCTCTTCATGCAGTTGAAGGGACAAAAGCTCAGAGAGGTCAAGTGACTGGCCCAAGGTCACACGACTCACTCCAGGGCACCAGCACTGCCTCCAAGCCCAACCAGTGATATTCAGAAGCTTCAGAAAGGTAAAAATCTCCTCACTCAGGCAGACAGAAATGAGGTCTCAAGTTCTGAACCCACAAACATCTCAAAATCTCTGACCAGTCAGCCCCGGTTGAGTATTGGCAGATAGAGCCAGAGCCGTGTAGCAATCAGAAAACTAGTCAGGTGGGACTGGAACGGTGCCTCTGAGGTATTTCACAAACACGGGGAACAAACACATTTGGTGTCGCAATCCTGGCCACCCGGAGCTGCCGCGTTGGCTGTTTTTTGAGAACGGTTGGTGGATAAGGAGTTTGAGGGCTGACAGGCCGGAAGGCCCAGGTGGGCGGCCCTCTTGGAGACGCACCAGCCCTCAGGACACACGGCTCCTTCAGCCTCCAAGCCCCGCACAGTCACAGCCAGGTAGCTGAGCTACTCTAGACCCCTTAGCAAGGTACCAAGGCTTTCCACGGCCCAGAAGTAACCTGGACTTCAACTTCTCCCCCTGTTGCCTCTGACAGACTTTGTGATCTGGACTAACCAGTCTTCTGACTGGATCCCAAACATACATTTTCCTTTACTGCCTCCATTCCCAGGAAACAGACTATCCCCTGCCCTCAAAGAACTATTCATCCCATAATCCTAAAAACAAAAGTTAATTAAGACCAAATCTCTCTAGCTAGTGGGAAGCAGCCGCGTCGCACGAGGAGATCAGCTCGGTGCTCTGTGACCACCTAGAGGGGTGGGATAGGGAGGGTGGGAGGGAGGGAGATGCAAGAGGGAGGAGATATGGGGATGTATGTATATGCATAGCTGATTCACATCGTTACCCAGCAGAAACTAATACACCTTTGTAAAGCAATTATACTCCAATAAAGATGTTAAAAAAAAAAAAAAGAACATTACATGTGTTTTCTGCCCTTAGGGAATAAATCTCCACAATGTAACTGTGGTCTTTGAAATGTATTCATTTCTGTCAAAATTTTTTAAATTATATATATATATATATATATATATGTTATGTATAAAGTGTGTGCCACAAACACACTGTTTAATAAAAGCAGCAATATCAAATATATTCAAAGCAAGAATTGTGTCTGCTTCTTTGACATAAATCACAGCAAGATCTTTTCTGATCCACCTCCTAGAGTAATGGAAATAAAAACAAAAATAAACAAATGGGACCTAATGAAACTTTAAAGCTTTTGCACAGCAAAGGAAACCATAAGCAAGACGAAAAGACAACCCTCAGAATGGGAGAAAATATTTGCAAATGAGTCAACGGACAAAGGATTAATCTCCAAAATATATAAACAGCTCATGAAGCTCAATATTAAAGAAACAAACAACCCAATCCAAAAACGGGCAGAAGACCTAACTAGACATTTCTCCAAAGAAGACATACAGATGGCCAAGAAGCTCATGAAAAGCTGCTCAACATCATTAATTATTAGAGAAATGCAAATCAAAACTACAAGGAGGTATCACCTCACACCAGTCAGAATGGGCATCATCAGAAAATCTACAAACAACAAATGCTGGAGAGGGTGTGGAGAAAAGGGAACCCTCTTGCACTGTTGGTGGGAATGTAAATTGATACAGCCACTATGGAGAACAGTATGGAGGTTCCTTAAAAAACTAAAAATAGAATTACCATATGACCCAGCAATCCCACCACTGGACATATACCCAGAGAAAACCATAATTCAAAAAGACCCATGCACCCCAATATTCATTGCAGCACTATTTACAGTAGCCAGGTCATGGAAGCAACCTGAATGTCCATCAACAGAGGAATGGATAAAGAAGATGTGGTACATATATACAATGGAATATTACTCAGCCATAAAAAGGAACGAAATTGGGTCATTTGTAGAGACGTGGATGGATCTAGAGACTGTCATACAGAGTGAAGTGAGTCAGAAAGAGAAAAACAAATATCGTATATTAACGCATATATGTAGAACCTAGAAAAATGGTACAGATGAACCAGTTTGCAGGGCAGAAATTGAGACACAGATGTAGAGAACAAACATATGGACACAATGCAGGGAAAGCGGTGGTAGGATGGTGCTGTGATGAATTGGGAGATTGGGATTGACATATACACTAATATGTATAAAATGGGTAACTAATGAGAACCTGCATAAAAAAATAAATTAAATAAAATTCAAAAAAAGAAAAAAGAATTGTGTTTGAGCTATCAAAAGTACTCCTGTTTAGCCTAATATTGTTGCTTTTGAGTCTGAAAATTTTCTTAATATGTCATGTTGGTAACAGGCATTTTGCAGTATTCAGGCCAACAGTATTCTGTTAGCTGGTGTGTAATATATGTCAGTTATAGAACTGAGCGAGTTAAATAAATACTCAAATATTAAGAAAAAAAAATGAAGACCAAATCTCTCTTAGCATTTCACAATGCCCTCTGGGATAATTAATGTAACTGATATGAATCGCTCCATAAACTCAGAGCATAAATACGGTCACATTCCACTGACTTTTCTAATTAATCTCTTAAGCACACATCTATATTAAAAGCAGAAAGTCCAGCATCTCCCTCTGGAGGTTTCCTCCCTTCCCAACAAAATTGTCCCAAAGCCCTGGGGAAAAACAAAACTGAGTCCTTGCCTTCACCAGTCACAAAGGAACTGGAGTCTGTTCAGTTTACAAACTGCCCCGATTCTTGGCCACGAATGCCTACCACCACACAGGGTCACTGTTGAAACTCATGCCTCCGTAATTTCGTGGATACACACAAATGTCAAAACCAAGTCCCCAACCCACAGACAGGACCCCATGAGAGCTCTTAAAGTATGATTCTCCTAATTTATTTTCTCATACTCAGCTATTTCCCAGGGTATAAGAAGACAACAGGAACACTAAGTCAGGACTGATACTACTTTCCACCCCTCACAAACCCCTTTCTCCAGGCCCCACGAGCACTGCAGGGAACACCTTCCATCTTTTAAATTTCCAGATAGGGAAACATCTTTTTATCCTTCTCTCAAGAGCATGAGGGCTACTTGTGATGTCCCTCCCCTGCTCAGGGAAGCTGGCCTTGGTTTTCTGCCTGTTCTCTGATATACCTGGCAACTTCCTCACTAAAGAAGAGAATGAAATTTTGCCCAAGTTAAATTTCCATCGGGGCCCCTCCTTTTAGGACACCTGCAACACCTGCAGCGAATTTCAGGGCCACAAAACTGCTCCCAGCCATAGCTAGAGGATAGTCATTATATCCAGGAAGGGTCAAGACGCCGGGAGTGAAGCGTCCTGAACTACATTTTCCGGGGTAGGAAGAGGAGGCTCAGAGCTACTCGGCTGTAAGACGCTTGAGCTCTCCCTCCCGCCCTGGAGAAGGCACAGGGTGTTCCCCCACCCCCAACAGTTTACTGCAAGTGAGGTCAAACTAAAGGAACCAGCCTGAGCAGCTTGAAAGAGATAAAGCGATCACAAAAGGGCAGCCGAAAGGGCGTGTGAGGCCGAAGAGGGAAGATGGGGAAGGAATGGGTTCATTTTAACCCCTAGAACTCAGCCTAGCACATAGTAGGTACTCTATTAATATACACACATATTAATACGTACACACATAGAGTTGTAAATGATATCATGGATACTTGTCCTGGATATGGCTTAAGCACCTGCTCTGTGCCCAGACCTGAGGTGGACCAGTAAAGCACAAGGGCTGATTCCAGCATAAAACCTCATCTCTGAGCTTACCATTATGGAGAAGACTCACTTCTTGATTATCCTAATTTAACGTTGAAAGGGAAACATGATTTCCAAAAACTAGAGAAATGATGAAAAGAAAGCCCAGGAGAAGAAAATGCTAATTTCCACTTGGAGAAGCTCAGGAAGGCTTCCTGGAAGAGGGAGCATTTTAGCTGGGCCTTGGAATACACATAACAGTAACAGCAACCATAATCCACTAACTACTGTTGACCACTTGCTCTATGCCAGGCACGAGATAAGCCCTTCTTATGTACATCATCTCATTTAATTCTTCCAATACCACCTCCTTAATTCTACAAGGTTAGGGCTGTTGTTATTCCCATTATACAGGTGAGGACACTGAGTTACAGTCATAATGACAAACCAGTAATGGTCAAAGCAGATATTGAATCCCAGGTGTCTCTGGAACTTATCTGCCCAGGCAGAGGTGAGGCCAGGACAGAGAGAGAGAAAGAAGTATGGCTCCTCCAATGGGAGGACTCCTCTGGAGTGGACTCCCTACGGGGAAGCAGGAAGTGGGAACGTGCAGGAAGGGGAGAAGGTAAAGCCTATTTCTGTTTGAAAGGCACAGTCTCCCTGCCTACCAGTAAACAGCAGCACAATGAATAGCAAAGCTTGTCACTTGCAGAACAATTAAAGAGAGAGATTGGGACTGTTTGCTCCAAAGTTTCCTGAATGCAAGAATGGTTAGAGGGGAATTGGACAAAGGAGCTCATTTTCCCACCATTAATAGCTACACTTACTATGCGCTAGGCATACACTAGGCTTTTGCAAGCATTATTTCATTTTAATTTTCCTAGAAACACTCTGATAATTATAGATAGTATCCATTGATTGTGAAGCATGTGCCGGCCATTGTTCTAGATGCTTCTATCTGTATTTTTACACTCATCGGATCCTCACAACTCTACACAACAAGTATTATTATTATCCCCACTTTACAGAAGAGAAAACTGAGGCATAGAGCAAGTAATTGTTTATCCCAAGGTAACACAGGGGGTAAAGAGAAGAATCAGGCTTTTGAACTCAGCAGTCTGGCTTCAGAACTCATGCTATTCACCATTATCCATTCAGCCCTATAAAGAAGGCATTATTACCCACGTCAAATAAATAAGGAGGTAGAGGTCCAACAATATTATATGACCTGTCCAGTAATTTTGGTGGCAAAACCATCAGAACCCAAGAGCCACACTATCAACCACTTGGCAAGAGTAGCCCTCTGACTTCTGGTGTGCCGTGCACACGTCACTTCTCTCCCTGCCTCCGTTTCACCACCTGGAAAAGAAGAAGAAAAACTTTGATGTTTTTTAAGAGCCTGGTCAGCTCAGACCTCCCGGAACAGGATGGGAAGTTTGAATATCCCAGAGCATCACCTGAGTGTGAAACCAGTTGTTTTCTGGCAGGCAAACCACAGCTTAACCCTGAGCAGCTGCTCATTTGCATGAGGATAATAAAGGGCTCCTGTCACCACTCCTCGTTCACCCCTGTGGCAGAGTCTCCAGTATGGCCGCCAAGAGTTTCTCCCTTGTCAGTACATACATTCTGCTCCCACAGCAAGAGGTGGAGTCTGTTTTCCTTCCCCTTGACTCTGGTCTGGCCTTGTGATTTGCTTTGCTCAACCGAACGTGGTAGAGAGGACATCCTGGGACTTCTGAGCCTGGTCTTAAGAGTTTGGAGAGCTCAGCCTCCTGTTTCTTAGAAGGCCGCTGCTAGGCTGTAGAGAAACCAAGCTGGATGATGAATGATGAGAAACCACATGGAGGAGAGAGGGCCTGAGGATGAGAGGTCACCTTGGACGTTCCTGCCCCCGGCAAGAGCCAGCTGACTATAGTTACTTGACTAACCTCGGTTACACCACGTAGAGCAAAAAATTGCCCAACCAGGGGGAGAAATAATAAATCTTTCTTGTTTTAAGCTACTACACTTGGGAGTGATTTATTGCATAGTAATTGAAAGAACCCCATTTCTTCCACCTTATCTTTTTTCACCACAGAAGATAACTCCATAGCTCACAGGTGTCAATGTCCACTGGCTTATGGCATTTCAGTGTTCTCATGCCTTCATGACTAATGGACAGGTTCCTACCTAAGGCAAAGAGCAGTGATGTGGCTTCATTCATTCAGTGTGAGCATCTGCCTGTGCCAGGAATAGGTTGGGGTCCAGAGACCCAGAGATAAATGAGACACAGTCCATCCTTCAAAAAGCCAAGTTTGGGGAATAGCCGAGTCCCTCTCATCACAACCCGGAGTGATGGGGTCAATTCGTTCATTCATTCAGCATCTTATGAGTGCCGACTACGCGTCAGGGACTCCTACTCATTTGTACCAGTGATCAATGAACAAAGTGCAGAGCCAAGCCCTCCTCCACCTTATATTTTAATGGGATTTCATTCCAATAATCACAGTGGTACAAGTGAAGCTCTGTGGGAGCACAAAGGAACTAAATGCTGAGATGGGAAGGGTAACAAGTTTTATCCCTGTTTTACAAATGAGGATTCTGAGATCCAGGAGAGCTCAGACTTACTCCACTGCTTATTAGCTGTGTGACCTTGGGCAAGTTACTGAACATTTCTGTCCTTCACTTGCCTCATCTATAAAATGAATTTAATAATTATATGTATGCCATGGATTATTATAAAGATTAAATGAGTTAATATTTATAAAGCACAAAAAATAGTTCATGACACATTTAAATACTATATTAATTTTATTCAATGAATCTTAGAAACAAAACAAAAGAAAATGACATTAGCCCAAGTTCACAAAGTTGGAATTGACCCCTGATCCAGTGCTCTTGCTACGCACCTCTATTCTGCTGCTCAACTAAATTTGTGCCTCCATTTTCAGTGAGAGATTTAAATCATCTGTGTACTCCCCTCTGGACATATATATATATCACAGGGAGACCCTTCGTGCATCCCCAAGTCAAAGAATTCAGCAGAAAGGACTTCCGAGGTTCAAATCTCAGGCTCCCCGCAGATCATGTGCAGGGTAGATTGTTGAGATGACTCAGGTGATGTTAATTTACAAACTCATGTGTCAGAAATCACGTTCACGCCCCAGGTGTTTTGAGAAGGACTTGAAGGGTTAAAAGGCACCATCGTGCAGATGGGGACTGCCAAGGACTGTGAATTCTCCCCAGACGTTCCCACCTTCTATTGTCTGGCCATCCTAGGGTATACCTCCATGACCCTCATCTGGTGAAACTCGGTCCAGCCAAGGCATATAATGCCCAGGCTCTCTGAAGCTGACACTGTCCTTCCATCAGGGTGGCAAGCAAGGCCCCTGGGAAGACTGTAGTCTCACCTGCAGCCTGGCTTCCATCCACTTACCAACAATGACACAACTCCCTCTTCTGACAAGCACTTCCCAGCCACCACTGAGATCTGCTGGATGAGGAACCAATTTCCATCACAGCCGTGCACAGGCACTGTGGGCGGGGCTGTGGATGGAGCTGTCTTCCACACCCAGATCTGGGAAGATGGAGATCATCTCTTCACCTGGCAGAAGCCCAGAAGCCCAGCCAAGCATCATCGGCCTGCTGTGAGGGGCCACGCGGAAACAAGCGGGAAACGACCCAACCATCAGGACTGTGAAAGCTACGGTTGTCAAAGAAGCATGCTCAACTGCCCTGATGATGGAATTGTCCCAAAAGGAAAGATTTAACTTGTTTTAGAAACTAGTCAGAGCATGGCTTGGGCACGCTGCCTGTGTGTTACGAGAACAATCTCTGGGAAATGTGGAACAGAGTTACTGTCAAGCAGATCGTAGCCCTGGAGCCTGATATTCAGTGGTCCCTGGTATTCAGCTAGCCCCTAATTCCTCAAGACCCCCTGACCACTACCAGTGCCAGACAGGCTGACCCGTGGTTCTCAGTTACTCCACAAGTATCAGGATCTGGGTGGGGCAAGAGGTGTAAGGACATAGCCTCTGCCCTCGAGAACTTCTTTGTCTGGAGCCCATGGATAATTACAATCCAATATGATGGATGCCGCAGTGTGTACGGATCCTGGGAGCCCAGAGAGAGGAGTGACTTGTCCTGTCTGGGCAATCCCAGGAGGATTCAGAAGAAGTGAATGGTGAACCAGGCCTCAGAGGATGACTTCAAGTAGTGTTTGTGAAGTGTTGCCGGGGTACCAGGCGAAACACCAGCACCGGCCAGGGAGAGTGAGCCAGATGTAGGGGATTCCAGCAGGGTACTGTTCCCACCCTCCCCGCTGACCCCAGTCTACCTTCTTTCAAACACCAGCTCAAGAGTATCTCCCTTCCAGGAATAATTTTCTGGTTTCAGCCAACCCCTAACTCAACATCTCTTCTCAAGCCATGAACTTAGGGGCAACCTCTTCATAACCAAGCAAAAGACATTTACTGAGGCCCAAAGACTCGCTTAGAGTAGCTAAGAACCCGAAAAGACTCCTCAGCTTATGCTCCAAGAACCAATAGTCTTGTCCTCAATTGGGTGCTGAACTGAATGGTCATATTTAGAAGTCCATACAGTATGAGGGACAAAAATTAGGGATGAGGAGAGCATTTATCCTCCTCGGGAACTCCAGCTGAAAATGTTTTTGGACAGTTTCGAGCGTGAACTGATGTTTGGACCCAGGGAAGCTTCAAGCCCCTTGAGAATAGAAGTTTGTGTTTTCTGCAACTTCTGCATCTTCATACTTAACTTCTTAGCAGGGACGCCTACAGTTTTAGTACAGAATGTACTTGCTACGGTCTGAATGTTTGTGTCTCCTCCCCAAATTCATACGTTGAGATTCTAAATTCCAAAGATGATAGTATTAGGAGGTGGGCTATTAGGAGGTGCTTAGGGCCTGAGGGTGGAGCCCTCATGAATGGGATTAGTCCTTTCATAAAACAGGCTCCAGGGAGATCCCTTGCCCCTTCCACCACTGAGGACACAGAGAGAAAGCACCGTCCCTTCTTGAACCAGGAACTGAACCCTCAGTGGCCATCTCACTGAATATGCCAGCATCATGACCTTGGACTTCCCAGCCTCCAGACTGTGAGAAATAACTTGCTATGGTTTATTAGTACCCAATCTGTGGTATTTTGTTATAGCACCCCAAATGGACCAAGATATTACTCAAACAAGACTTTCTTAACAGGAAAGGTAGACACTTTGACATAGCTGAATCTCTCCTTGCCAATCTGGAAGGTTCCCTCAGCTGGGCCTAGGGAGGTACCTAAGCGATTGGGATCCAGAGGCTAGATATTCCATCCATCTGCAGAAGGCAGAAAGGCAGGACAGCAGGGAAAAGGAAGGAGGGAAGGAAGGAAGGAAGAGAGGAGGGTGGGAGGGAGGGAGGGAGGAAGGACTGCAAGGTGGTTATTTTCTGAGTACCTACCGTGCGCCTGGCACCAAGTGAAGTACTTTGCACTTACTATTAAACACTGTTATATTTGATTTCTGCTTCCAAACAATCTGTGAGAAAGGTTTCATTGACTCTACTTGACAGCTAAGAAACTTGGGCTCAGAGAATTTAAGTAACACACCTAAGGTCAAAGCCCTAATATACAAGGATTCCATCCAAAATCTGAAGACTCGGAAGACAGTGCTTTTTCTAGATGGCCTGGATAAAAATAACGGCCATTTATCCAGAACACTCTGCTTGTCAAGTCCTAGGAAGGCCCTTTACAGACAGTGTCACATAGACTCACTGAAAAGATTCTCCCGACAGAGCAGCCCGTGCCCAGGTGCTCCTCCGGCACAGGGGCCAACAGCCAAGGTGAGCACATCACATAGCATCCAAACCAGAGCAGTTCTGAGCAGCAAGTACAAGGGCACTGTCTCATGTGTTTGTCCTAGTTGTAGCCCCTCTTCCAACCATCCATCCAACCCCTTGAGCAAGTACGCCTGAAGGGGCTTAAATCCAACTCTCCTGTGTGATCCTTGAGTCCTCTTCATCCTCTCCCAACAAGGGGCCATCAGTCTTTCCAGGGCTTCAGGGACACTGGCCACACACTAAGGAATGTAAAAGAAGTAAGAGCAATGGATTTTATTATGTAGCTTTTTTATAAAACACTGCCCTGTTCAAAGCATTGTCATACACCTTAAGAACACATCTTTCTTGCTCTCTTAAGGTTTAAAAATATCCTTTCTTTGGCTTCCCTTGGTGGCACAGTGGTTGAGAGTCCGCCTGCCGATGCAGGGGACACGGGTCCGTGCCCCGGTCCGGGAAGATCCCACATGCCGCGGAGCAGCTAGGCCCGTGAGCCGTGGCCGCTGAGCCTGCGCGTCCAGAGCCTGTGCTCCGCCACGGGAGAGGCCGCAACAGTAAGAGGCCCGCGCACCGCAAAAAAAAAAAAAAGAATGGCCACAGATACTGTTCCAAGGAGCATAAACTCACAATCAAGAATCGAAAACACACTAATAAACAAAACTTCGTAAGTGAGAAGCAGCAGATCAACAAACGATGGTTCTGCAGATGCTGGAATTAATAGATACAACATATTAACAGATACAACATATAAAGCAATCATGCAGATAATGAAATAAAAGAGAGATTTGAACGAGTGATAAAGGAATAAGAAACCAGCCAAGCATGTTTGGAAAAGAACCAGATAGAGCTTCTAGAAATGAGAAAGTATAATAATTAAAATTAGACATTTGAATTACAATAATTAAAACTAGAAACCCAATGGATTGCTGAAACAATGTTTTAGCAATTAGTGGGAAAGGGAAAATTAGTAAAAAAAAAAAAAAAAAAATTCTTAAGAAATTATCCACACTGCACTCTAGAGAGAAAAAGACAATATGGTGGCTAGAATGAGGGGGACTAACGTATGTCTACTGGATGGTCAGAGGAAGGTATGAGAGAGGACAGGCAAGTTGAATAGGAGCATATCCAGCCCCAGCTCGGTGTCTCCTATCACTGCCCTCACTCTAAGGAGAAATGTCAAAGTCCCTATCAAGGCCTACACGGTCAGACACAGTCTGGTTCCTAACCACTTCGTGTTGGCGTCTGTTCTGCACCTTGCCAAGCGTACTCCCGCACCTCCAGGGTTTCTTTGGGGAGCATCCTTCCCCCAGAGCCCTGCCTGCCTTACTTGCTTCATTCAGATGAAAGGCCACCCTTGAGCACTCGAGCTAACATTGTCCCCCGTACCTCCACCTGGCCCTGCTTTATTTTGCTTCCTGTATAAGTACCTAATATTAGATTATACTTTTATTTGTTTATCTTGTATTGTTCTTTTCCTCAGTGTATAGATATACGCCTTGCCCTGAGTAGATTCAATGAATATTTTTGTTTTCTGTTTTTGTTTTTTTGGGTTTTTTTGCGGTACGCGGGCCTCTCACTGCTGTGGCCTCTCCTGTTGCGGAGTACAGGCTCCGGACGCGCAGGCTCAGTGGCCATGGCTCACGGGCCCAGTTGCTCTGAGGCATGTGGGATCTTCCCGGACCGGGGCACGAACCCGTGTCCCCTGCACCGGCAGGCGGACTCTCAACCACTGCGCCACCAGGGAAGCCCTCAGTGAATATTTTTTGGTAGAAATAATGGACGAGTGAAACATAGACATACCCACTGTGTGGTCAGTGCTGCAAGGGTACAGAAATGGGTGAGGTGGGTACACTGGGTTGCCTGCCTTTATCCCCCCTCTTCTTCTCCCTTAGTAACACAATCCTGATTTTGTTCAGGAAGCAATGGAATGAGCTGAAAAGCTCTATTTCCCAGGTACCCTTGTAGAGAGATATGACCATTTGGTTATATGCTGGCTGGTGTCACATAGGCTTTCTTTGTTGGGTGGTACTTCCAGGAAGACTCCTCAAAAGAATAAGTGGACTTGTCTAGGGGACCTTATGTATCTTTGTCCCTTCTCTTTCTTGCTACCTGGAATGTGGACATAAGGGCTGAGACTGCCATGACTATCTTACAACCATAAGTCAACCTTGAAGATGGGGAAATTCCCTGGCAGTCCGGGGGTTAGGACTCCATGCTTCCACGGCAGGGGACCCGGGTTCAATCCCTGGTCGGGTCGGGGAACTAATCCCGAAAGCCGCGAGGCTCGGTCAAAACAAACAAACAAACAAAACCTTGAGGTTGGGAGCCATGAGCTAAGGATGGTAAATGGTAAACCACACAGATAAAAGGAGCCTGGAACATCAATGATGTCACAGTTGTCATTCCAGGCCTGTCTTCTTAACCCAGACATATTTTAGCAGAGAGAAAAATAAGTCCCTATCTTTTTTCAAACACTACTTACTAAAGGTACTTGTCAATGATACCTTGAATAAGATTCAGTCCCTGACTTCAGGAACTAACAACCAATAATAAGATTCAGACATACCCACTGACTCCCAGGGCAATGGGCTGGCCAGGAGGAACTCAGCAGCGTCAAGTGCCTTGCCCAGCACGGGGCTTGGTGGGCAGAAGGAGAGTGCTGGTATCTCCCCAAGGAAAGATTGGGTCATCACCGTGGCCTTTCACACTCTCAAATTGTTGGGTTAGGCAAGGACTGGCAGTGTGAGGGGTCAAACCACAGCAATTTCTCCTCCTTCTGGAGTCACCCAGTGGGGAAAATGTCACATATGTTCATGAGGTGTCACCAGTCAATCAGAAGTCTTAGCTCAGCATCCTCTCTGTGCCTGGCATTGTGTTAGATGCCATGGGGGGAGGCACACGGAGGAGATGTGGCTCCTGACCCTAGGAGGCTTACACTTACAGATACTCATGAACTTATGTCTGGGAAGGACCTTGGTGGGAACCTCAGTTTCCTGGCCTCAAGGTTCCATGTGGAGGGATCTTATTTGGGGTAACGTTTCCTACCTCATTTCCGCACAAGGCTCACTCCTCATGAGAGATGGAGTGAGTCTGAGAGCAGAAACAGATAAGCCCTTCTGTGTTCTCTCTCTTTAAGATCCACCTTAGGGGCTTCCCTGGTGGTGCAGTGGTTGAGAGTCTGCCTGCTAGTGAGGGGGACGCGGGTTCGAGCCCTGGTCTGGGGGGATCCCACATGCTGCAGAGCGGCTGGGCCCGTGAGCCACAACTACTGAGCCTGCGCGTCTGGAGCCTGTGCTCCGCAACAGGAGAGGCCACAATAGTGAGAGGCCCGCGCACCGCGACGGAGAGTGGCTCCCGCTTGCCGCAACTGGAGAGAGCCCTCGCACAGAAACGAAGACCCAACACAGCCAAAATAAGTAAATAAATTAATAAACTCCTACCCCCAACATCAAAAACAGAAGTAAGATCCACCTTAGGATGTGCCTGTAGGATGTTCAGTTCCCACTGAAGGGGTGGCCAAGTCTGTCTGACTCCAGGGAACCCAATCACATACTTGCACCACATCCTTCAACCCAACTTTTATCAGTTAAAAAGTTGATATTTTTATCTCCATCTCCTTTTTGGTTCTGAATTCAAGAAGAGAAGGAATGAGTTATTTTTGGTCTGTCAGTATAATTAACGTTGACAGCTGTTATGAATAACCTCCAAATCTCAGTGTCCTAACATCATAAAAGTTTTAGTTCTCATCTCACAAAGTCCAATGATGACGTTTCTGGTCAAGAGGCTGTGCTGTAAAAGGGTGACTCAGGGACCTAGTTTGCTTTCATATTGTGTCTCCACCATTATGTGGCTTCCAAGCCAACCTGGAATCATCCAGGCATGGGAGATGGTGAAAGCCTGGAAGATCACGCTGTGGGATATTTTATAGTGTGAACAGCCAAGCCTGGAAATGTCAGAGATGACTTCCACCTACACTCCGTTGGGCAAAGTAAGTTACATGACATCTCCTAGATGCAAAGGGGGCTGGAAAATGTGTCTTATTCACGTGCCCAGGGAGAACTAGACGTTGGTGGACTTCAGCAGTCTCTGCCATGCCCAACATGGTCTAATCCCGTCATCATGAACATGACAATTTCGAGAATCGAAGCCTGTAACAAAGCTGCCCAAAGGACACAGCCATTAATAACAGAGCTGGGAAGAAAACCGGGCATCGCCGAAACTAGATAGCATGTGTGGAGTGGGGAGGGGTAAAACCAAGGGCCTTGAACCTAGGTGAGGCATCTGCCCGGCCTGGCCTCAGGGAGTAGTGAGTTGCCTGTCACTGCAAGAAGGCAAACAGAGGCTGACCATTGGTGGAGTTATTAAGAATCAAGTTTTCCATCAGACAACTGGATTACATCAGTGATTCCCACACTTTTCATTCTCAAGGGCCCCTTTCATAAGTTTTCCCTTTGGACTTCATGTTTTGAAAGATTTTGTCAAACAAACAAACTGCACTTATTGAGTAATAACAAATATATTTCCCCACTTCTTCTTAATCAAGGGTGTGTGTGTGTGTGTGTGTGTGTGTGTGTGGTGTGTGTGCGTGATCTACAACTGGACACACTCACATTGGCACCATGGTTTTGATCTGCTCATCGTGTTCCAGAAATGCCCAAGATGCCATCAACAGCCAATCTAAGCATTTGACACCCTGCATGGATGATTTAATTCCAGCCAAAGCAAAGAAACTAAGAGTTTAGTTACCCCTATCATGGAGTAAAGTAACAATTTTTTAAAAGATTATTAAAAAGCTCTTCCAGACCTATAGCACTGTTTAGGACTCTAGACATCTCACTCCCTTCTTCAACCCCTTCATTCCCCCCAACAGACAGTGTTGGGGTACATTTTTTTGCCCCACTGAGTAGGAATCTTCTCAAGGACATGGACCCTGTCTCTGTATCCCTGGTGCCCAGGCTGGTGCCAGGTAGTCACTCAATAATTAGCCATGAAAAAAAAAAAATCTATGAATGAATATGAGGAACTCCATTTCTAGCGTGAAGGTAAGGCTGGCAGATCAGAAGAAAGCAGACCCCTC
Organism: Phocoena phocoena; assembly: GCF_963924675.1. Classification (NCBI taxonomy): domain Eukaryota; kingdom Metazoa; phylum Chordata; class Mammalia; order Artiodactyla; family Phocoenidae; genus Phocoena; species Phocoena phocoena. The sequence goes on along the minus strand of NC_089235.1, from coordinate 66,822,097 downwards.
TGAACTTGGCAGTTACCCTGATCAGAGAGACAAAGTCAAAAGTCAACAGCTGGGGGCTTCCCTGGTGGCGCAGTGGTTGAGACTCTGCCTGCCGATGCAGGGGACACAGGTTTGTGCCCCAGTCCGGGAAGATCCCACATGCCGCGGAGCGGCTGGGCCCGTGAGCCATGGCCGCTGAGCCTGCGCGTCCGGAGCCTGTACTCCGCAACGGGAGAGGCCACAACAGTGAGAGGCCCACGCAAAAAAAAGAAGAAGAATGGGTAGGCGCTCCCCTGGATGGGAAGGTGAGCCCACCATTCCAGGCAGAGGCCAAAGCAAAGGCAGGACCCTGGGCGGTTTGGGGTCCTGATGGGCGTCCCATCTCCCTGAGAGTAACCTCCAAACTTCCCTGTGTCTTTATCCCACACCCTGTAGACCCTAAACTTCAGAGTCCAGCAGCAGCATTGCCAAGAGGCAGGGAGGGAGCCTCAGCCCCATTATCTTTTGTTGCAGGGCCTTGATCCCACCAAGTACCCGTAACTCTCAAAATTTGGAAGGGGTTCAAACACAGGCAGATGAAAGGCTACATATTCTCTGCAAAGGTGAACTTCAGGCATGGAGTTCAGTACTGGCCCTCAGTGCAATTTCTTTTCTATAGCCCTTTTCTCTATTACATTTGTATTGGAGTTAGTTTTTTTTTTCTTAATTCCATTTCTTTTTCTATTTGGACCACACAGTAAATTCAAATATGAAAGCAAAATAGAGCATACGAGAATGTTCACGGTAGCAAATGTTGTAATAGTAAAACTCAGCAGGCAAAAAGCTAGAAACAAATGAAAAGCCCATTTGTAAGGATCAGCTGAACTAAATATGGCACAATTTCTATAACTGACTATTATGTGGTTACCTTTAAAAAGTAGACCGGTTCTGTTGATATGGAAGGACATCCACAATAAATTGAGAAAGTCCAGATGCAAAATGTCACAGTAGGCTACCGTTTGTGATATTTTTAAGAGGCTATTTAGACAGGTGTGGATTATATACATGGAAAATTGGAATAGTAATACATAAAAACTGTTGAAGGTGATTACCTCTGGGAAGTAGAATTGAAGATCTAAAGTGGAAGAATTAATTTTTCATTGGTACATCCTTTGCTTTTGAATTTTTACCATGTACATATGCTATTTCCATAATGAAAATTAATTTACTGGTTTATCCACCTGTAATTTATCTGTTAATTAATTTTAATAGAATATTAAAATTTGTGCCCTGGATACAAAGTCCAGTTATGAATTTATTTAATTAATATTGATAAGGGTTTATTATACCCCAAGCAAGCGCTAGGTGCTGGGATTACATAGATCCACAAAGGAAAGTAACGTAGAGACCTTGCCTTCTAGTGGCTCATTGTCAAGTGAGGGAGCTAGCCAAATAAATGTTGGCAACGGGGGAAAAAATCAGTGTCACGATTGAGAAAAGTCCTGAAAATTATGGGACCATAGAGGATGGCACCTAGAAAGAAGACTTTCTGAAGGAGGTGCTATCTGCAAAGGGTTTTGAGGATGAATAGAAGTTAATTACAAGGAAGAAGGAAGGGGAAGAGCTTTCCAGGTGTAAAGAGCAAAACACATCCAGCTCACGGGACAATAAGGATGGATGGGTAGTTTTAACCACAGCAAATACACACTTGGAATACTTATGATTTTAAAATGCTCTCATAATGAAATAGTATGCAACCCCTACAAGGAAGAGGTAGCTCTACTGGAAGCAACTAACAGTTGGGTAAAGTGGTTAGGAGTTTGGGCTTTGGAACCAGATGTTAGATCTGGTTCAGATTCTGGCTCCACCACCTACTGGCTGGCTGTGCTGTGTTCCCTAACATCTCTCTGCTAAATTTCCTCCGCATAAAATGAAAATAATGATAGTACGTTCTTCATTGGGTTCTAATGAGTATTAGAATGAAATAATGTATACAAAGTCCTTATCCCAGTTCCTGCCACAAAATAAGCATTGCATTAAACACGTGATAGTTACCCTCTCATGGACTGATATTTAGACATGTTAAGTATGAGGGAAAGAGACAAATTGCTTTTTATCTTTATGATATTATCTTATTTCAGCAGGGACTTTGCTGTTTTGTTCACCAATATGTATCCATCAATACATAGGTGCATTCCAATAAATCACTGTTGAATGAATTAATTCCCGTAAAAGAAAATATATGTTGCATTTGCTACTACATACACAGGAAAAGAAACTGAAAAAGTATATACCAAACTGTTAATAGATGTTGTCTCTGGAATGACAGGATTATGAAGGATTTATCCTTTTTAAATCATACTTTTCTCTAACAAATGTTTTGCAAGGAGCCTGATACCTGGAAAAAGCAGAAAACAGCAAAAACATTCAAATGTAAAACAAGAGGAAAAGTAAACATTTTAATTGTTTACTGGCACCATCATAGTCAATTCAAAGTTTTTTTCATTTTTTCTGGAATTTGTCTCCAGTCTTCTGAAAGAGAAAATATAGTCTTGGAAATATACAAGACTGTATATATACTGTATAACTGTATAACTTGTATATACAAGTTGATCTTCTCTTAACTTAAAATTATAAGATAGGCTGAACTTCAGTCATTGCTCCAGTTCTTGGATCTCTGCTCTTTGTTAGTGCTCTCCCAACACTGTCTCTGGACTCAGCCCTGTGGCTTGGTTTTGACCAATGGAAAAGTAGCAAGCATGACAAAATTATGGCTTGAAAAGCACTTGCACACTGCGGGTCTTGGAGCCCTAACAACATATGAAGCAGCCCAGGCTCGCCAGCTGAATGACGAGAGACAAGCAATCCACTCCTGCCATCTGAGACCAGACCGACCACAGACACGTGAGACGGTGCGGCCAAGATCATCCAAGCCCGACCTCGACCAGTGAACCACCTGACAGGATCATGAGCTAAACAGACAGCTGTTATTTCAGGCCACTAAATTTTAGGGTGGTTCATGGTTTGTCATGCAACAACGGATAACCAATACAAGTTACTTTAGTCACATGGCTTCTAAACAAAGTGCTCAACTGTATGTGATTTTTCAAATGAAAAAAAAAGTCAAGAACCTGCAGCAAAATCACCACAAACTATTCACAAAGAGTCTCTTTTAAAAATAAAAGTATATCAAATTGAGGGCTGCCTTTTGTGGAGGACAACAGACACAAGAATATTATATTTTATATATTATATTCTTGTGTATAATATTTTATATATTATACAATATTATATTATAATAAGGGCTCTAGTTTCCTGACCACAAACACAGCTGAAGTTTACCCTGATATAATATATATTTGACTTCCTTTTGAGATGATACAACCAGTAGTATTAAGTGATTCATTAAATTTCTTGAAACATTTACATACCTTTACAATGAATTCATTTCTTAAAAATCACCCTGAACCTTTTCTTTTGGACATTTCTGAAGCATGAAGCAGCAGCATCAACCCCTCTAACAAGAACACACCTCTGCCAGGTGGGTCTCACATTCACACACATCACCTCATTTGTTCCTCACAGCATTCCTGAACATAGGTGTGATTATTCTAACTTAACCGAGGCAATGAGGCCCAGAGAAGTCAAGCGACTTGCCCAAGGTCACACAGCTCATAGGGGCAGACCTGAGCCCTGTCAAGACCAGGTCTTCTGCATCCAGATCTCTCATTTTTATCACATCACAGCACATGCTCTGGGATACTTTTTTGTTTCGGTTTGGTTTGGTTGGGGTTTTTTTGCGGTACATGGGCCTCTCACTGCTGGGGCCTCTCCCGCCATGGAGCACAGGCTCCGGACGCGCAGGCCCAGCGGCCACAGCCCATGGGCCCAGCTGCTCCGCGGCACGTGGGGTCCTCCCGGGCCGGGGCATGAACCCGCGTCCCCTGCATTGGCAGGCAGACCCCCAACCACCAGGGACGCCCTCTGGGATACTTTTAAACCTGGTGGAGTTAGACGGTTTACACTGAGCATCCAATCATCAAATAATAATAGCTAACCTTCACATAGCATTTGCTGAATGCCAGGTACTGTTCTGAGCACTTTGTGTATATGAATTCGTTTCATTCTCACAACCAGCCGATGAGGTAGGCTATCTTATTATCCGCATTTCACTAATGAAGGGATTAGGGCATATAGAGATTAAGTGATGTGACCAAGATCACACAAGTGAGCGACAGAGCCAGGATTCACACTGGGGAAAATAGCTCCAAAATCGACACTCCTAAACCAATAAGCTTCACTGCACCAAGACCTAGCATCCTGGTTGGCCTGGGACTGAGAGGCTTTCAAAGATGCTGAACTTTCAGCGCTAAAGCCAGGAGAGTCCCAGACAAACCAGGGCAGTGGACAGAGGTTACAAACCAGCAGCCCTCAGGCCACATCCAGCCCATTCTGTTTGAACCATACAGTATTCTGAAATAATATTGAGGCAACATTTAAAAATTAGATGACATATCTTAATAAGAGCTATACTTTGGGGAGATCAGGGTATGCATTCAGGCCTAGTGACAAGAGCTGCTGGGCCCTGTCCCCCTGGCAACAGCCCACCACACACACCAGGTGTCACGTGCCCTCACCCCAGCCTGCTGGGCTCATTTCTGTGGCTGACCAGATGCTGTGTGCAGTTACTGGAGTGTGGGACCCAGCTTCACCGTCCTGAGGCACTAGAGCAGGGCCCCTGCACCTGTGAATCATCTGGGGCGTTTTGAAGGTGCCCAGGACACACCTCTGCCCAGTAGACTCGAACTTCACTGTGCACGTGAACCATCAGGAGATGAGGCAGGTTCTGACTCAGTGGGTCCGGGTGGGGCCCGGGATTCTGCATTTCTGACAAGCTCCAAGGCGACGTTGATGCTGCGTTTCCAGGGACCACACATTGAGAGGCATGAGGCCAGAAGACAGCGGCTCATTAGCATGTGAGCATACTAAGCTGTCTCTTCTGGACAGCTCCTGTCTCCTTCGAGACTCATTAGCAGAGAGGCCTAGAGAGGCGCAGTGAGCAGCCCCAGGTCACACAGAGCACCCAGATCTCTGCTGTTTCCCACCCTTTCCCACCTGTCTCCCCCGACAGGTGACTTCACCCACCCATCCAAACCACAGCACCTCCTAGCTCACTGTGCGAGGTGAGGCTGGGGTGAAATTCACCACGGAGAAGTCAGCTCCTGTAGAATCTGTTTCTGGATGGGGGTGGGTGGCAGTCCTCAGTGGAAAGGGGCTCCAGGGCAGGTGAAGCATCCCACATGCATGCAACAGAGAGAACAGAGGCTGACGAAGGGAGGAGGGGCCGACTGAGGGATGGAAGCTCGGGACACAGGACAGTCTCCTTCCCTGCCCCCTGTCAGACAGGACACCCCATAGTGCCTGAGTCAGAGGGCCTGTGGACTCAGCCCCCCCGCTGCTGGGTGGGAGGGTGAGTCAGAGGGCGTGTAGTGAAGTGCACTTCTCCCTGGCCAAATATGGGGCTGCGCTCTGCTCTGTCTTGCCATTCACGCTGCCAGAGGCCTAAGGCTGCGTCTGTTCCACATGACAGCAGAGTCCCTGATGAAGAAGGGACACTAGTCCACACCCGCTGACCCCTCTCTTGCTCCCTCACCAGTGGGTGGTACTTTGCTTTGCACTCTCCAAGCACCCTGTCAACCCCCCACTGCACACCATTATATGAAGCATGAAATAGAGAAGTAATAATAACGCATTTTGAAACAGTGTTTTTGTCATAACGGGGTGCTGGTCTGCTGTCATACACCCACAGGACTGTAGGCTCGGGGTGAGGGTTAGGAAAGAGACCACATCTTGCTTTTCCTTATACCCCTCCTCCCCCACCAGTGCCACACACAAAGCCCGGAACAGGGCAGATGTGATTAGCTATTTGTTAAATTAATCACTGTGTGTATTGTGTGTGTGTGATTCTCTGCCACTAGACTTTTAATATCTTGAGTAAATAACTTCCGTAGCATGCCCTGTGTGCTGGGCGCTGTTCTGAAAATCTTCTCATGTTAGGTCATTTAGCATGAGGATTAAGGATTAACTCATTTAATCCTCACAACAATTCGACAAGGAAACTACTGTGATTATCCTCATGTTACAGATGAGGAGCCTAAGGACCAGAGAGGTTCGGTAACTCGCCCAAGGTCGTACAGCCAGAAAGTTCTAGAATCACGATTCTAACCTCAACAGCATGGCCTCAAATTCTATACTCTTAACGGTATTGGATTCATTTCTGTATCTCTGAAGCCTGGCACGTGATCTGTAGTAATAACTGTGTGTTGACTAGATGAATAATTAATTGGTTAATTACTGTGTTTGTGTATGTGCATTTATGTCTCCCACTAGACATCGAATTTCTCGAAGAAAATATTCGTCTTGCCGATGCCTCCCTGTGCATTTAATAAATGATTAAAGAGAGAATATATTAAGGAATGGGCGTTCCCCAATGCCCACTTATCTGATGTGTGGTCCAGGGTGCCTGACAGGCACCCTGAGGTTTTCAGAGTTTATTCAGGTGTCCAGGAGGAGACAGGTAGGGCCAAGAGTCAGGGCCGGCTTCATGGCCCTGTGTGGTCTGTACAGCTGCACAGGGTCCTGTGCTCAGAAATGTCCCCCCACTTGGTTCAATGTCCTACTGTCGCCATCTTGAAATTCTTAATAATTTTGAACAAGGGGCCTCCTGCTTCTGTTTTACACTGGGCTACATAAATGATGCCGTCCATCCTGCCAGGAATAAATAAAGGCCATGAAGATGCCTGCAGGAGAGGAGAGGGAAGGAAAGGGACTCCAGGAGCTCTGTGTCCACAGCCTCCTGGAGAGAAGCCTGAGTTGTGGTGACCATCCTGATGGTGGGTCGCAGGCTTAGTGATTCCAGCCCAGGTGTGTCTTCTGAAGGGGCATTTGCATCTCATCGCCCCTCCCCAAGAGCTGTCCCTGAGACACCCTTGGGCCTCAGGCACCAACAGCTTCAAACTGTCACCCAGGCCAGCTTCTACAGCTCTCCCCCATTTCAGCCACTACGGTAACAATGCCCGCGTGTCATGGAGCTCACACTCAGGCTGGGCACTGGGCTAAGCTCTTTTCTTTCATTTGATGCTCACCACCAACACCCCAAGAGATGGGTTTAAGTGACCCCACTTCAGTCATCTGAGGTTCCAAGTTAATAAGAGGCAACATCAAGTGCCAATAAATGGCTCCAAGACGCTTCTTAACCAATGGCCCCCACTGCTTTTAGACAGGCCCCCTTTCTCCCTGCCTGGAAAACCCTCTCCCCTTTTCCCGAATCCTCTTACCTCTCCTCCAGCCATACAGCTGGGAAGTGGGAGGACCGGGGCTCCAACCCAAGCAGTCGGCCTCAGATTACTGCTCTTAACAATACTTGATAGATTTGCCCTCTTTGGGCCTGGCTCGGATATCTCAACTCACAGGAACGTGAACCTGGAAGGAACTCCAGCTTCAGCTTCTTCATCTGTAATAAACAGACCTACATCACAGACTTGCCTGGATTAAATGTAATGACAGATGTCAAGGTGCTTTTTAACAATCCAGGTCTAAGCAGTTACTCCTATTAATTACCGGTAGTGAAACTAAGGCTTATTACACCCCGTGCTAAAGAAACAAAGGTCATTAGCTCCTACCTGCTTCACCTCAGTCAACCCGAGTCCGGCCACACCCTGACCAGTTACCAGTCAGTAAAGAACTAAACAAGATGCGTGCCTGCCAATCACCAGGATTTCTTCTGCATTGTCTTTCGATCCTGAATCTGCCTCTTCTTAGCTATGTGACTTTGGGCAAATCACTTTACCTCGCTCAGTGCTGAGTTTCTCATCTACAAAGTGGAGCTGATGGAGACAGCTGTATTGCAGGGTGGTTGTAGGGTGACCAGCAAGGTAATCACCAAGTGGTGGCTGGAGTTATTCTTGGGAAAAGCTCTCGTACACACAAGATTCCCTGCGAAGCAGCAAGTATCTGACCAGCATCTTGTGATTTGTGACGGTTAATTCTATGTGTCAAGTTGACTGGACTAAGAAATGCCCAGAGAGCTGATAAAACATTATTCAGGGTGCGTCTGGGAGGGTGTTTCTCAGATTAGCACTTAAATCGATAGACTAAGAAGATCACCCCCCTCACTGCAGGTGGGTATCATCCAATCTGCTGAGAATTCGAATAGAACAAAATGGTAGAGGAAAGGCGATTTTCGCTCTCTCTGCTTGAGCTGAGATGTCCATCTTCTCCCGCCCTCAGGCCTCGGCACACCTGGTTCTCAAGCGTTCAGATTCAGACTATGAATTATACCATTGGCTTCTCTGGTTCACAGGCCTTTGAGTTTGGACTGGAACCACCAGATTTCTGAGTCTCCAGACTGCAGATAGAAGATCATGGACCCTCTCAGTTTCCATATCATGTGAGCTGATCCCTCATAATTAATCTCTTTCCATCTATCAATATATATCCTAATGATTCTGTTTCTCTGCAGAACCCTGATTAATACGCTCTTAGAGCATCTTTTCTGAGTGTTCTCTTCCCACTGAAGACGTGCTACGCTCAGAGAACATGGGTGTACACTCTACTGATAAGTCCTAAATAAGACAGCTTTCTAAATCTCTCAGCTTGCCCAAATCTCGACCAAGCTGCAACATTGCCAACAGCTCTTCCAACGTCTTCCCCTCCCTTAGCCTCCCTTTCCCTGACTGCCCAGGGTATAACTGATGGCCTTTTGATTCCACTCCTGCTGCCACCAAAGCTTCACCCCCCACAACCAGGTTGGAACTTTCTGGTTTTTTTAATCTTTGCAGAAGAGGGGGCCAATTCAGGGCATAACAAGGGGTTAGGCTACTGGATACAGTGAAGTGTCTATTTAGAGTTGAAGTCTCCCTGTTCTTCACCCTACTCTCTCCCCCAATGACATTTTTCCAAAGAAAAGAAAATTGTGCCCATCAGAAACACACACACTAGCTTCACAGGTGCTAACTCTGTGATCTTTGGCAAAGCCCATAGTGTCTCTAAGGCACAGCTAACTGGGAACAGTCAAAGTGCCCCTCTGGTAGGGCTGGCATTGGGATTAAATGAAATAACCCATGCAAAGAGTCCAGTACAGTTCCTGGTGCATAGTAAATACTCAATAAAGGTAACTATTTTGTTGTTATGGTTATATGAAATCAGTTCCTAACTGTGAAATTGTACATCACAGTTATATTCGATCCACAGCAGTATTAACCTAATTTTCATCACCGTAGCAAATAGAACGATGAGCATATTGACAGACGTCAACTGATGATGACATTTTCACAGGCCTAGGTGCTGTCCTGCCTGTTGTCCCAGCATACTTTTTAAAAATTCCTGCCAGCACTCTGGCTCTGTGAGCAAAATTTTTAAAAATTATAAAACTTGCTCTCGGGCTTCCCTGGTGGCGCAGTGGTTAAGAATCCGCCCACCAATGTGAGGGACACAGGTTCAAGCCCTGGTCCGGGAAGATCCCACATGCCGCGGAGCACGTAAGCCCGTGCGCCACAACTACTGAGACCGCTCTCTAGAGCCCACAAGCCACAACTACCGAAGCCCGCGTGCCTAGAGCCCGTGCTCCGCAACAAGAGAAGCCACCGCAATGTGAAGCCCGCGCACCGCAACGAAGAGTAGCCCCTGCTCGCCGCAACTAGAGAAAGCCCATGCACAGCAACGAAGACCCAACACAGCCAAAAATAAATAAGTAAATTTTTAAAATAAATAAATAAAAATAACATACCAATCTATGTTCCCTGGAAATTGGGAGTATTGGGGGGTATATCTGAAATCAGAGTGAACCATGAAAGAAAAGAAAAACTTCATTTGTTCATTCCATAAATATATAATAAGCACCTACTGTGTGTCAAGCTGTGCAAAAATAGAAAATTTTTTAAAAACAGGCAAAAGGCCCTGCCCTCAGAGAACTTACCTGGCCTGAGGAGTTTCCTAGTTGATCACTATAAAAGTGATTTCATTTTTTAAATGAAATCTTTCAAAGAACAATGAAGAATGAAATGTTTCAAGGCGTAAGAATGAGACCAGTGTTTCCTTGGCTTAGTCAATAATGTGTGATGAGCCTCCTGGCAGGGCAATGAAGGAAGACTTGTCATCTTGTACAGCAAAGATCCAAGTAGACCTCAAGGCCCAACATAAACAAAGACAGGCTGTTAGGACGCATTAAGGTTGAAGGGAAAACTGGAATCAATTTGCACATGGTTGCAAAAATGGATTTGCAGCATGGAGTTGATCTGAACAAAATTCCTGGCCAGGCCTATCACAGAGTTGCTAACAGGAGCAGAAAATTGAATGGATTTGCAGCAATGCTGGTGAAAAGAGAGCCAAGCATTTCATACACACAAGGCTACGTCAAAGTTTGAGACTCGGTAGTAATAAATTTTGATGTGAGATCGAGAAATAAAAAAACTCCGGAAAGCTCTCAATACTATCAACTCATGCAGATGAGAAAAAGCTGATGATTTTTTTCAAAGCATTTCCATGCAGAGTGAAGGTGCAACAGGCAGGAAGCTGTGTTATTCTGTGAAAATGTCTTTGGGCTATCCAATATGGTAATTTGTGTTCATTTGGGTTTAACATCTTTTCAGAGATTACAGAATTTAGGAGACTGTATAAAGTGATTCTTAAAATATCAAGTGTCTGATAGATTGAGCAAGGTACTGAGGTTAACTTCCAACTTTGAATTTATCTTTTGTCTAATACACATTAAGTATTTCAGGAATTCTTTCCAAGGGCTGCAAAATAAACTTATCTATAATCACTTCTTTTTTTCTTTCTTCATGATTTATCATCTGTGTAAAGCGATAAACATTTCAAAACTATTCAGGACGGGGTAGAAGAATCATGCCAAAAAATAATCATAGAGGGTTTCAGAGTTTAAAAATCATCCTTTCAAATGAGTACCAAAAAATCCTGGAAGAAAAAATATCTTGGGAATTTAAATCCTTTTTCTTTCAGAAAACAATATAACAGTGTTGTTTATTTACTAAGAATTTGATTCTTAGTTATTAAATTTAAATATATATTTTATGAACATGAGCACAAAAAAACTTTTTTGAGGTTTTGTATACGTATATACATGAATATGTACATATATGGAATAAAGCATTAAATGAAACAGCAAGCAACATTTTTCAAGAATATCGGGCTTCCCTGGTGGCGCAGTGGTTGGGAGTCCGCCTGCCGATGCAGGGGACATGGGTTCGAGCCCTGGTCCGGGAGGATCCCACATGCCGCGGAGCAACTGGGCCCGTGTGCCACAGCTACTGAGCCTGTGCTCTAGAGCCCGGGAGCCACAACTGCTGAGTCCGTGTGCCCCAGCTGCTGAGGCCTGTGTGCCTAGAGCTCGTGCTCCACAAGAGAAGCCACCAAGATGAGAAGCCCGTGCACTGCAACGAAGACCCAACTCAGCCAAAAATTAAAAAAAAAAAAAGAATATAGATGTACATATGAAGTACATATGGTCCCACAGCTTCATTTTCCTAAGAATGATACAAAGTTTAATTTTCTTCATGTCTGCATCAACATAACCAACACAGGTGACTCCACGTGGCCTTCATGAGAATGCTACACATGTCCCGAACCATTGCATTTTGTTTCAGTTCCAATTGCCAGACCAAGCAGGGGTGCTTATCCTTCTTCCACATCATCTTAAAACATACTGCGAAGGGCACAAGCCCTTGATGGTTATTAAGAATGACTCAGTGACCAAATTGATGGACCTCGAAGGAAGGAACCAGTGGTGTTTGGAGAAATTGACCATGCAAGATGAGAGGCAGATGGTGTTTGATGGATCCAGTCTCACCTATCAGAATTACTCATCCAGCTTGGTAGATTGTTATGGCTGACATCCAAATCTGAACTCTAAGTCTGAAGGCACGCTACCCTGATAACAATTGGACACCGTTCCTGGGAGAGGATGGTGACACAATAGAAATCACCATGTTGTTTTTATTAGCGTATTCCTGCATGTTCAAAGATTTTTGGAAACCTGCATTTGAAAGCTGTTGCTCTAAAATCTCCCAGAGGGCTTCACTTGTTTGGTGAAGTTTCCCTCACATGGAAATCTGCTGAAAACAAGGGTAAGGGATCTGGGTCCCCCGCAAACATCCTATCAGGCTCCACCTTGTCTGGGATTATTACAAATCCCACTTTATAGATGATGAAACTGAATTTCAAAAAGGTGAAGTCATTGCGTCCTTGATGTCCTAAGGGAAAGGCCTCAGTATGTACCTTTGTCACTCGATGTGCAGGGATTTGTGCAAGGGATTGTTTATTTACAAGAAGGCAATCGGGCCTCTGGGTGGGCCAGTGTATGACTGATATGCTTACAGTCCCTGGGGTTCTTGGGAACCCAGGGTAGCACCAGGCCAGAGGGAGCCACTTCCAGCTCCTCTCCAACCATGACCCATGCCTCTCTCGTCCTCCACCCCAGACCCTCGCCCCTCCTGCCCTGCAGCCGGAATGGGTTCCTCTCAGTCTGTGTTCCCTATTACCAGCAGCTTTTTCTGGTTCCACTCCACTGCCTAGATCTTTCCCACAACCTCTCCGCAGCCTGGGCGGCCACCACCATCCTTCAGACCTCCATGTGGTCTCATTTCCTCCAGGAAGTCCTTCCTGCCCCCTCTCCACCAGCTGCAGCGGGAACCCTTTCTCTGGGCTCTTGTAGCGTCCCGTGCCGCCTCTGAATCAATAGTTGATTTGGTGGATGAGCAAGAGGTGGTCCAGGCCTGTGGTTCAAAGCCTGGGCTCTGGAGCCAGTCGGCCTGGGTTTAAATCTTGGCTCCGCCTTTTATGTATGAGCTCTGTGACCTTGAGCAAGTAGCTTCATCTCTCTATGTCCCCATCTCTGCCTCTGCAAAATATGAATAATAACATAACCAGCCTTTTCTAAAAATCCCAAGAGTGAATGCTTCCCTGGTGGCGCAGTGGTTGAGAGTCCGTCTGCCGATGCAGGGGACACGAGTTCGTGCCCCGGTCCAGGAAGATCCCACATGCCACGGAGCGGCTGGGCCCGTGAGCCATGGCCGCTGAGCCTGCGCGTCTGGAGCCTGTGCTCCGCAGTGGGAGGGGCCGCAGCGGTGAGAGGCCCGCGTACCGCAAAAAAAACAAAAAAAACAAAAAAAACCCCAAGAGTTAATACACGCAAGGCACGTAAAACAATGCCTGACATATAGCAAGAGCTCATTACTGTATCATTACAGTAATCTACTATTTTCTGGTCCATCCGTTCACTAGACTGAATTCTTGATTGTACAGACGGTGCCATAATTCTCTCTTAGCATAGCCTCTGGCACGTAGTAGGTACTCAGTAAATATTTGCAGAATGAACGAATGGGCAATAGAGGCCACAGCCTCTGTTGAACCCTCTGCCTACAGCTGGCTTTCTCTAGAGGCCGCCTTGGTTTGCATGGACTCGAGGCCCATGTTGGCTGAGCTGATTTGCTTAGAGGAGACTCGCTTATGCTCTCCCCAGGGCTGAGCTATTCCTCCTCACACAGCTGCTCATGCCATCGGAGTTGTGCAACTCCACGCGATTCAGCTTTGCAATGACGATTCCTCGTATGACTAGGGTGTTGACCTGTTTTCATGGAATTGAACTTCTCCCACTGGAAGGTCCCAGGGCCTCAGTCTTAGCCAACAGCCTCACTGACTGCTCTGTGAGCAGCTAACCCTCTCCTCACCATTGCCTGGGCTGTGCCCCAAGTTCCAGAGCTGGCTGCCTCTGCTTTCCACCTGCGACAGGCCAGCTCTGCCTACATCTCGATGCTCAAAGGCCACCCCACCCAAGGCTTTGCCAGACTCTACTCCCAGGTGGAAACCATTCTGCACCCCCATAGTCCTCTCTATGTACCCTTGTTGCTTCACCTCTTGGAGTCTCAGTTTCATTATCTATGAAAGAGATAACAATGCCTACTTCAAAGGGAGGTTATGAAGATCAAGTGACTCAAGCAGATGTTTCATATCATAAGCATTTGCTTGTTTACTACCTGGGAAGTTTCTCGAAGCCAGGAACCCTCTGTTTCATTACTATGTGCCCCTTATTCTTAGCAACCGATTCGTCTTAGGCATTCCCTAATGTTTGCTCAATGAATGAATCAATCAAAAAACAAATCAAAAAACACAAATTATGGCAATGTAGCAATATCCTACAGTTGTAACAGAAAGAATTGTCTTCGTGTGACTTTCTTTCTTTTTCTTCCTTTTTTTCTTTCCCTTTTCCTTTCTTTCTTCCTTTTTTTTTTTTTTTTTAATTGTTTTCAGATTAGAAATAGCCAAACCAAACCAACTATTCTTTTCCTGGGAGGTGGATTCACAGTGCCTGGTGTGTTCAAAATATCATTATTTTAGCCAGAGAATTTGGACTTGGGAGTAAAGACATAAACATATGTACTCACACGCTGGGGATACTTTTCAGGAAGGAGTGCGTTCTCGTAGCTCTCCTCCCGCACAATGTGAGCGTGGGCTACCTCATCCAGCCTCTTGCTCCGTCCTGGGCCCTTCCCTCCCTGATACCCACATGTCATCACCTGTACCCAACGTCACCAAAGCTAAGTGATTATCGCCTACTCTTCTTGACAAAATTTCCTCTCCCACAGAACCCTCCAGACACCAAAGGGGAACGCCTGGAGAAGTTCATGTTAGGGGGGTGGGAAGCAAGAGTACTGCCTCATTTCTCATAAGCCCTGGGCACATGGAAACAGGAGGATACGCCTCCTTGTGTGACTCTGTCCTGCTCTCTCTCGCTGATATTCAGAGAGGCCTATCACGTTCAGGGGGTACGGGTCCCCACCCTTCTTTCCCTTGCCCATGCCCTGAGCCCTGGAGGGAAAGCCCAGATTCCCTACAAGGTGGTGCCTCCAGAAATTGCCCCATCGCCCTCATCAGACCTACTTGCCTGCCCGACCCAGACCTGTCCCTTGTATAGTCACCAGAGAGGCTCAGCCCAGATGGTTGCAACTTGCCCAGGTGAAGCAAACTGACTTGCATAAAGGCTGACAGTGAGCCAGAACCGAGCCATCCAACAAAAGTCAGAGCAAGTCAGTTTGTCAGCAGGATGCTACGGGGAGAACAGGGGAGGCCTGGGCTGCCCCAGTGCACAGGAACTCCAGGCAGGGACCTCAAGGTCTGTTTCCCCTCCTCCCACCTCTAGCTCTCACCCTGCAGCCCTGGCTACAGTGGGCTGGCTGCTCAGACCACAGTGATTGGCAGGAGCATATGCACAGCACCGTGATGCATCCATCTAAGATGCCAGGGACTGTGAGAGGTGCCTCTAAGAAAGAAAGAGAACTGTCTACATCCATGGTTTTCCCCACAAGCTCATCCCCTGTGCCGTCAGGAGCCCAGGGACGATCACAGGAACAATGCAGCATGTGTTCAGAGAGTGGCCCCAGCACTGTCTCTGGGGTTTTCTTCCAAGCTGCTGACATTGTTTTGCCAAATTTGAAGCACAGGTGGAGAAAACCACATCGTGAATGCCTCTGTCCCAATGTGACTTATAGGTGCATCCTGTTTTCGGAGATGATAGAAAGGAAAAGAAAGTGCATTTAAATTGATAAAACATGAAATAATAATGGCAGCTAACAGGTATTGAACAGCTGGGACATCCCAGGAGCTGTGCTAAGCATGTACCTTACATGTGTTATCTTAGTCTATCTTCTCTCTGAGGTGGGTAATAATATGAGCTGAACTTTTATAGAGCTTGCTACTTTCTAGACATGGTTTACTTTCCTTACATATACTTACTCATTTAATCCTCCCAGCAGCCCTATAAGGTAAATAGTATAATTATCTCTATTTTGAAGATGAAGATGATGAGAATAAATTACTTGCACAAGATTACACTGCTTCTAAGTGGTAAAATTGGTATTTGAATTCCGAAGTCCTGTTCTAGAATCTACACTTAACCACTCCACTATACGTGGTGCTATTAATGTGCCCATTGTACAGATAAGGAAACTGAGGCTTAGACAAGGTAAAGACCTTGCCTAAGGGTACTCAGCACAAGGGCCAAGATTCAAGTCCACAGCATCTGACTCTAAAGCCCTTGCTGTTCATCATTTTGCTACCATCATATTTGTCAAAAGGGCAAACATCAAACCCAGATATTTAGATTGTATCTTGTCACTCAGAATCCCACGTGGCATCATTCTGAAAAAACTTAACTTGCTTTCCTTTCTCTCAAAGATGCAGGTAGCACAATTCCTTGTAGTGATCCAAAGAAAGTCTCATCCATCTTCTTATTTATTCACTGAATAACTATTTTCAAAATGTCCATTATGGGCAAGGCCCTATGCTAGGTGCTCCAAGGAGCTCACAATGCAGCAGGAATAACAGACGTTCTACAAGTGATGGTAAGTGTGTCCAAGAAAGGGGAGATGCTATTGATAACTGGAACTGACTGGAACCTCTTCTGCCACGGAGGAGGACAGTCCAGGAAGCAGAGGTACACAAAGTGGGGGAAAGATGTTTAAAATTTTTCAATGGCTATTTTTTTTTCTCCCAACCCTCTCCTATTACTGGGCCAGAAGGTGGATAAAGTGTTCTCCTAACATCTTTATTGACTCTTCCAAGTCTATTCTTTCTTCTTCCTCCCAAAGCTACTCCCCACCCCACACCCAGCTCTAAATATTTCCCGGCTCTGTCTCACTCCAAAACATGCTAGCTAATAACCAAAGTGAAAAAACATTCTTTGCCCCCATAAATTAAAACATGCTAATGACTTACTGGGTTTATTTTTCCTGGACTACTATGGGGCACAGGACTTCCAGAATTCAGATGCCACAGATATTTCTCAACACATACTCGGTGGAAGGCATTGGCCAGACTAGTCACTTTCACATACTGTGGCATTTAATCCTCACCATAATCCTACGAGGTTGATAAACACACAGAGGCTCAGGGGAGTGAAATCTAGAGAAGAAATGACCCCAGAGGGAATGAATAGCAGAGGGAGGCTTTTGACCTGTCTCCAGATAACTAGTCCTGTGTATTCAGTAAGCACGTATTGAAGACCCGTCCATGAGTATTGCAGTATTGTACAGGATAAAAAGCAGCTGCAGTATCTCCCTTTGACCTTACAGCATTGATGCTGGGAAATTCTTCCAGGTATCAACTCTAAATTCCTTCTGCAACTCAGTCCCGTTCCCTACCTCGCCCCCATCCTCAGATAAGTACAAAACAAACAGTTGCTGATGAGATCGACGCCAAGCTCCTCCTCTTGTTGTGCCTTCTGTCTTCAGTTGCCACACAGGCTTGAGATAAGCCTCATGGAACAGGCTTCGTATCTCCCTAGGCATTGCTTCCACCCTGCCAGTCACTCCTCAGCCCCTGTTCAGAGTCGGGGAAGACCAAGTACTTTAGGAGAGTCTTCTCTGTGGGAGGGGAGGAAAGACAGAAAGCTGAAAGCTGGCAGCGTCTCTCAGTCCATCACTTCTTACGTGACGCTTTGTGTGAAGACTGTCACCTTTCCAGAGAGGCTCCCCAGATTAGGAACTGTACTGGATGGGCTGTAGTATGTGCCCTTGACCTCCACAGCTCCTGGAAGCTCCCACTAGATACACACCACAGAGGACTCTTTTTCACTGGCTTATCAAAAAGACCGGGACAGCAACAGCCTCCCTGTGGAACTCAGAGATGACAGGGTCCCGGAACACAGAACAGACTTCATAGATGATTTATGAGTAAATGGTTGAAAGAAATGAATGAATGTGAGAGTGAGTGAATGAGTAAATGAATTAGATATCATTAAATGGACCAACAAAGGGAGAAAGAAAATAGAAGAATGAATCAGGGTGAATTAAAGAATAAACTTCTAAGAGCTTGAAGGAATAAATGAAAAGAAAGAGTAACAAAGCAATTAAATGAGTATATGATTGAGCATGTGAAAAAATGAATGCATAAATATGTGAGTCAATTGAATGACTATATGAATGATGGACAGATAGATGGATGGATGGATGGGTGTGATGGATGGCTGAATGGACTGATGTATCAGTGAATGAATGATGAGTAGATTCATAGCTTCTTAGAGGAAAACTAAGGAACTAAATTATGGCCTCTATGAGACCAATAACCAGGGCTGTTTTAGTGTCCTACACATCGTAAGAATTCTTATAAATGAAATGAATAAGCAGACGGATAATTAGATAGCCTCCTGCTTGCAATACATGGTACTAAAATCTGCCCTTGATGGCGTCCTTCAAATATCAAGGTTCTTCATGTGAAAAGAACTTTACTCTTGAGTTAGATGAGCCTGGTCTTAAGTCCAGCTCTGCCATTCCCTAAGCTGTGTGGTCCATCAAAAGGCACTTAAGCTCTTGGAACTTTAGTTTCCTCTTCTATAATGTGGAGACAATCAGACCTACTTCGTGGTGCTCCAGTGGAGACTGAAGAAGAATATGTGTAGAAGCAACCAGAAAGCATCCAGCACATAGAAGACACTTGGTAAATAAAAATTTCCTTCCTTTCTCTCCCAAGAGCATCTTCTTCCCCCATCCATCCAAAGCCCACCAACTCCAGTGCCCTTTGAGGCCCTGCCCTCTGTAAGCCCGTAGTCTTTTAAGGGACAGGTACAAGGGGAAAGAACTCTGCTAGCAAGTGGAAGGGTGAAAGAGTTAGGCTAAACTATGTGAAATGGCAACAATTCAGCTGCTTGTGACCTAAAAAGCCCGCAACTTCACATGTTTCAACTACAGTAGCTGGAAATATAAGGGCACATGAAGGATTCGTCCCAGGGAAGGTCAAAGAAGCCTGGGAAAAACTGGTGGGATTGGGATGTGTGCTCTATGAGTTGAGGAACTTCGTGGGCCACCGTGTCCACCCAGAGTTCCTAAGAAGAGGGGAACGAAGCTGGGTTGAGAACTACCTCTGATCCCCCTCTATACCCGGGTCAAATGACCTTGGACATGTTTCTTCAATAAACTCAATTTCCTTACCTACAAAAGAGGCATCAGGAATATGAGCCCTGCCTGGCTGATGTAAGAATCCTCATGGAATTCTCATGTGAAAGCACCTGGCATCTGGTCCACCTGCCCAGGAAAGTACCATTTCTCTTCCCTTCCCTGAGGGGTCACCCAACACTTCCCCACCTCCCAGCCAGCAGCGCTGCTCATGCTGTGTTTGTTGACACCACATCCGGGCCTGGCTGATGTTGTCACTGTACGTTACACCACCGCACCTCACCAGTGACATAACCCCCCTCCATCTCCCTCCCCACCCACCCCAGACTGGCGTAACCCAGGCTCTGCTGACACATCCTCACTGAAATTCAAAACCAGATGCTCTGTGTGTGTTTGCTGGTTCGTTGGCGGGCAAAGCCAAGTCCAGCCCCTTTTTCGCTTGGCTGTCTCTCCCCTGGCCTCTGAGACCTGAGAAGCTGGGAGGGGGCCCCCGAGGCAGCAGAGCCAGACCCAGCCCATCCAGCACCTCCCGTCGGTTCCTGAGGCTGGATGGCAAAAGCCACAGGTGCAGCAATGGGGTGACGTGAGGAAATGGGCCTGCCTGTTGAAACCCATTTCTCAGTGAGGAGAGCCAAGGCGGGCTGGTCAAGGAGAGGCAGAGAAACAGAGAGAGGAGCCAGGCTGAGTTCCCAGGAACATCTCCATTCCCTCACCCATTCAAAAATATTTTTTGAGCACTGACTGTGTGCTAGGGTCACAGCTGGAGACACTCTCATGAGTCAGGCCGGATCAGAGTTTCCAGCCTCACAGAGCTGTACATTCGAGTGGACAGCACAGCTGATAGCTGAGTAAACTCACCACAAAACAAAGCAAGAGAGCTTCAGGTTGTGAAAAATGCTTTGCGGGAAACAGATGGGCCGGTGCCATAGTAACTGAGGCAGGGGAGAGGGTACTGAGTTAGTGGGGAGATTAGGGAAGGCTTCTCTGAGGAGGTGACAATGAGCAGAGGCCCAGAAGATGAGAAGGAGGCAGCCATGCGAGGAACTGGGGTGGAATGTTCCAGAAGAGGGGGCTGGAAATGCAGAGGTTATAAAATGGGGGAAAGGCTGGCTTGCTCAAAGACAGGAAGGGACAGTGTGTGTCTGGAGCACATAGCACAAGGAGGAGGGCAGTTCTGAGAAGCTTCCAGACTCCAGATCACGAAGGCAGGGCCTCCTAGGCCAGGGCAGGAGCTAGGACTGTATTCAAAGGGAGATTTTCCACACCCTGGAGGACTCTTCCCTTCCTGGTCCCGAATGTCTGAAGGACAAGCGTGACCAACAGGACTCCCACTCATAGGCACTTGAAGAGATCAATGCCCTCTGCTCTGTCAATGGGGGACAGCCCAGAGATGGGACCGCATGTGCCCAAGATCACACTGAGTGGCTATGGCAGGGCAGAAACTAGAACATGGGACGCTGGAAATGAAAGTGGAGCTCACATGTTTAGCACTTACTGCGTGTGGTGTCCTCTTACTCTTCACATCAACTCCATTTTTTCACAGACAAGAAAGGAAACATGGTCTCCTAGGGTCCACCAGGCTCTAAACCCAGGTTCTCCTGATGCCAAAGCCCACACCCTTTCTACTGGGCTGTTGCTTCAGTGGAAATGCTTCTGATTTACGTTACCACTGGCAAACACTTCAAATTTATGTCAATATTCCTAGACACCTAAGCTGCTCAGGACCCAGGTACTTCCTGAAAATTGCTGGAACTTTCTTTGGGAAACACCTCAGGGCCCAAGCAGGTGAGGCAACAAATGAGTCAGTTGCCCTCATGGATCAGTCCATTGAGAAACATATGAACACATTTTAAAAAGTAGATCAAGGAAAACATTTATACATAGATATCACTCTATATCTGCTTCCCACCATCAGACGTGCCTCTCGGAATGTCCTCTGAAACTGAACTAGGGCAGAAGGATTTTTCTTCATAAATGACCTGCTGGATCCTCCCCCTGTAGTACCATGGAACTCGAACTTCCACTGCATCAAACTAACCGGGAAGGTTTATTAAAACACAGGCTGCTGGATCTTATACCCGGAATTTCTGAGTCAGCAGGTCTAGGGTAGGGCCAGAGATTTTGCATCTCTAACAAGTTCCCAGGTGATGGTGATGTGGCTGGTTTGGGGACCACACTTTGAGAACCACTGCTGTAGTGGACGCTATGGTCTCTGCCCAGACCACGCTTTAGGACTGAGGCCCTCACTCACCCAGGAATCATCCCTCCCCAGAAATTGTTCTTCATTGAAGGGTACTGCCTCACCCGGAGTTATCACCCCATCCTGTGAGCAGCCCACCGCTGGTCAATGGAGAACCTCCGAGGCCTTAATTTGGGACAACTCTGCAGGGCCAGCTCAGTTTCAGAGTTCCCCATGGGACTGGCTGAGGCCTCCCTGGCAACTGCACCAGAATTCAACATCTCCCTCTGCCAATCCTATATGCTTCATCCCTGCAGGTGTTGGTCCCCAAAGCACTCCGCATGAAACACCCTGAATTCAAATTTCTGTCCCAGAATCTATTTCCCAGAGTGTCTGACTTTAGAGAGTTGATACCAGAAGTGGGTGGTCTAAAGAAGCAGATTAAAATGGGACTTTGATTCACCCATTCACCAGCTGGCTGACAATAAGTGCTCCGGCCCTGGGACAGGTTGGGAGTAAGTTGAGTAAGCACAGCCCTTGGGGTGATGTAACAATGGAAACATGAAGGTTTTCACTGGTGGCAAGCTGGGATGGATTACCTGCGGAAGGGAATGAACTCGTAGGTGCAAAATCTCAGGCTCTGGAGAGGTTTAGATAAGGTACTAATTATAATGACAATAAACTTGGTTGGCTCTCCAAAATGTCAACGTCAGAGGGCCTCTTTGGCAACATCTAAAGAGCCTTCATCTCCTGCAGTCAGAAGATAGAAAAGGCTGAGACTCAGGCCCGGGTCTTCACTATAAGGGCAACAGAGCACCAGAAAAGTCTCAACCCTGGCAATGCTCTTATGCCAAGGTCAGAGCTTTCATTCGAAAGAAGTGGGGCCCTGAGACCTGGGATAGGAACATGAACGTGGATGCACTCAAGAACCTTGAGGCCCCCAGACTCTCCAGAACTCTCTAAGCCTGCAGAAGTGGTCCAGGACTCCTACTAAATACAAACACTCCTGCTTGGCTTTAAAAGGTTGCAGAAAGTTATCTCCCCTTCTCTCTGCTGCAAGAAAACATATGCCCCCATCTCCCACTCAGTTAGAGGCCCACCTTACCTCCTGACTGCCAAACCCATATCTAAGGCCAAGTTATAACCTTATTCAGCCAGAAAACACTGGGTCTGCTAGGCTTCCCAGAAAGGAATGGGAATGATAGGATCCCGAAATAATAGATGTCAGATGGCACTTAGCCGTCAGAAGGGACATGAACACAAGTATTGTAAAGGAGCGGCAAAAGTCACGGGAAGCGACAGCCATGGAAATGATTAATAGAACACGGCATCCCTAAAGACAAGTTAGATGAGCAATTGCTCAATCTATGCAACCAGAAAAAATCAAGAATCAGGATCTCTTGCCAAGTTCCCAGACCTGAGCCCATTTTCAGACACGGAATCTATTGACCAAAGGAAAGAGCAGCCCCCCAGGAAGAAGAACCCTGCACCACCCTGTCAAAGTGACCTCCAGGGTTTCACTCCAGAAAGGAAAATATCCAGGAATTTTAAGGACTGTTGGATATAAGGTCTGAGTTAATACAAAATATTACCTTGGCCCCTGTTAGAATGAGAAGGTCCAGGGGGCTGGGTAAGAAATGGAGTCCAGACTCAGACCTATCACCCAGTGGTCATTTCATCAGTCCCTAAATATACAACCAGGATGGACATACTTGATAGTTGGCAGAACTTCCATATAGTTTCCTTGGCCTGTGAGTCAGAACAGTCGTAGCAGGGGAAGGGCAGGTAGAAACTTCTGGAACTGCCTCCACCACCCCCCACTCTACCCCCACCAGCTAAGAGAGTAAATCAAAATCAGTATTACATCAGGGAAAGATGAATGCCACCCGTACAGATCTAAAGGATATAGAGATGGTAGTTCCCACCATAGCTCCATTTAATTTGTTACTCGGGCCACTAAAAATACCCTAGAAGGATTCAGAGGCTGTCACAACCAAGTAGTAGCTCTGATCGCAACTGTGCTGTATGCAGTATCTCTACTGAGCAGGGTAACAGCCTGGGCTGGAGTGTGGCCACTGAGCTAAGCTGATGAAGGTATTCCTTCAAATGTATCTCAGGAAGGTAGACCAGGAGCAGCTGACACTTGTGTAGAATGGACAACACTCTACATGGACAGTCTTCCCCTAGGGCTACATTGACTCCTCTACACTCTGTCGTAGCAGTTTGGACCATCTGGACGTTCCACAAGAACGGCACATTGGTCAACCACATTAATGACTTCCTGTTAATCAGTAAGTGATGAGTAAGACGTGGCAAGTACCTTGGAGGTCTCTATAAGACAAAAGCACTCCAGAGGATGGGCGATAAAACCCACGAAGATGCAGGGTCCTGCCACATCAGTTGTAATGGGTTCTGGGAAAGGCCAGGGCATCCTCACCACTCAGACAAAAGCACAACACCTGGAAAGCCTCTTCAGGTTCTGGAGTGAGCAAATTCAGCTAATCATCCATTAGGATTTAGCATTTCCTAGTGAATGCTTTTTCTATTTTGTAAACCACTGGGTAAATGAGTTTTATTTTTCAGAAATGTTTCTTGACAAATGATGAAGCATGCACTAAATATATTTTCTTCTTTATTGCTAGAGAGATAACACTTCAGTGACTTCATTATTTTTTCCTGACTCTGACGAACACCAGAATGAGAGAGAGGTGGCAGAAACCATATGTTCATATTCATGTCGGGCCACAAAACGAAAAGTATTGTACAGTCTGTAAACAGATCTGGTGTGATGTGACATTTTGTAGGAGAATCCCATCAATTTAAAGTATAAAATACAGAAAGTGTGTTCTGCTTTATAAACTCCTTTTATTCTTAACATGTTCAGAAAAATGGATATGGAATTGGTGCAATTCTGTGACTGCTTTTTGTGTCAGATTACATCTTGATGAAAAAACAATGACATACTCTTTTCCCTATCTCAAAGAAAAGTATTTTCCTTTAAGGTGTTTTTCCTTTGGAAAATTTTTCAATTGTACATTTTATTTCCCTAAGAGTTGTATTTTTCCCAAGGAAAATGTTGTGGCTATAATTATGTTTGATGTATCTGTACTACATTTTTCATTATTTGCAGTAGATCTTATTTAGTTATATTTTTCTTAAGAGAATAATGCTCCAAACCAATTTCTAAGTGACACAGAAGACTGCCAACTTTGAATGAGGCCAAGAAGTGCCATGCAGCAAATTCTGGTTACCGTACACATGGTTACAGTTTAAGCCCTGGCAGACCCTATGGCATTAGGGCAAATCTAAGGGGGAAAAAAATGCTGCTTGGAGTTTATGGCAAACCTTAGTAGGAGAACCACAATGTATATCCCTGCAGCAGATCTGCTCCAGTTGAAGGGGATGGGAATACCTAAGGTGCCGTGGAACCCACCCATTTTGGGAACCACTGAGTAAGATGTTCTCAAGGCTCCCTCCAGCTCAGATGTTCTATGGATCCTTCTTAGTGTGGGTTTGCTCAAGCCCAGGCAACCTGGT
Source organism: Phocoena phocoena (assembly GCF_963924675.1). Lineage (NCBI taxonomy): Eukaryota > Metazoa > Chordata > Mammalia > Artiodactyla > Phocoenidae > Phocoena > Phocoena phocoena. Next base: position 66,797,461 of record NC_089235.1, on the reverse strand, counting down.
CTTATTTATTTGGGGGCCAATTCTGCCTGCGACTTGCCCACATGCCTTGCCAACAGCAGCCCAGGAAAAAGCTCTCTATTACTCTCACCCTGAAGTTCTGGCTCCGAACGGGCTGAGAACGCCAGCCAGGGGCATTGCCAATGTTTCTAGTCTGAGTAAGAACTGTGCATCTTTTCCGTGACTCTGCCCTCCGCTTTGGCTGGAGAAACCTAACTTGCTCCTTCTTGCATGAGGCTGTGGTGTGTGTGTGCGAGTCCCAGGCAGCAGCATAGTTGCCTTGCCCTAAACCTTCCTTTCTCTGAGGGTGGAGGAAGACCTTGTGTGGGGCACCTTTACTGACCACAGTAGCCCACGCCCCTTCACTTGCCAACAGAACCCAGCTGAAGGAGAGGGACCATCATGGCTTCCCTTCCCCTCTCTGGGCCTCAGTTTCCTCATCTATAAAATTAGGGGGCTGGATCAGGTGACATCTAAGGAGACTCTGCCTGCTTTGATGTTCTCTGACCCACAACTTGAAAAGGCAGAGAAAGAGCTGTCCTCTCCTCTCCTCTCTCATCTTCCGGCTCCTGTTACAACCACCTGCCCTGCATCCAATTTTGGAAACACATCAATGCCCTTGTACTTCAAGAATGGAAATAAATGAATCAACACATCCTAAAATAATAAGAGGCCTGGCTGATGGAGCAACTTCCCAGCTGGGGCAGGTGTGGGTATTAAAACAATACCACCTCCTGGATGTGAGGATTAAATGTATATAAACCCCAAAGCACCACACCAGGACACAGTGAGCATTCAGTAAATGGCAGGTGCCATTACAATATCACATAAGGAACCAAGGCTCTCCACTAGAGGGATGAGGCTCCCCTGTCTAACCCTCTGACACCCTAGTCCTCCCACACACACTCTGATAGTGACAGGGAAGTCACTACCTTACAGAGCAGCCAGGGCAGCTGGGTCAGGTACTGAGCCACATGCTTTAGAAGAGACATCCACCAACCGGCACTAATCCTGCCCTGGAGGAGCTTCGATTCCAGAGATGAGTCACGAATCCAGTTATTACACAGAGGGGTGGTGTCCTACGCAGAGTGAAAACAACAGGGCTGGAGTTTCAGATGTGAGCTGTTTTTTCCAAGTGGGGAGGTCAGGGTGGCTCCTGAGGGCAGGGTCCATGTTTACCTTGCCCCACAAGCGAGCTCCAGACCCCAATACAGCTCTTGGCATATAAGAAGTGCCTTACGAATATTTATACATTAAATCATTGAATGCATCAGAAAGAAGATGGCCTGGGAGGATCCAGATATGCAGGGATGGACAGAGGGGGAACATTCTAGGCAAAGGATTCCAAGAGGAGTCACTTCCAGGGAGGTCTAGGATAGTGTTTCATTTAGTGACATCCAAACTCGTTCCAGGGAAACCAGAACCAACCGCCTTACCATCCCCTTATCCCCAAAGCCCTGTATTGACCCACAAAATCTGAAGAAGGAAAGTAGGAGTCTGGATGTGGGAACCTGGTTTCCAGTCCTTAGATCTCTCACCTACAATCCTGGTGACCTGGGGCAAGTCACTTCCTGTCAGCCTCTCAAAGGAAAGGTGTCGGACAAGTTAATCTCTAAAATCATTTCCAAGTCTACAAGTTCTTTTTTCCATAAGTATAGTTATATTATTGAAGTATAGTTGAAGTACGGTTGATTTACAATGTGTTAGTTTCTGCTGTATAGCGAAGTGATTCAGTTATACATATATACACATTCCTTTTTATATTCTTTTCCATTACGTTTTATCACAGGATATTGAATACGGTTCCTGTGCTATACAGTAGGACCTTGTTGTTTATCCATTCTATATGTAATAGTTTGCATCTGTCTCTATACCCCTTTTTATTCTTCCCTCTCCCCTCCAACTACCTGGGGCAACCTGTTGTGTGCTGCTATTGTCATTTTTCTGGATGTTTGGTCCATCACCGTGGGCCACAGAGAGCTGGCGAGGTACAAGGCGTTCTGGTTACTATTGCTATGAAATAAATTACCCCAACACTCAGTGGTGTAAAAGAACCGTCATTTTCTCTTGCTCATGATTTTGTGGGTTGAGAACCCAGCAATGGCTTGACTGGGCGGTTCTTGTTTCAGGTCCCTTATGAGAGTGGAGTCAATGCCGGCTAGGGTTACAGTCATCTGAAGGCTTGGTGGGGTTGGACATCCCGGGTTGCTCAGTCACATCCAGACTCAGTCCAAGATGGCTGGTGGTCGAGGCTGGTTTTGGGCTAGGTGCACAGATGTGCCTCTCTAGCGTGGCAGTCTCAGATTTTTTACATACCAGCTGGCTTCCTCCAGAGCATGTGACCCAAGAGAACCAGGCAGAAGCTCCATGGGCTTTTATGATCTAGCCTTGGAAATCACGTGGCAAAACCCCTACTGCATTCTACTGCTTACAAGTGAGTCACTAAGGCTAGCTCAGATTTAAGATATGGGGCAGGGAGGTCTTCCCTGGTGGCGCAGTGGTTGAGAGTCCGCCTGCCGATGCAGCGGACACAGGTTTGTGCCCCGGTCCGGGAAGATCCCACAGGCTGCAGAGCGGCTGGGCCTGTGAGCCATGGCCGCTGAGCCTGCGCGTCCGGAGCCTGTGCTCCTCAACGGGAGAGGCCACAACAGTGAGAGGCCCGTGTACCGCAAAAAAAAAAAAAAAAAAAAAAAGGTATGGGGCAGGGAGAAACATAAACCTCACCTCTCAATGGGATGTATATCAATGAGTTTGCAGACTTGTCTTTAAATTGCCACACAAGGTATCAGCCTGGCCCTCAGTAGAACACTGATGTACCATGTATGGCCTTGGCTTTCCCTGTTCACCCCATGTCCACAGCCTCAGGGCCCTCATACTATCCTGAGATATGTCCCCTACTTTACCAGGTCTTAGGTCTTTCTTCTCTCTAATCAAATCTTGCCTTTTGTTATGGACTGAATGTTTATGTTTCCCCTAAAATTCACATGTTGAAGTCCTAATCCCCAATGTAATGGTATTTGGAGGTGAGACCTTGGGGAGGTGAGTAGGTTCACATGAAGTCATGAGGCCTCCCCGATGAGATTAGTGTGCTCATAAGAAGAGTTGAAGAAACCAAAGCTCTCTCTCTTCCTGCCGTGTGAGGACACGGTGAGAGGGCCACCATCGGCAAGCCAGGAGGAGAGCCCCCACCAGACCCCAAATCTGCCAGCACCTTGATCTTGGACTTCCAGCCTCCAGAACTGTGAGCAGTTAAGTGTCTATTGCTTAAGTCACCCAGTCTATGGTATTTTGTTATGGTCGCCTGAGCAGACTAACACGCCTGCCCTATGTCCCATTCCCTCAGGATCCTAGTCTATGCAAGATCCCAAGGGACTCTAATAGACTAACTGAACCCCATTAAACCTGCTCATCTCTAGAAGGCCTCCCACTAAGTGACCCAAAGAAGGCAATTTCAGACACTGTGGCAGGTGAGAAAATGAGGCATGTATTTTGAATCCAAATGGGTTTATGATGTCTACTAAGGCCCTATATTTGGCGCACATCATGACACAAAAAACTCATGAGATCAGCAGGCTACACGTGGGGAAGTGTATCTGCGGCTACCAATTTCTAATTTCTTTCTAAACCTGAACCTGGTCGTCAGGCAGAACATCTGTCCAGACTTGAGCTGAGCCCCGCAGTGAGACAGCGCCATCTCCACCGGCTGACCTCCAAATTAGCAATCATTGCATCTCTACCTGCTACCTGATATTAGACTAGTAACCCAGTTGGTTAAGCCAAGTCAAAAGAAACGAATTAGGACTGAAACAATAATCTAGGAGAGCATTTAAAGGATTGGAATAGGGTAGATAATAAATAAAAGAATGAAATGTAATGTGTGGAATAGAATGAACTGGAAGGGAAAGTGCTCCCTTCTCAGGTCTTCATTTCTTTTCTTTTTCTAGAACTTTCTATAACCTTATGACAGCTTTCTCATTTCATTCAGGTCTCTGCTCAGATGTCACCTTCTCTGACCACCCATCACTCTCACACCCTCTTCCCTAATTTTTTTTAAATCTCCATCTGTAAATAGCCTCTATTTATTGGCTTGTTTCCCTTTCTAATTCCAGGAGAGCAGGAATCTCATCCTTTCCTGCTTCCTGCTGTTGTCTGCCCTTCCTAGTCTCGTATCAGGTATACGGTAGGCCTCCCATAAATAATTTTTGTATGATTGAATCATTCAACCAATCAATCTCATTGGAATGTATTCAAGTAGAATGGCTCACAATAAAATAAAGTGGAGTGGAGTGCAACATAAAAGGGAAAAAATGGAATGGAGTGAGATGGGGCAGGGTGGGGTGGGATGGGGCAGGTAGTTCAAGATGAAAGGAAGCAGAAAAAAAAATCAATTCAGAGCAGCAGATGGACTGGAACAGTGGCTTTTCAACCCTCAATGTACGTTGGAACCACCCGGGGAGCTTTTAAACCATACAATGCCTGAACCTACCCATGGCCATTCAGACTCAATTGGTCTGGCATGGGGCCCAAGCGCCATTATTTTTTAAAGCTTTTCATGTGATTCAAATCTGCATCCAAGGGTGAGAACCATTCTAGTAGGACATTCTAGTTACAGAAATTAGGTTAACCTCAAGCCCAGCTGTCAAGCTTATGCACACAAGAGTCACAAACCAGAACCTCAGATCCTACAAACAGCATGTCTGTAAGGGAAACATGTCCACCAGCAACAACCACAGAAGAAAACCTCTCGAATTTTCAGCTATTGCCCCATAAATATTGCGTGCTGTTCGGACAAACGTATGAGTGAAAACTCTCATCTGAACCTCAACGGTTGACTCTGCCGTGGGGCCAGGCGGACTGCTGAAGTATCTCCAGGCTCTTCTCTGCGCAGTATGGACTGGGCACTCTGCGAAGTTGTTCCATCTTTGCAGAGAGATAAATGGGGTCACCCTGGAACTCCAGTCTTCTCTAAGGCAGACTCTCCCCCTTGTCTTTCTCCCACTATCCAGCTAATCACAAAGTGCCCCTCTGCTTTGGACAAAACCAAGCAGAATTATAAAGGAACCCCAAAGTCTGACTTCCACAGTCTTCCTGACTTCAGATTTTTTTTTTATTCAATGTATTTAAACTAAAAAAAAAAAAAAACAGTTTACCCATCTCTCTCACCGCCCACCTCTTGCAACCCCCAATCTGTTCTCTGTGTCTTTGAGCTTTGTTTGTTTGGGATTTTGTTTATTTGTTTTTTAGATACATATAACAGAGATCATTCAGTATTTGTCTTTCTTTGTCTGACTTATTTCACTTACAATGCCCTCAAGGTTCATCCACGGTGTCACAAATGGCAAAATTTCATTCTTTTTATGGCTAATATTCCATTTTGTGTGTGTGTGTGTGTGTGTGTGTGTGTGTGTGTGTGACATATTCTCTATCCACTTATCCATCAATGGACACTTTGTTTTCATATCTTGGCTATTGTAAATAATGCTGCAACGAACATGGGGGTGCATATATCTTTTAAAATTAGTATTTTTATTTTCTTCAGGTAAATACCCAGAAGTAGAATTGCTGGATCATATGGTAGTTCTATTTTTAATTTTTCTAGGAACCTCCATATTGTTTTCCATAGTAGTTACACCAGTTTACATTCCCATCAATGGTGTACTATGGTTCCCTTTTCTCTATATCCTCGCCAACACTTATTTCTTGTCTTCTTTTCTTTTTAATATTTATTTATTTATTTGGCTGTACTGGGTCTTAGTTGCAGCACACAGGATCTTCATTGCCTCGTGTGAGATCTTCATTGTGGCGTGCAGGATCTTTTAGTTGCAGCATGTGGGCTCTTAGTTGCAGCATGCAGTATCTAGTTCCCTGACCACGGATCAAACCTGGGCCCCCTGCATTGGGAGCATGAAGTCTTAACCACTGGACCACCAGGGAACTCCCTCTTGTCTTCTTGATAATAGCTGTTCTAATAGATGCGAGGTGATAACTCACTGTGGTTCCGATTTGCATTTCCCTGATGATTAGTGATGTTGAGCATCTTTTCAAGTATCTGTTGGCCATCGTATGTCTTCTTTGGGAAAATGTCTATTCAGGGCCTCTATTTTTTAATCAGATTGTTTGGGGTTTTGCTACTTAATTGTATGAGTTCTTTATATATTTTGCATACTCGGCCCTTATCAGACATATGATTTGCAATTACTGTCTCCCATTCCATAGGCTGCCTTTTCATTTTGCTGATGATTTCCTTTGTTGTGCAGAAGCTTTTAAGTTGATGTAGTCCTACTTGTTATTTTTGTTTTTGTTGCTTTTGCTTTTATGTCAGACACAAACAATTATCACCAAGACCTATTTCAAAGGATCTTACCCCCATGTTTTCTTCTAGGAATTTTATGGTTTCAGGTCTTACATTCAAGTCTTTAATCCATTTTGAGTTAATTTTTGTATATGGTGTAAGATAGTGATCCAGTTTCATTCTTTTGCATGTGGCCGTCCAATTTTCCCAAAACCACTTATTGAAAAGACTGTCCTTTCCCCATTGTATATTTTTGGTTCCCATGTCAAAAATTTATTGGCCATATATGCGTGGGTTTATTCCTGTGCTCTCTGTTCCGTTCCATGGATCTATGTATCTGTTTTTATGTTAATTACCATACTCTTTTAGTTACTATAGCTTTGTAATATAGTTTGAGATCGGGGCATTATGCTTCCAGCTTTGTTCTTCTTTCTCAAGATTGCTTTGACTATTCAGGGTTTTATGTGGTTCCATACAAAGTTTAGGATTGTTTGTTCCTAACTTCAGGTTTTCTTCTCTCCAATGCACCTCCCAGGTTTTATCAAAATTCACTTCAGCTCTCTGGAAAGAAAGTAATGATGATAATGAATGACAACTACACTTTCTTGAGCTCTGGCTATAATTAATTTATGATAACGTGCTCTGATAATCACTTTATATAATGATACCTAGCACTTACTGAGAACTCATTATGTACCAGACATCCTTCTTTCAATTTTACATATATTAGCTTATTTATTATATCAGTTATGAGGAAGATGCTATTATTATATCATCCCCATTTATAGGTGAGGAAACTGGGGCACAGAACAGTTAAGTCACCTGCCTAAGGACACACGGTAGCAGAGCAAGGACTTAAACCCCCTGCTGTAGAGTCCAAGTTCTTAGCATCTACGTCCTGTTGCCTCATGCAATCCTCATGTGTCCTTATTAACCGTCTTTCCAGGCAGATATTATTTCCTGATTTTACAAATGAGAAAGATGAGGCTCAGCTATGTCTGGGCACATGCACCAAGTCGCCATATTGGAATTGGACCTCAAACCCAGTATTGTCTAACTCTAAAGTGTGAGGCCCCAACCAGCACACATCTCTGCCCCTCAGCTCACACTCCTCTGAGCTTGGGGGAGCAGGGAGGGCCTCCCCATCTCCTGACAGGAATGGTTTGAGCCTTCTCTTCATGGTCAAGAACTTCTCACATGGGCCACCCAGTCAAGGGGAGGCCTCTGGGGTTTCCGGATCCAAAGCCTGTGTGTCGCCATCAAGCAGCTACACTAGTGACACCTCCTCGGATTTCTTCCAGTCTTCAACTCCTTGGTAAGTGCAAGAGACTTTGTTCCATGATGGAGTGCCGCTAGATTCCAGTGGTGGGCTCAGGTGGGCGAGGGATGCCTTTTGAGTCATGGAGGAAACCACAGACTTGGGTCCCTGCAGCCCCCGCTCCCATGACCCAGAGGTCACACCCCTACACTTTGGAAATGTGTAATTCGCACCCTCATCCTCTTCCCACAGACGTGGTGTTCGGGGCTGCTGATTCATTTTGAGAAGCTCCGCTTTCCACAGCTTCATGAGGAAGGATTGTCCCCACCACCGGAGCCATGTGTGTTTGCTATGATTCATCAGATCGTCTGCAATCGCCTCAGAAATAGCCCTTACGCAATCCAGGAGCCTCTGGGAGCCTCGGCACAGGGGCTTCCCCTCTTAGTCACCCTCTGGGCCTCAGTCCACTTCCACGCAGCCACGGGAACACGGAGGGGCAGGCACATGCCCAAAAGAGGAACTTGAGAAACTAGCAGGCTGGGTGAAGGCCACCCCCCATTGCTGGCCACGGCAGTGAGGCAAGATTGCAGCTGTGCGGCTCTGTTGAAGTGAAATCTGCACCGTAAACAAAATCTCCCGAGGCCGAGGGTGGCCGCTGCCCTGTGCCCTCTGGTCTTGGGGTCTGTGGATAGGAAGAAGGACCTGACACGGCTGATCTTCTCTTCCTGCACATCAGGATGTCTGACGGGGGAGGCAGGCTGCTGGCCGAGGCTGAATCTGGTCTGAGCCTAAGGAGGACGCCAAAAGAGACAGAAGGGAGGGAGGTGGCCCCGGCAGGAGCTCCTCCTGCAGGCCCTGAAGCCCTTTGGGTCCAGTGGGTTTTTGATTCTGGCTGCCCAGAGAATCACCTGGGGTGGGGGGTGGGGGCAGTTGTAATAAACACGGATGCTCAGGCCCCATCTCCAGAGATGCTGGGTAGGGCCTGGGCATCGGTGCTTTTGAAAACCAGACATTTTAGAGTTGAAAACTACTTGCCGAGTCCAAGCCCTCACTTTGCACATGAGGAGTCGCTGGACTTGAACTTTCCCTTGGCCTACAAAGCCCTCCGTGATCTGGCCTCCCCGTGTCCTCCTCACCTCTCCTGAGTCCTCTCACTTTACCTCCTCTCTCTCCCTCTTTCTCTCCTAATCTCCTCCGCCTCTCTTCCTCCCTCTCCCTGACTCTCTCCTCTCTCTTTCTCTCACCTCTGGGCCTTTGCACTGCCTGTTACCCCTACCTTTAACCCAATCCCTCAGGATTCTAAGTCAGAATCAGTGCCTTGGTGCCTCTCCATTTTCTCGCTTCGCTTTATCTTCCTTCATGGCACAACCTGACCTTATGTCTGTATTTGTTTATCCCTTTATCCTCGATTAGAATGTGGTCCAAGAAGGGGCGGGGCTTCCTGCTGTACCCCCAGCAATAGCAGAGGGACTGGAACACAGCAACTGCTCAATAAAAATATTTGCTGAACAGATGGACAACCCCGGTGTGGTGTTCACACCGACACCAAGGCCCCCGACCCCCACCAGAGCAGCGCATCATCTGCCAAGCCCTGGGGTCACATGTTTCTCTTCAAGAACTAGCTCACGAACGTGCACAAAGCAAGCTCAGAACCCAGACCATTTCTCTGTACAAACAGTATCTCCAAGGCTCGCCCACAGAGGACAAAGGGCTGCTTCGTAACCAGCATACCAGGACAACCACAGCTAGAAAATAGTTGTCTTGGCCCAGAAGCCTCTTAGGAGGCCCTTCCAATGATGTTCACACTGATCAAATGTGTTCAGACTCCCATGGGGAACTGGCCTTCACAATTTACTGGCCCCAACCTCTTGAACTTCTGCCACCATCTTGTTTTCAACCAATCATAACTTGTGTATGTACAGCTGTTTTTCAGTCACAAAATGATTGCACAGATATGCTCGATCCTCACAGCAAATCTGGGAGCTGAGTGCTACTGCCTTTCATCTTCCAGATGAAGCCCCTGGGTCCCAGAGAAGTCAAGTCACTGGCCCAAGATCACACAGCAAAGGCACAACCAAGATCAGACTCAAAGCCAAGTCTTGGCAAAGGCCAGTCCTCTGCTGGGGCCTCCACCCAGCCCCACTCCACACCAAATGTGATTTATCACCCACCTCGAAACCAAGCTTTGCTCTGGATCATGTTTGGCTGCTGGCAGAAATCTCCCCCTCCTGGAAGATGAAAGGTTTGCCACGTTCGAGGAGATACAAAAGATCGGGGCTCAGCTTCCGAAAGGCAGTCCAGAGGAGAGACTGACAATGCTGTAAGCGATACCACCTATTTCGGCTTGTGTTCCTCCAAAACAGAGCCTCAGACGAGGACAAAGGTAAGCGCAGTTTATTTAGGAGGTAGCCCCAAGACGCCAGAATGAGAGGTGAGGGGAATGAATCAGAAAAGGAGGAAAAGTCAATACAAACATGTGATTTCAAAGTGGCCCGGGTAGGCACAGGAACCAGAGTCTTCTGGGACCTCTGACCTCTGGGCTGCCCCTGCACCAGGGGAGCTGAGTGGGAGACTCCAACTGGGGCCAAGAGAGAAAGCAGAGAGTCACGTGTCCAGTGCCTGAGATGGGAGGCTGTGAGTAAGAGTCAGAACTCACATGGAACTGTCCACCCACCACAGATGCCGGTAAAACCAGAGGCAGTCGGCTGGGATGTGCTCAGGGCACAGAAGCCCCTCCAGTGACATCTTTGGAATATGTCCACAGTCTCCCCTGGTGACAACTTTGAAAATAGTCCAAGTGTGTTTATTTGAAAGAAAAAGTTGGTCACGCCTCCCATCCGGTTCTGACCATCAGAGTCACGACAATGCATGTCAACAGTTTCTCAGTGACTTTCTACACTAATAGCTGAAGTAAGGCCCTCCACCAGCCCACAGCATCCCAGAGGGCTTATGTGTCCCTTTTCTTTGGTCTCCAGCACCTGTCAGCCTCTCTAAAGCTCTACCAGGTACCAGGTCCTCCCAGGCTGAACCCCAGCTTCTATCGCCATCGGGGTCCTTCTTCCCACAAGAGGTCCTCCCCAAGCGTCCGCAGCTCAGGCCCTGTGAATGGGATGCTCTCGAGGCCTGACCTTTCACCTGGCCTCCTACTGTGCAGATAGGGACACTTAGTGGAAGTGACCAGCCCAAAGCCTTCTGCAAGTTAGGGGCATCGGGTCCCATAACCTTTTGTGCATAGACCCAGGACTGGCCAACCATTTGCAGGGTCCCTTGTTCAAAAATTATTAAGAATTTCAAGGATGGTGACAGCAGGACCAATTAAACCAAGGGCAGGGTCCCTGTGAGTGCAGGGTCCTGTGTGATCACAAAAGTCACACAAGCTTGAAGCCAACCCTGTGTAGAAGCCACCTCTCCCAAAGAGGCAGGGCGGGCTGCTTCCAAAACAACTGCTTTCCAGCTAAATAAGCCTGGATTGAAATCCCAGCTTTGCTTTTCACCTGCTGTGCAACTCATACGAAATGTTTCATCCCTCTGGCCTCAGTTTCCTCACTGTAGAATGGGGATGAGATGTAAAGTGTGTGGCATATGAAAGGCACTGAGCAAATGGGAGTTCTTTGCCTCCCTCCCTGCCTCCCTCCTCCACATCAGTTTCTTCCCCTTCAGGCTAGAAGAACCAGGACACATACACCACCATCCCCACCACCACCACCATCACCACCTTGGTCATGGTCTTAGCCTCAAAGTAACAGCTGGAGAAACTTGGGGGACACTGTCCCAGCTCTACCACCGGGGGCCCGGGTCCAGTGAGGAAGAGGATCCTGGGCACCACCACCCCCATCCTCATTTTTCTCCAACCCCACCCTAGGTTGGGCTGGAGCCACTGAGTCTGGCTGTACCCCTTCCCTTTCCAAAGAAGAGCCCGACATTCCCAGGGGTGGCAATTCTTCTTTCTGACCCTCCTTTTCCCCAAAGGGAAAGGGAACAAAGGGAGGAGGCTGCAGGGAGCCTCCTCAGCTGACTCATCGTGGCACCATGGGCAGGTCACAAATGATAATCCCGGCCTCGGCTTTTCCGTCTCTAAAATGGGACTAACGATGCCTGCCACTTGCTTCGGCAACAGGATGCTTGGAGAGCACTCGTTACGGCTGCACTGCCGCTGTAATTGTGCTTTAACTAAAAACACGCTGCCCTGGTGAGGCCCCAGAGGGCCCTAGGAGCTTTGGGAAAACACACTCTGATTCATCTTCAAAGCATTCTTGAGAAGTAGGTGGGAGGAAGGTCTCAGCTGATGGGGAGGGAGGAAACTGAGGCATCCCAAGAGGCAAGCACCTTTGTGACAGAGAGGGGGATGGAACGAAGGTCTGGGGGGTCCAGATGGGGAAGGTGGTGGAAGGTATTTGGCCTTAGGTGATACACACGCTCAGGTTCAAGTCTCCCCAGCAAGTCTGCTGAGAAGAAGTTAGACGGGCTTGGGCAAGGCAAGCTCTTCAGGCTTCGTCCTGAAACGCGAGGAACAACAGCTGCTTCCCGGGGTCGTAGTGAGATGAGGTGGCGTCACGTGAGTGCAAATGCCAGCACCTAGTAGGTGCTCAGGAAACGTGCACCCCGGACCGTCCTGCTTCATCCCTGAGAAATCAGTGTGATGGGTGAGGCTGCCAATCGGGTCCACACTGGACACTTTCCATGACAGTGGTTTGCTGACTTCCTCCTCTTGGTAAAATGTTACATAGTTGTTAGGCCACGTGTCACACCTCTCTGGACTGAGATAACGTGTGGTGAAGGGGGACCAGGTTCCCATCGTCCAGCTGGGGACAGTGGTCCTGCCTTCCCTGCACAGGGGAGCTGTCAGGAGGAAGGGGGATGGGAGAGAGAGCTGCATTCTTGTCACAAGCAAAGCCTGGAGGGAGGGACAAGTGTGTGTGAAGTGCCTACTTGGGTCCCCAGTACTGTGCACACCTAGCACGGCCTCTCCTGGGCTCTACCTCACAGCCTAAGTAAGATTTCCCTGTTGTTCACTTGAGAAAATGGCGGCCCAGGAGGATAAGCGACCTGCCCGAGATCACACCCTGACTGAGGGGCAGAGCCAGGGTCCAGACCGTGGTCTCGGTACCCCGCAAGCCTGTCACGACGTGTGGCCCCTGCGGCCAGAAACCCAGCTCGAGTTGGCAACGGCCTGGCACACCGTCTTGCCCAATCTCCCAGCTTTAGGCTGAGGAAACAGGTGCTCAGAGAACTCAGGGCAGCAAGTGTGGAGCAGCTGGAATCGAGGGCCTGTGCCCCGCCTGGGGTGGGGTGGCCTGGAGGCGAGCGGGTGACCCTGGGGCGCTGACCACAGGCTTCCGCCGGCCCTGACTCAGAGACCAGCATCACTGTGAGTGGGAGGTGAGGTACAGGTGGCTTCTCCAGTTAGAGCAGATCCGCCAACCGGCCAGCGAAGCACCTACTGTGTGCCAGGCCCTGGGGGCACAGAGCAGAACAGCACACACCCAGGCCCTCTGGGTGGCGGGTGACAGTAGCCCCACAGCGGGGGACACAGAGGCTCAGGGGGGTGGCTTGTCCAAGGCCATACTGGGCTTGGCGGCAGAGCTGGGGCAAGAACCCAGCCTACCCTTGGTGGAGGGAAGAGGGACTCCAGCAGTTAGGAGAGGGAACGGACCATGGCTGTGTCATTTAGTGTCCAAACAGGAACACTTCTGAGAGTAAAAGTGACGGCTATTAATAATGACACTAGGACAACGGGCGTAAACCCGGCTGTCCCAGGCAAACTGGGACACGTGGTCACACGAGCCACGAGCCTCTGATGTGAGAGGAGATTTAGTCACTGGATCGTCATGTCAGCCCTGAAAGGTGGTTGTTAGTATTACATGTCCATCTGACAGGTTCAGAAACTGAGGCTCAGGGGGGTACTAAAACCTGTTCAGAATCCCCAGGCCAACAGGCAGCTGCAAAAGAGGGTGAGCAGGTAGAATCTGGGTACCGAGAAAAGAGAGGAAACAGCAGGCGAATAGTCAGCTGGTCCGGTCACCTCCGGAGGGTTTGTGGTGGTTTCCGTCCATCGCGATTGGGCAAGCTGGGGACTCTTACAGACGTTTAATATTCCCTGCAGAGAAGGAGCCCGGGGCAGCCCAGGACAGCAGAGGGCTCCGTGGGATGGGGACGGGCAGAGGAGGGGTGTTGCACAGCCAGGAGGCCCCCCGTTCCTGGAGTTTCAGGGAAGCTAGAAGGAGCCACCGCATGCGGCTTGGCCTTGCTGGGTGGTGGCCTCTCTGGGAGGGAAGCCCTCAGGTTCCTTCTTCTTTTTTCTAAGTAGGTTCGAAAGCAGCCAGTCCAGGGTCTGAGAGGCAGGAGGGCGCCAAAGGGGAGCAGCAACCTCAGTTAGGGCAAAGAAAGGCAGTGCCCCAAACTGGATGGGACCTGGACAGAGACAGGGAGAGGTCTGCAGGCCAACCTGGGCAGAGCTGGCCAGACCCGGTCAGACCCGGCCACAGGAGGCCATGCCAGCCCCTCCCGCTACAGGGCCGTGAGGGTCCTGGGCATCTGCTGAGGCCCGTCCACAGTCCCCCCCTCAATTCTGGGGCCCGGGTTCCCTGCTCCCCTTGCTTCACCTCCCAGCCCTCTGCTTTCTAACAGGAAGTGCCTTCCTCTTTCTATGTTTCCCCCCTTGGCTGGTACCCAGCAATCCCCAGCCCAGAGTCAGGGTGACTTTCAGGAAACTGCCATTGTGAAAAAACCAAACCACTCCCAACTGGCTGTCTCTAGCCACCTGGGGTGAGGTGTCTGTGATCTGGGCAGGTGGGGCAGCCGAGCTGTCAGGAGGGCCCTGACTACCCCAGGAGTTAGAGCTTGCAGGCATTGCAGCCACCTCCCCGGACTGCCACCCTCACACACATACACACACGCACGCACACACACACACGCACACACACACACACACACACACACACGCGCGCGCGCGCGCACACAGCTGAAGGAGCTCCAGGGCAGGGTGCAAAGACTCCCTGCTGAAGTGAGATTAAGTACCAATAACAGTTTCCATTTATTCACCTGTTGAGCACTTAGGACTTGCCAGGCATTTTATATACATTGACATTAACTGAACTGCAACTCTATAAAATACGCCTCACTTGGTAGAGGGTATGTATATGTATACCCATTTTATAGATGGTAAAAATGAGGCTCCGAGACATGAACTGAGGTGCCCAAGGCCACACAGCTGGTACAAAAGCCAGCAGGCGTTCACAACTGTGAGGTCTGTTTGTATCAGCGAGAACTTCCCACCTGTGTTCAGACCCCAAGCACTCTTACACGCACCCAGCGGTGTCTTCTCTAAAGGCACAAGGATAACTTGCAGCTTTCAGATGCATTACTCCTCAGACTGTCACATTCCACACAATGTCTCTGGTCACAAAAACTGCCTTCACTTGACCTGCCAGATTTCAGGCCCTCACAAGAAACAGCCCCTCCGTGGTTTTCTGGTTCAGCCCCTCAGCTTGAGTCCAGCAGGTAGTGGACTATCTACAGGGCTGTCTACAGGACACAGGACAGCCCACCCCCTGCAACAAAGAGTTGTCTGACCCAGAATGTTGACAGAGCTCAGCTTGAGACACCCTAGATTAGAGGAAAGCAAAAAGGAAGCAAGGAGGGTGGTACGCCTGGCAGGAGAAGCAGGAAACCTGAAGTAGGGCATCAGCTATGAAAATGCAGAGATCCGTGCCAGCAGGACTGGTGATGGATTAGACGTGGGGAGAAATGGGATCAGCCTTCGAGTTCCAGTCATTCTGCTCCCATGATGCCTCTCACTTCCATTCTCTCCTTTTCACTCCCACTGCCCTCTTACATGGATGATTGCATTAGCTTCCCAACTTGTCTCTCAGCCTCCAGGGACACCCTTCTTCACTCCAAGACAATGCCAGAGTGATCTCTCTAAAGCTCAGCTTTGGTCAGGTCACACCCTCGCTCTACAACCTTCCATGGCTCCCCAAACCCAGGGAAATGAACTGACAATATGCCCGCTCGGCATCTAAGTTCTCCCCACCCTTCCTCACTCATCCCCAATTCCACATCCCTCGTGGCACACACTTTGGGTTGCTTATCCA
Organism: Phocoena phocoena; assembly: GCF_963924675.1. Taxonomy (NCBI): domain Eukaryota; kingdom Metazoa; phylum Chordata; class Mammalia; order Artiodactyla; family Phocoenidae; genus Phocoena; species Phocoena phocoena. The sequence continues at coordinate 66,781,821 of NC_089235.1, read as the reverse complement.
AAATGCATCTCCCCATCTTCCTAGCTAACAGAACCCAAATGTTGTTTGATAGTCTATTCTCTTCTAAACACATGCTTCCCTAAACTAGTCGTCTTGCAGGTAAGCAGGAGATAAAATTCTGGCCTTGGAAACATGCAGAGGAAAAGAGGAGTGGGAACTTCTAGGGAAGGTTTCTTTGCTGATCAGTAGACATTCATGTGAAGAAACAGAAACAGTCCCCCATCCTCTGCTAGACACTGTCATGTCTGTACTAGGTCCCTGAATTACCAGCAGCCCTCCTGCAGTGAAGAGCCGTGGCCAAGGCAAACCCTGTGAGATGACGGTGGCAGAACAGGGGAGGGAAAGAACAGGGGTCCCTGGCCAGGTAGTCGAGGCACCATGTTGGCCAACCTGGACTCTCCTTACTTCGGGGCTTCTTCCGTATGAAAGGACTTGAGGTTGTCTGTTGCTTATAGCCAGACATCCTGATAGAAAATCACTGACTCCAAACCCAACTCTGCCCTGGGTTCTAAATTCATACTCTGCTCTCCCACTTCTGTGCCATCATTCATGCTGTTCCCTCTGCCCATTTGCGGGAATCTTATCCTTCCCTTAAAGACCAACTCAAATGTCACCTCTGATAGGACTCCTCCCAGGAACTCGCTGACCAGAAGCCGCATCTCTGTCACCTGCCTTTGATCTGCAGCTTCACTCTAGCGCTCATCACTTTGCGCCTCTCGCTGGAGTCCTTTGCCTTCAGTCTGGGTCCCACTGCTAGACTGTAAGCTCCTAGATGGTAGAACCCATGCGTTATTTATACTAGGACATCTCTCTGCATCCTGAGGGGTATCTACCTACCACTTTCTCAGGTTCTGACAGTCCTTATTCCCAACTATATTTGTTTCCTATTTTTACTGTAACAAATCACCACAGACTTACCAGCTTAAACCAACACAAATTTATTCTATTACAATTCCGGGAGTCAGAAGTCCAAAATGGGCTTCAAGGGGCTAAACGAGCAGGATCGTGTTCCTTCCTGGAAATTCGAGGAGAGAATCCATCTGCTTGCCTTTTCCAGCTTCAAAAGCCACCTGCACTCCTTGGCCCATGGCCTGTTTATTCCTCCACCCTCAAAGCCAGTAATCGCATCAGCCCAACCTCTGCATCCATCATCACCTCTCCTTCTCTGCCTCTGACCCTCCTGCCTCCCTATTCTAAGGACACTTGTGATTATATCAGGCCCTCCGGATAATCCAGGATAATCTCCCATCTCAAGAGCCTTCACTTAATCACATCTGCAAAGTCCCTTTGCCAGGTGAGACAACATATTCACAAATTCCAGGAATTAGGATGTGGACATTTGGGAGAGGAAGTGTTACTATGTCAAATGCACCCACTAGAGGCCTTAATGAAGCCACGAGGAATTCATTAGAAGGGCAGTAGGTAAACAGCATCGTCAGGATGAGGATAGAGATCTCAGGGCCAACACAAGCTCCCAGTTATCACCCTACAAGTTTCCAATTTGACATTTCTTGGTATTTAGGCAAGTAGAGCCTCGTTAGGTGGAGGTCATAAAAGACTTGAACCAGAATTGGAAACAATAAGACAAAAGGGAGCTGAGGGACGAGAGAAAGGATGCTAAGTCCCTGGTGCTTAGACTTAAAGATTTGAGACCCATCATGTCCAGAACAGAAGTGGTCCTACCCCAGGGCTGGGTCTCAGGGGCCCCAGGAGAAGGAAGAGCCAAGACATAGAGGCTGGAAACTCGGTAGGGCCCGTGACAGTTAAAACTTACCTATCCTCCATCTCATAACCCCAAAGCCCAGCTTTCTGTTATCAAATAAATAAGGCCACCTTGAGGCATTCGTTGGCTGGTGACAAGTTATTCATACTTTGGTAGAAGTTTTCTGGTAAGTAAGGACCATAGCCCAGGGCTTCCCTGGTAGCACAGTGGTTAAGAATCTGCCTGCCAATGCAGGGGACACGGGTTCGAGCCCTGGTCCGGGAAGATCCCACATGCCGCCCAGCAACTAAGACCACGCGCCACAACTACTGAGCCTGCACTCTGGAGACTGTGAGCCACAACTACTGAGCCTGCGTGCTGCAGCTACTGAACCCTGCATGCCTAGAGCCCGTGCTCCGCAACAAGAGAAGCCACCACAATGAGAAGCCCGCGCACCGCAACAAAGAGTAGCCCCCGCTCGCCGCAACTAGAGAAAGCCCACGCACAGCAACGAAGACCCAACGCGGCCAAAAATAAATTAATTAAAAAAGAAAAGAAAAGAACCATAGCCCAAAGAAGAAATCTCATGTGGTGGAAATTCAGTACCATGACAGGCTGGTGGAAGGGTCATTTTGCTGCCCCAAGATGGCACGTGTGGTTGTGAAGCTCCACGTCAGTTGCCTCGTCAGGACTAACGTCTGGTCCCCTCTTGGCGCTCTTGGGTCTTTGGACTTCTCTGAAGCCACTTCCAGGGCTGTGTGTCCGGCAGACATGGTGGTCGCCTCCCCTGAATGGACCCCAGCAAGGGCAGGTAGCTGCACCCTGAGAAGGCCTCTCTGTCCGTTGAAAAGAGAGGGAGAGACCGTAAGTAGCAGTTTACAAAACTCAACAGTGGTTACCATCAAAATAATCAAAGGCAAAACACATTGCCTCCAGTTCCCCTTTGAAGCTATTTCACAAACTGAATTCCTTTCCTTTGACCACCTTTCCCAATCCTCACATATTTACCTTGCAGGGGAGGCTGGTACCCACCCCCCCATGGTGGTGTCCACTCAACACCTCCCCCTTGAGCACCTCCACACGACCTTCAGCTCACCTCCAGGACCAGTAGCACCTACAACAGACCACGGGTTCCAGCAAGTGAGCCGAAATTCTCACAATCACCGTCTGAGGAGGCCATTGGGCTCCCATTTTACAGATGAGAAAACTGAAGCTCCGAAAATTTAAGGCACTCGCCCAAAGTTCACAACCAGCTAATGAAGAACCGGGCTGGTGGACTTCCCTGGTGGCGCAGTGGTTGAGAGTCCACCTGCCGATGCAGGGGACGCGGGTTCGTGCCCCAGTCCGCGAAGATCCCACAAACCGCGGAGCAGCTGGGCCCGTGAGCCATGGCCGCTGCGCCTGCGCGTCTGGAGCCTGTGCTCCGCAACGGGAGGGGCCACAACAGCGTACCGGGAAAAAAAAAAAAAAAAAAAAAAAAGAACCGGGCTGGTATTGAAGTCCAGGGCTCTGTCACCACATGAGGAGTCCCCAGACTTTTGGCCTCAGGCCCTCTTTAGTGTCTTAACAATCACCGAGGCCCCCAGTGAGCTTTCATTTTTGTGGGTTCTATTTACTGATATTTGCTCCATTAGAAATTAAAATTTAAAAATTTTTCATCTTTATTAATTCACCTAAAATAACAAGAAACCCATTTCACTTTAACATAAATAATACCTTTTCATGAAAAATAACCCTATTTTCCAAAACAAGACAAGAATTACTGAGAAGGGTGGCACTGTTTTACATCTGGCAAACCTCTTTAACGCTGAGCTTAAGAGAAGACAGCTGAGCTTCCGCCTCTGCTCCTACATTCAGGATTGTGCAATACGCTGTTTGGATTAAAGTCTATAGGGAAAATCCTAGGGTCTTACAGAACCCCTGCAAGGGTCCCGAACCAGACTTTGAGAATCACCACGCTACACTGTACTACCTCATTTCTGACGCTCCAAACCCGTTTCTAAATGTGTGCTTTGCACAAAACAGATGCTTAACGTGTTTGTTGAGTGAATAAAGGAGCAAGTCCAGGGCAAAGCTGGGGGAGGAAAAGGTCGAGTCTTAGGTCAAAAGTCATCCGTGAGCTTCCATTATTGAGACTTTGCCTTCATGGGGTGGAAGGGGAGAAAGAGAGTTTGCAAAATGTTCTACGTTGGGGTTGCTGTGAAAGGTTGTATAGGTTGTGGACTCTTCAAGAGCATCTGAGAGGGTGTGTGGAGGCGGGAATCCAGCCCAGGTTCTGTTCGCCAAGCCTTGTGCCCTGTGACAGGGCTAAGGAAGGGGTGCATTTTCCTAATCTGTCCAGTGCTGCAGGGAGTGCTAGCAACAGCCCAGGACTCATCCCGTAAGTATGAGTCTCCCAAACACATCTGGGTGCAGTGAGGGACAAGCAAACCCCAAATTCTTAGAAGGGTGCCAGGAGATGCTACAGCCACCCATGGGTTGAGCCAGAGACTGGACACAAATCCTCATTTCTGTGCCTCTTACACAGCCTGGACCTGCCTTTGGACCAACCACAAACCCAGACAGCAAGGGGCCCTAGCAGGCAGCCCCATGGATTGGCACCTACTGTATATATGCCGCCCTAAACCCTGGGAAAGGAAATCAAAGAAAGGCAGCACGGTCTGCTAATCTTTACTGTATTGCGGTGGTTCTCAGTCCTGCTGGGGTAGTTTGTCCCTTGGAGGACATTTGCCAACGTCTAGAAACACGTTTAGTTGTCACAGTGGGTGGGGGTGAGAGCGCTACTGGCATTTAGCAAGTGGAGCCCAGGGATGCTACTCAGCATCTTACAATGCACAGGACAGCCCCACACAGCCAAGAATATCCAGCCCCAAATGGGAATAGGGCTGAGTTTGAGAAACCCTAGTGCAATGAAAAAACTATGGGCTCTAAACTCAAAGGTCCTAGGTTCAAATCTCAGCTCGGCCACTTTGTAATTTTGGGCAGGTAAGCGGCTTTCCTCTTGTGTAAAATGAAGGGAATAACACCTAACCTGCCAGATTGTTGTGAGGATCAAATGAGGGAGGGGGTTGCTTCAACTTGCCAAAGGAGGGCAGTGATCTCAACCTCTGATTCAACCAAGCTAGGAGTGATAGCGACAGTAACAATAACCCTTGTATCCTGTGTCTGCCACCGGCTGGCACCCTGCTGGCCTTCAGGTGAATGACATCGGTCTCTGCTTCCTTTCAGGAAGCTCAGAGCCCAGCAGTCAAGTCAAAGTTCCACAGTTGCAGCTATTTAAGTTGATATGCATGTGAACAGAGACTGGAATGTTCAAAAATAAGAGGGCTGATGGGTGGAGAGGTTTTTTTCTCTATTTTCCAAAAAAAGAAATCTTTGGTGTTATTTTTATACTGTTTTCCCATCAAAAGGAGAAAGGGGGAGGGGAAGTGAATTCAACTGGTTTTGGAAAAATAAAACATGTAAGTGATTGAATCTGAACACATGTGCCCTTCATTGTAGGCCTTAGTAGTAGCCTGGGCTTAAGTCTCATTTCCTCACACCGAATCATTTTCTAGTGTATGATTGATATTTGACTGGCTCGTTTGTAAAGTGAAGAACAGTCCTCCCCTTTATTTGTCTTCTCTGAGCACCTTCATACTGTGTAAAGCAGGACCCACCTGCAGAAGCCAAGTGCCCTCTAAGCACTGATGGGTAGCAGGTGTGTGTGGTGGGTGGGGGCAATCAGAGAAGGCTTCCTGGAGGAGGCAAGGTTTGGGCCACTTTTGTGAAAGCAGCCATCGGTGGGGAGGAGGGAAGGCGAGCTGAGAGCCAGAATGACATATGCAAAGGCTCAAGGACAAAAGCCCCAAAATGACCAGCCCTGGTGGGGGGAGGGGGAGGCCTTGGAAAGATACTCGGAGCCCCCCAACCCTCGCACCCCCGGGGCTGCTTGGCCTCCAGAGCGCTCAGGTGGAAAAGCCAGTGGGCCAGGTAGAAATGAGTCACAAAGCTTTCATCACCTCAGTGCCCTTCAGTCTCTGCCTGGCTTGCCACTGGGAAGCTGGGAGCCCACCTTCTCACACACAGTCTCCCACACCCACCTGCGCCAGGAGGCCCAGCCCCAGCTGATTCTCCACCCACCCCCATGCCCCAGGACGCCCTGGGTTTTCCTCTGCCCTCCAGGTCCCACATAAACCCCAAACTGTGGCATCCCGAACAATGAGCTTCCTTCCCCTCTCTGAGTCTCAACTTCCTCGTGTTGGGAGGAATGATGATGACATCCACGTTCTAGGGTTCCTCGATGGAACCATGAGGAAAGTGCCAGACAGCCTGCCTCACACCCACTTCTTCTCAAGAAGGGGTGCATCCAGCCCCAACTCCCATACCCCACCCCTCCCGGCTGTCTCCTCTGTGGGCCTCTGCCCTAAAGGGGCCAAACACCGCCCCCTACCCACCCCACGAGCTCCTTTGAGAGACCCTGCCTGAAACACAAACACAGAGGGACCTACGACTTAAAGCTGAATACGAGAGCAAGTTTTTGATCAAGACAGGGATGGGGGAGCCGACACTGAGCATCCCTCCCCTCCTTGCTAAACCCCACTCCCCATATACATTCACACAGGTTATAACAAAAATCCCCTTGGCCAGGCACCAACTAAGTGCTGGGTGCTGTGCTGGGCATTTACACACGGCAGTGCCCGTGTCCTGAAAGGACGAAGCAGACGCACATGGAAACCAGAGCTTAGAAAAGGCAAGCAGCTTGCCAAGAACTCCGTGACTGCATCATGTCTGAATAAAAAGGTCGTGTTCCTTCTGCTGGACCACCTTCCCAACTACCCTCTTACCTACACTGCAACCCATCCCCACAGCATTTCAGTCTCCCATTTGGGGCAGCGCTGGAGTTGGGCCGATCCACACCCACACCCGCCTCCTTTTCCCATGTCCTCCTCTAGAAGATAGGTGGGAAAACCAAATAATCAACTTCCCCATCTCCCTTGCTGTTAAGGGGTTACCACATGGCACAGTCGTGACGGGTGAAATATAAGCAGAAGTTTGCTGGGAAGTGAGGATGCATCTGGGAAAGTTTATGACTTTCCTAATAAAAAGTAAACAGCCCCAGCTGGTGTGATCTCTTGCTCCTTCCTCCTGCCTGGCCAATGGGCACGATGCCCACCTCGTAACCAGAAGGCTGAAAGTCAACACACCGAGATGGCAGAGCGCGAAGATCAAAAAAGCCTGGACCCGGATGACACCGTTGAGTTTCTGTACCACCTCTTGCCCTCCCACCTCCAGACTTCTTGTTCCGTGAGAAAAATAATCCCCTTATTATTGAAGCTGCTGAGTTGAGTTTTCTGTTACCTGTTGCCCAACACACTGTTAATACACTATTCGAGTCATAATCCTACACTCCAGCCAAAACACATATATACCCCCAAGCCCCACCCTAGCACCATCCCTTAATACTACTGACCCATATAATCACTCTCCCGCTTCCCACAATACACCAAACAGCCCACCCTAACCCCAGCACCCAGTACACGCACACACCCTTAAATCACATGCCTTTCTCCACAGGGAGCTGAACAGTTCATCCCATCATCCACTCCCCTCATCCGCCTTCCCACCATTCAGCCTGCGGTAATCACCTCTTCCCTCACCATCCCCAGCCCCCAAGCTTTATAAACTGCTTTATAAACTTCCCATCATTCAGCTGCTCTGGGAAGAAAAATGCTTTCTCCCAAAGGCCAATGGACAGTCTAATCACGTTTGTATTTTCTGAGTTAGGACAGGTTTCTTTATCTATCTGAGATCACGCACCCCTCCCGCAGAGCAGAGAAATTCTCTGTGGGGAAAAAAACAAACAAAAAAAAAATCTTTTGCCTGCTCTTTAAGAACTTTATTTCAAAACACCAGACCATGTCGATCATTTGACAAACATGGTGTTGGGCAATGCCTCCAGGGGCCAAGAGAGACTCTCAGGGAACATCCCTCCATCACGGTGAGCAACCTGAGTTGCAAAGGGCTTTGAAGTAGCTGAGTGGCTCACTCACTTTGATGGGGAACGGACGAATGGGGGAAAGAGGAGGAAGAGTCCAGACCCCCAGACACAGCACCCTGTTCTGTAAGGCCACCGCCCCGAAGACGGCAGGATTTATTACTGCCCTTGGGGTGCAATGGCAAGAGGTTGGTGGCAAGCCCACCTGCCCGCAGCATTTCACCACTGGACACCCCATCCCTTCCAATCCACATCCTGAACTTCTACCCACCTACAGCGCAGTCTTGTCACCCACCCACAGCTCTGATTGCTAAGAGAGAACTGGCCTGCAGGCACAGACCCAGGCCAGAAAGCCCCAAAGAAGGGGCCAGAGACCAGGACAGCACCAGGGCAGGATCCCTGTGCCATCGCTTCCGAGTTACATGGTCTTGGGCAAGTTACTAACTTTCTGTCTCAGCTGTGTATCACTGTAAAATCTGGATACTAATAGTATCTACCTCCTAAGACTGCTTTGCAAATTCAAAGAGATTATATAAAACACTGAGAAGAGCAGCTGGTGCATGTGGGCATTTAGGTACGGCGACAGGGGACAGGCATTCAGTGGCAGAAATGTCTCACCTCCCCCCGAGACATCTGCCTTCACCCTCCTGAAAGCTGAGATAGGCAAATGGCTGGGGAGTTGGAGATCCCGGGTTAAAAGGTCTTGCCCAGTTATATCTCAATCCATGGAATAAAGACAGAAAAAGTGTATAAATGAAAGCCGACGCCAGGATTTCTCTGAAGGACAGAGCTGTTTTTGTTTGGGGTGTGTGAGGAGGGGGGAATTATAAATACCTTGATGGGTACTTGCGAGGCAGGGTGAGCCTGGGAGGGGATTTGCAGGGGAAGACCAGTAAGAGAGAGGTGATTTGCCTTAGAAATAGTAAGACTTGGGAGCGAGCAGGGGATGGGGTGGTGGGGGACAGGGGAGAAGACGGGGCTCCTCCCTGTGAGCCCCAGAAGATCTTCAAGAACATCTCCTAAAGTTTCAAGATCTTGGGGATTTGGGGGGTACAGAGCAAAGAGATGGTCCAAGACTCACACTGAGGATGATGAGGTACAGGATGGAGGCTCCACCTGGAAGTAAGAGAAGTTGGGGGAAAGCTTTGCGTTTCCACCGGCAGAGGGAACAGAGGATTTGTAAACTGGAAGACCAAAACAGCAAGGTGTGCGCAACTGGCTCTCAGCAAGGAAAACTGCATTTGGAATTTGGAGAAACGGAGGCAGAATCCAAGGGGCTGGGGAGATGGACCATGAAGAAGCATGAAGCTTTCTTCCCCAGGGCACCCATCCTTAAAAGGACCATTCCACATCCACGTGGGATTTCCCAATCACCCTTTTTCTCTGCTCTTTGCCAGAAACCCAGGCCCCAAGGATTCCAAAAACAGAGAGATGGCCCCAAATTTGGCCTGGGGGAAGGGATCAGCCCCTTCCTGAGACCATCACCCAAAGCCATCCCTGTTGCAATGGTGGTCTCGTAACAATCGCTTACAAACCCGGTTAGGCAAGTTGCTTTTGCGTGATGGGACTATCTTGAGTAAATAGCATCCTATGTCCCCTGCCGGTCACTTGCTCAAGACATTGCTGGACATTGCATTAGAGTCACTGACACACAGAGTTTTGAAAATGAAAACAGGCCCTCTGGCTTCTGATCAGATAGCATTTAACTCATTCATGATTGCGCCAGGGTTTCCCAAGGCTCTGGGGCCATAGAATGGATATTGCTACAGCGCAGTCAGAGGTTGGTGGGGACAGTTGGAGCCTCAGGCCCCTACAGGATGAGGCTTCCAAAGGTGAACAGGCCAGTTGGGGTCTGCATCACCTTGGCCCCAGTAGCCCCCATGTGGGCCTCCTCTGGGCTGTTTAGCATGTTGGGCTAAACCTGGGAGCCAGGTTCAAACCCCAGGGGGTTAGGGGTAAGTTTTGTTCCAGTCCATCAATTTTGGTCCCCTTATTCTGGGGACCTGTCCTGATGATAGAAATCCTGAGTTGAAAGGGGTGGATAAGATGTATCTCAGACATCTGTTGTTATGTAACAAATCAGGCCAAAACATAGCAGCTTGAAACAATGACTGATGATTTCTCACGCTTCTGCTGGTCGGCTAGACAGCTCCTCTGTTGGTTTTGTCTGGGTCCGCTGAACGGCCAGTGGAGTGGAAGGTCCAAGACGGTCTTCCTGATGGAAGAACATGAGTCTGCGAGATGGTGCTGGCTGTTGTCTGGGGAACCTCATTTCTCCTCCGTGTGGCCTCCCATCCTCCAGTCGGTGAACTGGCTGCCTTACACGGGGGTTCTCAGGGGAGCATCCCAAGGGGCGAAGGTGAAAGCCACAAAGCATCCGGATGCCTGGGCTCCAGAGCTCACACAGCCGCACTTCCGCCACGTTCTGCGGGTCAAAGCGACTCCCCCAAACCAGCTCAGGTTCAAGGAATCGCGAAATAGACTCTTCCTCTTGATGGGAGTTGCTGCAAAATCTGTTTTTCAATCTACCACAAGGTGAGAAAATATTGGGTTGGCCAAAAAGTTCACTTGGGTTTTTCCATACGATGGTACGGAAAAACCCAAATGAACTTTTTGGCCAACCCAATATAAACGGCTCCACGGAAAAGTTTCCTCACCATTAGAAAATAGTTTGGCAAAGTTATATTTTCTGAATCAAAAATCCAGATTCCCAGACTGGCAACTTTCCTCTGATCCGTGAGTGCGCATACAGAGGTAAGTCAACAGGCTCACATCAAGGGCGGCGTTTCTCTGTCCTGGCTGAACGTGAAAGTCCCTTGAGAGGCGTTTCCAAATCCCAAATTCCTGGGCCACACCTAAGACCTGCTGCATAAGAACTCATTAGGGGTGGGGCAGTGGGAGGGTTAGGCCTGGTGATCTGCATTTTCAAAAGTTCTCCCAGTGATTCTGATCCACAGTCAGGGTAAAGAACTGCCGAATTAGCTAACAAGCTTTTAGGGAAAAAAGATCAAGGAAGGAACTCTAGAAATATGGGCTATGAGCCTATCGTTTATAGAGAGGCTTCTGGTTAATCCAACCTAACAGGTCACTGCTGGGGCTACTGGACTCTAACTCGAGGGTCTGGAGTGAACAAGACTCAGCCCCTGCTCCCATGTTAGAGCCATCATGCACTGCGTGCCAAGCCCTATTCTGTAGACCTTCCAGGCATTACCTCCTTCAGTCTCCACAGCTCCATGAGGTAGGTATTGCCATAAGCCCCAGCTTACAAATTGGGGAACTGAGGCTCAGAGCAGTCGCATAATTTGAACCCAGTCACACAGCCAATAAAGAGGTAGAGTTGGAATTCTCCAGCCCACCTGGCTTCAGAGTCCACGCCCTTAACCTCTAGACCACCTGCCTCACTCAGAGCACACCATCCGGGGGGAGCACCCCGGGCAGGTAAAGGAAGGGACCAGGAGGTAGGGGGTCTCTGTTTCTCCGGTCCACTGGCCCTTTTTAAACCAGTGGCTCTCAACTCGAGCTGCACATTAGAACCACCTGGGAGGCTCTTTTACAATAGGGAGGTCCTGCCCCCAAATATTGTATTCTCTGCTCTCGGTGGTGCCCAGTTATGGAAGTTTTTGAAAAACTCCACGAGGAAATTCTAGTGCACAGCCAGAGGTGAGGTGAGGACAGATGCTCTGCAGCTGGGCTAGAATCCCTGCTTCTCAGCAGGGAGGATGGCGGCCCCAGTGTTGGTGACACTTGTGACCACCATATCTCACCAACTTCCAAGAAATCTATCAAGCTTAAGCCAAAAGGGACCCCTCCCGATCAACCAGATAGATGGTCCCAACCTTGGCCAAGCATTGGCAACAAATGGGTAGCTTGGAAATGACCCTGATGCCCCACGCAGATATTCTGACTGAGTTGGTCTGGGAAGGGGTGGGACGTCTGTGTCTTTATACCCGTCCCCCAAGTGGATTCTAATGTGTAGCTGGTTTGGAACTACTGATCCAGCCCCAGATGCTCAGTTCATAGATGAAGAAAACAAGGCTCAGAGAGAAGTGACTTGCCCAAAGTCACACAGCATGCTTGCTCCAGAGGCCAGACTAGAGCCCAAATGTCTGGCCAGCACTATTTCTATGTTGTAGCCCATAGAGTTTGCAAAAGTATTTCACATACATTACCTAGTCGGTCTATAGCTTGCCACACAGTGTTGCTTCCTGCCACCATCCTCTCATTTCACAGAAGATGAAACCAGGGCCCAGAGAAGGAAAGTGACCTGCCAAAGCCCCACAGCGACAGAAACCAGGTAAGAACTCTTATCTCAGGTCGGGGATGTGGCCGCACCTCTAGTGCCCACAGCCAGTCTCCTGCCGACCAAGCTCCACAAGCATGTGGGGTTCTCCTGAGACTCTACACCATTAGCTGAGTCTGGACAGCCCCACTCCCCGCACCCAGGACAGGCTGTGCAGGAATCTCCTGGTGGAAGTTGCCAGTCGCACTGGCAGCTCTACTCAATGATAATCCCTTACCCACTGTTCTGAGCTTCCCTATTTACAACACACGTTTGCCTCTATTGTCTCTGACGTGTATTCATGACAATCCCTATTCTACCAAAGGGCAGACTGAAGCTCAGGGAGCTTTTAAGACTTTGCCCCAGAACCAAAGCTACACCCAGACCCAGAACCAGCTCTGTGGGCTCCAAGTCCAGTGCTCTGTCCACCTGAGGCCAGTCCGTGGGGTCTGGGCATGGGACCTCCTGCTTTGTGCTTTATGGAAGTGTTTTCCGCCTGCCTGGACAGAGGGCCAGCAGAGCTTATAACCAGGGGTCAGGAGGGGGAGGGGGAAGGGGGGTGCAGGGCAGGTGCCCTGGTTTGACCAGTTCTGGTTTCTGGTTACCTGTTGCCGAAAGACAGATGTTCACCAAAGTGGTAGGTGCAGAAAGCAGACCTCACTTCTCACTTTAGATGAAGCCCAAAGCAAGCAGGTAGTTTTGACCTTCCTCCTTTCTTCTCGCCTAATCATTTGAGGATGAGGGACATCGAAGCCTGCTTTCTCCCTGTGTCCTCACTTCCCGACAGTGGCCGGACACAGGGGGTCGGGGCTTCAGGAAGGGCACAAGATGGGTGGTAATTTATTTTACTTATAAGCACTGATGTGACCCTACTCTAAGTGCTCTGAAATTAACTCATTTCAATCCTCAAAATAACCCAAGAAGAGGATACTGCTATCATCCCCACTTCAGAGATTAGGAAATAAGGTACAGAGAGGTTCACTGACTTGCCCAACGGCACACAGCTAGGAAGAAACGGAGCTGGGATTGGAACCCAAGCAGCCTGGCTCCAGAGCCATCTTAACTGACTATGGTTTACTGTGCAACGTCGGCCTGGGTTTCTGGCCTAGGACAGTCTCTCCAGGAAGCACAGCACAAAGCAGGACCTTACACCCTGCTGGCTCTTCAATCCGTACGAAGACAGCATGAGGACTCCCCATTTCCCGGGGGGTGCTGTAGAGCATGCAAGCCCACACGGATGCCCATTTCAGGCCCTGGCTGTGCCCTTCACCCTCCTCACGTGACTGCTGTGATCAGAGTCTACAACCCCAGTGGTTGGTATGATAATTCCCATTGTACAGGAAGGAGCCCTGAGGCTGGGAGAGGATATAAGTCACTTGCTCAAAGGTACAAAGTTAATAAATGGCAGAGCTTGGAGTTTGACCTTCACCTTCTGCCCCTCACTCCATCTGATGCTTTCCAAGACCCCTCGGAAGGATTCAGCGGGAACTGTGCTCACCATAATGGGAAAACTAAAGTGCAAAGTTATGTGATCGGTATGAAAGTCCAGGCCTCTTAGCTGCTGAGTGGGCCCTCTGCCACCTCCCGCTGCCACCATTGGTCTGTGAGTGTTGTTGCCATTTCAGTAACCCCATTTCTGGGATGTGGGAACACATGTTAACCTGCATGGTGTAGGGTTCAGCAAACGGCCTAACAGACACTTGGTCTTAAAGGGAACAGGTCAGGTCTTGCCTGGCAGCTAGGTTAGGGCCTGAGAGCCCTTCCTGCCCCTCTCAGGATGTCCAGAGGACCCGTTCCACCCTCCTGGGTGGATGGTGGGACTGGTCACCAAAGGAAGCGGCAGGGGGCAGAGGGCCCTGTTCTAGTGGAGGCAGAGCTTAGCAACGCCAGGCACAGGGTTCTTAGTAATCACAACAGCTAACACGGCTTGAACACTACGTGCCAGGTGTCACTCTAGGTGTGTTAAGCCTGACATGACCTGGGCTGTGGGTTCTACCGAGCACTTAGACGTCGGCTGCCCTTGGAAGCAGTGGCACCTGAGGATCACCTGTCACTGCAGCTGGCAGGGCACTTGGCTGTTTCTGGAGGGTCTGCTGGGGTCCAACCACAGCCCTGAGATCCTGGGCCCTGCCCCCCACTCACCCTTTCCCAATCTCCATTTTGCAATCAGTCCGCCTGACCCAGTAAACATCCTCAGCCTGAGGAGAACCCATCTTCCTGACCCTTTTCTATGTGTTTCAAAAAAGAGTCCAGGGGTGTGGCACAGAGGGCCCCAGCCATCCGTCGGGAGGCCAGGAGAAGGCCCCTGGGTCCTGGCCGGCCATCTGAACACCAGCCACACTGCCAGAGCATCCCGACCAGCCCCAAACCCCGCGTAGAAAAGGGAATCACTGGAGAGGAAACTGGGCAGCGGTCTTAGATAGGTATCATTGGCCATGCCTCTAGGGCACCTTAAGTGAGTAAGTGAAAAACAAATAATTCTATTGAGAAATGGGCAGAGGACTTGAAGAGATGTCTGCCCAAAGAAATCATACGAACGGTCAAGAGGGATGTGAAAAGGTTCTCACTGTTACTAATGAGGGAAATGCAAGTAAAACCACAATGAGATACAACCTCATATGTGTTAGAATGGCTCTTATGAAAAAGACACGAGATAATGGATGCTGGTGAGGGTATGGAGAAAAGGAAGCCCTCGTGCACCGTTGGTGGGAATGTAAACTGATACAGCCAGTATGGAAAACAGTATGGAGGTTCCTCAAGAAATTAAAAACAGAACTACCATAGGATCCAACAATTCCACTGCTGACTACATGTCCACTGCTGACATGAAATCATTAACTCAAAGAGATATATGCACTCCCATTTCACTGCAGTACTATTTAGAATAGACAAGGCATAGAAACAACCTAAGCGTCCATCAATGGATGAATGAATAATATATATATATTCAATGGAATATATTTAGCCATTAAAAAAGGAAATCCTTCCACTTGCCACATGGGTGAAACTTGAGGGTATTATACTACGTGAAACAAGTCTGAGAAAAACAAATACTTCATGATCTCACTCACATGTGGAATCTAAGAAAACCCAAGTCAGAAACAGAACAGACTGATGGTTGCTGGGACAGGGAGGTGGGGAAAAGAGGTGAAAGTGATCAAAAGGTACAAACTTCCAGTTAGAAGACGAATAAGTTCTGGGGATCTAATGTACAGCATGGTGACTGTAGTTAACAATATAGTACTGTACACTTGAAAGTTGCTATGAGAGAGGTAGTAAAAGTTCTTACCATAAAAAAAGGTAATTATGTGAGGTGAAGGATGTGTTTACTAACCTTATTCTGGTAAATTTCACATCAGATACAGGTATCAAACCACTGCATTGTACACCTTAAACTTACACAATGTTACATGTCAATTGTATCATAATAACAGTGGGGAAATTTTCCTTTTGAGAGAGAGAAAGAGTGTGTGTGTGTGTGTGTGTGTGTGAGAGAGAGAGAGAGAGAGAGAGAGAGAAAGTGCGTCCTGGAAGCCAAAGGAAGAAAGCATCTCCCGATGGCAGACATGGTCAGCTTCATCAAACGCTCCCAAGTGCCTTGACCCTGTGCCTCTTTTTCTGAGTCGTGTTGCTCCTGAGTCCGTTCAGATAAGCTAGTGACTCCCTTCAATTCTAAGATTCGCTTTTTGTTTTCAAATGCTAACACTGAGGGAATCAGGGTACCCCTTGCAGTCAATATTTGTCCCCACCACACACACCAACCTTGCCAATAAATAAATAAAGAGATAGATAAATAAATAAAGGCTGTTACTAAATGAAAACAGCATGTTATAATCAATGGCGGGGGAGGGATATGTTGTCATGACAACCAGGAGAGAAAGGCACTAAAAGAGAGCCAGAAAGAGATCTACCATTTATTAGACGTCTACTGTGGACAAAGAACTGTGCTTGAATTACATTTTGTCTCATCAAACAGCAAGAGAGGGAAGAATCTACAAGGGAAGGAGAAACACTTTTCCAGTTTAGCATGGTAAAGAATCAGAGCCTTATTCCTGAAAAGCAACGGGCTCTCCAGCTCAAAAAGAGGAAATGCCAAGGTCACACTGGTTTGCCCATCCCTCACCCTCACTCCCATCCCCCCAAAACACCAAGAAGTGACACTCTCACCAAATTCAGTGTTCTCTCAGAACTTGTAAAAAGCTTTTAATACATAAACACAGCAAATGCTTCCCAAAGTCATAGGTGTTCACAAAAACCAGGGGACACATTTTTAAAATAGGTGGGAGATACACCACTTGGTTTCCTGAGAGCTGTGCTTAAGACTCTTCCCAAAGTTTTGGCTTATTTCCACTTGACTAACTAAGTCACACCGACTTGCTCTTGGGCTGGGTTTGCTCAGATCTCCAAACTGCTATCTTTAAGTAGAAGACTCTCTGGGGTTGGAGCACCTACGGTGAGGGCAGAGATACAGGGAAATGGACTGGGTTTGTTTTGCCAATTTGTAGTTTTTTACTCACTGTAAAGTGAGGTCGGTAGTTTCGTGAATGACACTGATCTTTGGTTTTCTCTAACTTTTTTTTTATTTTAAAGCTCCAGCATAAGCTGGTGCGTCACTAGTCTTCACAGAACTTTATAGGTATGGCCAATTCCAGCCATAGAGAACAGGAAATAGAGCCTACACTTTTATTCTCTTCAGAGCTAGAAATAAGATCAAGCCCAGATCAATAGTGAAAACACACTTGCCCTTCTCTGGGATCAAATACCCTACAAGGACTTGTCCTTGGCAAGTTTCTTCTTTTCCCTACATCCAGGGAGCGGCATTTCCCTCCTGACCTGGGAGGTGTACCTTTTGATCATTATCAAGCCATCTGTCAGCGCCACTCTACCTGGCCCCAGAGTTTCTCCTTCCCGGAGGGCCCGTCTCTCCCTCTGCAGCCATGCCAAGATCATCCCAGAGACGCAGACTGTCGCAGAGAGCAGCTGTGGGGATCAGCCACCTCAGGAACTGGCTGGGGCACCCCAGTTTTCCCAAACAGCACATCGATGAGCACACCGAGGGCTGGGTCCCACAAGGGCTGCCTTCCCACTGCGACTCCCAGGGCCCCATCATCTCTCCCATCTCCCAGTGAAGCAATCTACATAATTAGCCACATTAATACCCAGGCTACCTGAGGCCACCTGTCTCTACCTGGGGCCCAGGTGCCTGTCACAACGAGCACGTAAATGATTATTCAGCTCCCTTCCAACCAGCTGCACAAAGATAAATGGGGTCTCACTCTGGGATGGCTGCCTAACACCCTGTTCCCCTGGGCTGGGCTCTGTCCCCAGAACAGGTTTTTCCGGAAAGCCGACCCCTGTGCACCACAAGGGTACTGTTCTGACATGGCAGCTGAAATGCCAAAACAGCCCCAGGGATTCTGGACTCTGCTTGGGCTCTGGACATTCTTTGAAAGGCCGTTTTGTTAACCAACATCTTTTGAGCATTTTTGTATGGGCAGGACACTCCCAGGGTTACTGAAATGCTCTAAGCAGGATCCTCTGACCTCTAGTTTCCTACCACTTCATAGAAGAAGTGGTAGGAAACTTTTCGTAAATCTACAAAGATAAAGTGGTGGGTGGGAAGCAGGGCTAATTTCTACATAGACTGAGCACGGAGGGAAATGCCACCCCTGAAGGTATCACGGTCCCCATTTTAAAGGCTCAGATTAGTTAAGCAGAACCAGGAAAGGGATTCTCTAATAATTCTCCACGTGACCTAAGGAGATTTACTCTCCGTCTCTGAACCTTTAATCCTGGACAAATCCAGGACTAGCTAAGTCACTTGCTTAATTCCTCTACCAGTGTCAGTGCAGGTGGGTCTGCCTCCACAGCCCAGATATTACCCAGGGCTCAGCTGGCCCTTCAAGAATGATGTGGATAGGGCTTCCCTGGTGGCGCAGTGGTTGAGAGTCCGCCTGCCGATGCAGGGGATACGGGTTCGTGCCCCGGTCCGGGAAGATCCCACATGCCGCGGAGCGGCTGGGCCCGTTAGCCATGGCCGCTGAGCCTGCGCGTCTGGAGCCGGTGCTCCGCAGTGGGAGAGGCCACAACAGTGAGAGGCCCGCATACCGCAAAAAAAAAAAAAAAAAAAAAAAAAAAAGAATGATGTGGATAAAGGTGCCCACAGCCTGCTGGCTCTGCCCCAGGGAGGGAAGGAGGGCATACAACCGTCACAAGCAGTGAGGGACCTTAAAGGGCAGATGGAGACTGGAGGGGCAGGGGGAGGGGAGAGTAAGTTTCATAGGCAACAGAAAAGGCTCAGAGGTGGAGAAACAGGCAAGGTAAATTGAGGCTAGAGGGAGAAAATGGAAGGGACTCTCAGATCTGCGGCTCTGCCAAACTCCCAGAACCTCCGTTTCCAGATTTTTCCATTCCCCAAGAGATGAAGCTGCATTGCTCAACTGTTGCGCTCAGTTTCTCATGGGTGTTCCGAGCTGTTCCCAGAGATGTTATCAACCCTGGGTGGTGGATTACCATATGAACTGACTTCGAGGTGGGAAGGGTTTGCTGGATACCTACTCATTGGTACCCAGCTGCATGCATCTCCCCTTGACCTTTTCTCTTTCAAAGCCCATTCCAAATGCTACCCACAGCATGACTGCACCCTGCAAAGCTGCATGGGGTAATAGCCTGGGTGCAAATGCAGGCTCAACCATTTAGGAGCTATGCATCCTTATGCAAGCTATAAACCTCAGTTTCCTGAGCTGTAAAATGGGGATTAACCCTAGCACCTATCACAAAGGTTCCCTGTGAGAATTAAATAAGTCTAACACGTGCACAGTCTCTAGAATAGCACATAACACACAGTAAATACCTCATCAATGTCAGCGATGGCCAGTGATTGTGTGTAGCTTTCCTTTATTCCCTCCTCTGGGAATCATTGCATCTCTGTATTAGCATAATGCCTTTGCCAGGAGGTGCCTGGGAGAGGTGTGCTGAGTAACTGATGTAACTTGGGTTGGAAAGCCTGGGACAGCATTGCACAGAGGTTCATGTGTGGGCTTCAGGTCCCACGGCCTGTGCTTGAATTCCAGCCCTGCTCCTTACAAAGAGCGACCTCAGCAAGTTACTTAACCTCAGTTTCCTCATCTGTAAAATGGAGATTAAAATAGTTCCAACCCAAAAGGATCTCTGGGCAGATAAACAAGAGAACGCCATGGAGAGTTTGTCAGAACCCTGGGACGAGGGCATGGTGAGGGCTGGCATTGCTCTAATGCACGTGAACTTGCTCTCCCAGGGCTTTGCGTCTCAGACGCAAGCTGCAGAGAACAAAATAAAGAAAGTGGCAGGTCTGGTGCTTTCTTTGTCCCCTCTCCTTCCCACTCCACAACAAAACACCTCCTTCCCTTAGTCAATCAGGTGGCCGTACAGAGGACAAAAGTCCTTGTTCTGTCAAATACCGTCTGCATGGCCTCGGGCAGGTCCCTGCATATCTTCAAAGCACAGATGCTGGTAACCACTCCACCAAATAAGTCAGTCACATCATTAGTCTACAGGGCCTTCCCTGAAAAGAGCCAGAGAAGCTCCTAGGTGTTGGCTTCTGCACAACCTTTAGTGATCACTGCTGTGTCCTGCCCTGGGCTAGATGCTGGAGATACAGAGCTACGTGGGACCTTCAAGTCCTTTCCAATCTCCTGCAGGAGGCACATGCTTAAGGAGAGAACTACACTAAAGGGTGCTGAGTGGTTGACAGGCTGAGAGCATCCTCTGAGCAAGCCACTACGCCGAGAGCTCCACAGACATGACCTCTCTCCACCTGTCGACATCTCTGTGCTGTCCATACAGTTCCTATCACAGCCATTTTACAGCTGCAGAAACTGAGACTCAGTTAGGTTACACAATATACACGGGGCCACACAGCCAATCAACGGCTCTGAGAGAGCACAGAGCGGGAGCATGAACCCAGCAGGAACAGAGGGTTTTTTGGGAGAGGGGGCTGCCTGGAGGAGGTGACGTCTGCATCTTGCAACATATGGAAGTCAGCAAAGGGGAGGGGGTTTGGGAAGAGTGGACAGTCAGGGCAGGAGGCAAGGGAACAAAGAGCTGTTCTTTGTTCACACTGTTCCCTGTGAACGGTACAAGAAGCATATGATGATGGGTGAGGCTAGAAAATAGAGGTCAGGTGACTGAAGTCTCGATTGCCAAGCTGGTAAGAATTTGGGGTTTTATCTGGAAGGCCATGAGGGCCTGTTGAAGGGTTGTAAACAAGAGAATGACATGATCAGGTTTACAATTTTGGAAGCTCTGCTCACCTGCCCTCATAAACATCCAGGCTTCCTTGAGCTCCCATCTCCAAGAGGGAGGCTGCAAAAGGTTAAGGGCACCTCGCAACCAGTACAAGGCCCATTTCCTTTATGCCACCCCGGTTTGAGCCTATTCCCTCAACTCCATGCCATGTATTGACCAAGCTACTTTATCTCTCTGAACCACAATTTCTTCATCTGCAATGTAAAGTAACAGCAGTTCTGTGGTCAGAACCTGGGATTACATCTGTGAATGCTTAGTCCAGCACCTGGCCCATGAGACAGGCTCAGTAAAGGAGTTTCCTTCCCCTTTCCTTTTCCTGAGATGCATTCTTCCTGTTCCTAAGCTGAAAATAAACAATCTCTAAACATGTTCTTTGATTGATTGATTGATTGATTGACTGATTGATTGATTGGATGTTTGATATTTTCCACAGTCAGTAGTTTTGACTATCCATGAACAACTCCGAAGGCCTCTGACATGGTAGTGACTTTGAATTTAGCTGAAGTCTGGATTAGAATTACAGAAACAATAAAGCTGGTGAGACAGGCAAATGGGTCTGATCATATCAATCAGGTGAAGACTGGGCTGCTGTAACAAGGAAGTCCAAAAATGCAATGGCTTAAATAATAGGGAGGCTTCTCTTTCATGAAACAGTCCTGAGACGAGCTGTCCAGGTCAGCAATGAGGCTATGCTCCACTTGGTCATTCAGGGACCCAGGTTCCTATGTCCTATTGTTCCACCATCCCCTAGACTAGAATATCATTGCTGTCTGCCTGATCCAAGTTGGGTCACCATCACAGCTGGGTTCCAGTTGCCAGAGTAAAGAAGAGTTTTCAAGTAACTCAAGTCTCAGACCCACAAGTGGCGCACATCACTTCCACTGGCAACCACTCAGGCCCGTGGCCACACCAAACTGCTAAGAATGCTGGGAAATGCAATCTAGCTGTCCATCTATGTGCCCAGCCACGATTCTCACAACAGGACAAATGGAAGAATGGATTTTGGAAGCCGACTCACAAACAGAATCTGCCTCCCTGGCTGACCATCGAGCATCTACAGAATACGAGACTTTGTTGTAAGTCACTATAGGTACTTTACAGATGCATTTTGTTCACCCAACACAGGGGTTTACGATCTGGGGGAGTCGATAGGCCATTAGACAGGATATTGTCTCTCCAGCTCAGCTCTAGACTTCACCACTCCCTATTTTTATAACCCAGTCCAAACTCACAATTATTTTATATTCTTGGTCCTGTGGGCATTTGAGTCTGGGGCCCCTGTCCTATAATATAAATTATAATTATTATTGAGGCTGGGATAATATTATGGAGATGTTATGACTGACATTCATACCAACCATCTTGCCCTTAGTGTGATGTTATATGCCACATCCTTTTATCCCAGTCTGCTTGCTGCTCACCAAAACCCATGTCCTTCTCTTCACCCTGGGCACACAGCTAGACTACATTTCCCAGCAGCTAGGTGTGGCTTGTGACTGAGTTCTCTCCACTGTAACATGAATAGAGGTATAACTCAGGCCTGGCCCATGAGACCTCCATGTACTCTTTAACTTCTGGTTGAATAGGTGGCTAAAATGACCCCCAGGGTGACCTTAGAAGCTACATCTGTAAGACGACAAAACCGCTGGAAGCCAGCATCCCCAGGTGACTGCATGGAGAACAGCCAGCACCAACTTGGAACCACCTTAGACTGTAATGTAACCAAAAACACTTTCTTGAACTATGACCCATTTGGGGTCTATTTGTTACAGCAGTTAGCCTAACCTGACCAATACACTCAATTTTATAAATGTACCAATGGACACACGAAGAGGTCAAGACATCTGTCCAGTGTCGCAAAGATAACATGTGGGAATGCAGGGGTTCAAACCCAGACCCACCAATTTTAAAGCCTGTGCTCAAAATAGCTTTTATGCCTCATATTTAGCCAGGTTTATTGAGGTATTAGTTACATGCAACAAAATTGATCTTTTTTAAGAGTACAGTGACTTCCCTGGCGGTACAGTGGTTAGGAGTCTGCCCGCCAACACAGGGGACATGGGTTCGATCCCTGGTCTGTAAGGATCCCACTTGCCGCAGAGCAACTAAGCCCGTGCACCGAAACTACTGAGCCTGCGCTCTAGAGCCCACAAGACACAACTACTGAGCCCGCATGCTGCAACTACTGAAGCCTGCGTGCCTAGAGCCCGTGCCCCGCAACAAGAGAAGCCACCGCAATGAGAAGCCCGCGCACCGCAACGAGGAGTAGACCCCACTCGCCACAACTAGAGAAAGCTTGCACGCAGCAACGAAGACCTTACGCAGCCAAAAAAAAAAAAAAGAGAGAGAGTATAGTTTCGTGAGTTTTGACAAATGCAGTCACGTACCCATTAACACAATCAAGATATAGAATATTTCTGTCATTCCCAGAAGGTCTCCTGGGCTTTTTGGCAGCCAATCTCCTTCTCGTCCCTCTTCCCCCAGCCCCTGACAACGGTTCACCTGATTTCTGTCTCTGTACTTTTGGAATCACATGTGTGGCCTTTGAAGTTTGGCTTCTTTCACTAAGTGTAATGATTTTCAGATCTACCCGTGTTGTTGCTTACATCAGGAGTTTATTCCTTTGCTGAGTAGTATTCCGGTGCATGGAGGTACCACTATCTGTTTGTCTATTCACCAGCTAATGAAGATCTGGGTTGTTTCCAGGTTAGGGCTGTTACGAGTACAGCTGCTGTGAATATTCACGTACAGGTATATGTGTAGACTTATACTTTCATTTCTCTAAGGACTGATGGATCAGACAGAAAGTATATGTTTACTTTCATAAGAAAGTGCCAAAGTGTTTTCCAAAGTCGTTTCCCAGATTTTTACAAAGATGGCACCAAAAGTGAAAAAAGAAGCCCTTGTTTCTACCAAAACCCAATCCAAAGCAAAGGCTTTAAGGACCAGGAAGACAGTGCTGAAATATGTCTAAAGCCACCAAAACAATGAAGAGCCATATGTCACTTACCTTCCAGCGGCCCAAGACACTGTGGCCCAGAGGCAGCCCAACTAACTAAGGAAGAGCATCCCCAGGAGAAACAAGCTTGACCATTTGCCATCATCAGGCACCCTGACCATGAAGTTGGCCAAGAAGATCAAGTTCATACTGGTGCTCATCATGGATATCAAGCTCAATAACCGTGAGACCAAACAACGCTGTAAAGAAGCTCTACTGGGCTTCCCTGGTGGTGCAGTGGTTGAGAGTCCGCCTGCCGATGCAGGGGACACGGGTTCGTGACCCGGTCCGGGAAGATCCCACATGTCACGGAGTGGCTGGGCCCGTGAGCCATGGCCGCTGAGCCTGTGCATCCGGAGCCTGTGCTCCGCAGCAGGAGAGGCCACAGCAGTGAGAGGCCCGCGTACAGAAAAAAAAAAAAAAAAAAAAAAAAAAAGAAGCTCTAATACCTGGGCTGGCCAAAGCCAACACTCTGACCAGGTCTCATGGTGAGAAGACAGTGTGCATTTGATCCCTCCCTACAATATTTTGGATGTTGCAAAAAAAATGGGATCATCTAAGCTGAGTCCAGTTGGCTAATTCTAAATATAGCACATTTTTTTTTTACCACCTTAAAAATAAAATGCAGTCATTCCATTTTGCATTCTTACCAGCAATGTGCAAGAATTCCAGTTGGCATTGTCAGTCTTTTTAACTTTAGTCATTCCAGTGTCTGTGTATTAGTATTTCACTTTGGTTTTTATTCACATTTCGCCGATGACAGTGCAGAGCGTCTTTTTATGGACCTACTGGCCATTTGTACATGATCTTTGGTAAAGTGTTTATTAAAAAATTTTTTGACCATTTCTTAATTAGATTGTTTGTCTTGCAAATATTTTCTCCCAGATTGTGGCTTATCATCTCATTTCCTTAATACTGTCTTTCAAAGGGCATATGTTTTCATTTTGATGAAGTAGAATTTATCATTTTTTTTCTTTTATGGTTTGTGTTTTCTGTTGTCATTTTTTTTTTTCATGATTTAAAATTGTGTTTACATCTCATCTAGAGAGCTTTCTCTGCAAGATGAAATTGGATGTTTTTAGAAGGTTAAATTTACGCATCAGATTTACTTTGGCGGGGGAGTGAGGGAGTGGCTGGGTTTTCATTTGGTATGTTGTGACTTTCTGAAATTTGTGTTTATGACGGTAACCACCACCAAATGAGAAAGAAAAAATTAGGGCAATTTGAAAAGGCAGTTCAGAAGTTTTGTGAGCACAAGACTCTCTCAGCAGAAGCCTGATTAAGGAGGTAACAGAGGAGGGAGTCTTGTTAAATGAACAGAACGCAGCAGACAAGATCCACAGGCCTGGTACCAACTATTTTAAACCTGTGGGCAGGTCTCCAACCCCCGACCTGCACTTGACGGAGAGAAAATGATTTCTACTGCTTAAGGAGGCTCCCTCCTGGAAGGGCCATTTATTCCCTCCCACGTTGGGCAGACTTTAATAAGCAAAGCACACAGCTTCTTGCGAACAGCCCAGACAGGAGGATTAACTCATTCTTTCCTCTGCAGTTACAACCAGCCAGATAATTCTGGAACAATTTGAGTCCCAGTTTAACAGGAAGGCCCGACAGTAGATAGCAGATTTCCCATGGCTCTCACAGTGTCCTGCTGGCTGTGGAGCCCACTGGAGCCTGTCCAAGGAATTTCAGGGTTGACATTACGTGGCTGCCAAGACTGCAACTGCTGACCCAGGCTAATTCGAGACAGTGTCTGTGCCTGCCGCTGTGTTATGCGTCCATTCTGCAGCCATTCCCATCAGGGCCTCATCCCAAAAGATGGCATAAAAGGTCACATGGTCTGGACTCATTGGAACTAAAAGGCCATCTGTCTAAATCTGGATTTTTAAAGAAAGAGATACACAGGGTAATGAAAAAGAGAGTGCCCGAACTTTGGTGTCAGGAGGCTTGAGTTAAAGCTGCCCTACTGGGGCTTCCCTGGTGGCACAGTGGTTGAGAATCTGCCTGCTAATGCAGGGGACACGGGTTTGAGCCCTGGTCTGGGAGGATCTCACATGCCGCAGAGCAACTAGGCCCGTGAGCCACAACTACCAAGCCTGCGCGTCTGGAGCCTGTGCTCCGCAACAAGAGAGGCCGCGATAGTGGGAGGCCCGCACACCGCGATGAAGAGTGGCCCCCGCTTGCCACAACTAGAGAAAGCCCTCGCACAGAAACGAAGACCCAGCACAGCCAAAATAAATTTTAAAATAATAATAATTTTTAAAAAAGCTGCCCTACTTACCAGCTGTGACCGAGGCACTGCATTCCACCTCCCTGGTCCCCCAGTTCCTCACCTATAAAACATGGATTGATGAAATCACAAAAGAGTACATGCAATGACAAGAAGGTGACCAGCTCAGTTAGTCCCTGGCACACAGTGAGTCCTCAATAAATGTGAGTCCCCTTGCTGTACCTTGTCTCTTCTTTCCCCTACAGACAGTTTGCAAGCAAGTCGGTGAAATAAACAGCTGGAGTTAATACTCAGCCCCTTCGAATGTAAATTGGTGCAGCCACTATGGAAAACAGTATGGGGGTTCCTTTAAAAACTAAACATAAAGCTACCATATGATCCAGCAATCCCACTCTTGGGTATGTATCCGGAAAAGATGAAAACTCCAAAAAGATGAAAATTCCAAAAAATACATGCATGCCAGGGTTCATAGCAGCATTATTTACAATAGCCAAGACATGAAAACAGCCTAAGTGTCCATCAGCAGACAACTGGTTTAAGAAAATGTGGTGTGTATACACAATGGAATACTACTCAGCCATAAAAAGAATGAAATATTGCCTTTTGCAGCAACATGGATGGACATAGAGATTATCATACTAAGTGAAGTAAGTCAGACAAAGAAAGACAAATATTATATGATATCACTTATATGTGGAATCTAAAAAAAAATGATAAAAATGAATTGATTTACAAAACAGAAACAGACTCACAGACATAGAAAATAAAGTTAAGGTTACCAAAGGGGAAAGGGAGGAGGGGGAGGGATAAATTAGGAGTGTGGGATTAACAGATACAAACTACTATATATAAAATAGATAAACAACAAGGATTTACTGTTTAACACAGGGAACAATATTCAATATCTTACAATAACCAGTAATGGGAAATAATCTGAAAAAAATATATATGTATAAATAACTGAATCACTTTTCTGTACGCCTGAAAGTAACACAGTATCGTAAACCACCTACACCTCAAAAAAAAAAAGAAAAAATACTCATCCCCTTCATAGTTGTGAACATGGACATATTACTTAACCTCTGTGTGTTTCAGCTTCCATATTGGTAAAGAGTGTTCTGAAATGGGAGACCTGGGCTGGAAATATTGATCTGGGCAACATCAACAGCGGAAGGAGAAGAAACTGTTTAGGTTGCCTGTGTTTCAAGAAGAGGAACAGGGTGAGGTCAGAACAGGGGATACACCAGCACTCGAGGGTCAGCTGGAGGATGGGGTGAAAGTTGAAGAAGACAAGAAGAATGACAAGAAGTGTCTGGGGTAATGTGGATGCCACAAAGAGCACCAGGAAGAGAAAATCTAACACATCTCCAGGGCGCTTGGCTCTCGGGAGCTTATTTATTTCAGGGAAGTGATGGTGGTGAAGGTAGTGGATTGAGGTGGTGGATATACGAGTTGAGAATGAGGGGAAAGAAAAGGAACTACAATTTAAAAGCTAAAGCCAGGAGACTGGGACTTCCCTGGTGGCGCAATGGATGGGACTTCGTGCTTCCAATGCAGGGGGCCTGGGTTCAATCCCTGGTCAGGGAACTAGATCCCACTTGCATGCCGCAACTAAGGAGCCCACATGCCGCAACTAAGGAGCCCGCCTGCAGCAACTAAGGAGCCCACCTGCTGCAGCTAAGACCCAGTGCAACCAAATTAATTAATTAACTTAAAAGAAAAAAAAAGCTAAAGCCGGTAGGGTTAAGTCATAATGTCAAGACAGGAAGAGCTTGACGCATTAAAATGTCACAGGAAGGAAAAGGAGAAGATAAGGACAGAAAGTTACAGAAAGACGTCAGGAGCCAAGAGTTTGTTGGGTGAGTGTGGGAAGCCAGCGTCCAGGCCACTGCGGTGTTTGGTGAAACCATTCATGGCGGGGGTCGGGGGGGACGCGGTGTTGGATGAACTTACACAACATTGACTCCTGAGTGATAGGGAGCAAGGTCAGGGTAGTAAACAGCCCTGGTGACCCCGTGACCTGGCACTGGCCCAAGGAGTGAGTACATACATGGGGATTCCACCTGAAGCTCCAGTCTCTAGAAGGTGCTAAGAGTGGGGGGGGGGAAGATTGGAGACTCACTGTATTTGTCCATGGGCTGCTCAGAAGGCAGAGAGGATGAAGTCCAGTCATGAGGTGGACACTATCTCCATCCCCCCTGGAATCTGAGAAACCTCATGGGCCGTCAGGTACAGCAGGGCAGGACGAGGGGCAGAGAATTTGAGATTTGAGGAGAAAGCTCAATCTTCTGGGGTTCCACAGTAGTAGTGGTTTTGACTCATATCTGTCTTGTCCTTTGCAAAGTGATTTCACTGGCATTATCTTAATTTTGGAAGAATGAGTCCCATTTCACAGAATTGGGAAATAGTTTTGGGAAAGTTCAGTGGCTTGCGCAAGAGCACAGAGTGGGGAACGGCAGGGCTGGGATGGAGACCCCTGTTTCTCTGATTTGTGGTCCAACTCTCCCCACCAGTGTGCTTCTGAAATCAACCCAACCAAACACACATTTCTTAGGCACGCTTGTGCGCTAGGCAACACATGAAGGCATTGATGCTGAATTTCATGAGTGGCAGACGTGTTAGTTGTTGCCCAATACCCACTCCACACTCCTTGCTGCTACCAAGCTCTGATTTCACTTGAGGTAACCGAGTGTCTTTGACTGGACCAAACCACACATGACAATCCTCATGCTCGGTTTCCTGCAACTTGAGGGTGGTAACATGACCCATTTCTGGCCAGTGAGGTATAAGGAGAAATCCCCCAGGTGGGGTTTCTGGGAAGATTCTACTTTCTCCCTCTCTTTTTTTTTTGGCTGTGTCATCTTAGTTCCCTGACCAGGGATTGAACCTGGGCCACAGCAGTGAGAGCACCGAGTCCTAACCACTGGACCGCCAGGGAAACTGCCCTCTACTTTCTTGAGAAGAGGGGACAGATTCAGCTGTGTCTCCCAGTCCTTCTGCTTCCCTAGTCCCCTTTCCCCTGCCTTGCTTGTAACCTGAGGCCTCAGGATGGCGACCTTGCATCCTGCAACCATAATACCACAGCAGGATGTAGAAGATGAAGAGGAGAAACAACTCAGATCTCTGGTGGCACCATCAAACAGGGGAACCAATGCCAGCATCCCCCACCTCCAAACTTCTTGCCATGTGAGGAGAAAAAAATATCTGTTTACTGCAGCCATTGGTATTGGACTTCCTATTACCTGCAGATGGATGTATTCTAATTGATGAACAGGCCCACTCAGGGAGGCAAGCCCTGAAGCCAAAATCAATAATCCAATTGGATTATGTTTATTTGTGTGTTTACTGATACCAGCTGTGATGGCTGATTTGATATGTCACCTTGATTGGACCACAGATAGTCAAACATTATTCTGGTTGTTTCTGTGAGGATGTCGTTGGATACAATTAACATTTAAATCAGTAGACTGAATAAAACAGATTGCCCTCCCTAATGCTGGTGGGCCTCGTCCAATCAGTTGAAGACCTAAATAGAACAAAACCTTGACCACTCCCCCAGTGAGAGGGAATTCCTCCTGCCTGACTGCCTTTGATCTAGGACATCGACTTTTTTTACTGCCTTCAGACTCAAACTGAAACATCAGCTTTCCTGGGTCTCCAATTTGCCAGCTGCAGATCTAGGAACTTGAGAGCTTAGATAATTATGTGAGCCAATTTCAATAACTAAATAATAGATGACAGATAGACAGATAGATAGGTGAGAGATAAATCCTATTGGCTCTGTTTCTCTGGAGGACCTTGAATAATACATCAGCTGTCTTTTATTTTCTACATACAAACTTGTATATAAATAGAGCAGTTATATTCATAATAGCCCAGAAATGGAAATAGCTCACATGTCTATCAACAGGAGGATGAACAAACAAATTATGATATATCCACACAATGGAACACTAAGCAGTAAAAGGAACCACTGCTGGTATACATAGAATCACGGAAGCATCTCAAAAGCATTGCGCCAAGTGAACAAAGCCAGGCACAGAAGACCGCATGCCGTATGGTTCCATTTATACGAAACTCTAGGAAAAGGTGAATCTGATATACAGTGGCTGTAAGCTGATCAGCGGTAGCTGGGACCAGGTACAAGGGAATGTTGCGTGATAGAAATGTGTTCCCTGTCATTATTGTAGCGGTGGTACATGGGTGTATACTTTTGTCAAACTCATCAAACTATATACTTAAGGTGGATACATTTTATTTATGTAAATTATACCTCATTTAAGTTGATAATGCAAAACAATGTTTTTTAATTTGAAGTGGGTCACGTAGATGGAGATAATCCAAATATATATAAACAAAGAAATGAAGGAAAGAAAGGCTGCATGTAAGATAAAGCCAGGGAGAGTCAATTCACAAAGTACATACACATCAATCCCTTGACCGTGTGAAGTTACAAATTAGGATTTGAGCTTCCCAGAAGCCAAAGCAAAAAGAGAAAAAGAAATACAAGCTTTCACATGTCCATAGGAGAAAAATCACAGTGTGTGTAAAATAAAATTGGACCACAGAGATATGGTGCCTTCTGAGTGTGATGGGAACACAGAGAAGGAAGTGACTAATTCTGTTTGGGAAAACCAGGAAATGCTACAGAGATGAGGGTAGGAAAAAAAAATAGCTAATGTTGACTGTTTGGGGAGTGTGGATGTGAGAGGGGTGGGACTGGGCTTCTGGATGGGAAACAATCAGCTTTACTCATTTCCTAGATGTCCTTCAACTCTGAAGTAGGGGGATCAGAGGTTTCATTCTCAGGAAGCAGGAAGAAGCCTGGGGCCTGAGCCTATGTCTCTGCAGGGCCTGAGGAAGGAACTGTTACCCCACAGCCAGGAGGGGTGTGTAATTTATTTACTCACCAGTTTGCCACAGATCCAGCCAAACGAGGTGCAGACCCCAGCTGGACCTCGTCTGGAAGGCCTTTGCCAGGTCAGCACTAACCCTTTTGCTGCTGGATTGTGAGGTGGCGGGGGTCCCTGAGGAGGGCCGGAGCCGCAAGGGAGGCAAAGGGCTCAGCAACCCATACAGAGCACTTTAGTATTTTAGCAGGCGCAGCCAGAGTCATGCCTGATTAGCACCAGCTAATGAGAATTCCTGAGCTTGGTCAACGGCCCACATTCAGGAATTTGCTATTCATGAGAAATGTCAACTTTATGAAAACCCGCCCTGTGTGTCAGCTCTTTTTCCCACATTCAGGGTTTACAGCCGATGAGAGTTGGTTTCACATGATTTGCTGATGGGGGAGAGGTTGTAATCCAGGAAACTGCTCTGGCAAATCATCCCTGAGCCAGCAGAGCCTTCTGGAACATTCTTTTTATTTTTCCCCTTAGAAACCACTTGGAAAGGGAAGTGTTGGGATTTAAGCAAGGCTAGAGTGGAAGACTTGGTGCCCAAAGGAATACTAGAGCAGACCGATGAGGCCACCAGAACCTGAATTCATTTTTCCCAGTGTACATACGAAATGGCTACCAGATTGAGAGGAATACTGGAAACTTGGCAGGAATCCCAGGGTGATGAGAACTGTTATTCAGGAGTGTGATGTTTCATGATATGACATTACTTTCTTCATTTATAGGATTGACAGTATAAAGTCCGCTCTGTATGATATGCGACCTTTCTGGCCCTGGGTACATAACGGGACTCATTTCAACAAAGCACCAGCCCCTTGGAGAGCACTGCCCCACATCTGGTCCCTTGACTTTCTCTTTTTTTTTTTTTTTTCTGGGAGTGGGGGGTGGGAGAGAATTTTAATACATTCACCAAATTAAAGGACAAGAACATACTGTAGACACAACTTAAGACAATTTAGAATCGTGAACAAAATGTGAGGTAGACTAGTGAAATTCACCAAATTTTGGTTAAGAAAATTTTACAGTAATAAAGTAACACAGGTGCCTCCTCTTCTAAAAATCACAAAAAGCATTACAGCCAAAAAAATTGAATACAACAATTCTCATTGTAATTTTAGTTTACATTCAGTATTAACCTATGTGAACTGTCACATGTGGCAAAGTTCAGCAGGTCTAGAGGTCAGTTATTATGCAGGCCTAGTGAACACATTCACACCACAATATTCTTAAGGGATGACAAGGCTCAAAGTGAAACACACCAAGGTACGTATTAACCAATCATGGTGTCCTGTGCTTGTGCAGTTTTATCCCTGCAGGAGAACGACCTAACATTCTCTAAAGACTTATACTGATAAGGTGATTTTAAAAGATCCAAACCTTAGTAAGATATGCATTGAAAAGAACAGGCAGGTCCATTTTAATTCTCCATCATTGCGGTGATGGTCTTTTGGTTTTATTCTGGCATTTCTCTTCCCCAGAGTGAAATAGTATTTAAGAGATCATAATCATTTGAATTTTCAGAGTACAGCCCCATACAGAGTATGAGGTCCCCTCAGGTCAAGTAACTACTTTAAAATTTTTTCCTTAGACTATGAAGCCATAAAGCCTGAAGAAACCCTGAGAGGCCATCTGCCCCAGGTACAACTGTTTTAGGATTATTTCAAGTATTTTATTTGCCCTATATAGTAAATATTTTTGGAATATTGCACAAATAGTGGGTTTCTTGATATCATCTGCATTAGGCCCTTTCAACAAAACAGGAACAACTGAAACACATTCATATATAAATCAGCCTGCTTCAGAACGTACCTCTTTGCCAAAAATTCTGCTGTACTAAAATTGAGTATTTTTAAAGCATCTGTAAGGCAGGTCCTCTTTCAAGGTCAGTTAAACATGGAGTTTAAAGGAATTGTTCATTTCAAGATACATTTAGGGCGTCCCTGGTGGCGCAGTGGTTGAGAGTCCACCTGCCGATGCTAGGGGACACAGGTTTGTGCCCCGGTCCGGGAAGATCCCACATGCCACAGAGCGGCTGGGCCCGTGAGCCACGGCCGCTGCACCTGCGTGTCCGGAGCCTGTGCTCCGCAACGGCAGAGGCCACAACAATGAGAGGCACGCGTACCGACCGCAAAAAAAAAAAGGCCATTTAAAGTGGGAATAAAGTGGTACATATGGGCTAATGAGAAAAACGCCCTTGACTTTCTTTTTTGCTCCTAATCTGACTTCTGAACCAACAGATAATTACCTTCATAAGGAAAACAATGCCATCCTGTGGAATTCCAGCAGGGCCTGTCCAGAGGATGTATATTCTAGGCCACAGGCTGGGAAGGGATATTTCTGAAGGTGAACTTCCTTACAGGCAGAGACCCTGGATTTTCAAGGTTTGGCATGATAACTCTGGACGGAGCCAAGCACAGGAAATACTAAAGCTCTACAAGCACTCAGAGAGAACAGGAAGGGCTGGGCTCCCACTGCCCCAGCCCCAAGCAGTGCCAGCTCTCCTCGAGGGCCCGGCCAGCCCCTGCCAAGTTCCCAAAGGACTGCGACAGCATAGAGCCAACTAAATCCTAATGACTGGGTTTGTATGGCACCCCAAGGTTTTCAAGGGCTCTCAGCTAACCTCCCACAGCCCAACAAGGAAGGTTCAGAAGGCTTTACTGAGATTGGGAAACTGAGGCCCCAGAAAAGTGCCCCGCGTCACACAGCTAGTCAACGGGGAAATCGCCTAGTTATCAATAGCTTGGTCTTTGCAGTCAGAGGAATCTCGCTGAAACCCTGGCTGGCTGCTCTCAGCTTATTACCTCACTCCCTGGAGCTGGTTTCCTCTCCTGCAATATGGCGCACGCTCCGGGATCAGGGTTCCGGGGCCACACTGCCAGGGGTCACAGCTCCACTGTGTAACAGTTGTGCGATCGTGGGCAGGTTACTTAACCTCTCTGTGCCTTGGTTTCCTCATCTATAATGTGGGGATGATACTGGTACCCACGGCACACACAACACACTGACTCTCACAAACACATGTGGGGAGAAAGAAGCCAAGCCCAAAAGGCCACAGTGTATGATTCATCATATTCGGTATTCAGATACGAGCCAGCTGCTTAATGAGTGTAGGGTTTCCCTGCGGAGTGCTGAAAATGTTTTGGAACTAGATAGAGCTGTTGGTTGCACAACCATGTGAATGTACTAAATGGCACTGGATTGTACACTTTAAGGTGGTGAATTTTGTTATATGAATTTCTCCCTAATAAAAATAATTTTTTAAATGGGTCAAACTCGTCTTCAGTGCTGCAAGTCAAAAGAGTGGTCACTTCGGGGTGAGGAGAAGATGGGAGGGGACACGAGGGAGCCTGCTGGGAAATGTCCTGTATCTTAATCTAGGTGCTGGGTGATCACAGAGGTAAAAACTGATCGAGCTCCGTGCTTGAGATGTATGCCTTTAGAGGGTTGTTGTGAAAATGAAATGAGGTCATCCGCAGGAAGCTCTTTAAACAGCCCTAGCACGAAATAAATGCTCAATAATTTGTAACTATTAGTGTGATCATCTCATACTGTTAGGAGGATTGGATGATACAGTACACACAGCTTCTTTAGTAGAGAAGCTGGCTTTTCATATGGCCCCCAAACAGAGGCAATTTTCATTAATTTTAATTTGAACCCAAACCTTCTGGCTCAAGATTCATAACATTTTGCAAAGCAGTGTGCTGCCCACTCCCGGGGGTTGTTTTGACATTAGCTTTCTGGAAAAGAGGCAAGGACTCAAGGATTAGGGGTTGGTACAACATAGCGCTGCCTCTGGATAAACTGGGTTACCTCCCCCAAGCCAGCTTGGGTACAAGGCAAACTGTTTGCCATCACACAGGCAGAACTTGGAAGGGAAATGCATCTCTCGCTCACCCAAAGCCTGATGGTGTGCAGGGAGAGACTGTCCTTGCTAACTCCTGCTTCCATCGGCCCCTGGCAAGCAGAGCCCACCCTGCTCGTTAACATGCTCATTTTATTTGCTTACTATGCTGCCCAATTTCTTTTGATTGGCAAGCTTTATACAAACCCCAAAGAATGACACCCCCCCTCCACTGGGTCACCCAGTCCCAGGTACATCCTTACTTCCCCAGGACCTGAAAGGTGTGACAGCTTTCATTCATTGTGTGTCTCTCCTTCCAAACCCAACTCTCTGCAGGCATCCGTCCTGCTAGGGCTTGGTCATCTTTTCAGCCCAAGCATAGCTCCTGGAACTTAATAACAGGAACTTAATAAATGTGTGAGGAAGGAAGGGAGAAAGTAAGGGGCTCCCTGGCTGGACAGACCTTTGAGAACAGAATGATTTCCCTACCTTCTGATCCCAAGAAGATTCATTCAGAAAGAAAACCCTGAAGCAGAAAGAGCTTGATCTCAGGAGGGAAAGGCAATGGCTTCCTGGTTCATTCTGAGTCCATTTAGAAAAAGTTATCAAGATCCAGAAATTGCAGTAATTGTTGCTTTGCAGGTGGGGAGTTGGGTGTGTGAAATTAGGTGCAAAACAATATGTGTAATTTTTTTGTTTTGTTTTCGTTTGGGGTTCAGGTTCTCTTATCTCTTATCAGCATGGTAATTTTGCGAGCATATAATGTCAACCACAACACATTTTCATCTAAACTAACTGAATTTAGATCTTAAAAATAAGTGCAACTCTTTACCTCCATGGTCTTCCTCCCGAAAACCCGTAACTGCAGACTGATCATGAGAAAAGCATCAAGCAAATCCCAATGGAGGAACATTCTACAAAGTACCAGACTGTTACTCCTCAAACCTCGTTAAAAGGTCAAACTCAAAAGGTCATCGAAAACAAAGAAGGTTTAAGAAACTATCATAGCCAAGAGGAGCCTAAGGAGACACACACACAAAAATGGAATGTGCTATCTGGTACAGGAAAAAGACATTAGATTAAAAACTAAGGAGATCTTGGGCTTCCCTGGTGGCGCAGTGGTTGAGAGTCCGCCTGCCACTGCAGGGGATACGGGTTCGTGCTCCGGTCTGGGAAGATCCCACATGTCGCGGAGCGGCTGGGCCCGTGAGCCATGGCCGCTGAGCCTGCACGTCCGGAGCCTGTGCTCTGCAACGGGAGAGGCCACAACAGTGAGAGGCCTGCGTACTGCAAAAAAAAAAAAAAAAAAAATTAGTGTCTGAAAATCCCAGCCATTTTACTAGCTCATGGTTCTGTGGTCAACAGTTTGGGCTGGAATCTTCTGCTAGTATCAGTCGGAGCTGGAGTTACTTTTGCTACTGTACGTCTCTGGCATCTGGACTGGGGCTGGATGATCTAAGATGGCCTTGTTCACAGTTGGCACAGGATGTCAGCTGGTGGGGCTCAGGGGACACAGCAGGGACAGGCCCGCATACCGCAAAAAAAAAAAAAAAAAAAAAACCTAAGGAGATCTAAATAAACTTTGGATTTTTAGTTGCTAATAATATATCAATATCGGTTCATTAATTGTACAAAAAAGAAAAGAGTCCCATTCTAATTTAAGACATTACTAATAGAGAAAACTAGTTGTAGAATATATGTGAACTCTCCATACTATCATTGCAATTTTTCTGTAACTCTAAAACTATCCTTAAAAAATGAAATTCTTTTTAAAAATTTTTCTACAGAGCATTGTCCAAAATGTCAGTAACCCAGTCCCACTCACGACTCCCCTCCAAAATGTACCTGGTCATCAAGACTTTAACACCTCAGAGACGCCACCTCTCTTGTGTTTCTTACCCCCAAAGCGTCAGACCACCATTTAAGGTTAAAGACAATTGGGGGCAGGATGGGGAAATGACCCCTGCCTGGGCTGCCCCCCATTCCAGAAATTAAAATGACTCTAATATGTTTAGCTACAAACTAACAACTTGCTTATTCCAGGTATCCAAACTTGACAATTTAGTCATTTAGAAGAGCTGTTGCCATTCTATTGCATGTCAAGCATCGAGAATTATCTATGAGAAAGACAGATAAGGTCCCTTCCCTCCTGGGGATTCTGGTTACATTCCAGGATGCATGATAGACAGCTGGGCCAGGGAGGGGATGAGGGTGTGATGGTGACCAAGAGACCCTCTGCTCAGAGTTTGCTCCAGGTGCAGTGATGTGTGGTCAGGTCCCATCTGCACCCTCTGCTCTCACCTCTCTTCAGACCAGAGAGCTGTTTAACTGAGGTTTGATACAGCCTGCAGCATTTGGGTCAGAGATTTTTCCAGCCAAGTGATTGGGGGCTTGAATAGGATGCTGAACGCAAGGAAAGGTATCTCCAGGTGGCTCCGTTACTTTTGGCAAGTCGTTAACAGCTCTTCCTTAGCCAAATACTCCTTGCATGTCCAGTGAGTGTGAGCCACTGTGCTCAGTGATGGTGATCGTGCAAGATACGTCTCAGGGAGCTCAGAGTCTAATGTGAGACACAAAACAGAAAAAGTGATGTGAGTCTGAAAACAGACTGAGAAAATACAGCACGAGGAGGGTTGGGGTATAGAGATAGAGATCTGCAAGGCTTCCCCAGGCCAGACCCCATGAATAAAGTTTTTTTTAAAAAATCAACTTTATTAAGGTGTCATTTACATAAGTAAAATAATCTGTTTTAACTGTTCTATGAGTCTGACAAATGTATACGCCTGTGTAACCACCACCACAAGCATGATCTAGAATAATTTTATCACCTTAAAAATTTCCTTTGAGGGCTTCCCTGGTGGCGCAGTGGTTGAGAGTCCGCCTGCCGGTGCAGGGGACGCGGGTTCGTGCCCCGGTCCGGGAGGATCCTGCATGCCGTGGAGCGGCTGGGCCCGTGAGCCATGGCCGCTGGGCCTGCGCGTCCGGAGCCTGTGCTCCGTAACGGGAGAGACCACAGCAGTGAGAGGCCCGCATACTGCAAAAAAAAAACAAAAAAATTTCCTTTGGGGGCTTTCCTGGTGGTGCAGTGGTTGGGGGTCCGCCTGCCGATGCAGGGGGCGCGGGTTCATGCCCCGGTCCGGGAAGATCCCACATGCCGTGGAGCGGCTGGGCCCGTGAGCCGTGGCCGCTGAGCCTACGCATCCGGAGCCTGTGCTCCACAACGGGAGAGGCCACAACGGTGAGAGGCCCGCATACCACAAAAAAAAAAAAAAAAAAAAAAAAATTTCCTTTGTTAGTTCTAGGAGTCCTTTTGCAGATTGCATAGGGTTTTCTATATAAGTGGTCATTATCTGTGAATAAAGAGCGTTCTACTTCCTTCTTTCCAAAAAAACCAAAACTTTCCTTTGTGCATCTTCGTACACAATCCCTGCCCTCTCCACCCCTAACCCCTGGAAACCACTGATGAATTTTGTTATTATAGTATTGCCTTTCCTAGAACTTCCTGGAATCATACAGTCTTTTGTTTCTGGTCCCTTTCATTTCGCCTCATGTCTCTGAGAGTCGTCCACATTGTTGTGTACGAGTACAGTCCTTCTTGTCGCTCAGCAGCACTCTATCACATGGACGTACCACAGGTGGTTTATCCATTCACCTACTGATGGACACTTGGGCTGCTTCCAGTTTGGGGCTATCCTAAGTAAAGCTGCTATTGATCTCAGTCTTAAAGGGTTAGTCTGTCAGAAAAGAATATTCTAGAAAAGAAGATCAGCAAAGGGAGGAGGAAAAAGAAAGACTGGAGAAAGAGGCAGAGGAACAGCCATGGCACCAATACTAAGGGAAGACATTGAAAAGACACGGCAGGATTTTCAGCAGAAGGATCACTTGATACAGTTTGCTGATTGGAGCCTGAAGATGACCTACGAGGACTGGAACTGGTTGTTTGTGATATGCACCAGACGTCCAGGAAGGGAGGTTTAATGAGAAGTGGGAAAAGATCTGTCTGAGTACACAGTTGGCATACAATGGTTGAAGCCATGGGTGGTGGCGAGATCACCCAGGCAAAGCACATAGAATGAGGAGTTATTTCAGGGGTCCTCTGTCTCCCCCATGGGCACAGAAGAACCTAGTACAGTGGTTAAGAACATGGACTCTGGGGCTAGACTTCTGGGCTTCAAACGCCAGCTGTGTGACATGG
The DNA here is from genome assembly GCF_963924675.1 of Phocoena phocoena. Classification (NCBI taxonomy): domain Eukaryota; kingdom Metazoa; phylum Chordata; class Mammalia; order Artiodactyla; family Phocoenidae; genus Phocoena; species Phocoena phocoena. The sequence goes on along the minus strand of NC_089235.1, from coordinate 66,743,412 downwards.
GTAAGTCACTTGGTCTCAGCTTCCTTGTCTATAAAATGGTTTAGAATACATGGGGTTGATATACGGATTAACTGAGTTCATTCATGCATAGCTCTTAGAACACCATCAGACATTTGCACATGAGAGGTGCTACTATTATTAATGTGTATTAAGGTGTTAGCTATTATTAATACAAAAAGAAGAAAAGTCCAGGGTATAGGTAGCAGGGAGACCTAAACTTGAATGCCGTCTCCATGCAAGGCAAGCCGAATGACACTGAGAAATCCAACATCTCTGAGCTGAAAATTCCTTACCTGAAAAATGAGGATAATGCTTTCTACCTCAGTAAGTTTTGGAAGGAGTAAATGAGTACCGGATCAAAAGAAGAAACCATCAAAGAATTCTCCCTACAGGGTTAATCTTTGTTCCCTCCTCTACTCCTTTATGTTCCCATGAAACACTGTTTTTCATTTCCAGCACTTCCCTCACCACCATGGTGGACTGTTTCCTGGTGTATTAGTCAGGATGGTCTAGGTTATGCTGCAGTAACAAAGAGCGCCTGATTCTCAGTGGCTTACAACAGCCCAGGTTTACTTCTCACTCACCCCATGTGTCCAGCACAGATTGGTTGCCCATCTGTTCAGCTTCACTCAGGAACTCAACTGGACAGTACATCCCATTTTGGGGACATTGCTGGTCATCATGAGAGAGAGAAAAGAAAAACACATTAAAGAAGGTTGTTGACTTTTAAAACTTCCACCTAGAAGTAATACACATTTATTCTTTTGGCATTTCATTGTTCAAAGCAAGTTAAACGACCACACGGGTGTTTAACGTGGCAATGATGTGCAATCCTACTCAAAGGTGACAGGAATACTCTATCACACCTGGGCCGCTAAACTGAGAGCCTCAGGAAGACAAGAACCAGGCACTAGTCACAGCCACACCTCCACCCTGGCATAGTGCCCTTGAGGTTTGGTGAGTTAAGACTGAGAGCGCCTCCATTTGGCCTAGGTTTACTCTGCTCCAAGGTGAAAAGCCCTCCTTCAGTCACTGCTCCTGTAGAAAGGGGAGTGAACCTGCTGTCATCAGAGGACAAAGCAGGCCCCCTTCCAGGTCACCAGAAGCCAGTGCGTTTGCTGACCAGTGAAGCAACTCCCACAGCCACCAGCTGCTCCCCAGTTTCCCAGGGGACCAAGCTCCTTTTTTATGTGGGCACGAGATAATAATTCACCACGTGCTTTACAAGCATTGTTTCATTTGGCCTTCAAAACATGCCTGTGAACCCTCTGATGCAGGCAGGTAGCAGCATCCCCAGTGGGCAGATGAGTCCATCAAGACAGTGGAAACCCTTGTGCATGGCTTCCTCCTTCCGTCTGTCCATCCTCTGGGGAGACCCCCTCTGTCCTCTGCACTGAAGCTGCCTTCAGCCAGCCCAGCGCACAGGGGTCTGACCTCCAGGCCCAGGATTCCAATGGGATTTCATGGACACCACACAGCACAGCCTTTCATGTCACACTGCTGTTCATCGTGGTCTGAGCACATGTCACAGCTCATCCATCTCCCACTCAGCGCCCGCTGCATAAGAGGCCAGGCCTGCATCTGGGTAAGTCCCCTCCCCCTGCCACCCACCCCCACCTCCCCAACCCTCATACAGACTGCAGCTATCCGTGCCCCCCGGGGTAAGGACAGAAACCTCCCATCCCCTCTCCAACCTACGATCTTGCTTCCTCTCGGGCATCCCCTTCTACCAGAGTCATCTGCCTGAACACAGGTTGCTGACATCACTCCCCTACCTCAAAGCCTCCCAGAGGTCACCAAGGTCACAGGACAAAGGCTGGACTCCCCAGCCTGGCGTGTGAACTCTCTGGGAGCCAGCCCCAGCCTACCTTTTCAATCTGACCCTCCGCCCTGCTGCCCCTGCAAATATGACACTCCTGGCTGACTTCACTTCCCCCTCCAGAGCCTGGGTTTAATATCTGCTCTATCATCTACCAGCTGTGTGACCACCGGCAAGTTATTTAACCTTTCTGACCTACCGTAAAATAACGATAATAATCGTATCTACCTCCTAGGACTGATACAAGGATTTAATGAGTTTGGATTTGCAAGGCATGACAGGTCTTGGCACAGAATAATGCTGGGTGTGCTGTTATTATTCCTACCACTGTTCTCTCCCTCCAGGGTCTTCTTCCCCAGCCCCATATCTGCAGAATACAGGCCTCTGTCTTTCAAGACCCCTCTGACATGCCACCTCCTCCACAAATGCTACCCAGACCCCCCGGAGCACCATGGTACTGTCTGCATTACTTCAATATCATAGTTATTTCTGTTCACCCTTCACCAGACATCAAGGGCCTGTAGTTAGACACTGAGGCTCCTTCCCCTCTGTGACCCCCACAGGCCCCAGAGGAGTTCTTAGTACATAATGTGGCAACATGATTAGTGAAAGTACACAGGCTCTGGGGTCTGAGAGTCTTGAGTGCACACCCTGGCTCTGACACTACTAGCTGTGCAATCTTGGGTAAATTACTTAACCTCTCTGAGCTCCAGTTTTCACCTTAGGAATGAGAATGACCATCTCGGTCTCATAGAGTTGCTGTGGGAATAAATCCGATAACCTCTGGACCCCCTGACACGGTGTCTGGCACAGAGGAGACCCTCAGTGAAGATTAGTTTCCTTTTTACCTTTAACCATGTGAATTCACATCTTCCACAGCTTGAACGTAAACACCTAGAGGGCAGGGGTCATGCCTTCATCCTATAAGATGAAGGGAGAATTTGTGAGCTCGTCCAAGATGCTCCCCAAATGTTTGAGCATCAGTCCTCTGAGTGGTCCTGAGGGAGGTCAGCAATGCAGGGACTGGGGCAGGGGCCGGTGCAAGCAGGAGGGCTGGAATGAATTTTTATTTGTCGCTAACTTTCCTCTAGGCAAAGCTTCTGCACCATACCTCCTTCTTTTTATTTTTTAATAGATAATTTTAATGTCTATATTCATTTTGAAAATTGAGTCAATAATCAAAACCTTCCAAAAAAGACATCACCAGGCCTAGACGGTTTCACCAGTAAATTACACCAAATATTAAAGGGAAGAAAGGCTACAGATCCTCCATAATTTTTCCAGAAAATAAAAGCAGAGTAACACTTCCTAATTCACTTTATGAGGCTAGTATCACCGTAAAGTTAATCAGATCAGTTTGCCGGATGGCACTGCTTAGCGTATCTATGTTCATATGATTTTTTGCCGGCTTGATCTATCAGCGACAGAGGGATGCTAATGACTCCAACCGTATTGGTCCATTTCTCTTAAATTTCTCAATATTTTCCTCGCTTCCTTCTCAAAGTGGAACGAATTACGCAGCTCCCAGGACCTTCCTGTCCCACAGTCACCTCCTGAGGCTGTGAGACACTGAGGCTCCAGAGACCAGCCGGACCCAGCAGAAGCTCTCTTCTGGCTGCAGGAGGGAGAGGGGAAGTCATCCCGTCCAGGTTCCAGCTCTGTTTGACTTGCTGAGCATGGCCGTCCCCGTAGGCTGCATTCCGTGGCCTCAGGCCAGCCTGGTGTGTAATACGCTCCAGCCACCCTCTCATTACCTAATGCCTTCCTAATCTGCAGTTTACGCAAGATGAGTGCGAATCTCTGAGAAACACTAAGAGAAACACCAGACCAGGCACTTCCCCGGCCGGCCTGCACCCTGCATTGGGGCTGGCGGTTTCATCGTGGAGATGCCTGCTTTTCGTTACCATATGGGCCACTTGGTACGGGACTTGGAGCTCCGCTTCTCACACGACGCTCCCCCCAGTCTGTACCTTCACCCCTTCTCTCTCATCACTCACATTGGACTAAAATGTCTATTGTACATGGAATGGTGGGCAAAGCCTTATAACTTTCAGTAAAGCAGATCTTTCAACCAATGGTGCTGAAACTATTGGCCGATCAATATGGAAGAAAAAAAACAAAAAAGCCTTGCCCTTTATTTCATATCATATATGAAAGTTCACTCAAAGTCTCAAGATGTATCATTGACCCAGATATAAAACCTAAAACAAGGAGCTTCCCTGGTGGCGCGGTGGTGGAGGGTCCGCCTGCCGATGCAGGGAACACGGGTTCGATCCCCGGTCCAGGAGGATCCCACATGCCGCAGAGCGGCTGGGCCCGTGAGCCATGGCCGCTGAGCCTGTGCGTCCGGAGCCCGTGCTCCGCAGCTGGAGAGGCCACAACAGTGAGAGGCCCGCATACCGCAAAAAAAAAAAAAACCTAAAACAATAAAACTTTTACAAGAAAATAAATGCGGGATAGAATCTTTGTAACATTGAGCTAGGCAAAACTTTTCTTAGAAAGTACATGAACCATAAAAGAAAAAAGTGGTAAATTGGGCTTTAAAAAAATGTAAAACTGCACCTCCTCAAAAAGCATTCTTTAAGAACATGAAAAGACAAGTTATGTTCAGGGAGGAACTATGTATTTGCAAAACATGTATTGGATAAAGAACTTGCATCTGGAATATGAAAAGAATTCCTACAACTCAACAAGAAAACAAACATCCCAACTGGAAAATAGGCAAAATACTTGACCAGATTCACCAGTTCACCAAAGAAGAGATGCAGAGGGCAAAGAAGCGCTGGAAAAGATGCCAGACCTCACTAGACATTAGGGAAGCGAAATTTAGAACCACAGCAAGCTACCACTACACGTCTACTAGGAAGGCTAAAATATGAATTAATTGATTAATTAACTAATTAACTGACAATACAAAATCTTGGTGAGGATGTGGAGCAACTGGAACACTCATACATTGCTTATGGGGATGCAAAACAGTATGGCCACTCTGAAAAGCAATTCAGTGATTTCTTACATCAAGTCAAACATATGAGCCAGCAATTCCACTTCTAGGTATTCACCCAAGAGAAATGAAAACATACATTCACACAGAGACATGTACATGAATGTTGATGGCAACTTTACTCATAATAAGCCCAAATTGGAAACAACCCAGATGTCCTTCAATTGGTGAAGGGGTAAACAATAGGTTTCCAGCCACACAATGGAATACTATTTAGCCGTAAAAAAGAACGAACTAGGATACATACAACAGCATAGAGAAATCTCAGAAGCGTTTTGCCAAGTGAAAGAAGGTAGACATAAAAATTTTTATCTGTATGATTCCAAATCTCTAGAGACAGAAATCAGATTAATGATTGCTAGGGGCTATGGATAAACAAGGAGAGTGACTACAAAAGGCACAGGGGAACTTTTGTGGTGACAGAAATGTTTGAAATCTTTATTGTGGTGGGACTCATACAGGTGGAAGCATTTGTCAAGTCTCATCCACGTGTACACTAGACAAGGGTCAATTTTACTGTAGGGAAATTCTACCTCAATGAATATGACTTTTAAATAACAGAAAGTAGAATAAAATAAAATGCAAATCTGATGGAACCTGTCCTCATCATGGAGATAAAATGACACCAGTAATTGTAACAGTCAACCTGCAGCAGACACTGTCCTAAGAAATTTACACCCATTGTTTCATTTAAGCCTCAGACAATCCTTGCAGGTCCTCAGACACAGCAAGCACTTTCCTGTCTCAGGCCCTTTGCACTTGCTGTTCCCTTTATCTGGAATGTTCTTCCACTAGATGACTCCATCTCCCACATTCCTTGGGTCTGTATTCAAAGTCACCTCCTCAGAAGAGACCTTCTGTCCCCATTCTATCTAGAATAGTGCCTCAACCTATCACTCTGTATCCCTTACCTAGTTTTACTTTCTTCCCAGATCTCAGTAGTACCTGCCATTACATTGCACATGTTTTGTTTCTATCTCTCCATAAGAATGTCATTTTTTCATTTGCTCCTTCTTCCATTCCAACACCCGCTGCGTGCCTACCCTGCGGTACGTGTGGGCAGAGCAAAGCTCCCAGAGGCAGAAAGTTCCCACAAGGCCGAGATAGTGTTGATCGGTCCTGTCTCCCTCCCAGCACCCCTTCTCATAACCTGGGAGGGGTCTCTGCAAGGGCCTCACCTGTTTAAGAGTCACAGAATTTGCAGCATGAAAAGAGCCCTGGTCTTGGAGTTAAGACACCTTTACACCAGCCTGGGAGCCCCTGAGCCGGGCACATCACCTAACAAGGTCTCAACTTCCCCACTTGCAAAATGATTTGAAGCGTGTTCTTTGGATGTTAGCATGAATAGGAATCCCCTAAGAAATTGATTTAAAATGCATGTCCTTTCCCAAGAAAATGGGATTCAGCAGATCATTGGTGGAGTCAGGAAATCAGCACTCTTAACCCTCACCCGGGGCAATCTTGACAGTCTAGGGACCAAATGTTGGATATTGATAGTTTCAAATAATTTTTGAGCTGCAAAAGTCTTCCTCTAAATATTATTTTATGTAGAAACCATAGATCCAGCGCATAAATTGGAGAAGCTCTGGGCGGGCGAAAGGAACAGAATGATGCTGACTCCTTCTCAAGTGTTTCTCCCTCCCACTCCCGCCAACTCACCATGCAGTGGCCCCAGACACCCTAGCGTTCCTTGGAACACAGTTTGAAAACCACACTCTAGAGCTCTCTGATTCAATCATTGCACAGATATTCATGGGCATCCGCCACTCTAGTCATTCTTCCAGGTACTAGGTATCCAACAATAAAAACAGGTAAGTCCCTGCTCTGACAGATTTCACATTTTATGGAGATGGCCTGCTTGCTTGCCATGTGCCAGACACCGTTCTAAGGGCTGTTCGTGTATTAATTCATTCAATTCTCACCACATCCCTATCAGACGACTACTACCGTTAGCCCCATTTTACAGAAGAGGAAACGGAGGTCTAGGGAGATTAAATAAGTTGCCCAAGATCACACACTAGAAAGTGGCACAGTCAGGATTTGAACCCAGAGATTTTAGCTCCGGCCAACATGTCCTTCTAAACTCCTGCCCAGTTCTCAGAACCTCTGCTCTATGAGCCCAGGAGGTATGTGTGAGCCCACCTGAGGCATGTAGGTGCCTCTGCCTGCCTCACCAAGTGTGAGTTCAAACAAAACCCTTTAGCACCCAGGCCCTGCGGGGTTAAGACTCCAGCACTGGGCTCCAGGTGAAACCGAACCCCACATGACTTCCAGTTGACGCAAGTGGCCTTCTCTACCTGCAGGGACACCGAAAGCCTCATCTCTGGGGTGTGGAAGAATGTTCTCTTTGGCCCGGGTGCTGAGTTTATTCTCACCACTGCACCGCCTTGGCCAGCTCTTGGGAAGATGACTGGGTCCAGCAGCTCTGCTGGTGTTCCCAACTTGACAGGGTGACATTGGTGCATCTGCAACCAGAACGCCAGCACCAAATAAGGAAGCAGCACAGGGACACAGCCAAGTGAATGCTGAGTGAGAGTAGAGAGCACACGGACTGGCAAACTCTTCCAACAGGAGGCTGGGGAGGGAGCTTAGAGGTCATTTACACACAGGCCACTCATTCTGCCAACTGGGAAACCAAGGTCTTATTTCAGCTGTGTTCTCAGGCTCTGGCCGTTGCCTCTCAGGTTGAGAAAGGTGATGGGACTGGAGGCAGGCAGACAAGTCCATATCCCAGTCCTGTCTTTAGTGAGCCCTGTGACCTTGAGCACTTCACATCTGAGTCTCCGTTCCCCATCTGTACAAAGGAGATGATAATATCCCTCAGAGATGCCGTGAGGATCGCAAGAGATGATTCCTTCAACACACCCGATGCCAAGCAGCTACTCAGTAATATTAGTTCCTCGCCGCTCCCCTCTCCTGGATTTACCCCAAATATACCCATTTTCAGGAATGACCTCACCTTAGCTGAGGCTTAACAGGTCTCTGTTTGAAAATGGGTGGCGATCTCATGTTGCCCTAATTGGTCAACAGCGTCAGCTTCACCCAGGAGCTGGTTGCAAATGCAGAGTCTCTGGCCCCACCCAGCCCTGATGAACAGAATCTGCATCTTAACAAGATCCCCAACCCCACTCATGAGAAGCACCACTAAGCATATTTTTTTAATGAGTTGACTTACTGCTTTTGGCCATCATTGACCCCAGTTGTCGGGAGCCAGCACCTGTTGAGACTTTGGTACATGGCAGGCACGTGGGGCCAGCACCTGTTGAGACTTTGGTACATGGCAGGCACGTGGGGCCAGCACCTGTTGAGACTTTGGTACATGGCAGGCACGTGGGGCCAGCACCTGTTGAGACTTTGGTACATGGCAGGCACGTGGGGCCAGCACCTGTTGAGACTTTGGTATATGGCAGGCACGTGGGGCCAGCACCTGTTGAGACTTTGGTACATGGCAGGCACGTGGGGCCAGCACCTGTTGAGACTTTGGTACATGGCAGGCACGTGGGGCCAGCACCTGTTGAGACTTTGGTACATGGCAGGCACGTGGGGCCAGCACCTGTTGAGACTTTGGTACATGGCAGGCACGTGGGGCCAGCACCTGTTGAGACTTTGGTACATGGCAGGCACGTGGGGCCAGCACCCGTTGAGACTTTGGTGCATGGCAGGCACGTGGGGCCAGCACCTGTTGAGACTTTGGTGCATGGCAGGCACATGGGGCCAGCACCTGTTGAGACGAGACTTTGGTGCATGGCAGGCACGTGGGGCCAGCACCTGTTGAGACGAGACTTTGGTGCATGGCAGGCACGTGGGAAATGCTTTACGGGCATGATCTTATGTAAACTGCACTGCCTCAGGAAGTGCGAATGCTCACTAACCCATTTCACAGATAAGACAACCGAGGTGGGTGAGTTCCCTCCGCGGGTAAGTTCTAGAGCCGCGCCTCAAACCCTGGGCCTCTGCAACTCCACGCTCCTCCCTTTGCCACCCTGCTGGCTAGAACTAAGCTACCTCTGCCTCTGCAGAAACTGGGCATGGGTTAATTTTTTTAATCCCTGTTCTCCTTGTGGGGTCCCAGTGAAGCCTCTTGGGTATCTGTGAAATGGCAGTTTCAAGTCCCCCCGGGCTCCCAAGGTGGGTTTCTGAGACGCTGGAGGAGCTGGCCAGCTGGGCGAAGCCAGAGAAGCCAGACTGCTCTCTGCTCACTTGGACTGACTAAGGCCAAGGTCACCAGGCGCCCCCCGGGGAAGCAGGTAGTGGGAAGGCTAATGCTCTGGGCACTGCCCTGCTCCCCGAGACTGGCCCTCCCATCTAAGCTGCCCCCTAGAACAGTCAACACTCTGACCTGGCAAGCCTGCAAGCCAGAAGGAAAAGAACAGTTATGACAAAGGAGAGAGGGGGACGTGTAATAATGACAATGGGAACATGGGAACACTAATCTGTGACCGAAATCCCAGGCCAGGCCCTTTGTGTGTTTTATCACCGATCCTGCCCGCAGCCCTGCAGCTCTGCAAAACACTTATTTTTATGTACCCATTTTACAGATGAGGAAATGATGCGTCAGAAAGATTTTGCAACTTGCTGAAGGCCACAGACCAAGTAAAGAGGGAGGCTGGGATCCAAATCCAGGTCCATCTGACTTCCCAGCCTGGATTCTTACTACTTTGAAGGGATTTGCCTGAATTTCAAGCCACCTACAAGGCACCTTGACCTAGACACTGAACAGCTTTACTTCACGTAACCCTCACCGCCACAGCATTGGGGACAGGTGGCATTATTACTGCAACTGAAGCAGGGAGCAGTCACGTGACTCGTCTGGGTCGTACAGCTAATTAGCTATGAAGCTGGTATTTGCTACCAGGTCTCTCTCACCCCGAAGTTCAAGCTCTTTCCTCTTTCCTGCCAGCTCTGGGAAGTATAAAGTGTTTTACCCCAAGAGATCTCAGGGTCTACTGACGTGATAGGACTTTAGTTGTGGGAATAAATATAAAAGATGAACATCTGCCAACATGGGGGACCAGGTCACTCACACGTTAAGAGCATATTCATTAGCATGAGACGCCTTATGTTCAGATCCCATTTACTAGCTGTGTGACCTTGAGCAAGTTACTTACCCTCTCTGGGTTTTCATGTACCCACCTGTAAAATGGGACAAATAAGAGTGCCTTCCTCACAGAGTTGTTATAAGAATGAAATGAGGCCATGCCTGTAAAGGGCTAAGGCAGTGCTGGGCAGGTATGAGTACTCAGTACACGTGGGCTCCTATCATCACAGTCATTCTAATTATTCCCTTTCTGTGTTCATAGTTGGCACAGGACATCCAGCAGTGTGTCGAAAGCATATTGAGTGTTCAGGGGCTATCCGTGAAATGTCCTCCACAAATTCACTTCCCCAGTGAAGAAGTGAGAAAGGTGCTGATCAGCAAGAACTTGGAAACCAACTCTGACTGCAGCTACTGAGAAAGAAAATTTCAAATACAAGACGAGCGTTGGCTGCGAATCGGCTATTCTTTCCCCTCTCTCAGGCTTGGCTTCCCCATCCATAAAATGGGGGGAGTGTGGGTGAACCTGCCTCCCGGCTGCTGACAGCTACAGCTCCACAGGGAGCGGGTTTGGTGGCTCTTCACCTCCCAAAGGCCTCCTCGCGTGTAACGGGATGGGAAGTCCGTTTGGAGTGTACTTGAACCCTGACCCCACAGGCCCTCGCGGTCCAGCCTTCTACTGGGGATGCGCCTGCTGCCTTCTAGCTAACGAGGCGTGGAGTTGAGATCATGACTGAGCTGCATAGCCACGGGCCTGGCTCGCCGGGCTGTGCTGACCAAGTGTGACGGCCAGGTGAGGGAAGTGCTGGGGACCCTCATGTAGTCACTGTCTGAAAGGACAGACCTCAGAACCGATGTTTTCAAAATGCCGTGCCTTACGTCCAAAATTTTTCTGGCTCACTCCATGGACGTGCCTGACATTGATCTCATTTGGGTCCAGACACATTCTAGAAGGTCACGCACAGCACACCAGCTTGCACCCAGGAAGCTGAGCTGCAGGATGCAGGCGCGGGGGTGGGAGCTTGGTCAGGAGTGGCCCGGCTGCTGTTTGGCTGTGGCTTCCCCAGTCTCAGCCTTGGTGTCCCCTCCTAAAATGGGATAAGTGTGGACTAAATCTTTTTTTTATAGTAAACATTTTATTTGGAATAATTTTAGATTTACAGAAAAGTTGCAGAAATAGTACGGATAGTTGCCGAATATCCCTCCCTCGGTTTCCCCTGATCCTATCATTTTCCATTTCCGTGGTACATTTGTCCCAATTAAGAAACCAACAGTGACACATTATTACTAATTAAAATCCAGACTTTATTTGGATTTCACTCATTTTCTCATTAACGTCCTTTTCCTTTTCCAGGATGCCACGTCGCATTTAGGACTAAATCGTTCACAAAGTCTCCCAGTTCTAAAAACCAAGAGGCAGTAAGCCCTCATGGTTAAGAGCTCTGGATGAATGCTGTGCTGTGTGACTTTGGATAAATCCCTCACCCTCTCTGAACCTCAGTCTCTTTATCTATAAAAAGGGGATGATACCAGTACTGCTTTATAGGGGTGCTGTGAGGTAATTTGTTAATTCACGTGAAGCACTTAGCACAGCTCTTAGTACGCCATGAGGGCTCTGTTGATAAGTCTCAGCAAGTAGACATCATAGACTAAAGCAAGGAGTAACCCAGCATATGGTACACTTCCTGGCAAAAAATCTCCCAGCACAATGGCTGCTCCAAAAAGAAGATATCATGTTGCTGGTCTAGCACATCAAACCCAAAGTGTAAAGCACCGGACTGGAAAAGGCAAAGATCTGGAGTCAAATAGGCCTAGGTTTGAGTCCCATCCACCCACTGCATGAATTTGGACACACCGTTCAGCCTCTAGGTCTTGGCATCCATATCTGCTAAATGGGAACAAATCATTCACTTCACAGGGTTGCTGAAAAGATAAAATGAGACGCATACTGTCAAGCATCAAGCACGACTGAGGTGTGATATTTGTGAAAGGGACCATCTTCCTCTTTTCCTACCTCTTCTAGGAACCGTAAGTCATTGACTGCTACTGGAATCTTTAAGAATCCGCTGAAATCTCATATGGGTAGTTCCCAGGGCTTGGTAGTGAGATCCTACTCCTCTTTTTTTTTTTTTTTGGAGGGGAGCCAAAGTCATATTGAACAGCCAGTTCCATCATCTTCATTGCTACAATGCCCTTTCTCATCCAGTATGAAATTTTCATTCTAATTTCACGCTGCCTGTGACTAGTTTTAAAAGGAAGCATAAAGCTATTCCGATGGTCCCTCTGACAAAGATTATTGTAGGCCCTGTTTTCACAGAATCAGTCTCTTTTCACAGAATACCAGCTGAAGAGGCCGAAGAAGTCAAAGAGTATCACTCCTGTTTAAAGATGAGCAAATGAGAGCCAGAGAGGTAGATCTGCTTGTTCAAGGTCAAATAGTGGAAGAGCTTCAGAGCTAGGAAGAGACCCCAGTCACAAGATCCCAGCTTCTGTGCTCTCGGCTCTCTGACTTGGAGGCCCACTAGGCTCTGAGGTGCTGGAGGACATCCCTCCATCTATCCATCCACACATCCATCCACCCACTCGTCCATCCACTCATCCACTCACCCACCCACTCGTCCATCCGCTCATCCACTCACCTACCCACTCATCTACTCACCCACCCACTCGTCCATCCGCTCACTCACTCACCTACCCACTCATCCATCCGTGTTGGTACTGGACACCTTCCTGTGATAGGCACTGAGCTGAGTGCTGAGAACCAGGGGTGACAAAGACGGTCACAGTCCCCAACTTCATGGAGCTTTCTCTTCACTGAGCTACGACTGAGTCTTGGTCATCTGTTTCCCAAGGGTCTACCACAGTGCCTGGCATATGGTAGGAGAACAGTAAATGTTTTTTGAATAATGGATATCTCTCATTTTCAGTAATGCTCCCACCTTTATAACTGACGTACTGAATCCCTGTGAAGACCTTGAGGGGGCTAAAATCTCAGTATCTGTATTTGTCTTGAACCGTCTTCTCCAGTCGTCATTCTTACCAAAAGAAGTTAAGCAACCGTGTGCAGACATAGCCGCAACATTAGACAAGGAGTAAAAGACCTGAGTTTATGTCCCAGCCCTGAGCTTACTTCTAAGTAGCTCCTGAAAGACATTCGAGCCTGTTTTCTCATCTATCAAATGGAAGAAATAATATTTGACTCGCCTATTTCACTCGGTGCTGTGAATATAAAAGGAGAGAGAGAAGGAGAGGGAGAAGGAAAAGGGGAGAAAAAGAGTGAAAACTTCTAGAGAGTACAATATGAATAAACAGTCATTGATATGTTACTTGAATGATTTATGTTGAGGGTACAAGAGAAAATAAAAGTGATCAGCCTTTTAACCAGTACTCGGTACACTCTCCTTCCAACCTTCTATAATGTAACTGGTTGTGATTGCCCCAGATTTGTTCCAACCTTTGAAGAGATTAAATTTATGGATTTGTGGCATCACGTGTCATCCCAGCCAATCCTGACCCATATTTCTCTCCACTTTGTTCATGCAACGACAGTACAAAAAGGTGCTGTAACCTTAATTGCTTGCAAAGTATTTTGAAATCCTTAGATTAAAAAGCTCTGTGAAGTCCAAAGTATTAGCCTTCTGTGCGCCCAAGGAGTTGTGCAGAGCCTCGCCTGGGTTCATCAGGGCAGGGAGAAATTGCAGTGTATGTTCTGAGGACCCAGGAACTTTGGGGTTTAAGGGTCTTCTTCGTGGAATGGCCCTAGATCAACTCCCAGCTTCCTAGTCTCTTAGCCACTCAGGCATCTGACCATTCCTTGTGTTGCTTTGTGCTTTTTCCATTTCTTAAGTCCCTGGGTCACGAGGCCTGAGTTGCACTTACTTTGGTGTCATAGGTCTCTTTCCTGAGTGATCTCAGCCTAAGTCCTAGAAAGGGTAACTGTGTCACCTGTAATCTCTGTATACCTTTTCATTTAAGCCCAGAGTGATGACTTAATCCTCATTCTAACTTTTACCATTAGAACTTAGAGTTAAAATTCTGTCCCATGGTGGTAACCCTTGGAGGAGGTGTCAGGTAGGGACTGAAACGGGCAGGAGGGGGGTCCTGGGGTCCTGGCAGTGTTTTGTTTCCTTGCCCTGACTGTAGGTTAGGCCAGTGTGTTTGTTTCGTGAAAATTCAGAGCCACACACTTCTACGTGCATTTTTCTATATACTTGTTACACTTACAATGAAAATATTTTTTTAAAAATCACTCTGGGGCATCCCTGGTGGCGCAGTGGTTGAGAGTCGCCTGCCGATGCAGGGGACACGGGTTCGTGCCCCGATCCGGGAAGATCCCACATGCGCGGAGCGGCTGGGCCAGTGAGCCATGGCCGCTAGGCCTGCGCGTCCGGAGCCTGTGCTCCGCAGCGGGAGAGGCCATAGCAGTGGGAGGCACACATACCGCGGAAAAAAAAAAAAAAAAAAAAAAAAAATCACTCTGGATGCTGACTTCATATAGAATAAATTCTGATGTGATAGTGAGGCTATACACCTAATCAAATCAAAATCCTTTCTTTCTCTGCCTTTGTAATTCAAAATAATGTTGCTTTCAGTTTTCCTTCCTTTAGTTCCATTTTCACACTTACAGGAAAAAAGGAAGAGCCTCAGCCGTTTTAATTAAGTCTAATGGGGGAGGTAAGCGGGGAGGTTGGTTCTCATCAGAAGTCCTGTGATGCCTTCAGGGATGTATGTGGACCTCTGAAATTACAACAAAATTCTGTTGGATACACATGTACATTTTTCTGAGAAGTGTCCACGATTTTCATCAAATTCTCAAGGGTCCCTGAACTAAAAAGGACCATAAGTCAGAGGGACTCTTACAACTCAAGACTCTTTTATGTGTGCTCCTCTTGAAATGTTTCTCAACTCTAAATTCAACCCATAGCCCTCACCAACCTGATTCACCAAATTGGTTTCACCCATCAAAATGAATGTGCGCACTTCAATGGAAAAAGTGAATGGGCTCAGCTGTCAAAGGTCATACATAATAATCATCATCTGTTTACTTCTCCGTCTCCTCCTTGAGATCCCAGGCCCTGATGCCAGAGACCTTTGCAGCCTCAGTGTGAAAGTGCACCAGGCAGTGGCAGATTGGACTCCAAAGAAAGTCACTGCACCCATTTACGAAACCAGATTTATTAAAATTTCTCTACAAGTCAGAAACAGCCGTCTCACATATATACACATGTACAGGAAGGATCTAGTGTTTCGAAGCCCCAGCCAGCCCAGAGTCCTCAGCCGGGTCATGTATCACAGATACAACATTCAAGCAACCACAAGAACGTTAGTGGGACAGAGGCTTCTGTCCTCCCTCTTCTCCAAGTCCCATGATTCTGTCAAGGTAATATTGCCAATGATCATTCACATTTCACGTGGCCTTAGACACGCAGGTTATTCAGACAGACACAGACAACAGAACAAGCGTCAGAGCCAAAACAACAACAAAAAAATCGGACATATGTATAAAAGGTACACTATATGTACAAAGTACACAGTACGTGAGGTATACACGGTATTCTCACAATGCATGTTAGTAGTTTGCCTAGGCGTAGCCCTTAAAAGTGACTGCCTGTTTTTGTGCCATTTCTCAAAATACAGTATGTTTGGTTTACCCGTTTAATCACCTGATTTCAGTACTGTCTATTTACTGATATTTCATCTGTACTTGTTTTTTTAATGCAAGTTGCAGTTTCTTTGTTAAGCTCTATCTTTTGTAGGTAGTGAGTTCCCATCTCTGGAAGCATTCAAAAAGAGGTTGCAGACCCAACCTGTGAAAGAAGCTGTGTGTCGGGGGGCGGATTTCTGCATTGGGAGGTGGCAGAGAAACAAAAGAAGTTGGACCAGATGACTTTTAACGTCCCTTTCAAGTTTAAAGATTTGGGGCTTGCTATTTCATCCCAGATACTGATGATACAGATGTATTCATAAGCCACACCACATCTGAAATATTCACAACCTGTCACGCAAAACTGCAGACCATACCCATGGGGGTGGTTAAAGTATAATTCTGGAAGTTAGTCCGAGAACTAAGACTAACCAAAATTCACTTTCTCTGAAGCACAAAGATGTTTAACATTTGCTCTTGGGAGAGGGAGTGGAGAGCCTTCTTATCTTTCTCCTCCTAGACAAAATGCTCCACCCTGAGATGGTCTTGGGGAAAAAAGTGAAGGATAAATGCTAACATATTTGAGGGGAACCAAGAAAGCTAATGGTTTCCAAGTGCTCAAATTCTTGTTAAAAGTCTCCAGTCTCTCTGTCTGAGCTCAGAGTTCTAAAATAGCCAGGAGTTTGAATCTTTTATGATACTTTTCCACAGTTAGCTGGTAAGTGCTTTTATAGTGAAGGGATGGGAGGGCGCATTTCAAGGTCAGAAAAGAAGGCATTAGTGCAAATGAGGTCTTGGCAGGAAATGGAGGAGAAATTCTGGGTTCGTGGTTCAGGCAGGCTTCTCTGCCCCTGAAACAGTCTGCTCCGAAAAGATGAAGAAAGGGTGAGTGTTAAACCAAACCAGAAAAAACAACTTTCCGATCAGAGAAGCTAGGGTAGCAAAAGTCTGGCTACCAAAGACAATTTCGAAGATGGCAGGTTTATTGGCCCAAATTATTTGTCACCCTGTTAAAAATATGGTTATTGCCCAAAATGCCATTGTGCGATTCATTTCCTCTCCCTTTAGAATGTTCATTTCACTTGATCACATGCTGCAGGATATCCATACTCCTTGCCACCTGTAAAAGATGCGGAACCCCCATATCTGACACAGGGACAGCTGGCGAAGGTTCACTAAGGGAAACAGCTCTGCAGGAAAGGCCTGTCCATCTTTAGAAATGGAAATGCCATGTGTGAGAATTATGAGGTTTCTGAGGTTTGGGGATTAGCAGAAGAAGGAACTGATGTCACTGTCCTCCTGGTACTCTGGAACAATCTGGTCGGAAGTTCCTATTTCTGAGTCGACGTACCCAGGCTCCAAGACAGACTCGAACCAGGGATGGAGTAAGATCTCCGGAGCAGTGAGTCTTTCTGAAGGCTCCCGTCTCAGGAGGCTGCGAATGAGGCACCTGGCTTTGGGGGAAATGTGGTCAGGAATGCAGAACTGTCCACGTCGGATTTTGGAGAAAAGGGCACTGGGGTCTGAGTCATGGAAGGGGTAGCGTCCCACCAAAAGGGTGTAGAGCATCACCCCGAGGCTCCAAACGTCCGCTGCCTTTCCGGAGTAGGTCCCTGTGGTGTTGAGAATCTCGGGGCTCACGTAGGCTGGGCAGCCATGTTTGTCTGACAAAGCATCATCTTCTCCCTTAATTATGTGTGTATCTTCTAGACTTTCCAGTCTGAGCTGGGTTCTGTAGGAGAGAGGAAACAAGCCATTACTTCCAGCTACTATGAAAACCAAGGCCTTCCCAATAATAGCGCCCACAAGTACTCATCGCAAAGGCCCAAGGAATGCCAGTTACCCCTTCATCCAGTTAGCAGTGCCTTGCATCACCCTGGAGGACTCAGGATTTCACAAACCAATACAAACTGCAATAAACATTAGCAAAGTATTGAGAGAGAGCCTGGGGTGGAGGGTATGATGCAAAGCCCCAAATACTATTCATTATGCTACAGCTTATAAGACATATCCTAATAGGGGTTACACAATTTACAAAGTTCACATTGCAGCAGTGGGAGCCTGTCTCAGGGGAATGCTGACATTTCTCCAAAAGCTATCAGGGAAGAGCAGCTTCTCCTACTGCTTCAGGGAGAGCCTGGGCATCCTACAAGCCGATCTTATCTCTTATCATGCCACTGACTGCCAGGGCTACTTGGACCCGTTGCTTGGCATTACAGAACACGGAGCCCAAGGTCACTGTTACTGCACACAGGTTGTTAGCACTCCTGTTCACATCGTTATATACACACAGAGGGGATTCTGTCCACCTGAGCCCAAGCCATGACGCCATGACGGGAAATGTACATGGAATGTTAATTACATTTATTGGGATGTTTAATTGCAAAGAATGCTTAGCCTGGACAGAAAGGACAAAGAAAAACATCCGGTGGATTTGAAAGATGCAGGAGCCCTAAAACGCCCTCATATGTGTGCACACACACACGCACGTACACACACACGCACGCACACCCTAGGATGGCACATCAACACCTGAGCTCATTTACTCAGGTAAGGGTTTATCTCTTCAGGTTAACAACTAAGGTTTGAAACATCTTTAGTTAAGGCTCTCTGATGAAGCTGCAGGTGCCTCCTTGTTCAGATCCAACCATTCAAGCCTCTTGGCTCCCCCAAAGCCCAGAGCCATGTGGGGAGTCTCCAATACATGGTGATCACTTATGCTCCCCCCAGCTTCTCTGAAACAGCCCTGTGTCAGTAAGTCACTCGTTGTGAAGTTAGACGCAAACATTTGGTACGGGCTACTGGGTCAATTCCTTTTCCTCTCAAAGGTCTAGTTCTTTTTTGTTTTTTTTTCTTCTTCTTCCTGCCTTCCTGTTCCCTGGAGTGTAGTATACATGTGCTAACTTCAGTATGTCCTCAGCCTGACCTCCCCCGCCCCCCGTCCCCCGCTCCCGTCGTTATGTAAAATACCCATTGGTTCTGTAAACGGAAAATATGACTCAACCCACACTGTCTGCCACTGATTGGCTGCTGTAGTGCTAAAACCCTGCACCTGTGCTGGTTACACAAATAGCGTCAGCCTGTCATTGCTTAACCCTCGGGTTGCCAAACTCCACGCACATGACATTTGCCTGTGCAATAGCAGATTTCAACAGTAAGCAAGGAGGTGTGTAAGGTGTGTTTCAGAAAATACATCACCATATCAAAAGAGAGTGTTCCAGGAATTGGAAACTTCTTCAGTACCAACACTTTGCTTTTCTTTGCTAATCAGTATGATCCAATGACTCTTGCAAGGTCAGACACAAAACCATGCTTTCTGGCAACTCAACCCTATACTTTTTCATAGGACCTGAAGTCAAGGGTAAAAAAAACACAGGTGGGGTGAGCCCTGCATGAATACCTACAACGAAGTAACACACACCCACCTGTGCAATTCTACAATGGTATTGCTTTTAATCTTTCCACAAGGGATGTGGCCCACCTCTTAAAATCAGGTAAGGTTTATCTCCTGTGGCTTCCTGAATTCTCAACTGAAACCTCAACTCTGAATCTTAATGTCACATTATTGTCTTACCGAGCTCATCTTGTTCTTTATGAGGTAAGCCATGATCTATATTTAGCAACCAATTCTAGCCAGCTTCCATTTCTCATTCAACTGTGGCTATCTTCTGAAGATACATCCAAACAAGACGTCTAAAAAGTCAGCGGAGAATGGGGAGAAAATATTGGGGGCCAAGCCTGACTCATAATAGGAGTGTAGTGTGAAGGAAAGGGATAGGTTTCTGCAACTATGACAGTCTGACCAGCTCTGTGATACTTACTAGGTACAATAAATAAATAAATAAACAGGGGGGGAAAAAAACAAGAAAAAAAAACCCACTCGGTATAAACAAGGATTTGAAGACATCCTCTAGGAATGGATGTTGTGAAGGGCAGACTGACATTTGTACCCCAGGAGAACTGACCTTTCTGACAATGATGGGGAATAAACCTGATCCTGGGGTGGAAGCAGGGAGGGCATCCTGTCCTCACGTGACATCCCACAGATGCACCAAGGTGTCCCCAGGCCACGTCCACAAGGGTGCAGAAAAACCAACTTTGGCTTTGGCCCCTCTGGAGAGAGGATTTCTAAAGACTAACTCTGAGACAACTGAGCCCTTGGTGTTGTTTTGAACCAACACCCTGCACCTAACTGCTCGACCTGCACCCTCATTTTGGAGTCAAAAGGCACAGGAGAGGCTGTGGAGGCCGCTCACCTCTCCTCCGTGGAGAAGACAAACTTCCTAAGCTTTAGGTCCCCCAGCACGATGGCTGACTGGTGGCAGTGGGCAACGGCAGAGACGATCTGCTTGAAGAGCCGGGCAGCCTCCTCTTCCCGCAGCCTCTTCCGGCTGCGCACGTAGGAGTGCATGTCCCCAAAGTCCCTCTCAAAGAAGACATAGGCTTTGGTTTCCCCAAGGATCACTTCCACAATGCCAGTGATGTTCCTGTGTGAGGGCAGCTGGATGTAAGGCCGGATTCTGTCCTGGTAGTGTTTAATGGGAAACACCTGCAGAGAGAAGGGGACTCACTTAGGAAGCTAGAAAAGCAGAGGCTGCCTCCCAGATCCTGGGCTGGGCTGCAGTTCTCAGTCTCTGGGCTTTGGTTGAAAGTGAGGCTCCATTCATTTACCCCAACCTCCTGCAACCCCTGTTAGCTCTGCAACCCCACCTGATGCAGCCTGGGCTACTCCTAACACCCAAAAGCAGTAGCATCTAGGGCTAGCAAATCTCCAAAGAGCTACCATATGGATGGTTTAAAAGACATCTTCTAGGTATGGCCTTCCGGCTCCAGAGAGCTAAGCTCCTCAGTCCCCACCCTCTGTGGCCCTTTCTCGTTGGCAGGTAATGCTGTGCAAAGTGGCTGATAGAGGTCTCCCTGGGATCTCCAGGAGCAGCCTCTGGAAATGCATGACCTCCTGCAGACCAGAGAGAGCACAGGACATGGTGACTCTGCAGCCTCCAAGTGGAAGAACATACAGCTGGAGAATGTACCGCTCTGTCATTACTCAGAAGGAACAGATGACTCCAAGCGCAAGACTGTCAACACAGCCCTAAGGAACCTGCCGAGGCTGTGACTCAGGTATAAGTAGTCTTGAGTTAAAATTCCCACAGGAGGGATACGGGATCCTCTCGGGGGGGGGGGGGGGGCGGTTCATTTGTTTACTTATCTCCCCCCCCACCAACTCCCATCCCCACTTTCACTCGGGACATGGGTAGCATCTTCTCTAAGAAGCTGGCTGGTCTCTTTAAGGGCCTTTTGTTTAGTCCGGTTACTCATATCCTAGACTCAACTGGAAACGGTGACACACGGGCTGTCACCATCTGGATTCAGCTATTATCTGCTCGGAGGAACTGGAAGGGGTTGCACAATGACCAGACCCACCCCACCTCTGACGCTCGGTTGCTCCGGCACCAGCTCGAAAAACCTTTCCGCTGCCCCCCTCCTCCCACCCCAGCCCACACTCATACCCTCTGAGCTCTGTTCCCCAGCCATCACGAAGAAAAGATTTTGCCCCCCTTTAAACTGGGCTTGATCACACACGTGAAGTTTCGTTCGGGTCGGACAGTAGGTGGCAGCAGCGAGGCCAGGGAAGGGGAGCTCGGGGGGGTCAGGTGAGTTGCGGAAAACCAAAGAGCGACTTAAACTGAGGGGTGACCCTATGTTTCCGGTGAAAACGAGCAGCCCGGAGGCTTCTCCAGGATGTCTGAGGCCCGGGTGTCCAGCTCGCAAAGGGTGCATGGCCTGTGGGAATGTTCTGCGTCTGTGGGCGCTGGAGGAGAGTGCGGAGGATCCTGTTTGCAAGAGTTGTATCCCCTCCAGGATGGAGCCCCTTATGTTCAAAGGAAAATTGCGGGCCGGAAAAGCAAGACATGAATGGAAGCGAGGGTTCCTAGTCGGTGTGGGCTTTCCAACATTTCTATTCCGGCCAAATACCCCCCGCCCTCGCTGGAAGACCCTCTCAGACTACTCTCTGGGGAGGACAGGGTTCCGGTTCCAGCGCGGGTTCCAGCCGGAATCCCCAAGACCGGAGCCCAACACGGACTTCCCGCCCCCTTACCACCCACGGCTGAGCCCGGGTGCCTCGCAGCCCCAGCAAGAGAGTTGCCAGCTGCTCCAAGCTCCAAGGAGGCACCCACAGCAGGGCGTCCTTCCAGAACGAGGGGCGGGGGAAGCGAGGAGAATGGGAAAGGGGGAATGGCATGGCCCTGGAATCCATATCAATTCCACAACTTATGTGGAACGCCACGCACTAAACTCGGCGCTAAGCAAATAACATAGATGTTGTAAAGCAACTGAGCACCGCACTTCCTCTCGACCGCCAAGCCCCCACTATACCACTCCATCCGAACCCCTCAATCCCCAATAGGGTGACCCTGGTCAAATGCTGCCTTAACGGGCTCAAACCCCCTTATCCGCCTTGCCCCAAGCCCAAGCCCTGATAGCACCTTCGGCCCCCGGGCGACGGTGGGCGAGACCCCAAACACCTTTGCCTGCCACCGGGTCCCCTCACCCCGCGACCCCCCGCCGGGTCCCGGGTCCCGGCCCCTGAGTGCCTACCTTGCAGCGCAGCTCGCGGCCGGTGTGGAGGCACAGCGCCCGGGACACATGCTCGCGCTCGGCCAGGGGCAGCAGCAGGTAGTCGGCGATGCGGCTGGGCCCCGGCTCGCTCCCGGAGCCGCCGCCAGCCCCCGGAGCGGCGGGCGGAGGCTGCGGGCTGCAGGGAGAGCCAGGGGGGCTGAGGTAGTCCGGGGGGCTAGAGCACTCGGAGAGACGTGGGCACTTGGCCGCCACGGCCGCCGCGTCGTCCGCGTCCAGCAGGCGTTTGGCCGGGGCGCCCCGGCCGACCGGGAGCAGCAAGGCCGGAGCGCGGGGCTGCGAGACGCCGCTCATAGCAGAGCGCACGGGACCGACCCGCATCCCGTCCCCGGCCGGGGCGGCCCCGGCTTTGTACGTCCTCGGATCGGCGCGGGAAGGTGCAACTGGGTCGGCGCCGGCGCCGCGACTTACTCCAGCCCGCGGGATGGAGGTTGCAGACGGAGCTTGGTTCTGCCCCCACGGGGGGCAAAGCCGGAGCCGCTCCCGGGCGCTCGCGGTACACGCGAGGACCACGGTGGCCGCGCGTCCGGGGAAAGGAGGCCGGTTCGGGTCCCCGGATCCCCGTGGGTACCGGCTCGGGGAGCCTCGCTATTGTTGTAGAGGCGGCGGCGGCCTCCGAGGTCCGGAGCAGCGAGAACAGGATTCCGCAGGCTCGGCGGAGCCACGGAGCAAATGCGCTTCCCGAAGCAAGAAGTGCCGGAACGAAAGCCGGACCAACTTTTCCGCGGCGCCCGGGATCCTACGCGCTCCGGGCTCCCGGCGTGAGTGTGCGCGAGACAGACGCGCTCGGAGAGGGTAACTGAGTGTGAGTGAGTGTGTGCGCCGCACCGATCCCGGCCAGTGCACTCCTCCTTCTCCTTTTCCTCCACCTCCTCCGCCTCCCGGTGACTCACGCTGTATACACATACACTCACAGGCCGGGCTGTGTAAACAGTTGGGAAGCCGGGTTGTGCAATGAGGTGGCTGCGACGACTCGGGCCCTGCCGCCGGGCGAGCAGTCACCGGAGCGGAGGGGAGGTGCAGCTGGGCCGGCGGGGGCGACGGGGGTGGCCCGACGGCTGGGGATGCTTCGGGCAGAGCGCGCTCCGGCGCAGGTGGCGTGTCCTGCGCGCGCACACGCCCCCCGAGCCGGTCCAGGCGGGAGGAGGCGCGCGCCCTCCCGCAGGCCGCGGGCTCAGCGCGAGAAGCCGGAGAAGGGGGCGGAGGAAAAGTTCCCGTGACGTCAGGGTCCCGGGGAAGTGGGCGGGAGGGGAGGGGCCGTGGGGGGCGAAGCAACCGTTGATTGGTGCGCGCTCCCCATTCACTCCGAGCACAATGG
Organism: Phocoena phocoena; assembly: GCF_963924675.1. Taxonomy (NCBI): domain Eukaryota; kingdom Metazoa; phylum Chordata; class Mammalia; order Artiodactyla; family Phocoenidae; genus Phocoena; species Phocoena phocoena. Next base: position 66,719,953 of record NC_089235.1, on the reverse strand, counting down.
ACTGCGGGCGCGCGCACCAGGGCTCTCAGCACCCGCCGCTCGCTGCATTCGCGGGGTGACACCTCTTGCCCCGGGGATCCCCCCAGTGCCCCAAGCCTTGGGACCTCCGGTTGGAGCCGTGGGCGTCGCCGAGGCCCGGCGGTAGCCGGAGGAAGGGAGGAGAGAGAAGGTGATGAATTCCAGAATCAGTCATTCACCCCCACGCGGTGGTTCCGGGGAAGACCTGCGCGTGGTAGTGGATGTGGGTTTTTTTTTTCCTTTTCCCGCCCCCTCCCAGCTCTAATCCCCAGCGTCTGTTCGCTTCCACAAATAGAACCTTCTGTTGGATGAAATAAGAGCAAACACTGGGCCTTCTGCGCTGCCTCCACCTCCACGCCCCTCCCGCGCCTGCCGCCCGCCTGGATTGCACGGAAATAGCTCCTCCGGGCTCTCGGGCCGCCCCTTCGCGGTGACTCGCAGAAAGAGCTTCCTGAGCCGGGGCCGGTGGGAAACAAAGGATGTGGGGAGAGGGCGGAAGGGGCCCACGTGGCCGTCGCCGAATTCCTGCCCTCGCCCCAGCCTCCACACGCGCAGCAGGGTCTAGGACGCCGGGGCCAGCCCGGTTCCGTGGTGGCCGGGGAGCGGAGTCTAAGTCATCCCGGCCACCGACAGTGATGCTGCCTACACCCGGGCAACCCTGCCAGGGCGTGTGCATGCACTCGTGCAACGTGATTTGGGTGAGCTCGAGATGTGTGCCAGACCCCGCACAAAGCTCCGTGAAAAAACAGCCTAGAATCTGTCGGTTTTCTTTCTTTCGAGAACCAGGTCCATTTGGAGTCCCTGGACACCCAACATAGAAAACTGTTATCAGACAGTTACTTCTGTACTTCTGCTAAATACTTCATTTTCTAAAACCAGGTCGAGCCCCAAGGATAAATCCTTTTCCATATCAAATCTCCATTCGTTCAACAAATACTAATGAAGCATCTGCTAAACTAGACGCTAGGGATTAGAAGATGAAAACTAGTAATAATAGCTAACATTAATTGAGGTCTGTAACGTGCACTTTACACACACTGCAGTTTTACAGCCACCCAGTGGGGTTATTTTTTGCCCTTTTTCACACAGAGGAAGCCTGCAAAGTTAAGTTACTTGCTGTGGTCAAATAGCTACTGAATGCATTCAAGCTCTTAAGCATTTGTGGGAACTCAGGGAAGATTACAATTTGTACAGAGAAAAGAGAAGTCAGGGAGGATTCCCCCTAGAAGGCATTTGACCTGGGAGGATGTGTGGGATTGTAAACGAGTTGCTGGGGTGGGGTGGGGGGAGGGCAGGGATGTGGAGAAGGGTAGGGTCAGCTTAAAGAGGCCAGGGTGGCTGCAAGGCCGGAGCCGAGCCTGCACTGCACGTGTCATTGGGGGAAATGTGAAAAGCTCCAATGCCTGCTGAGAAGGCTGCACTTAATCCTGTAACCAGGCGAGAACCCACCAGAGGTTTTCCTTCTTTCAAGTTCATTTTGTGCTATTTATTTAAGATCCATTGAGCTGCCAGCTGGGCATCAGCACTTGGATGGCAAACTCAGCATGGGCCACCAGCATCTTCCTCCAAGGTGTGCATCTCCCTCAGTGCCTCTTCTGAGAGAAAGGTATCACCACCACCCATCCCCAGGGCCAGAATCCCTGGCAGTCTTTTCCCCTTGAATCCACCGTTTTCCTATCCCCCACTCAGTTGTCACTGGGTCCATCCTAGACCTGCTAGGTCTCACAGCCACCCCCTGCCGCCCCCTCCTCAGCTTCTTGGAGCTGCCCCTTGCAGACTATTTCTCATGCTCCCTTGCCCACTGGCTTACAGCCCATTTTGCCCAGAGGGAGACCCTGGAGGGAGATGGGAAGGTGCTGCTTTGGGCACTGGCTGCACCTCCTCTGTGGCCCAGGCCCCGCTAGGCAGCCCCTCTGTGTAGTTGTTGCCATGTGCTGCCAGATCTCCCTACAGGAATGAAGGATTTATCCACCCACACCCCCCCAATCCTCCATCCCGGGACTGCTAGGAACGCCTTTTGGGAGTTTTGGAAACTGCCTCAACTGAGAAGGGCTACCTTGCCCCAGTTCACACTCCCTTCCCAGGAGGTCCACATCCAATGACAAGTGATTGTGGAGTCCAGCCTCCTCGCCCGAACTTGAGCCAACTCTGAAGGGCAACCCAGCTTCAGCCGCCCATTTAGGGTCAACTGAGTTCTTCCTTGAGATTGCCTCCAGCACAGCTCTTCTCTCCAGCCAGTCCTATTCCTTCCCTCCCCTTCCACAGGCACTCCCTGATAAACCTCCTGCATGCTAATCTCCATCTCCAGTCGGCTTCCTGGGGGACCCGACCAAGGCACCGCCTCCCTCTTCCTGGCCCTAGCTTGCTCTAGGCACTCTGGCTCCTGGGATCAAGTGACACAACTTTCATCCCTCCTGCCCTAGGGTGGAAGCAGCTTCGCGATGTTGATAACCTCTGGGCCCACCCCGCACGCTGTGTTGTTTTGTTCTATGTTTGTTTCTACTCTTCCAATACCTTCATAACTAGTTCCTCGCTTTAATTTTTTTCCACTGTACTTCCTGGCCTGGGTTCCATTTTCCTGACTGATACAAACCCTGTACCTTTCCCATGTCAATCCACTCTTCTCTACTCTCATGATCTTAGTTCAGAAGCTTCTCCTGGTTTTCTGCAGTAAGCTGCTAACTGGATCACTCATTCACCCTTTCAACATACAAGGGCACCTACTCTGCCAGTGTACCTACTAGCTGCTGGAGATATAATGGTACACAAAACAAAATGTATCCTTGAGCTCCTTAATCCATTCCCCACACTGCTATCAGAGTACTTTTTCTAAAATTTAAATTTGATCACATCAGGCCCTGGCCTAAAAACCTGGCAGGGACCCTCAGATGATAAAATCCAAACACCCGCTTTCCTGGCCCTACTTCCCATTCCAGTCTCACCTTTCTTGTCTCCTCACTAGCAACATACCCATGCCAGCTCCTGGTAGGGCCCTAAACAGATCTTACTAATTCACACCTCTGCATTTTTGCCTGTGCTCTTTCCTCCCACTGGAATTCCCTCCCCTCCCACTGCCAATCTGATGAACTCCTATTCATCCTTCAAGACCCCACACAGATTTCCCCTGCACAGCAGTCAAATTTAAATGTCCTGCCAAGTGCTGTTGAGTCCTCCATCTAGCTTTTTCTCATGGCACTATCCACTCAGCTGTGTTCCAGAGGGCAGAGGCCATGTCTTATTCAGCCGTGTGTCTCCAGTCCCCAGCCCAGCGTCTGTTATAAAGGAGGGGCTTAGTAAGTGACAACCAAACAAATGTACTCAAGGGCAGAGGGTCACCCACAGGGAGGGCCTGAGATGAGAGACAGGGATGGAGAACAGGCATTTGGGCCAAGACAGGGGACTGGAGAATAGGGCACAGATTTCAGAGTTGAATGTCTAGCCCTGGAAGGCAACAGGATATGGAAAAAGAAAGGGCTGAAGCTTTGGGGGCCTCCAGCCTGCATGCCTGGGAGGACAGACATGTACTCTTGACAGGTCCTGAGATCAAGTCAGCCAAGGGGACAAGTGGGCTAAAATTTTCCTGACTTCATTGCTGGGGCTTTCCCTGCTGGCAAAGTCTAGACTGAACTTCCGTCAGACTTTTCAGATACTTATTTGAGGAAGTCAGTTACTCTTTATAGGCCTCAGTTGCCTCACCTGTGAATGGGCATAACAAAGGCCTGTTTTTCCTCCCCTGCAAGATTCTTATGGGAACAAATAGCTATAAACTATTTGTCTGTATGAGTTATCTACCCACACACAAATATGATTATCAAATATGGGCATGCCTTGATTTTGAACTCTGTTCATTTAGTCAACAAATATTCATTATCGGTTTACCATATGCTGGAGTTGGAAAAGGCCTTTACCATGAAAATTCAAATTGACAAATACAAATATATAAGTAAATAGGATGTGCATTGGATAGTAATTCTTCCTGTCTTAAAAGGGTTCTTTGCTTTATAAAAGGGTCTACCATGTGATGCCATTTAGCAAGCTCCTTTGGCACATTTATGGTGTGGTTTGGTAAAAATATAGGAAACTTGGGGCTTCCCTGGTGGCGCAGTGGTTGAGAGTCCGCCTGCCGATGCAGGGGACACGGGTTCGTGCACCGGTCTGGGAAGATCCCACATGCCACGGAGCGGCTGGGCCCGTGAGCCTGTGCTCTGCAACAGGAGAGGCCACAACAGTGAGAGGCCCGCGTACCGCAAAAAAAAAAAAAAAAAAATATAGGAAACTTGAAAGCAAGAATCACAGTTGGTTGTGCGTGTGTGTGTGTGTGTGTGTGTCCCCTTTGTAGCCTCAGCACAATGCTGAGCTGGCACCGGATGCTCACTGGATGACATGATGAACTGGGGAAGAAATTGATTTACCTCCAACGTCTCAGGAAAGCACATATTACATAATGTGGGGAAAACCTGTATGGATTTTGGGGGGACAAAGTTGGGCTACTGATGAGCTCAGGCTTGATTCATTTCCATTCATGCCCAGGTAGGTGCCTGGCAGCGCCATTAGGAAGGTTCTGAATGTCGTACCCATTCCAAAAAAATCGGGACATATTTAAGAAAAACAATATTAGTGTTTACGATAAGGTTCCAAAAACTGGAAAAGAGATGAACATTTACTGAGTTCCTCCCATATGGTAGAACCTTGTCTATTTTCTTGTTTAACGTTCAAAATTATCTCATAAACTAGTTATTACCGCCATTTTACAGATCCACAAGAAGGCTCAGTGAAGTCGATTAGCTTGTCTAGTATCACGCAGCAGGAAGGTGGCCAGTTAGAATCGGAACCCTGATCCAGCTGACCTCAAGTCTGGCTCTTTCTGCTTTATATACCACCCAGTCTCCCAATGAAGAGAAAGTTTATCCATATATTTCTCCTCCTGTATCTTTCTTTTTTTAGTTCAGTAAAAATCTTTATCTTTTAAGAACTTACCCTTCCCCCACCAAACATTCACATACACAGATAGAAAATTTACATTCATAGAGCCTCAGATCTGACCTTAACATGATGATTTCACATTACTTCTTTTTTTTTAATTTTCTTTTTTTTTTAATTATTAATTTTAAGAACACAGGAAGCCTTAGGTCATCCAGGCCTCCCCCTAACATCTGTGGGGGGCTGGACGGAAGTGAAAATGAGAGTCTGTGACCTGATACCCCTTCTCTCCCCCCCGCCCCAGCTCCTGCCTTCCCCCTGTAAGGTCTCCAGGGCACACCTTGGCCATGCCAACATCTTCATCCGTGGTGCTGCCCTTGGCCCTTCCTTGACCACCCACAGTCCTAGAGGTGCCCACAGCAGGTCACGTTGGGAAAATAGACCCAGGAAAGAACTCTTGGACCCTAGAAGCATGTTCTGGGCATTGGGGCAGAGGATTCCCCAGTCCTGGGTACCTGGAGTTTGGTCTAGGCCAGCAGGTACAGGCTCTACACAGGCACAGCCCCTGGCCATGTGGGGACAGATGCAGCGGGCAGAGGGCCAGGTCAGGGTTGGATCGCCCAGGGCTAAGAGAGAGGCACTGGTCCCCATGGCGGATTCCTGGGAGCTCCACCAACACCTTCTCTCCCACCTCCTCGTATGCTCATTTCTGCCCTTTGCCTTTAAAATGCTCTTCCAGGGCTTCCCTGGTGGCGCAGTGGTTGAGAGTCCGCCTGCCGATGCAGGGGACGCGGGTTTGTGCCCTGGTCCGGGAAGATCCCACACGCCGCGGAGCGGCTGGGCCCGTGAGCCATGGCCGCTGAGCCTGCACGTGCGGAGCCTGTGATCTGCAACGGGAGAGGCCACAATAGTGAGAGGCCCGCGTACCACAAAAAAAAAAAAAAAAAAGCTCTTCCAGTGACCTGATTCATAATTCGCATAATCCCTGCCCTTCCAGAATGAGCCTTAGTGGAAAAGGCAGAATAAACAGAAATATAAACAAATGGCTGCAGTCTATTGCCTAGAAGGCAGAGAATAACTTGGCAGGGAGAGGAAGGAAGGATCAGGGCAGACTTCACAGAAAAGGTGGGCTTGCAAGACCACGGACAATCTATTACTTATCTCCATGATGGCCTGTCCAGGGTTTACATGCACTTGTCAGGGTGGCTGGACTGGAAGCCTCTCAGGGACAGAGGCTGGAAGTTTCCCGGATCCAGGGGCGGGCACAACTCCACAGCTGCCTTAGATGAAATGGTGAAACACCCCTCACTTTCTTCAGAGTTATTTGCTGTACCTTTCATCTGTGAGTTGTCCCTGGCCACTGGCTCTTGGGTCATTTTTGCTTTAATTCTTCCAGCACATGGACAATGGCTAACCCTCTCTACCACTTGGCTGGGGAATCACCTCCCTCCCCCAGCCCAGCCCTTAACTGCTGAGCTGGTGAGTCACTTGCCCTCACCAAGATCACCTGTAGGCTGGGAAGGGGTTGGGGGACAGACACAAGGCAGCACGTTGTCCTAATACAGGTGAGAACACTTTGTCGACTATTAAGCTTCCTGCACATGTAAGGCATTCATTGTATTGCCTGTGGAAAGGGCATAGGTCGTCATGTCAGAAAAGACCTGGGTTCAAGGCCTGGCTTTGCCATTAGCTCACAGTGTGGATTTGGACAGGTCACTTCCCCAGTTTGGGCCTCACTTTTCTCCTTTTTTGCACGAAGATGGTAAACGGGTGGTTCTCGGGCTGGGTTCCTTGGAACCCTGGGCTTCATGGCAGTAACTTAAGAAGAGAGCAGGAGGCCTTCCCTGGTGGCACAGTGGTTAAGAATCCGCCTGCCAGTGCAGGGGACACAGGTTCGAGCCCTGGTCCGGGAAGGTCCCACATGCTGCCGAGCAACCAAGCCCGTGCGCCACAACTACTGAGCCTGTGCTCTAGAGCCCGCGAGCCACAACTACTGAAGCCTGTGCACCTAGAGCCCATGCTCCGCAACAAGAGAAGCCACCGCAATGAGGAACCCGCGCACCGCAACGAGGAGTAGTCCCCGCTCGCCGCAACTAGAGAAAGCCAGCATGCAGCAATGAAGACCCAACACAGCCAAAAATAAATAAACAAACAATAAATATATAAACTTATTTTAAAAAAAGAAGAGAGCAGGAAGCTGATGTGGGTTTCTGGGCTGCCCATTCCAGTTTCCATCACATGTTCCACGTCATGCTGCTTCTGTAAGATCGTGTTTGAGAAAAGGCTTCCACTGTTTTGGAGAAAAAGAGTTTGAAAACCATTGGCCTTTGTATCTCTGAGGCCCCATCTCTGCTACTGATTCTTTTATTTAATGTCAAGGGTTACAAATCAGAAGCCCAGAGGCCAGATCCAATCTGCAGCATGTTTTGTAGGTCATTGCAGTGATGATGCACCGTCTAGTTTACCACAGTCCCCATTGTTCCTTATTGTCTAACACTTGCCACCTCACATATATGTTAGCAGCATGGCCCCTGGAGCTCTTTGAGCTTGCATCCTCAGAAGTGCTCCCTTGAGATCCTCTTTTCCCAAGAGATGCTCCAGATGGCAAAAAAGAGAAGGGCCCATAGCCTGGAAACAGATGTTCCCCATCAGAGGGACTGGGGTAGTCTAGGTATAAGGGGTGCCCCTCTTTCCTCCTGTCTGCCCAGCCCAGAAGACCACTGTGATAGTTATAAAAACATAGCTGCAACTTCTTTGCCACTTTTTTCATTGAGAGGCAGAGTCTCTCACATCTGGACAGGCTCAGGACTGCTTTGACCAATCAGGTACAATGAAAGTGCCACTCTGAGGCCTCCAAGGTTGGGTCACAAAAGTCCATGCAGCTTCTGTCTTGTTCTGGAGGACACTTGCAGTTGGAACCCTGTGTGGCTAGGTAAGAAGTCCGTCTACCCTGAGAACGCTGTGATGGAGAGGCCACAGGTAGACCCTCCAGAAGAAAGACCCAGCTGAGACTGTCCTGCAGCTATCCCAGCCCAGGCGCCAGATAGGTGAGTAAGGAAGCCGTCCTGGGGGTGAATCCTCCAGCCTCAGCTACCCTTCTTCCCAGCTGAGGCCCCAGACATCACAGTGCAGACAAGAGCCGTCCTTACCTTGCCCTTTCTGAATTCCTGACCCACAGAATCATTTACCCCCTAAGCTTTAGGGTGATTTGTTACACAGCAATGGATGACCAGTATAACATTCTGAAACTGTTCTAGGTAAATTAGGAGGTCTGACAGGCAGGGCCTCACCAGCCCATAGGACACCTCTAGAGGCTGACGAGAAAAGGGAGCTCCCTCCTCCGTATGGTCACAACCCCACACCTGGCAGAGGGCCTGGCCAGCCGACTGCAGGCTGGATTTCACGACCAGGTGGCCCTACTGCCTAGAGACACTTTCTTCTCTTCTGCTGGGATCAGCATGAGCTGAGCTGACAGGAAGGAAAAGGCATTTTCTCAAAACTCAGATAATTGGCCCATAAGCTCCTTGAGCATCTCCCAGGATCTGGGGAGGCCCCTGTGCTCAGACCTTGCTAGCTCTGCCTCACAGTGAGTCATCTTGACATATAAAGCATTCATCAAACCACACACACACACACACACACACACACACACACACATCCTACGGGCTTCTTTTTCCCTTTTCTCATTAAAAAAAAGCTCCACCCTACCGTGATCTGATCTGAGATCTTCAGGCTATTTTGAAGTAATTCATCTTGCCTCTTCAAACATACCATTTTCCCTCACTCAGCTTGAATGAGGCCCTGGTGGCAGCCAGCCAAGCCCATCTCCCTTCATTCTCAAAGGAAGCCTGGCCCCGTGTACAGGACTGCTTGGTTTCTGGGATTTCCATTTAAAAAACGCGAGGCCTGTGGCTCTTCTGCAGTATTCCTGAGGAAGGCTGCAGGCAAGAACTGAAGGGCGGAGGGGGCTGGGGCAGATCACGTGGGGTCGCGGCAATTGCGTGGGGTGGGAGGGCCATCTCAGCAGTGTGGCAGAGAGGCCTGCCGGCTCCCAGCGTGGAGGTCCTTTCCCCTTTGGTCTGACTGGCAGCTGCAAATTCAGTAGGGGCAGATGTCAAGGGGTTTGCAGACTTTATAACTCATCTTATGCAAACCTGGTAGACAAAAGTCTGGCTTTCTGTGAAAGATTGCAGAGGGGTAGTCGTCCACATAGCCTGTGGGTTCAGGCCACCTACTTCCCCGGGAGACTGTCCAGTCAAAGATGATTTGCCTTTATTGGAGAAGAAGACCCACCTCTGCTGGATACCCACTCTATGTGCTTTGCATATGTTATGTCGTTTATCCTCACAACAGCCCTACAGATTGATATGATCATCTTCACTTGTCAGCTGAGGAAAGAGAGGCTAAGTCACTTGCTTAAAGTCACACAGCTAGAAAGACTGGGAGCCAGAGTTCAAACCCAAGTTTGGACCATCTCCAGGCACTTGTCCTCCCTTGTTCCTCTGCTCCATTCCCTGATCTCTCCCTCTCTCCCTCTCCCTCCCTCTCTCTCTCTCTCTCTCTCTCTCTCTCTCTTTCTCTCTCTCTCTCCCTCTCCCTCCCTCCCTCACAGTCTCTCTCTATCCATTTCTCTTGAGGAAACCATAGAGTCAGTGCCTCTGCTTAACGTATGGGTATGGGGGGTGAGACTACACATGGCTTCACCTGTGGGTTTGAGGGAGGGCTTACCTAGTGCATGTAAAACACAATTCAACTTATCAAAACTTGTTTCAAGACCTTTGGGGACTATTCCTATTTTGTATATTGGGGTGAATCTGGACTGGGGCTCGGGAAGGGATCTCTGTCCTTGGCCAAAGTCAGCCTTCATTGGGCCCATACTTACTGAGCTCCTCCGGTATACTAGCCACCGGTAGTGGAGTGCAGCCCTGTCCTCTGTGAGCTCCCAGTGGAATGGGAAGGAAGTCAGTAGCACAGAGCACTGTGGTCCGAACAAAATGAAATACATAATAGAAGAGGGACACACAGGAAGGAGAGATTAGTTCTGCCAGAAGCCTCCTCATGGGCCAGGCTCTGGAACCTGACATTGTCCTTGTAGAGTCTGGATACACGTCAGAAGCAGATTCACTTGAACCGGGTTCTGTGAACTTGACACATAGTGAGAACTACATTGATAAAGGCAGGCATCTGGTAGAGCAGGATGTACGCATCAGCAGATCAATGAAAGCGTTCCCTTTGCCTGGACAAGCCGCCCACAGGAAGCCACATTATCGGAAACTTACTTGCACAAATGGAATCCACAAAGGGGACTTGGCAGTATTAAGAAGTCTATTTCAGCCGGGGTGGCTCGAAGCCATCTCTGACCCTAAAGGGAAAGAAAGTCCTCTGCAGGAAACATTTGCCATCAAGTTTGCTCTGGCAAAACTCTCTCCACCTTAGAATAACGATGATGTATTAGTTAAAGCAAAGCTCTACTGCTTTACCAAAGATAGCCAGGAAGAAGCTGTGTGAAGACTACAGAAACTGTTTCTCTCCCCTGTAACTTTCCGAGGTGACCATTACTGATTGACAGATTTTTAGGGACCTAGGTTCCCTCCATGTTGGGGGTCTAGCATATCATCCACATGGTCAAGGCCAGGTCTCAACCACATCAGGTCCTCTCTGGCTAGAGGGGAGGAACGGGTGAAGGAGGCACACCCCCTACAGCCTGGAGAGGGCACATGTGCCCTGCGTTCATATTCACGTTCCATTGGTGAGAACTTGGTCACATGGTCCCACCCAACTCCAAGGGAAGCTGAGAAATGACATGTGTCCTGCCATGAGCCCAGGAAGATGGAGAGAGTAGGTGTAGGTGGACCCCTGACTATCTCTGCTTCAAATGGCAGTTAGGGTGTTTTTCAGGTGTAACCGAAACCTTAACTTAAACCAGCTTAAACCCAAAGGACAACTTTGGGCCGATTCCAGGGTTGGCTGATCCACCGACTCAGCCCTGGAGGGTTCCAGGTACCACCTTCATTGTCGGCTCCAGCAGGCCTGGGTACCACATCCCAACATGACAGTTTTCAAAGGAAGAAGAGAGCATCTCTCCCTGTGCTCTCCCATAGGAGAGATGAGGGTTTCCCCAGAGGCCCCCGCTCCACCCCCAGCAGACATCCTCTCTTATACCATTGCCCTGAATTGGGCCATATGCCCATTTCTGAATCCATTACTGCTGCCGTAAGCTAAATTGTGGTCAACCTCCTGCAACACCCACCAATTCACATGTTGAAGTCCATGATCCCCAGTACCGAAGACTGTGACCTTATTTGGAGATGGGGCCTTAAAAGAGGTAATGAAGTGAAAATGAGGTCATATGGGTGGGCCCTAATCCAATATGCCTGATGTCCTTATAAGAAAAGAAGATTAGGACACAGATAACACACATTCCAAGGGATGACCATGTGAGGACATGGTAGCCACGTGTAGGCCAAGGAGAGAGGGCTCAAAACAAAGCAAACTTGCCAGCACCTTGATCTTGGACTTTGAGCTCCAGAACAGTGAGAAAATAAGATTCTGCTGTTTAAGCCACCTGGTCTGTGGTGTTTTGTCACAGTAGCTCTAGCTAACTGGTACACCTGGCAATCAGAATGGATCAATCCAGTTCACTCCCGGGGTGCAGTCGGTGTGAGACACAGCTCATGGGAGAGGGAGGTCCGGGTTCTGAAGAAGGAAGCTGATAGGAGGGACGCCGGGCGAACAGAGGGCGATGCCAGTGATAGACAGCATGGCTGCCGTCCATGCCATGGGTGCTGCTTGACCCCTGTCCTCGGACCAGCTCCCTTTCTATGCACTCCAGCCCCCTGCCATCCTTCTCCAAACAGACATCAGGACAACTGTCTCATTAGATTTCTGCTTCCCAAACTACCATCACTCTCCAGTTCTCTTTCTAGAAGTTACCGCAGTTGACCTTGCTAGGAGTTTGGCAGGGAAGGGGGCGAAGGTCCCCCAACTCTTCTCTCACACCTGTATGGTCTGCCCCCCGGTTTCCTCCACTGAAAACCAATCCTACTTTAACTCCGACGTCAACCTCATTTCCAAGTTGCTGGGGGACAGAGGGGTGCCGGTGAATGTTTAATAAGCTGTGCAGCGCTGTAGTATTTGCCGATTTCCATGGTGTAAATACTCCCCTGTGGCCCATTCTGAAGGACCCACATGAGGCCACTGAGCACAGAATTGTGGGAAGAGACGTGCACAGTGGCAGCCCCAGCCCGCTGGTGCTTAGGAAGACCTCCGCGTTGCCTTCGGGGATGACTTTTATCATCTGAAAGTCCAGTCCCTCATGATGTTTGCGGGAAAAGAGTTCCTGGGGCAGGAGAGGGTTAAAAACGTTTTATGAGCCCGCGGGTGGGAACCTGCGAGCAAACAGAGGGCATGGGAAAATCCTGAGGGTGTCCGGTGCGGCATCGCGGAAGGGCTCCCTCCCTCGCTGTTCCCAGGCTGAGAGGATGAATGCCGCTGTAGAGAACGAAGTGGAAGTAGGGCTGCGCTGGGCCCCGGCAGCCCAGGACTGTCACTGCCCGCCCCCGGGGAGGCTCCCTCCCCCACTCACCTCTGTACAATCGCTTCCTCTGTTCCCCAGCTCCGCTTCCCTCAGGGTCCCATCCAAGCTGGACTCATGATAAAGGCCACCATTGACGGGCACTTCCTCTGCGCCAGGCACTGGGCCGGGCCCTCCAGACCCATTTTCTCATTGAATTCATACCACTGACCCACAGACTTGGTGAGTATAGTCCCGTCCCTAAAATAAGGTTCACGGAGGTCAGAGGAACGGTCTCAAGGTCATGGTGGCAGGGCCGAGGTGACTGAAACTGCGGGTTTTCCATGGTGCTGCTGGGGTCAAAGAGGCCAGGCAGAGTCAGAGAGTAATAATAACAATGACTGTGGCTAGAGCTTAGTGAGGACTTAATTTAAAAAGTGAGGGTGGGGCTTCCCTGGTGGCGCAGTGGTTGAGAGTCCGCCTGCCGATGCAGGGGACATTGGTTCATGCCCCGGTCCGGGAAGATACCACATGCCACGGAGCGGCTAGGCCTGTGAGCCATGGCCGCTGAGCCTGAGCGTCCGGAGCCTGTGCTCCGCAACGGGAGAGGACACAACGGTGAGAGGCCTGCGTACCGCAAAAAAAAAAAAAAAAAAAAAAAAGTGAGGGTTCAGGGGTTTGAACCCTGGTCCGGGAAGATCCCACATGCCGCAGAGCAACTAAGCTTGTGTGCCACAACTACAGAGCCTGTGTTCTAGAGCCTGCACACAGCAACGAAGGCCCAATGCAGCTGAAAATAAAGAAATAAATAAAAAGTGAGGGTGAAAACACACATTGATCTCCCTATGGGATCCGGGTGAATTTGTCTCCCGTTCTGCCGATGAGGAGCCCAAGGCTCAGAGAGGGCGTGCTGCTTGCCCTGTGTCACAGCTGCTTAGTGGCAGGGCAGGACTGAGGACCCTCTGAGGTGGGGTGGGGCAGGGGGCTGCTGTCCAGTCCATCCATGTTCCCCACCCCACTTCCCAGGCTGGCTTCACTGTCCTGGTTCTCGTCATATCCCCCCAGAGGACCAGCACTTTCCTGGGGGTGTTTGGGTTAGATCCGAGGTCCAGCTGGTCCTGCTGCAGGTGCTGTCTGGGTGGTGGGAGAGGAAGCACCTATATCCTTCCCCGCAATGCCCCAGCTCCGGCTGGCTGAGCCAGCACCTGGGTGGGGAAGAGGGTAAAATGGTCCCACCGAGAGAAAGTCTTCCTGATGCAGTAACTGATTGCAAACCCCTTGCATTCCTGAGTGTTTTATGGAGGGTGGTAATTTCCCACAGCATCAGGAAACCCCAAACTCACCTGACTGCCAGAACAAGGCCCTGCACGTCAAACGCTAGTCTAGAAATACAGTTACCCCAGGCTGGGGCATTAGAAAAACAGCAAGAACACCACCACCAACCCCACAGTTGATCCAATTCTTCCACACCCCTAATCACATTTAATCAACAAAGTCCACTCAGGTGGGAGGGGCAAACCCAAGTCTCCATTTACAGCCAACGACATCGGTTTGCGCAAGGTCAGAGGATGAGGAAAGGGCAGAAGTAAGGCTCAAATCTGACTTCCACACACTGGGTCTAGTGCTCATTTCTCCACAGTTGGGGGTGATGGGTGATGCTGTCAGGAGGGTTCAGAGGCAAACAGAGGTGGATGTCAGGGTAAGAACAAGTACAGGAACCTGTAGCCAGACTGACCCAAGTGCAAATCTTGGCTCTGCAACATCAGGCAGGTTACTTAACCTCTCTGAGCCTTACTTTCCTCCTCTGCAGGTGAGAGAGGGTTGTGGTTAAGAGTCTGAGCTCTGGAATCAGAATGCCTGGATTTTAATCCTGGCTGTGCTACTTACAGCCTGTGTGACCTTGGACAAGTCACTTAACCTCACTATGTTCGTTTCCTTATCTGTCAAATGAGCAATTTTAAACCCACCTACAGGCTTGCTGTGAGGATTTGCTTAGGTAATACCAATGAGGCTCTTAGCACAGGCCTGGCTTATGGTAAGCAGTCATTAATGAGTAACCGTTGTTGTTATCTACAAAATGGAGAAGAAAAGAGCTTTTGTAGATGAAAGGAGAGAAAGCACATTTCCAGTGTGCGTGTGCGTGCGTGTGTGTGTGTGTGTGAGTGTGTGTGTGTTTGGAAGGAAGTGCAGGGGGGTTCTTCACAGATGGAATTGGAACCTTCTAGGAAGGAGGAAGGAGCAGAAGGGGACCTGGGCTGGCCCTGCTTTGGGATGTTTCCTGCTGAAACAACCACCTGGCCTTCACCTGTGTGCTCCATCGACTCTTTGCTATGAGTCAAGTGCAGCTTCTTTCCGGCCACTCCCCAGTCCCAGCAACAATTCCTTTGGGAGAACAACCTAAGGCTGGAAATCTTCCTGCCCAGAGTAGTGAAAGGGTCCAAGTGTAAATAAATACGGGCCTCAGAGTTTTGTGACTGTCCTGAGTCACTTCTCTTCAAGAAGACACGGCCAAGGGACAAGAGCTCCAAGTCTCATCAGTGAGTCTGAACCCAGGTGTCTTTCAGACATTCCTCATTTGGGTCCTTTCCAAGTTCTCTCCACTGGAAGGAGGTTCTCTGGATGTTTATGCTGATGGCAGGTCAAGGTTCAGAAGCAGGAACCGAACACGACTGGGACCCAGGTTTCGAAATTCCCCCGTCAAACATCATTTCTGCCTTCTTAATTCTTAGCTATCCCTGACTCTTTCCTAGTTGCCTCAGAGGCCTGACAACTTGCCGTGTATTAGTGAGATGTTATTTAGTTTGCAAGTAGCTGGAATTATAGTATTGCATAAATACAGGTTTATTTTCTCACGTAAAAAGAAATTCAAAACTGAACAAGGACTGTTGTTATTTTGGCAGCACAGTGATGTCAAAGCCATACTCATCATGATTCTGTTGGTCTTTCCCTCAAGTTGCAAGATGGCTGCTGCAGCTCCAGATATCACATCTACCTTCAAGGCTGAAAAAGGAGGGAAGGGCACAAAACAGTGGCACTGTTGGTGTCAAATATTTCTGTATCGGTCATTTATCGTCACTTAAAACACCACTGTAAAATTTAGTAGCTGGAAACAACAATTATTTATTAGCTCATGTTTCTGAGGGTCAGAGTTTGGGCTGGGACCAGCTAGCCGTTCTCCTACTGGTCTATTGGGCTCAGTCATGTGACAGCAGTCAGTTGAAGGCTCAGTAGGGGCTATATTGTCCAAGAGAGCCTAACTCAAATATCTGGTACTTGATGCTGGCTATTGGATATGTGATGACGGAAGCAGAGGTCAGAGTGATGCCACTGCTGAAAGGCGACCACTACCCACGGAATGTGGGTGGCCTCTACAAGCTGGAAAAGGCAAGGAACGGATTCTTCCCTGAAACTTCCAGAAAGAACAAACTCTGCCAACACCTTGATTTTACCCTAGTAAGACCAATTTTGGACTTGGAACCTCCAGAGCTGTATGATAATAAATTTGTGTTACATCACTTATTACAGCAGCAGTAAGAAACAATCTCCCTCCACTGCTCTCTCATCCTCTAAGGTAGAGGTTAGCCAACTATGCCTCCGCTGCCTGATTTTGTAAATAAGGTTGTATTGGAACATACATTCCTTTCCGTATTATCTGCTTTCATGCTACAACAGCACAGTAGTTGTGACCGAGACTGAATGGCCCACAAAGTCTAACATATTTACTATCTAGGGGCTTCCCTGGCAGTCCAGTAGTTAAGACTCTGTGCTTCCAGTGCAGGAGGCATGGGTTCGATCTCTGGTCAGGGAACTAAGATCCCACATGCCAAGGTGAGGCCAAAAAAAAAAAGTAAAATATTTACTGTCTGGCCCTTTATAAGAATAGTTTGCCAGCCCCTGCCTGCTCTAGGAGGCTTGCTGAGGCCTCCTTGTATGGTGGTTTCAGAATAGCAAGAGAACAAGAGTTTGCTTCAAAGTTCTTGGAAATTCAAAGCCTTGGAAGTCCCACAATGTTATGCTCTTTACATTTTGGTCAAACAAAGCAAGTCACAAGGCCAGTCACAGGGGCGAGAAATAAACTCCACCTCTTGATGGAGGAGCAGCAAAGTCACATTGCAAAGCAGTGTGGGTCCAGGAGCAGGGGATATTGTCCTGGCCATCTTCAGCCAAGAGTCTCAGAGCCCCCTTTCACCAGGAAAGCAAAGCCCACCCACAGACTCCCATCCAGACATCCTTTCAATCTCATTGGCCAGAACTGGGTCACGTGGCCACTCCCAGCCACTAGGGAAGCTGGAAAGCAGGAACAGGATTCTTATGATTGGTTTAGGCGAATGGCGATCCACTACTTGGCGGGCATGCTGTGTTAACGAGGAAAAGGGAAGGGATTTAGAGAGGCAGCTAGCACAGTTTGCCCTATGTGTGCTGTCTGGGTGGTCTTGAACTTCTTGAATTCACCCATTCAACACACAAACATCCAGGGCTTCCCTGGTGACGCAGTGGTTAAGAATCCGCCTGCCAATGCAGAGGACACGGGTTCAAGCCCTGGTCCGGGAAGATCCCACATGCCGTGGAGCAACTAAGCCCGTGCGCCACAACTACTGAGCCTGTGTGCCACAACTATTGAAGCCTGCACGCCTAGAGCCCATGCTCCGCAACAAGAGAAGCCACTGCAATGAGAAGCCCACGCACTGCAACGGAGTTGCCCCCACTCACCGTAACTAGAGAAAGCCCACGCGCAGCAATGAAGACCCAATGCAGCCAAAAATAAATAAGTTTATGAAACAAACATCCAAATATCAGAACCTGCTATGTGCCCATCTCTAGACAGGGCTGGGGGAGGGGGGGGGCTATAATCCCTCTCCTCAAGGAGGCTGCGAGACCCTGGAGAAACTTCCCCATAGACAAGAGAAGGTGTGCACAAAGATTTTCACTGCAGCCCTATTTTTAAAGGGTGTAAGCAGAAGCAACAACACCTCCATCAAGGGTGGATAAAGAAACTCTAGTTATATGATGGGTGCGTTTATAGCAGATGAAGTAAATGAAATAAGTTCTTACACATAAACATAAATAATTCACGAACACGTTAAGTAAAAAAAAGCAAAGTGCAAAATAATGTGTGGTGTATAGTGTCATTGATGTGAACTGCAAAACATAAAACATAAATTGTTTATGGATTAATACTGTATAGTAAAAGAAGATAAACATGGGAGGGGGAAGGGAAAAGGAATGGATATATAGCTGAAACTCTAACATTTTATTTCCTTAAAAAACAGATAAAATTCAAGAGAGAGGGAGGGCATACAAATATCTGATTCACTTCATTGTATAGCAAAAACTAACACAACATTGTAAAGCAATTATACTCCAATAAAAGAAAAAGATAAAAGTAAAATAAAATTTTAAAACAGATTTAAATAGCAAGGGACTTCCCTGGTGGCACAGTGGATAAGAATCCGCCTGCCAATGCAGGGGACACGAGTTTGAGCCCTGGTCCGGGAAGATCCCCCGTGCTGCGGAGCAACTAAGCCTGTTGTGGCACAGCTACTGAGCCTGCAGTGCTGCAATTATTGAAGCCCATGTGCCTAGAACCCGTGCTCCACAACAAGAGAAGCCACTGCAATGAGAAGCCCGTGCACCACAACAAAGAGTAGCCCTCACTCGCCGCAAATAAAGCAAGCCTGTGCGCAGCAGTGAAGACCCAACACAGTCAAAAATTTTTTAAAAATAAAATATGGTGGGGCTTCCCTGGTGGCGCAGTGGTTGAGAGTCCGCCTGCCGATGCAGGGGACACGGGTTCGTGCCCCGGTCCGGGAAGATCCCACATGCCGCGGAGCGGCTGGGCCCATGAGCCATGGCCGCTGAGCCTGCGCATCCGGAGCCTGTGCTCCGCAACGGGAGACACCACAACAGTGAGGGGCCCGCGTACTACAAAAAAATGAATAAATAAATAAAATAAAATATGGTGAATGAACTGACAATGATTCTTAAATATAAAATAAATATGAAGAGTATGTTTATAAAAAAATTTTAATAGCAAAGCAAAAAATAAAATATGATAAAGTTTTTTAAAAAGTAAAAAAGAAAGACATACAGATGGCAAACAGGCACATGAAAAGATGCTCAACATCACTAATTATCAGGGAAATGCAAATCAAAACCACAATGAGTCGCCACCTCACACCTGTCAGAACGGCGATTATCCAAAAAACAACAAATAAGTGCTGGTGAGGATGTGAAGAAAAGGGAACCCTAGTAATGTCATGTGGGAATGTAAATTGGTAAGCTGCTATGGAAAAGAATATGGAGATTCCTCAAAAAATTAAAAATAAAACTACTATACAATCCAGCAATTCTACTCTTGGATATTTATCTGAAGAAAATGATAACACTAATTTGTAAAGATATACGCTCCCCTATGTTCATTGCAGCATTATTTACAATAGCTAAGATATGGGAGGGACTTAAGTGTCCATTAATAGGTAAATGGATAAAGAAGATGTGTTATGTACATACAGTGGAATATTAGCCATAAAAAAGAATAAAATCTTACCATTCATGACAACATAGAAGGACCCTGAGGATATTATGCCAAGTGAAATAAGTCAGACAGAGAAAGACAAACACTGTATGATTTCACTTATATGTGAAATCTGAAAAACAAAACAAATGAACAAACATAACTAAACAGAAACAGAGTCATGGATACAGAGAACAAACAGGTGGTTGCCAGAGGAGAGTGGGGTGGGAGGAAGTGAGGAATAGGTGAGGGAGATTAGGAGGTACAAACTTACAGTTACAAAATAAATGAGTCACGAGTATGAAATGTGCAGTGTGGGGAATATAGCCACTACTAATGTAATATCTTTGTATGGTGACAGATGGCAATTAGAATTATCATGGTGATCATTTTGAAATGTATAGAAATATGGAATCACTCTGCTGTATACCAGGAATTAACATAGTGTCGCAGGTCAGTTTTGCTTCAAAAACAAACAAACTCACTCATAGGAAAAGAGGCAGATTTGTCTCTACCAGAGGTGGGAGGTGGGGGAGAGGAGATTGGAGGAAGGTGGTCAAAAGGTACAACCTTCCAGCTGTAAGATAAACAAGTACTAGGGATGCAATGTACAACATGATAAAGATAATTCACACTGCTGTCCGTTATAACTGAAAGTTGTCAGGAGAGTAAAACCTAAGAGTTCTCATCACAAGGAAAAGAACATTTTTTTTCTATTTATTTAATGTTGTATCTTCATGAGATGATGGATGTTCACTAAACCTATCGTGGTATCATTCCATGATGTATGTAAGTCAAGTCATTATGTTATAGACTTCAAACTTATACAGTGTTGTATGTCAATTATGTCTCAATAAAGGATAAAAATTAATATTTTTTAATTTTTAAGAAAATTTTAAAAATAAAATTGTATTTAGTAAAAAATATATATATACTGGGATTTCAAGGGGACAGCTCCAATGAATATGAGGGTGTTTTTGTTTTGTTTTTAAATATTTTTTTTCTGTCATTTCATTGAGAGTTAAGCTAGAGCTCAATTTTGCCATCAACATTAGAGTAGGACGAGCCAGAGGTCAGCCCAAGTTCTGTCACTGGTGCAAATCCTTACTTCTAAGCCTCAGTTTCCTCTTCTGTAAAATGGGCTTGTGGCAGTGTTGTCCAAATGAGAAATGGACACAATAAACATTTTGGGCTGAGCTGCTCAAAAATGTGCCTTGCCCACCTTCTTGCCAATTTCTCTTTCCTTCTCCATGCCTGGAACCTAAGGTCAGGGGCAGGGAACCCTGAGGTAGACTAAGGCATCTCCCATCTTTACCCAAAATACACCCTCTGAGATGTCATTGCCTCAGGGAATGTGTCCCCAGAATAAGTGACACCACCAGGGCCAGTGGATGCTTCGGTGGGAATTGGGGGAGATTATGGACCACCTGGGTAGATAGTGAGTGGGCACCGCTGCATTTTCTCTTTTGGGGCTGCAGCAGGGATTTCCCTCGAGGAGACGTTCTTTCCTCCTTGCCTTCTGACCAGCCCGTGGAGTCTACTTGCCTGGCGTTTCACATCCCCTAGGCAGCTTCTATCCCTTTCAAGGGCAGTGCCCAGGAGGCCCAAGTCACCTACCCCAGAGCAGCCATTGTTTCCATGGTGTCCCCTGAGCCTCGGCAGAAGCCAGATTTGGGGGGAGGCATCAAGAACATTCCCAGAGGTCCCTAGGCCATCCGGTGGCCTCCCACATCCACAGAGCATGGCTCCAAACACCACCATCATCATCGTATCCATCATCATCATCCTTGCCAATGTCTGCACAGACTTCCTGTCGTGAGCCCCTCAATGTGGCAGATCTTCTGTAGGCACGAGGACACTCAGACTTCACCAAGCCCTGTGAGGAGGGCTCTGCAGTCTCTCCCTCCTGAGCGTCTTCAGAGAGTTAAGCTAAATGGCCAAGGTGACACAGCTAGTAAGAACAGTTAGGACTTGCCCTAGGGCATCAGTAACCATCTAGCTGCAAAGCTGGAGCTTTCACCTCTTACATTCCTCACCACCATATTGCCTCTCTTCCCCGGGGAGAGGCAGGATGTGGGGTCTGAACACGCTCCCCCTTGGGGAGGCAGGGGAGGCCGAGCCTACTCTGGCACTGCCCTGAGGGTGACTCACAGCCCTCAGCCAACTCCTCGCAGGAAACACTAGGTTAATTGCGGTCCATTGTTGCTCTCTCTGCATAAGAATAAGTGTGAGTAACTGCGGAACAGAAAGGAAGCAGTTCCTGAGTAGGGGACACAGATAGAGGAGGGGGGATTCTTGGGAACATGGAGGTGTCCCTTTCCGGAGCTAGGAGGCATGAGGTCTGCCTCATCCGGGGCAGAGAGAAGGAGAGCCAGAGGGCCTCTGCCCCGCACTCAGGGATGCCCTGAAAGTATATTCTGAACACCCTCCGTGTGCCAGGCATGGGGAGATGTGCAAGAGTGGGGACTGGGGCCGAGGCAATTCTGAAGCCTGATGGCAAGGAGAGAAGTTTGAAATCGCTTCTGTGGGCAGTAGAGAGGGTACTTGGGAAACCAAGGAGGTTGCCGGGCAGGCTTGAGAAGCAGGAGTGATGGAGAGCACAGATCTGTGGAGCAAGGGAGGGCCTGCGGGCACGGACAATGCGACTGCATTGGGGAAGGAAGAAATGAGTCCAGATTTACAGAGGCTCTTGACACCCTGCCAGCCTGCTCCCACAAGGCGGGACACACATGTGAGTGGCCCCTGGAATTAAATGAGGCAGCCTGGGTTCCAGAGCAGGTGCTGCCTCTTGCCTGGAGTGGGGGAACTTGAATGAATCAGTGCACCCTCTGTGGGCACAAAAAACACAGACATCAAGGACAGCACGCCTGGCTGGACCCCAATGGTCAATGGCTCAGAGTGAAGCCAGAGGGAGGGAAAGTGGATGGTCAATGGGGGGGCCTAATGCTACCTCTCAGAGCATTCACCAAACACCTCTGTCAAATATAATAAAGTCTGGACGCCTCCACGCCCTCCCTACTCTAACTTCATCTCCTAGTCATGTTCCAGACACACCTTCTCTATATAAACGTGGCAGCCACTTTCTGTCTCACGGCCTTTGCACATATGCTGAGTCTGCTTCTGAAAGCCTCTATCTCACCACCTGCCCATTTCTCCTCCCCACCAACTCCCACTCATCCTTTAGGTTTTAGCTGATATGTCCCTTCCCCAGAGAGACCTCTCTGAACCCCCAAACTAAATTAGCTGAGTCACTGTTACTACTGCTCCCAGCATCCAGCGTTCACGGTTCCTCTATGTCACTGATCATCATAAGAAAATTATCTGTGCAATTGTTCGATTAGTGCCTGCCCCCACTCCCCACTGCCCCAGACTACAAGTGCCGTCAGGCCAGCAGCCACATCTATTTCACCTACCAGTGTATCCTCAGTTATCCTTTGTTGATAGGAAGAAAGGAAGGGAGGGAGGCTAACTGGAATGGTGGTGGAAAGAAGGAAGCAGGGAGAGACGAGGGAGGGGTCCCTTGGTGGGGACAGCGCAGGCCACCTACAGCGCATACACCCCGTTGTTGCTCTCTGCCCTCCCTAGCAGTGTTCAGCCATGGCTGGGTGCCTCAGGTGGGAAGGAGGAGACAGAGAAGGGCAGGCCAGAGTCCACCTCCCTCAGAGCCTCACCTAGAGCCCCTGGCCTGTGTAGCCCCTTCAGAGGCAGCCTCTGAGCTCTGCCCCACAGCAGCTCAGTATGGAGAGCAAGATCCTTGACTTCTGGGAGCCTCACCTGGCTCTTCTGTCAAGCGAGATAAAGCACCGACTTCCCACTGACCCTGAACTCTGGGAGACGGAATGAGATGGTGGCCCTAAGGCACCCAGCACCTTACCTGGCCCAGCACGTGTCCAGCAGCTGTGAAGCCCCCCGGTCCTGTCTCTACACTCTCCTCGGGCCCACTTCTCAGCCCTCGCGACAGCCACCGCCTCCTGCAGACGAGCGTCTGTACTCAGGGCCCAAAAGGGAGAAAAGAAGGTAAGAAAGATTGTGGGTAGCTTTAGGGAACACTTGACAGTAAGGATTCCAGAGACCTGCCTATCCTGAAGTCATGACTGCCCCTCTCCAGCTGTGTGACCTTGGCAAGTGACTTAACCACACGGTGCCTCAGTTTCCCCATCAATAAAGTAAGGATTATAACAGTGCTCACCTCAGCTTTAAATCAGGGCGTGCCACCCACGTTTCCCTTTGCTCATTCCCCTGACCTTGAGTTCAGCTGCTGGCTCCCTTAGAGTTACTGCTCTGTAAACCCAGGGAAGCCCTCGGCCCCTGTTCCTTTTCCTGGTTCAGTGAGGAAGGGTCTGGGAAACAGAGCTTTGGTCTGGGGGCTGGGGAGCCCTGGCCCTCCTCCTAGCTTTTGTACTAAGTCACTTCCCTTCTCTTGGCCTCAGTTGGCCCCATCTCTGAAAGAAAGGGGCTCAACTTGGGAGTGGTTCAAAACCTAAACTAAAAATTAGAATTACTCGAGGGGAGAATTTTTAAATAGCTATGGCTTCCTTCTGTTTAATAACCTGCCTTTTCCACTATTGTATAGACATCTTTCCATTTGAGTAAATGTAGTTCTACATAACTAAAACATAAAATACAAATAAATAATAAAATTAATCTCCCTGTTTGTACTTTTAACAATATGTCACCTAGACAATTTAAAATTACACATATGCTGGAATCTTAAAAAAACAATATAAATGAACTTATTAACAAAAGAGAAACAGACTCACAGACCTAGAAAAACAAACTTACGGTTACCCAAGGGGAAAGGGAGTGGGGGAGGGATAAATTAGGAGTTTGGGATGAACAGATACACACTATTATATATAAAATAGACAACCAACAAGGACCTACTGTAGAGCACAGGGAACTATATTCAATCTCTTGTAATAACCTATAATGGAAAAGAATCTGAATAACCTATTATGGAAAAAAAACTGAATCACTTTGCTGTATGCCTGAAACTAACACAACATTGT
Organism: Phocoena phocoena; assembly: GCF_963924675.1. Taxonomy (NCBI): domain Eukaryota; kingdom Metazoa; phylum Chordata; class Mammalia; order Artiodactyla; family Phocoenidae; genus Phocoena; species Phocoena phocoena. The sequence continues at coordinate 66,695,979 of NC_089235.1, read as the reverse complement.
AAATCAACTCTATTTCAATTAAAAAAAGAGCCCCCCACCAAAAAAATAAAATAAAATAGAATTACATACACGCTCGCATCTGTGGCTTACATTGCACTTCCTTTGGACAACACTAGTCTAGTTGACCCCTTAGGCTTTGTCCCACTTAGACGATGGGATGACAGCCCGCCCCTCCTCATTCAAAAGTTCTTCCTCCGGGCAGAAGGCAGCTGCATTAATTAGGCTTTTGTTGCATAACAAACCACCCCTAAATGTAGTGGCTTAAAATGAGCATTTATTTAGCTAACAGCTCTGTGAGCCTGCACTTTGGGCCAGGCTCAGCTAGACCGTTCTTCTGTCCATCTCAGCTGGTCATACTCCGTGTCCACAGTCAACTGGGCAGCTCTGATTCTAAGGAATGGCCGGCTGTGGCCAGGATGACGAAGAAGCTGAGTCTGTGTCTCTCATCACCCATCAGGCTAGCCCAGGATTATTCCCACAGTGGTCCTGAGGTTCCAAAAGCTAGAGAATGGAAGCTGCAGGACCTCTGGAGGCCTAGGCTCAGAACTCACTCCATGGCACATGTCCAAAGCAACTGAGAGTGCCAGTCTAGATTCAAGGGCTGGAAAAACAGGCTGCCTCTGTAGTGAGAAGAATTGGGACCATTTTTGCAAACCACTTTCACAAGCTGAGTGGCCCCAAACCAGGAAAGGACTCGCCTTGTTCCCCAGACACTGTTGTCTGCCAGGACCTTGCTGTGACTTTCATGGGCCTTAGGTAGTTTGCCTCCATGGGCCCCTTCCTCCATGAAATAAATTAGTAATTAACGTTATATTTTATGAACACATTGGTATAATGAGGAACATATTCATTTTTTCTTCTGATTTTAAAAGAAATGAAAATTGAACCATTTGCGTGGGCCCCTAGAAGTATACTGGGCCCTAGGTATTGGGTGTTGTGTGCCAGACACACTAGTCGGTCTTGCTTTTGGTGGCTGAGCTGGCACAGGGCACCCCAGGCCTGAGTGGCTCAGAGGCCCAGCAATTGCTCAGCCACCTGGCTGACAGAGGCAGGGCAGGTGTCCTCTGAATGAGTTACATGTTTTCCCAATTAACTGTGTTTCTAACACCTTATGAGAACATCAGTACTTTGTCCTTCCTTCACTTAAGTGATGAGCCACTGTTAGACTCCCAGGGAACTTCCTGGAAGCCAAGTGGAACCAGAAAGTGCATTCAGGGCCTCAAACGGTGATAATGACATCAGTACGTTTCTGGTCTTGTCAATCACTTTCCAGTCTGCGAAGGGCTTACCCACGCTTCCCTGCCTTTGAACCTCACACCATTTCTGCAGAAACTGAGGCTAGGAGATGTAACAGGACTTACCCATGTAGAGGCAGAGTCACCAAGCAGCCCAGGTTCCCAGAGTGCGCTGGGCTTGTTCCCTGACACCCCATGAATCCCAGGTGATGTGACCCTGGTGGTAACTAGTATGGCCCACGGCCCTGGTAACTGGAGCTTCCTGTCACAGGGGAAAGGGGGACGGCCACAGAGCACAGGCCTTGACTGAGTGACTTGTGAGAAGATTCCCCGATGGGCCAGGGGTGTAGGCCACATGAATTTGGGGTGGGGGAGGGCTGGGAGATTCTTTCTTGAGGGAATAATTTATGGCAGCTCTTCAAATTCCAAGCTTGCTTTCTGCTTCTTCCCAGATATGTATACTAGTCTGTTGTTTTTAACAAGGCTATATTATCACTATTCCTATTTATTTTTAAATAATTTTATAAATTTGTTTTTGGCTGCGTTGGGTCTTCGTTGCTGTGCACGGGCTTTCTCTAGTTGCAGCGAGCGGGGGCTACTCTTTGTTGCGGTGAGCGGGCTTCTCATTGCGGTGGCTTCTCTTGTTGCGCAGCACGAGCTCTAGGCGTGCGGGCTTCAGTAGTTGTGGCACACAGGCTCAGTAGTTGTAGCTCGCAGGCTCTAGAGCACAGGCTCAGTAGTTGTGGCTTAGTTGCTCCGCAGCATGTGGGATCTTCCCGGACCAGGGCTCGAACCCGTGTCCCCTGCATTGGCAGGCGGATTCTTAACCACTGCGCCACCAGTGAAGCCTTATTCCTATTTATTTAAAAAGCGTATTAAAAAAGACAGAGCTTGGGGCTTCCCTGGTGGCGCCATGGTTGAGAGTCCGCCTGACGATGCAGAGGACACGGGTTTGTGCCCCGGTCCAGGAAGATCCCACATGCCGCGGAGCGGCTGGGCCCGTGAGCCATGGCCGCTGAGCCTGCGCGTCCGGAGCCTGTGCTCCGCAACGGGAGAGGCCACAGCAGTGAGAGGCCCGAGTACCGCAAAAAAAAAAAAGAAAAAAAAAAAGGACAGAGCTTGAAAGTCAGATGGCCCTGTCTTTCCTGCCCTCTTCCAGCAGGGCAGCTGATTTAACCTCTCTGACCCAGTTTCCTGAACCTGAAATGATCACCCAACGCCTAGGGCTCCTTTGTGAGGATAAATGAGGAAAGAAGTGGCGAATCCCTAGCCCAGAGCTCACAGGCCAGCGGCAGGGTCCGGACTCTCTTGTCTCCGTTTAATTTGCCCAGGCCTTCCATCCAGCATCCATGGGGGCTGAGATGACCCCAGAGCAGGGCAGTCTCAAAACCCCTCCCCACTGCCCTGTGTCTGGCCATGCCCATGTGGCCTCAGTTCATCACCTCGGACGAAGGTAGAGTAGGTATTCTAAGCATTGTGGACATTTTTCTGTGACAACATGAAAAATGGGGATTCTTGCCCCTCAGAGTGCCTGGCAGGGAGAGCTGGGTCCAGCCCTGCCCCCCAGGGCCAGACCTGTGTAAACTGAGATGCAGGGGGAGCGGGGAGGGCGGGAGCAGCTTGGAGCCTGCATACCAGTCATACTTCCCACAGGCGCCTGCCCGCCCAGAGCCATTCCAGCTAGCTGCGAAGGACGTGAGAAGGTCCCCCTCTCCACCGCCCCGCCTCCCCTCCCCCCAAGAAACCACTCTCTTCCTGGCTGGCCCCGGTGTCCCTCAGGCCGTGGTGACAACCTGTGTCCTGCCATGGCAGCTTTGGAGCCTTACGTAAGGTCAGATCCCAGAGCAGAGGAGAGGGCTTCAGCTCAATTTAGTGCCGCTGTCGACCTGCCAGACTCAGGGGTATAGAGACAGACTGGACAGCCAGGCCCCTGGGGTCACCTGCAGATGAGTTCAGTAGAGTGTGGAAAGGAGCAGGGGGCCCTGGAGGCTCAGAGCAGGGCCACCTAATAAACCCAGCTGAGATGGGCTTAGGCAGGGTGAGATCAGGGAAGGCTTCCTGGAGAAGGTGATAGCTGAGCTGAATTCTGGTTATCGCACAGAAATTGGGACGGGCATTCCAGGCAAAGGGCTCGGCCTGAGCAGAGCCTTGGAGGCACCGCGGCTGGCTTAGTGAGGGGGAGGGGACAGGAGAAAATGCGGAGGGGGGAGGGATATACTTGGAGGGGCCTGAGTGTCAGTATAAGTTGTAGACTTTGTCCCAGGGGCCCTGGGAAACAGGCAGGGAGGGGTGGATGGCCAGATCTGTGATTCTAGGTCTAACTCTGGCTGCCTCGAGGGAATGGACAGAAACGGGTAGGAGTCTTGGAAGCAGGGAGGCCGCTTAGGAGCTGCTGTCAGAGGCCAGCCAGCAGGAGAGGGCAAGGATCCCATGAAGGCAGTGGCACTGGCAAGGGGGTAGTCAGAGAGGAGGGGACCCGGATCTGGGTGCCTCGTGTGGGGAGGGGCGAGGGAGGAGCAGGGGACCCAGGGGGGGCACAGCTCCTGACTGGCTGGGCTGAGAGACTGACTCCGCACCTGGAGGGCAAGCCCGTTTTCCAGACTGTGTCGGAAGGTGGGGCTGGAGATGAAAATCTCCTTGAGGTACCAGCGTGCCTCATTGTATTGCACTTTGCTTTATCGTCCTCGCAGATACTGTGTTTTTTACAAATTGAAGACTTGTGGCAACCCTGCATCAAGCAAGTCCATCGGCGCCATTTTTCCAACAGCGTTTGCTCACTTTGTGTCTCTGTGTCACATTTTGGTAATTCTCGCAATATTTCATCTTTTTCCTTGTTATTAGATTTGTCACGGTGATCTGGGATCAGTGATCTTTGATGTGACTGCTGTTATTTTTTGTTTTGTATTTTTATATTAAGGTATGTACATTGCTTTTTTTTAGACATAATGCTATTGCACACCTAATAGCACTACACAGTATAGTGTAAACATAACTTTTATATGCACTGGGAGACCAAAAATTTCGTGTGACCCGCTTTATTGAGATATTCTCTTCACTGCGGTCTGGAATCAAAACCACAATACCTCCAAGGTCTGCCTGTGTTTGTACAGGACTGTGCCGGCAGCTCCTGGGTGTCTGCTGTGAGAGCCAGAGCTCAGGAAAGCCTGAGCTGAGGTGGGGGCTGGCAGCGGAGCTGGGGGTTGTGCAGAGCCCCCAGGGTGCCTAGTGCACGGTAGGCGCTCCCTGCAGCCTGGGAGTGGATGAGACTCAGGGAGACCCTGAGGATGGAGCGGAGAAGGGAGGGCCTGGGAGGGGCAGGTCCTCAGAGGGGATGCAGGTGTCCCTCCAGGGCTGCACCACCTGATTCGAGGTGGCGCTTGAATGGATCCTTTTCATATTTCTGTGTTTGTTTTCATGAGTATTAGAAAATAGAGAACATCACGCCTTTTAAAAGTTGCCTTTTAGAATTGTTCAAGTGAAAGGGAGGATTAATATCATCAAGAGCTGGGACTTCCCTGGGGGTCCAGCGGTTAAGACTCCGTGCTCCCAATGCAGGGGGCACGGGTTCGATCCCTGGTCGGGAAACTAAGATCCCGCATGCTGCATGGAGCGGCCTAAAAAATGTGTGTGTGTGTGTGTGTGTGTGTGTGTGTGCGCGTGCGTGCGCGCGCGTATCATCAAGCACTGATGAGTATGTGGGGCAGGGTGGATGTGCATCCATTGGAGAAAGGGGACAACCGCTCAGGAAAACCTTTTGGCAGCATCTACTGGTGTCAAGCTCAGCTCAGCCAACAAACAAAGAGCTGGTGAACAAATGAAGCAGGCGAGGGGCCCTGGCATTCACGGGGCAGGCAGGGGAGGAGTGAGCAGAGAGGTGGGTAGACACCCGTTGGACATATTATACGATTTTTATTCCTTCTTTTAATCCTCTTTGCCACAGTCATTCATGTTTTCTTCTACTCACAAGTATTTCTGCAGCACCTCCTGTGTGCAGGCACCATGCCAGGCACTGAGCATCCGTTAATGACCCAAAAAGGCACAGTCCTCACCCCCACGCAGCTGACAGACTGGAGTAGAGATAGAGAAACAAGCAGACAGGTACACGGAGCTGTCACATTCCCGCTCAGATGTCTTCCTGGGTACTTCCCTGGAAAGTGGAGTCATATCAAAAATAGTAATTACGGGCTCTAAAGCCCTTTCACTCTGCGATCCCATCCACCTGTCACCATCTCCTTGAGGGTTGAGGCAGCTATGATTATTCCTATTTTACAAATGAGGAAGTAGATGGCAGGAGAGGGAGGTGACCTGCCCAGGGTGACAGAGGCTCTCTGTTACATCTGCTATAGCCCAACCCTGGGCCCCTTATGTAGGTTGGTAAAACCTTCGGGGAAAAGTTGTAAGGAAGTTGTAGGGGAGCAGGCCCTGGCTCTATAGATTTGCTTATTCTGGACATTTCAAATGAATGGGATCATATCAGACGTGGTCTTTTGTAGCTGGTTTCTTTTGTTTTCAATTATGAATTTATTTATTTATTTATTTTTGGCTGCATTGGGTCTTGCTCGCAGGCTTTCTCTAGTTGCAGAGAGCATGGGCTACTCTTCGTTGAGGTGTGCGGGCTTCCGTAGTTGTGGCATGTGGGCTCAGTAGTTGTGGCGCACGGGCTTAGTAGCTCTGCGGCATGTGGGATCTTCCCGCACCAGGCTTGAACCCATGTCCCCCTGCATTGGCAGGCGGATTCTTAACCACTGCGCCACCAGAGAAGTCCCTGTAGCTGGCTTCTTGTACGTAGCACAAGGTTCACCCATGTTGTAGCATGTATCCATACCTCATTTCTTTTCACTGCTGAGTAATATTCCATTGTATGGATAGACTGTTTTGTTTATCCATTCATCCATTGATGGACATTTGAGCTGTTTCCACCTTTTGCCTATTACAAACTATGCTGCTGTGAACATTCGTGTACCAGTTTTTGTGTGGACACGTTTCTCTTTGATAAACACCTAGGAGTGGAATTTCTGTGTCAGATGGTAACACTATGTTTATATTGCCAGTGTTATGAAGGAGGCAAAATCAGTCCCAGTTTTCTAATGAGGAAGTAGAGACTCCAAAAATCCAGTGACCTGCCCAGGTTGTACAGAGAATAAGTGACCGAGGAGGCTTTATAGTTATGTCTGATTTCAAAAGGCAAGCTCTTTCAAGCAACTCCACTGTGCGTTGTAGGATCTCAATTCCTATAATTTTAAGATGTGTGTGGGGGAATCCCCTGGCGGTCCAGTGGTTAGGATTCCATGCTTTCACTGCCAAGGGCCAGGGTTCGATCCCTGGTTAGGGAACTAAGATCCTGCAAGCCTCGTGGCTCAGCCAAAAAAAAAACCAAGATGTGCGGGGGGAAAAAAGAAGATGCTGTCAGAATTAAACCAATGAGTTAAGCAGGGTCTCTGCCTCTGAGTGACTTACCATTACTGTGTCACTCACCATGACCCTTAACCAGCGCCTGCCCTGTGCTAAGCTTTGCGCTGGGCATGATGGTGGCCACAGAGGTAAAGCCTGTGTCCTTCTGGCTCCCAAGGAGCTCTAACTCTATTGAGGGAGGCCCTGGGCATGTCAGTGGGTAACACTGATGGGTGACAAGTGCTCAGGACGTGTGGAAGATCTGGCGAAGACCACCCTGAGGTTCTGGCCAGTCTGCTGGGCACTGAACATAAATAAAAGGCATTTCAAGGTGAGAGGACAGTTTGTCTAAAGGCCTTACAGCTTTGGTGGGTCAGAGTGGAAGGTGTAGGCAGAGGCCTGGACAAGAAGCTGAGCACTGCTCAGGGCCTCAAACACCACACCAAGGAGATTGGACTTGTCCTTTTGAAGTGTCTAACGCAAGAATGATACAGGGTAATTTGAGGGTTAGAAAAATCCCCCCTGGAGCAGTGAAGAGAATGAGAGGAGGAGATGAAAATGGGGCAGGTTAGAAGTCTACTGCACCTGTCCCAGCAATAGAAGAGCGAGTCTGAACAGGACAGCAGTGTTGGAATGGAGAGGAAAGGACAATGAGAGAAGCATCAAGGAGGGAAGCGTCTGTGCCATTAATTGGCTCTGACAGAGGCAACTTCTGGGATGCAGCAGCTTGAATGGTGGCCCCCCAAAAAGATTTGTCCACTGGGAACCTGTAAATGTGGCATTACTTGGAAAAAGGGTCTTTGCAGATGTTATTAAATTAAGCATCTTGAGATGAGATTATCTTGGATTATCCCAGTAGGTCCTAAATCCAATGACAAGAGTCTTTATAAGAGACAGAGAGGAAATGATACAAATGAACTTATTCACAGAAACAGACTCACAGACATAGAAAACAAATTTACGGTTACCAAAGGGGAAGGTGGGGGAGGGATAAATTAGGGGTTTGGGATTAACAGATAGACATATATATATAAAATACATAACCAACAAGGTCATACTGTATAGCACAGAGAACTATATTCAGTATGTTTTTATAACCTATAATGGAAAAGACTCTGGAAACAAATATAAATATATATATATATAACTGAATCACTTTGCTGTATACCTGAAATTAACACAATTTATATGTAAATCAACTATATACTTCAATAAAAAAAATTAAAAATAAATGGAAAAGAAAAAGAGAGAGAGAGAGGAGAAGGCCATGTGAAGATGGAGGTAGAGGCTGGAGTGATGCAGCCAATAAGCCAAGAATACCTGGAACCACCAGAAGCTGGAAGAGCCGAGGAAGGATTCTTAGAGCCCTGCTGGGACTTTGACTTTGGACTTCTGGCCTCCAGAACAGTGAGAAAATCAACATCTGTTGTTTTAAGCCACCACATTTGTAGTAATTTGTTACAGCAGCCCTAGGAAACTAATACATGGGGTGATGCAGGTTCCCAGGGTTTGGGAAGGAGGAAGCACCCTGCTTTCAGCCTGCAGACCCAGACGGGGCAAAGCTGCAGGGAGAAAGCTCTCACTCGGGCCGGGCCCTGCCTCTGGCTAAAAAAACAGTCGCCAGTGTGTTGCCACATGAGGATTAGTCAAATAATGATGAGCTCTGACTTCCCCTGAGTAATTCGGTCGGGCTGGAGACTGAGGCCTCCAGAGGGGCGAGCGGAGTCATTGCCCGGTCAGCCAGCGAGGAAGAGAGCATCAGATACCTCCCAGAAAAAGCTGAGCTCCGTGGGAACCCGCGAGAAACCCAACCAGGCTCACGGGTGGCACACCCCAAACACAAACCAGTCCGGCCACCCGGCCTACACACCGCACTCCACACAGTGAGCTCACCCCCTCGTCGGCCACAAAGCTCTCTTAGGGGCAACCCCGCTGGGGGCAAGGTGAGCCTCGCCAAGCGCTCTCTAGACTGTCTCATGGGGTCCAGCCGGTGGGGGTGGGGGGAAAGGCAGGCAAGGTCGTCCCCTCCTCAGAGGCTGGGGGAGCTCCATGGGGCAGCAAACCAGGAGCTTTGGAGTCTAATGAGCCAGGGTTCAAGTTCCAGCACCACCTCTTAATAGCCCTGTGTCTCTGGATGACTTCGGTCATTTCACTCAGGCTCAGTTTTCTCATCTCTAAAGTGGGGACGATGAGACCCACATTGCAGGATTGTTTAGAAAATTAAACGAACTGTCACATGCCAAGTGCCTAGCACGTAGCGGCTGTTTCGATCACTTGGCAAACACGGGTTGAGCACCAACTGTGTGCCAGCTGCTGGTGAACAAGCAGGTCGCTGCCATGATGGAGTAATCCCATAACAAGGCAGACACAGCCCAGCGTGGGAAGGCTCTGATGGGAGGGTCAGGGGGTCAGGAGGAATCCCAGAGGAAGTTGAGTTAGAATCACATTTCTGTTGTGCCAGAAAGATTCAGGGATCAGCTCGAGGTCATAGGGCAAGTAGTGGCCAGGTCAGCACTCAGACTCATACTTCAGACTTCCACCAGCTGCCACCTCTGCTCCGGGCCTGGCAGTCTCTGAGGTCCAGGTGTGCAGGATTGGACCAGCTCTATGTCAGAGAGTCAGCCCACCTGGAATATCACCCTCAGGCCTCCACCCTGAATGCTGGGCATCTGACCCACTGACGGCCCACTGGCCCCTGACCAAGGCCCTGGTACTCCATGTGATAGAGACACCCCAGTTTGTTTATCCATTCACCTGTGGACGGATAGTTGGGTTGTTTCCAGTTTGTGGTGATTACTAGTATAGTTGCTGTGAATATTTGTGGACAAGTCTCTGTGTGGGCCTATGTTTTCATTTTTCTTGAGCAAATTCCTAGGAGGAGAAAGACTAGATAGCGGTAGGTATGACTGAACCTTGTAAGAAATGGCTTAACTGTTTTCCAGAATGGTTGCACCGTTTATATTCTCACGTGTGTGAAAGGTCTAGCTGCCCCACTCCCCTGACAACCCTTAGCCAGTCTTTTTAATTTTAGCTACTGTCTTGGTCCACTCAGGCTGCCATAACAAAATACCACAGACTGGGTGTCTTAAACAACAGAAGTTTATCTTCTTACACTTCTGGAGGTTGGAAGTCTGAGATCAAGGTGCCAGCATGGACCAGTTCTGGTAAGGACTCTCTTCTTGGCTTGCAGACAGCTGCCTTCTCACTGTGTCCTGAAACATCAGAGAGAGAGTGAGAGAGAGAGAGAGCAAGAGAGCGATCCCTGGTCTCTTCATCCCTTTATAAGGGCCCCAATCCCATCATGGGGGCTCCACCCTCAACACTCTCAACACCCCAATCCCATCATGGGGGCTCCACCCTCCACCTTCATCTAACTCTAATCAATCACCTCTCGAAGGCCCCATCTCCAAATACCATCACACTGGAGGTTAGGACTTCAACATACGAATTTGTGGGAGACGCAAACATTAGTCCATGACAACCATTATAATATGAGTCATGGTATCTTACTGTGGTTTTAACTTGCATTTCTCTGATGATTAATGATATTGTGCATCTTTCAAACCTGCTCACTTGTCATCTGTTTACTGTATTTGGCGATAAAAGATCTGTTCAAATCTTTTGCCCACTTTTTATACTTGTTTGTTTTCTTATTACTGAGTTTTGAGAGTTCTTTACATATTCCGGATACAAGTCCTTTATCAGATGCATGATTTGCAAATATTTTTTCCAAGTCTGTGGCTTAGCTTACCATTCTCTTAATAGTGTCTTTTAAAAAGCAGAAGTTTAAAAATTTTGATGAAGTTCAATTTATCCACTTATTTAATGGGCTATACTTTTGAGGTTGCAATTAAGAAATCTTTGCCTCACACAAGGACACAAAGGTTTTCTCCCATGTTTTTTATTCTAAAAATGTTATTGTTTTAGGTTTCACATTTAGACCTATGATCCATTCTGAGTTAAATTTTGTATATGGCACAAGGTATGGTCCAAAGTTCATTTTTTTGCATATGGACATTCAATTGTCCTAGAACCATTTATTTAAAAGACTATCCTTTCTCCACAGAACTGCATTTGCACCCTTGTTTTTTTTAAAAAAAATTTAGTTATTCATCTATGTGTAGGTCTGTTTATGGATTCTCTTTTTGTTCCATTGATCTATTTGTCTATCATTAGGCCAATACCACCCTGTCCTGTCTACTGTAGCTTTATAATAGGACTTGAAATCAGGGAGTATTAGTCCTCCAACTTTGCTCTTTTTCAAAATTGTTTGGGTCTTCTAGGTCCTTTGCGTTTCCATACGAATTTTAGTTTGTCTATTTCTCAAAAAGAAAAAAGATGTGGTGGGACTTTGTACCAAGTCATTGCTCAAGGAATTGTTCAGGATTTCAGTCTTGACTCTTCACACTACAATAGTGCTTCCTGGTTTACTGGGCTCTTTCATGCCCTCAGCTGAACTCTCTCAACAAGCCTGTGACCCAGGCAGGTGTAGCTGGTGTACAATAAGGAAAACTGAGGCTCAAAGGCAAAGAGCCTTTCCCACGGTCACCTTGCTAGCAGGTGGCAAGTAGGCAAATATGGCAAATAGGCTTTTTAAAAAATAAATTTATTTATTTTATTTATTTATTTTTGTCTACGTTGGGTCTTCGTTGCTGTGCATGGGCTTTCTCTAGTTGCAGCGAGCAGGGGCTACTCTTCATTGTGGTGCACGGGCTTCTCACTGTGGTGGCTTTTTTTATTGCGGAGCACGGGCTCTAGGTGCACGGGCTTCAGTAGTTGTGGCTCACGGGCTCTTAAGAGCGCAGGCTCAGTAGTTGTGGCACACGGGCTTACTTGCTCCATGGCATGTGGGATTGTCCCAGACCAGGGCTTGAACCCGTGTCCCCTGCATTGGCAGGCAGATTCTTAACCACTGTGCCACCAGGGAAGTCCGGCAAATAGGCTTTTAATGCATAATGTCAAACTCCAAATCCACAGCTCTCTGTACCAAGCCACCTCTGAGTAGGGTCTCCAATATATTCTTAGTACTACAGAATTTAATAAACGGGACAAAAAGGAGAACTCACTGTTTTGGTTACTTTTTAAAAAAATGAGTTTCAGATGTTGGTGCCGTCCATGCAAATGTATTTCTGTTGCCCTATTCTGAACTCTTTCCTCTGACTCTCCTAAACTGTGGGTGTCAGTCTGAATAGGAAAACCATATGTCTTTGTTCCCTTTTAACTTTCTTTCTTGGCAAGAACACAGCTCCATAAAGGAAAAGGGAGAGGAAATGGGGATACATCACAGAAGGAGGGATTCCAATTTGAAGTAAGGAAGAACTTCCAGATGGTGAAGGCTGCCGATCACTGGATAGAAATGCCAAAAAAAAAAAGAGAGAGAGAGAAAATTTTCCAGCTTGGAAATCCTAGGGTCCATATGTCCCCAGGGAGTAGTGATGGCCTGGACCCTCTCTGTCCTCAAAGGCCATTAAAAGTCAGTTGTGTGGCTCTCTGAACGCCTTCTCCCAGGTACCCAATGACAGTCCCACGGGTTCCCAGGCCAGCCCACGCTGCCGGTGGGATCCCTCATGGAATTGACTCACCGTGTACGTAACAGTTCAGAGATGCAGGTTTTGCTTTGCGTCAGGTTCCCCGCAGTTTCTGAGACAGAGATTTGCATATGGGGAGTCTGTGGGGAGCATTCTTGGGAACCACAACTGTGGGGCGGGGGGCGAAGGAAGCACAACTGGGCAGAGGGAGATGAGTAATGCACCTGCAACAAAGACTCTGGAGCTGGGGTGGCCTTAAAAAGTTGGCCCCTTTGTGATCCCCTGTCAACCAGCAGCCCCGGGGAAGGCGGAGGGCCTCAGCTCTGCAGCTCGAGCTCCTGGCAGCTGCGGAAACAAATGCCTTGGTCCTGGAGGGGCCTGTGGTTGGTGTACCACACAGTCACCAAGATCTAAGTTTGTTCTGGAACCCATCTTCCTTGGGTCTTCAGCATGTCGTGGAATGAGACCTCTGATGTTCCAACTTAGAACAGCAGGAACACCTCTCCAGAAGCCCTTTCTGAGGCCACAAGTCCATCATCGCCCCCTCCCCCCAGGAAGGGTGGAGTAAAAATTACATCAATGCCTCAATATCACCACCTGACACTCTCCTTCTGGGGCCTTCGCGAGACTCATCTGCACCCACGTGGATGCACGTCTCACCCCCCTGCTAGGACAGGGACTTTTCAAGCTCTGCCTGCTCAGGACCTCGGCAGGCGGACGCAGGTCCGAAGTAAAGCTCAGTTCTCGGCTCACAGAGCTACTCCCCATGGCTTAGTGTCTCCTCGCTCTCACTGTTTTTTCACTAGATTTTTTCGGAGCTTTTGCTTCCATTTTCACTAATCTCAGGGCTCCTCTTGATATTGACGAAAGACAAGATGATTCTGAACTCTGTAATTTCCTTTATGTCACCCATAGCGATTAAGAAAATCCCTCGGCTGGTTTGTGGACAAGATACAGTACCCAGGGGTTCTGTATCCGTGGATGCAACCAACCAAAGATTGAAAATATTTGGGGAAAAAAGTTCTGGAAAGTTCTAAAAAGCAAAACTTGAATTTGCCACATTGGCAGCTATTTACATAGCATTTACATGGTATTTACGTCGTATTTATATCTACATTGTATTAGGTGTTATAAATAATCTAGAGATGATTGAAAGTATATGGGAGGATGTGCGTAGGTTATGTGCAAATACTGTACCATGCTATATAAGAGACTTGAGCAGCCTCAGATTCTGGTATTCCCGGGGGGGTCCTGGAACCAGTCCTCCCCGCCCCCAGCTCCCCATCCTGAGGGAATGTAATTGATTAACCACCCCAGGAAGGACCCACCCACTCTCCACTCCCCCACTGGAGAAGACTGTGCTTCTTCCTCCACCCACACTATCGGGAAGCTTCTGGAGGAAAAAGGAGATGCCCCGCCAAAGTACGCTACCCCAGAGGGCAAAGTTTTACCTGAGGCCTAGAGGGGGTTGGTCCTGATGGAGCTCCCAAGAGAGGCTGTTGGCCCTGGGGGAGGAGACATTTTCCGGCTTTCCTGCGATCCTTTCACAAATACCCTGCCATATGGCAGCGCGAGAGCCTGCTCTGAAGGAACCCACGGTCTAGCGCATCCCTGTGTCCAAGCTGGGATGGGGACCGCGCAGGCTGCAGGGGGAAACCAAAGACGGTACCGCACGCAGACTCCGGTGGGGCGGGGGTGGGGCGGGGATGGGGTGGGGATGGGGCGTGGATGGGGGGCGGTTTACAGGGGCGGAGAGGCTTCGTGGAGGAGAGAACAGCCAGGCTGAGAGCTGGGGGAGGAGCTAGCAGGTGGAAAGGAAGGGCGGTGAGGGCGCAAGGAAGGGTCCAGGCTAATAGAGTAGCACCTGCACAGGCCACAGCCAGGTGAGGGCCTCGGAGCTTCGGGGAAGGCGGAACATTCTGTCTGGCAGAGTGATGGGGAAAGCCATAGACTGATGGGATGGAATAGATGGAATGGGCCTGAGGGAGACAACTGGTGCTGAGACAAAACCTTCCGGGGAGAGTCCCGAGCAGCACGCATCTCCCCCACATAAAGCCCAGCGGGCATGGAGGCCCAGGGCTGCAGCAGTAGCGGCATTGCTGCAGCGGTGGGGGTCTCCCTCGCTGGACCACACTTCCCTCACACCCGCATCCGCGTGGCTAGGGCTTCCTCACCTCTCCCCTGTCTTTGCCTAAACAGCACGTTCTCCTGTGGCCTGTCCTAATTACCGTATTTGCAACTTCTACACTTTTCCCTGGTCCTGCTCTGTTTTTCTCCTCGGCCCTTGTCATCATTCACACACTATGCATTTTGCTCCTCTGCTGTTTATTGCCCAGCAGCTCCCTCACTTCTTGTCTGTTTTGTTCACAGCCTAGATGCTGGGCACATAGAAGGTACTCAATAAAGATTTCTGGGATGAAAACTGCTCATAATAGCTCCTATTTATCGAGCACTTATAACGTGCCAGGCTCCACCTTCACACTTCACATACATTCCCTTATTTATCCTCACAAACACCTCCCCCCATTTTACAGATGTGCAAACTGAGGCCGAGGTCCATAAAGAAACTTGCTCCAAGCACACATCTAGTCAACGGCAGAGCTGGAATTCAGAATCTTAGGTCGGGGATCTGCAATTGCTACTGCTGGGTTCCCTCGGGAGACGGCTTTAGCATTTCCAAGAACAGACGATATGTAAGAAGGGTGTGTATTTTTACATCCCTCCTCATTGTGTGCACACACACATAGTTCAGAAAACAAATTTCAACAACTGCATGTTCAAATTCAGAGGGCAGATTTGCAAATCCAAAGCGGTAGTGTTGGCTAAGTCCTTGGCATGAACCTCCAACCCGCGGACGTTGGTCAAGAATTTTTCGGTAAATCTGTTGGGTGGAACTCCAGTGGGGTGGTTCCCAGGCTACCCTGGGGAGCCTGTTAACTCCTGCATCCCTCCCAGAGTTTCAGGCTTTGCCCCGGACACCAAGAGTCCAGACGGGAGGCTGCCTGCGGGGGAACTGACAGAAAAAGCGCTCTTTCTCCCTAAGAAACAGTCTAACAGCCATGGCCATGACCAAGTGTCTTATCTGAGCTGTGAATAAACAACAAGGACAGAGAACAGTACCCTGACTCATTTCACCCTTTCAACCTCTGCTCGAGGGTGTGAGGGGTTCTTGTCCTGTTATCTCATGGGTGGAGGCTGAGAGGTCAGGGACTCTTGCCAAATCCCAAGGCCAGGCTTGGGGCCCTGGACGGGGACTCAGCCCAGGACAGAAGCCCTCAACGCCCTGTGTGTTCCTTGGAAGGTGTCGGCCAAGCTGGCATCCGTTGTGAGGTCCAAGCGCATCTCCTGCAAAGCTCCTGAGTCTGAGAGGGGAGGGGTCAGATTTTATCTGCTCTCCCTCACCACTTCCCCCATCAGCCAAAGCCCAAGCTTTGAGTGGCTCTCAGTTGGTTTCCCTGGGGGAGACAAGGATGACACAAATGACTGTTTTTCATTTCCCAGACCCCACCCAGTGCACTTTTAAGATGTGGAAATTTTATTAAATCCCTGGGCGCAGCTTCTTTTTATATGTTCTGTGGTTTAACTGTCCCTGGGTCTTTTTGCTTATGGTTTGAACTTTTTTCCCTCCCTCTTAAAACCTGAGAGTTTTCTTTCTCCGCTGTCTCTTAACTGCCCCAAGTGCTAAATTCCTAGTATTTGCTATAGGCCTTGCACACTCGGACAGTACATGCATATTGACCCGCGTCCAGTGGCTCCCTCTGCGGGCTCGAGTCCCCAGTAGGAGTCTGGGCTCCCATCCGCCTGACCTCCCCTCACTCCTGCCCCACTGGGACCACATGGGGCATTTGTTCCTGCTGCTGCCCATTGACCTTTGCCCCCCCCCCCCAGTCCATTCAAATTTGTCCCTTCCTCAAGGCCCAAGGTGAGTCTCTCCGGTCCACAAAGTCTTTTCTGACCACTGATGCCCACAGGGCTTTGTCACTCCTCTTACATCCTGAAGGATTGTGTCTGCCTCACCGAGCTGGTGGCACAATTTGACTCTCGAATTACCCTTGAAAAAAGATGTAATGAATTATAAAGACATGAATGTTTATTTTAGAAAACTGAACTACCCCACCCTCAAACCTGGTCCAAACCCCCCAATCCCAGCCCCCCAGGTAACCCATTATAAATTGGTTGGTACTTTGCATTATTTAATTTTCTTCGTTCACACGCATTCAAATGAACTGTCTTGAAAGCAAGAACAGGAGCTGAGGCAGGCTTCCCTGGTTCCCCAAGCATCCAGCCAGGCTTCAGCCATTAGTGCTCAATTCCTTCTACATGCACTGTCCCCCTGGCTCTGGACAGCCAGCCCCAAGAGCAGGGGGTAAGACCTCCTTTTCACAGGTGAAGCTACAGAGACACAGCAGACTTCATGGAGTCACCTGAGGTCACAGAGCTAGTGAGAAAGAGAGTGAAATTGGAACTGGCGTCTTCTGACAAGCCCAGCTGTTCTGGGAAAAATGCCGAAGGATGCTTGACTTCCCTAAACCTCACTCCCTGAGTGCCCTGCTCTGCAGAGCTGAGGTTAGCAAAAAACATGTTGCAATCCCTCTTCGCTCCGGGGGCAGCCAAGCCGGGGTTCTCATCTGTGACTTGATACGGGCCTTGGGTGGCAGTCCCTTTCACGCCTCTGGTTCCGTGTCCACCTGGGTGAATCATCAACCATCCGCCAGCTGTCACTTCACCTTTAGCTCGGTGCGGTGTGAAGCTTGTTTTCTTTTGCTGGTATTAAACAGTCACCTCTGACATGTGGTGAGATGCAGGACGTTGCCTCCAAGGCAAACACGGATCCGCAGGAAAAAGATCTGTAGAATACAAGTGCTCTAGGGTGCCAAGAACTGGTTTCTCCCTACGAAGCTTCCACGGCTGGCAGGGATGTCACCTGCCTTCAGGAAACAGATGGGATGTGTGGGTAAGCTCCTGGTTACTGACTCGGGGGAGAAGCAGGAATGCCTGGCTGAGTGCTGGGGGCATGAACCAGACCAGGCAGCCCCAGGGGCCCAGAAGGCCCTGTTCCTGGACTCACACTTCTCATGTGAAACTCAGATCTGTGGGTCAGCACAAACCTGGTCCCGGGCCATCTTTCTGCAGTGCCTGCTGAAATCCCAACCACAGTGGGTGGGCGGGTATGTCTTGATGATTAATTGCCATAGTGGTGTCAATGTCCTCTCAAGGGACTTGATTTCAGCGCTGGCGGCCTGTGGAGGGTGGTTCTTAAGAGAACCCTGGTGAGTGTGGGAAGGCTCTGGGCCCTGGCCTGGACCCCTAGCCCCGCTCTGTGCAAGAGTTTCCCAAAGGGCCACTCGGGATGATTGCAGCTGCTTCAAGATACCTATTTCTTTGATTTCAAGAATTACCTATTTATTTTAATATGTTTTAAAAGATACTTAGCACATCAAACGCGCAATTTCATGTATACTATTACTTAGGAGGAGGCTAAACATTTTTTTTAAGTTGGCTTGATTAAAGTAAAAAAATTAAGCAAATGATAGTACAGGTTATGAGAGTGTGGTAAAACCAATGGAGGAGCTTGAACAATTGGCGTTTGGGAAACACTACTTTCTGGGAGAATCCGATATTCATGCCAAACATAGGGACCAAGCCTAGATCCAGATGAGGGGATGGTTAGAGATTTCTCTCTGTGGAACCACATTAGTCCATTTCCAAGCTTTCAACGTGTATGAAAGCTAGATTGGTAAGGGGAAGCCAGTAAGACGGGTTTTTTGTTTGTTTTGGTTTAATTGAGACTTTACAGTATATGGGGCCCTGGGGGATAGAGATGAACAGCTGCCACCAAGCGGGGCGATTAAAAATAGTCTGTGCAGTGAAATCTGAATTGGCAGGGAGGGCGTGTCGCATACAGTCAGGATGAAATGGGTCATCAAGCTTTCAACTCAGCAGATGATTTTTTTTTTTTTTTAAGTAAAGAAAGAAAAATAGGTACAACTCTTTGTATTTACCTACGGTCTTTTTTTGAGCTTTTGACATAAGAATGTGGTGTTTAGGGCTTCCCTGGTGGCGCAGTGGTTGAGAGTCCGCCTGCCGATGCAGGGGACACGGGTTCGTGCCCCGGTCCGGGAGGATCCCACATGCCGCGGAGCGGCTGGGCCCGTGAGCCATGGCCACTGAGCCTGCGCGTCTGGAGCCTGTGCTCTGCAACGGGAGAGGCCACGACAGTGAGAGGCCCGTGTACCACAAAAAAAAAAAAAAAAAAAAGAATGTGGTGTTTAGATAGCTGTAGCTCTACTGTGTATACATGCCATTCTGTTTGGCTTTATTAACCCAACACGAATTCATTTGGGCCTCTCCTTATATGTCAGATGTCTACAGTCCTCATGTGAAGTGTGAATCACAATCAGCTGGAGAACTTGTTAAAACGCAGATTCCTGGACCTGCCTCCCAGGATTCTGACTCAGTTGTCATCTGCATTTTTAACAAGCTCTTCAAATCCCGGGATAAAGGTGTTCCTGGACCTCCCTTTGAGAAACCTTGAAGCTTGGGGAATATACACGGTCCAGATGTGGAGTCCACCCTCAGAACCCAGTCTAGGGAGGGAGATGAGACACCACAGTAAGTCACAAGGTAGAAGGTACCCAGTGCAGCTGGAGAGCATGAGATAAAGTGCAAGGAAGCTCTCACCACCATCTCCCACACCCAGGGGTGCTGAAGCTTGACCCTCGGTTCTGAGAAGTTTCCACACTTTTGCTGGATTGTATTCCAGCCAACCTGGAAGTACATATTCATAGTATTACTTCTACCTCTAGCAGAAGAATCATTTCAGTGATGTGGGAGCTTATCTTTCATTTTGGTGAAGGGTAGTGGGGAGGAAAACACTTGTCTTGGATAGAAATCAGACTCGGGTTGCAAGAACTGGGTGCTCTTCCGAAGCTGTATGGAGGTGACATGCAGCCTGAAGAAATACAGCCTCCCAATACCCCCCACCCTCTACTGCTTACCAACGGAACCAAGAAGGAGGTCCGGAAGGCTCCTCTGAAGGGAGTTAGAGATCTTGTGAGAGGCTGAGGCAAGACCAAGAGCTGGGACCTCCTCTCACAATATCTGATTCATCACCACCCACCACCCCTCCCTGAGGGTCCGTGGCCTAATAAAAGGGAGTTAGACCCGAGTGTTAGAAGACTCTGGGGACTCCATCTGAGAGGATCTGAACCACTAAGGCTGGTTCCTCAGGGACTTCACACACTTACTTCATGGTTTGGCCCAGGACTTGGTCTGCCTTCACCCAGCAGTTCTTTCCTGTCAAACCACAGCCCTGACACAGGGGAATGTGCTTTGGGGGTTCTGGTTCCAACCCCGGTCCCATCACTCACAAGCTCAGAGACCTGGGAAAAGACTTCATCTTTGGTCATCAGTTTTCTTATCTGAATCCAGGGCAGTTGGGAGGATTAACGGGATAATGTATGTGAAATATGTCAGATGAACTCTCACAGATGCTAACTACCACGGGTCTGGGAGAAACTTTACCTTCATTAATTTATGCATACTCCTTCTTATTTAATCTTCCAAGGACATAGAGAACATTCTTCTTTTTTCCAAGTCCTCTTTACTAATCAGTGAGCATCTGTGAGGTGCCAAGGCTCTGTGTTAGGGGCTGGAGATGTGTGAATTCAGCACACCCCGCCAGAGGATGCCCCAGAACTGTGGGAGAGAGAGGGCCACAACAGAGACAGGTACAAGTGTCCACAGGGCTGTAGACCTTCACTGTGCCCTGGACTCCTGGGTGGTTGAGTGAAGTGTTCCACCCCTGTTTAGAACAATGCTTTTGAAAACATAAGATTACAAAGGAAACCAATAATACTGAAATATAGTTATGGAACCATTTTGAAAAATGAATTTGTGATCTAGTAGATATGGTTCTCTTTTAACACAGTAAATGAGATCTAGCAGATTCAGTAAGTACTGTGTTTTATTTCTTCACTTTTTCTGCTTCCTATCTGTCTTCCTTCCTTTGGGGGCTCCAAATACATGTGTGCCAGTCTGCTTGATGCTGTCCCTCAGCTCACTGATGCCCTGTTTACTGTTTTCTGTGACCTTTTTCTCCCTGTGTTTCCACTGAATAGTTTCTATTGCTGTATCTTCAACCCCACTAATCTTTTCTACTACAGTGTCTAATCTGCTGTTAGTCCCACCCAGTGTAATTTTTTTTTTTTTTTTGGCGGTTCGCAGGCCTCTCACTGCTGTGGCCTCTCCCGTTGCGGAGCACAGGCTCCAGACGCGCAGGCTTAGCGGTCATGGCTCGCGGGTCCAGCCGCTCCACGGCATGTGGGATCTTCCCGGACCGGGGCACGAACCCGTGTCCCCTGCATCGGCAGGCGGACTCTCAACCACTGCGCCACCAGGAAAGCCCCCACCCAGTGTAATTTTCACTGCAGATATATTCTTTTATTTCTAGGAATTTGATTTAGCCATTTTTATATCTTCCATGTCTCTCCACAACATTCTGTGCTTTCCTCTAACTTTCTAAAGCACATGGAGTATATTTTTCGATAGCTCTTCTAATGCCCTTGCCTACTAATTGTATTATCTGTGTCATCTCTGGGTCTATTTCTATTGAATAATTTCTCTCCTCATTACGGATCATATTTCCCTGCTTCACTGCATGCCTGGAACTTTTTCACTGGATACCAGACATTGTGAATTTGACATTGCTGGGTGCTGGCTTTTTAAATTTCTTTTATATTCTTTTAAATATCTTTGAGCCTTTGTCTGGACACTGTAAATCAGAGACAGTTCAATATTTTTGATCAGAGGTCAACAACCTGCAGTCCAGGGACCAAATCTGGCTTCCCTTTCTGTTTTTGTATGGCTCATGAGCTAAGGAAGGTTTTTCTGTTTTGAAATGGTTGAAAGAAATTAAGAGAATATTTTGTGATGTGAAAATTGTATTAAATTAAAATTTCAGTGTCTATAAATAAAGTTTCATTGGCACACAGCCACGAGCATTCATTTCCGTACTGTCTGTGGCTGCTTTCGTGCTACCATGGCAGAGTTGAGTGATTGCAACAGAGAACCAAGCGATCTGCAAAACTGAGGATATTTACTGTCTGGCCCTTCACACAAAGAGTTGCCTACCCTTGCTTTTGAGGCTTGCTTATAAGCACTGTTAAGCAGATAATTGCATCCTTTAGTCCAGGGCTAACTCTGCCCCGCTTTGGCTGGTGGGAGAAGGAACATCTTAGGCCTGTGTGAGCTCTGGTTTTTGTTCCCGCTGATCCTCTGGGAGGTTCTTTCCCAGCCTCAGGTAGTTTCCTCACAGGCACGAGCTGATGATGACTCAGCTGAAGACTCCAGGGGGACCCTTCTGCAGGTCTCCAGAGCTCAATCTCTGAGCAGCTCTCTGCTCTCTAGCTCTCTGCTCTGCGAATTCTAGCTACTTGGCCTCCCTGATCTTCAACTCTGTCTCCTCAACTCAGACAGACCTCCAGGCTCCAGCTAGGTCCCTCTCCCTCTATGGTAGCCTGGGAGCTCTTTAGGCAGGAAGCAAGGGCAGCATCCAATGTCTGAAAACCACAATTTCATACATATTTTGTTCAGGTTTTTAGTTGTTAAAGGTGGGAGGTAAATCCAATTTCTGTTAGTCCATCATTGCCAGAAGCAAACTAAATACTGTATTTTAAAAGAAGAGATGAGTATAAACTTATCTTTACAGCAACAAGAATGCTATGTGAAAATGTCATTTTTATTGGTGATGAAGTCAGATACTGCTAATTCTCCTGGAGTTCACTGCCTGCATTCATAATTGTAGGGAATCAAATTCCGATTAGAGGTTAGTAAAAGTAAAGATGTCCTTTTCCTCCCCGTACTAATTTGTAAACCTTCTGAATTTTTTTCACAGTCTCATGGTTTCCTGGATAAGAGCTCTTGTGCTGAGACGCTAACAGTAATTATTTTCTTCTGAGTACCAAAGGACTTTTAATTGGCCCTCTTATGGAGCTTATTGTCAATTGTCCTTGGAGTATTTCAAAAAGTCCCATGTTTTGTGTAAAACAGAAGCCTCAGTTTTTTTTCTCCGTGGGCAAAAACATCCCAGTGCCTTCCAGCATAGCATCCACGTTTCATCATCCTGAGCCTTGTTTGTGCTGATCTCTGGACTCATCAGTGTCGCCGCATTCCTTGTGAACTGTGGGGACCGTTATCAGCTCAGGGCCCACACAAAGCCTGACGGCCAGAGTCTTCCCTGACTCTGAACGACAGCTTTTCCCGTACATTCCAGCAGCCTTCTGACTTCTTTCTTAACAGCACTGCACTTCTGGTTTGTATTCTGGTTATGACGGAGGATGGTCCTTGGGCTGCGCTTCCTTTCGTAAGTGTGTCTTGCTTTTTCTTTTTGTTTTAAAACAAATTCTGTATTTGTTCATGAAAACAAATCCCCACTAAATGTTCCTTTTAGTGGTCATAAATGTTTATGGTCTTGTTATAAGTTTGGGTCATTCTGCCAACCACTAAATGGTTACGGGGTCGTTTTTGGAGACTCAGTTTCATCCTTCCCAATGGCAGGATGAACAGAGAAAGGAACTAGCCAGGGTTTTCACTCCATTATGCTTAAAAAAAATAATAAAAGTAGCTAATTAGAACTATTGATTACTATTAGTGATCACTGCGGATAAAATGAATCTACAATTGGGAGATTAAGACATAGAAATAGGTAAAATCAAGTTCCTTATTGTTAGCAATCCTATTTATCTTATCCTCTCATTAACCCTTAACAGATTTTTTGTTTAAGTAATTGCTTCTTTTTTCTTGGATTTCTTGAGGCTTGAATAGAACTCTTTTTTATTTCACGTTAATCTTTAAGATGCAAAATCGATTCTCAGAATATTGATAGAGATGTGGTTACCAGCTGAACTGGGGGCATCAATGGCTGTTATAGCTGTCCCGTCTTTTCAAATGACCAGGAGGAAAGGCCTCCCCTCCCTCTCCTGTAAAGCAGTGCCCCCCTCAGCTGATTAATATCATTTATACCCCATAAAATTCACCTGTTTTAAGTGTTGGATTCAATGACTTTTAATAAATCTAGAGTTGTGTAATCCTCACCACAATCCGGTTTTAGAACATTTCCTTCACCCCAAAGCAATTCCATCCTCACCTCCAGCCTCAGGCCACCAATGATCTACTTTGTCTTTACAGAGCTATCTTTTCTGGACACTTCATGTAAGTGGATTCATACAATATTTGATCTTTGTGACTGGCTCCTTTCACCAGCATCACATTCAACCATGTCACAAGCATTGATACTTTATTCCTTTTTATAACCACATAGTATCCCATTTGTATGGACCCACAGCTTCTGTTTAGCCACTCACCAGTTGGATATCTGGATCGGTTCCACTTTTTTGCTATTCTAAAGCATGCTCCTTATGAACATTTACACACAAGTCTTTGTGTGAACATAGTTTTGACTTCTCTCGGGTAGATACCCAGGACTGGAATTGATGGGTTGTGGGGTGAATTCATGTTTAACATTTTTTTTAAAAGCCAAACTTTTCAGTGACTGTACCAATTTGCATTTCCACCAGCAATATATGAGAGTTCCTGTTCCCACTCAGATTTAACTGCCTTCCTTTCAGAATAGTTACCCCCTTCCACAAAGCTTGACACAAGCTAGAAGGCAGATTTCCAAAACATAACAGATTTCCAGTACCACTGGATTATCCACCCTCAGGATTTATCCCCCATATCCCAATCAGAAGGTTTCACAAACTTTTGATTAACTTATTTTGAATCTTGTGACCTGATTTACTAAAACACAATTTTTACTTACTCAATAATTTTCCTGTATTTCCTTTCTTTGTTCTACTGTTCCCCAAACATGGCACTCACATAACCCTTTATGCAATTTATTTTTTTACATATCTGTCTACCCCAACTAGACAAGAAGCGCTCTGGAAGGAATATTTTTGTATCCCAAGTGACCAACACAAAACGTGGCATAAAGTGGGCCTTAAAAAGTGTTTGCTGAATAAATACTTAAAGATGCAACATATACATTGGGTTCAAATATACTCTAATTTCCAAGTCAGCTTGTTTTCCTTCAAAAGGGCCATATACTTTGCATAGGACTGATTCATTGAAGAGGAATCTTAGGGTTTAAGAAAACCTTGGCAAGAAGTCCAAACCTTTTAGCTTATGTGACAAATCTGAAGGCTGGATCAGTAAAGTGACTTGCCCAAGGTCATCTGCATGTGCTGGTTAGGAATATGCCATTACTTCTGGAAGAAACCCTGCCATGAAGAGAGCAGGTGAACTGAAGTGTTGGGGAGACAGAAGTGGGGCTGGTCTGTGAGTAGAATCCTGAAGGCCAGGCCTGAAGTTCATTCGGTAGGAAAGGATATAGAATTACCCAATCAGTATTCTAGTAGATTAACATGGGAGGGGGCGGCTGTGAGGTGGGAGACCAGCTGGAAGGCTAGAAGAACAGCCTAAGTGCGAAGCCAGGAGGGAGGGCCTGGACTTGGTGGGGTGTTTGCAGAGGGGACAAGGGGAGGAGCACAGGGCTATGCAAAATGCACCCGAGACTGGAAAACGGTGCCCCCCTCCTCCCCCGCCGGAAATGGCGGTCTCAGGAGCAGAAATAAGGAAGATGGCACAGAAGTGCAGGTCTGCTGACCATTTATGCATCCTCTACGGCCCTGGGGCAGGGAGCCCAGTGGGAGCCCAGTGGGTGAGAGCACTCCCTCTGCACTCATGGTTCCATCCCAATATAAGCTCTACCACCACCACTCACAAGCCAGTGACCTCAGGCCAATGACTTAATGACCCCGAGCCTCAGTTTCCTCATCTGTAAAATGGGGCGATAATGCGTCCCTCTAGGGTTGTAGGGAGGATTCACTTAGGTGATACGTTTAAGGCACTTAGACCTGAGCCTGGTGTGTGGCCAGCGATCAGTTCCCAGTGGCCTTGGTTCCCCCAGTCCTGTAATCTCTCTGTCCTCACAGAAAACTTGAGTTGAGGCATGTTCAGTTGGGAGCAGTGCTCCCAGCAGGAGTTGCTTCAAACTGGGCACTCCATGTTTGAACTTCTATATAAGGTGAGAGAGAAATCATCTGATTCTTTGGAGTTTGTGGTAATGTTTTAAACTTACTCAATTGGAAATTTCTTAAAGGAACTAGCAATTTTTTAAAAATGCCATGTTCACACAATTATCCAAGTCCTAAACCAGTCATCCGAAAGAAATGGTTTAGCTACAATATCTGGTGCAGTTTTCAAATGTCACTCATGGGGCCTTGGGTGATCTCAGATAAGACTGGGGCTGCCCTGCGGAAAAGGGGATTGAACTCCCACCTCCTCTTTGACTAGAACTGCTCCCCTTCCAGCTGTCATATTATTATTGGGTTTCTCAGTAAGACAAATACGACTTCATTTGAAGAAAAGGTTTCACTTTTTTGGAAAACTCTTGTAATGGTAATTTAACAAATATACCAGATTGATAATGACAACCAAATGGTGAATCTTCAAAGATAAAAATAAGTTTTATATAAAACTTCAAATTCGTTAATTGGCTGGACAAGTATATGTTTCTGGAGACTAAAGAAGGAAAAATGTCACAGGATACAAATACCTCTTCCGTAGTAGAATGGTGTTTGCATTTTTCTAACCGATATCAGTGTCCACACCAATATTCCGGAATCCTCTTTAGAAAGAGTAGGGGAAAATGCAAATCCAACCTTGGGCAAGCATTTCATGCTTGCCCCTATCTGTTTAGGAAACAAATTATTTCACAAAAGAACC
Source organism: Phocoena phocoena (assembly GCF_963924675.1). Taxonomy (NCBI): domain Eukaryota; kingdom Metazoa; phylum Chordata; class Mammalia; order Artiodactyla; family Phocoenidae; genus Phocoena; species Phocoena phocoena. Next base: position 66,670,037 of record NC_089235.1, on the reverse strand, counting down.
ACATTCCATGAAAAGTATGTTTGTTCTCTATTAAACATAATCATTTCCTCTGGAAGTCTGATTCAAGTAAAGCATCTTAAGAAACTCAAAATTAGTTTGTAGACAACTGAATGTCATACTCCTTTCTGAATTTCACGAAAGTGTTTTCAAAATTAATTGCTCCATTTTAGACTATGCTTTGAAACTCAAATGTGTTATTATTTCATGGCCTTTACTGCCTATTAGATATCAAATCCAGTTACTTCCTGCATTTTAGTGAACTTTTTGTTTTGCACAAACATGTATATGCTTGTTTATTTACAAAAGGTTCCATTTTTAAATGTGGACTCTGAGTATATTTTTAGATTCTAACTAAATCGATAGGGAGGAGGAGAGCATACGATTAAGAATCCAGGGCTTCCCTGGTGGCGCAGTGGTTGACAGTCCGCCTGCCCAGGCAGGGGACATGGGTTCGTGCCCTGCTCCGGGAAGATCCCACATGCTGTGGAGCGGCTGGGCCCGTGAGCCATGGCCGCTGAACCTGCGTATCCGGAGCCTGTGCTCCACAATGGGAGAGGCCACAGCAGTGAGAGGCCCGCGTACTGCAAAAAAAAAAAAGAATCCAGACCCTGGGACCAGATGATCTAAGTTCCCATCCCAGCTCAGCCACTTACTAGCTCTGTGACTTTCCACGGGTCACTTCACTTCTCTGTGCCTCATTTAGTGGGAACGATAAAGTGGGAATAATAACTGTACCTCTCTCATCGGGCTGTGAAAATTATAGGAGTTAATATATATGTAAAGTGCTTTGAATAGCACCCGGTGTACAGTAAGTGCTCAATAAATGTTAGCCATTATTAGTTATTCTTGGTTTCCTAGTGTAGTCAGGGTATGCTTTGGTAGGTTTAATTGATTATTCTAGTTGATAAAAGGCTGCTATGTAGACTATGAATCGATTAGCACTTTTTATACAAATGGAATATAAATCAACGGTATTCAATTTAAAGACCCTGCTGGTCATAAGTCTACAGACTTTCGGGGCTGAAGGGACAGTACAGAACATCTTATTCAATATCTTTATGTCGTGGCTGAAGACCCCCCAGCCCCACGGGGCTGAAGCCACTGACCGAAAGCCACGGAGCAAGGCCGAGAACAGCCAGGATGTGGTTGCTTCCGATGACGCTTCAGGATCTCAGCAGGCTGCAGCGAAGTTTCCATTATGGCATCAATTATCATCGCACTGATAAGCCAGCTACTGGAGCATTCTGTGCCCATCAGAATGACAAAAGCATTTACATATTTGGAACTGTCAATATACAAAGTAAATATAGGTAAGGAAGCCAGCTTTGCTTTACACCCTCATGCTATTCTTTACTATCCTGATAGAAAATGCTTGCAGTTGGGGGTGTTTCTATGTGTTTGCATTTCAAACATGCCTTGCAAGACATTTTTTTTGTTAAAACTATAATAAAAAGCAGTCTGAAGGATTAGAAATAGAGAAGCCTGGCACCACCCAGGCTTTACCACTGGAAGCATTTACACCTCGGGAGGCGCACAGATAGGGCACACGCAGATAATCAAAGTTTTATTTAAAATTGCAGAACACTTAAAAATAAACAATATAATGTGCTTGAATGTTTAGTGTAACATAGAAAAAGGCTTTCAAATACACTAAAACCTTCAATTTTACCCCAAAGTATGCTATGCAGCCAGTCGAAGTGCTTTGACAAGCATCCCTCTCTACAGATGGCTGGGGTAGGAGGTAGGCTGCGGAGTTCCCTGCAGGCAGGTGGTCTTCCTAGTCAGACTGACGACGTTTCTTCTTGTGGCTCTCAATCGCCCTTCTCAGCACCTCGTCCTGGATGAGATCAGACATTCTCACGTCTGTGTGGCTACAGCCAATTTTCGGGCAACTGTGAGGGATGAGAAAATCAAGTCAGGCCGCTTCACCTTAATGCCTTCAGCATAAACTTCTCTCACATGGAAGAATTTAAGTGAGAGCATTTTTTTTTTAATTGAATGAAAGATTCTTTAAATTCTATAGTGTTTTACAATTTTCGGAAGTTTCTCACAGGTGATTTCATATAATCCAAAAATAACCCCTTGTTTTTCTTCTCACCCCTATCTTGCCCCTCCCCCTCCCTCTCCCCACCGAGAGCCACGAGTTTGTTTTCTGTATCTGTAAGTTGGCTTCTTTTTTGTTTTATTAGTTTGTTGTATTTTTTAGATTCCACAGGTAAGTGATATCACACAGTATTTGTTTTTCTCTGACTTATTTCACTTCGCATAACGTCCTCCAAGTCCATCCATGTTGCTACCAATGGCAAAATTTCATTCTTTTTTACAGCTGAGTAGTGTTTACGTGAGGACATTTTACCAAAAAAGGAGCACACTTTAAAAATCAGGACCGATATACACTTATTCATTTGTTCACCGGGTCATTTGTTCACTGAGCCAGGGCCTGTCCAGCACCGGGGGCAGGGCAATGCCCACTTCACAGCACTCACTTTGCAGTGGGGGAGACAGACCTTCGCTAACTCAACTGCATAGATGCTTGCTGTGAGTTCACGTGGCATTAAGTGCTACAAAGGCTAAAAAGCAGGGTCAAGGGAGAGAGTGTGAGCTAAGGGGCTTATCTAGAGGGGGTCAGGGCAAGGCTCACTGGGAGGTCTTATCTAGAACAAGGGCTGCGTGAGGCTCTGAGGCTCGGGCTGGGGCAGCAGCACGTGTAGAAGTCAAGGAGATAGTCGCTTGGTGCCCGGGAGTAAGAACAAGGTCAGTGTGGCTGGAATGCCCAGGGCAAGAGGGAGGGCATTTGGAGACTTGGTTGGAGGGCGTGTGGGGCTTTGGATTTTATTTTAAATGTGAAAACAATGGAGGGGTGGAGATAGGGGAGGGATGGGGTTTGGCTTACATTTAGAAAACATGATTCTGGCTGTTTAATACAGAACACAGGCAGAGGGGAAGCAGGGGAGAGAGGGGGGGTTGTGCAGCAGCCAGCAGAGTGAGGGCAGCTTGGATGAGGGTGTAGCAGTGAGCAGCCTTGGGATACAACCGGAAATAGAACCTATGGGACTTGCTGATGGACCCGATGTGGAGGGTAAAGGAAAGAGCTGAGCTTTGTGCAGAGTCTGGCCCGAGCCGAAGGGGACTGGTGATACCCTTCATCTCCATAGAAACAACAGGAAAGCTGGGATGGGATGGAGTCAGGCAGGAGTCCTGGTTGCTACATGTTGCCTCTGAAATGCCCACTAGTCCTCCCAGTGGAGAGACTGAGTGGGCTGATGGGGACTCAGGGGAAAAGCTGTGGCTGAAGAAATCAGTGGGTGAGTCACGGTTCTGTTTACATGTGGTCTCCTCTGAAGGCAGTGGGCTGGATGAAGTCACCTGATTTCTTCTCAACATGAACCAGACTCTGGTAGAGTGCCCAGTTTTGGAGTCAAGCCAGCCTAGGTCTGAATTCTAACCCCAATGCCTACTTGCTTATTATGAGACCACCGGCAACTCACTTGACCTTTTGGAGCCTCTGTGTCCTCAGATTTATAATAGGGGCAGAATCCCAATTTCACGGGGCTCCAGGCAACACAGTGCTCAATAACTTTCATTCCCTTCACCATCTCCTATGACTATCACCAGTCTCCTGATGAAAGTTGCTGATCTGTCTATAGATTGCATACCTCCAACACAGACGGGCGCACATTCGTGCATTCATTTGACCCTCTTACGTGATTGGCCCTGTGCTAGTTCCAAGCACCCAGCTGTAAAATACAAATATAGGTTCTTGCCCCACACAGAGCTCTGGCCCAGTGATCTGAGACAGCCCTCCAAAAAGCACAGATCAAAAAGAACAGATTCAAGACAAACGCTATAAACCAGAAGGGGAAGGAAGCGGATCATGGGAGCTCTAATTTGTCTAGCAGTAGAAAGCTCCACAGTTCAACACAAAAGTGACACTTTTTCTTGGTCTTGATTTCTGGACCAAGGCCTCTTTATATTAGAGGAGCATTAATCAATGTACTGAATAGTATGCTTGCTAACAACGTTTATATTCAAAATACTGAAATGTGTCCTGTATGGTTGGGGACACGTGTTAAAATGTGATTAAAGAAAGGCAATCATATGAAAGACGATGGGGGTGATTTGGCCCAGGTATGATGATTTGGCTTTGCGTTAGGGGAAGGATTGGAGGTGCCTGAGAAATGCTTTACACTGGTTTACAACACCCTGCTGTCTCAAAGTGAATTCTTTCTTTCAGTATGAAAGTAAATAAGGTGAGATTATGAAAAGGATACGACGCTTTCCTGACTTCAGCAAAGGCAGTTTTCATCACTTCAACTTCCATGACATGGAAATGCAACCTGAAGTCGGTGGCTGGGATGACCCTCCATTAATGCTTATCAACCCACTGATCATTCGCACTGACTGCCAGGCTGTAATCCCCCCCACTTCACAGAACAAAGTCTTTAATACCAATAGTCAGACAGTGAATAAGCTGCTTTAGGGAAGTGGAGAGGGAGGTGGGGAGGACTTCCTGATGACATCAGTGGTTTTAGTCAGTAAATGAGAGCATTCTGAGAATGTGTGATGGGATTAACCACACCAGTCAGTTGCAGAGCTGGCGTGCACTTTAACCCAGGGCCACCCGTGTCACACAAAGAGGTCTGAGCTCACTTAGGGTATCAGCCCAGGGGACAGAGGCATTAAGCAAAAAGCCCTCCCAACGGGAGCCAGATGGCCTAAAGACACAACTACAGGCTCAAGGGTGAAAAAGACCTGGGCTCAAGCCTCCTGGCTGTGACACTCTGGGCAACTGACGTCATTAATGGGTCTCAGTTTCTTCCTCTAGGAAGGCAGAGCATAGGGTTGCTGCGAGAATGAGAAGGATGCGTGTAACAACGGTCCAGGAATTCACTCAGGTGCTTGATAAGCTGGTTCCTGCTCTAGGATACAACTTCTGTTCTCTCTCGAACCTTGTGGAGAAGAACCGGGCCCACCTACAACGCTGGCAGGAGGCAGGCGTTGTGGGAGCACAGGGGCGGGGCACCTTGTGCAGTACAAATGGGGGTTCCAGGAAGGCTGCCCAGAGGAGAGGTCGCTGCAGGAGAACCTTGTTTCTCACGCCGTCTCAATTAAACAAACACAAGTTTCTCAACTAAAGAGGAGAAGACAAGGTCATAATGACATGATACTGAATCAGGGCACTCCTCCTCCGGAGAAAGAACACTCTATAAGCATTAGTGCATCCATCCCCACGACATCCTGGTGAGCAAGATAGGCGTGGCAACACACAGTCTTAAGCTCTCGTGTCATTACTGTGAAAGAGTCAGACCTACAGGCCTGGAAGGAGAGGCTGGGTCCTGAACTGGGGTCACTGACGGGGCAGAACATTCCACTGCAGCAGTGGGCAAGCGTGTAAGTGTCTGCTGAGTGAAGGGACCGAGTCTTAGGGGGTCCCAGAGGCTCTGGGGACCCTAGGCCTCAGCATCAGCTCAAAAGTACAGGATTCTGGGTCTGACGAGCTCCTGGATCTGGGCCCCAAGAATTCCAAAGTCCAGCCCAAGCTCTAGAAAGCAGGTCTGGAAATGTGAGTGGGATGGATTCCCATCATACCTAAACACAGAGTGTAACTCTATCCTACATCCTCTGAGTCTAAAATAATGTGTCACCAAGCAGTGAGGTAAGTAATACAAACATGAACGGTCTTGACCTCAATAACCCGACTGCTGTTTGTTCAGCGCGCTATAGTCCAAAAAGAGCTTTCTCCTGAGTGCTTTGCTTCTCCACTGCCAAGAAATTTGCTGGTCCAGACCTAGACCGGAACTCCCCACTGTTCCTTTGATCCTGAAATTCTGTGAGACGTCGGTATTTCCATTTTACAGATGAAGACACTGAGGCTCTGAGAGGTTAACGGACTTGTTGGTAAACGGTTAAAATAGGGCCTCCAAGCGCAATGCTGGAGTTCTGCTATTCAACGACACCTTTCTGTTCAACTTAATTGTACTCTCCGTACTCTTAAATGTGACTGTTTGTTAATATAGCCTCTGTTCTTAAACAGAAAAGGAAAGAAATGACTATGGATAACAGGAAATATCTTATTAATATGAAAATCATAAGGCAGCTTTATTAGTAAGATAATAAACAGCCTGATTATTAAGAGATGTGTTTTAAGGAATTATTCTAACTATTGTATTTAGTTAGGGCTAGAGTCTCAACAATGGAGACTTTAAAATGGGGTCAGTGCCAGTAACACAATGTAACTGGAACTCCTGTCTGACAAAACATAGTTGGAACCAGCAAGGAGGAAAAACTGAGATTTCTCAGACTGGATGTGTCATAGACATTTTTAAACAAGGGGAAGCTAGAACTGCTCATCGCCCTAACATGTGTCCTGGGAAACAACACGAATTCGCGTTTAATCAGGAACCTCTGGAGTAGGATTTGAAGAGGCCCTGGATTCTAACCTGTTGACGAATACAATGTACCTCATCCTCAAGATCCTGGCACTCCAGCACTGGCTCCTGTGATACCCAACTCGCTTATCTCTCATCCCTTCTCTCCTGGCTACGTCTCAGACTGCTTGGTTGGAGTCTTCTTCCTTTGATTGCCCTTTCAAAATGGCAGAATGCTTTTTTGTGGGTCTATGTTAGGTGCTGGGGGAACGCGGTAAGCAGAGCAGAGCTGGATCCTGGCCTCGCGTTGCTCAGAGCCAGGCCAAGGTCCCGTCCTTGGGGGTTCTCAGCTGGCTGTCACATCTGGTCCAGAGCTGTACCTGTGCTGCTCTGACTCCTCTGTATCAATAACCTTACAGTCAACATCTCACACTCAGAGCTCTCTCCTGAGCTCAAACACCCACATTTTCTGTGCCTCCTGGATACCTCCAGATGGCTGTATTGCTAGGACCTCAAACTTAGCATGACCCAAACTGTGCCTCTTATATTCCTTCCTAAACGTGTTCCCCTTACGACCTCTCTGTCGGCTAATGACATCGCCATCCTTCTAGACACCCAGTTTAGAAATGTCAGTCGTCCTTCCACTTGTTCCCTTCAACTTCCGGCTCCCAAATTCTGTCCATCGTACCTCCACGATCGTGTTCCTCCTCATTTCCCTCCACCTATGACTCCTGCCTCAATCCCAGCTCTCATTATCTGTAACTTAATCTACTGCAAAAGCGTCTGAATTGACATCTTCACCTCATGCCTTTATTCATCCATCTCTTGAACTGCTACTGGAGTAACTTCCTAAAACCCAGGTTGACTCGCCTTATTCCCTCAAAACCCTGCAGTGTTCTCTCATGCCTACAGAATAATGGTGGCAAGAATGATGATGAGGATAATGATGATGGGGGATAAAGTTTACTGACCACGTGACAGGTACTTTAAGTGCTCTACATATATCTTATTCAAATTCCAAAGATACCAATGAGGCAATTACAACTATTATCATCAATTTATAGGTGAGGAAACTAATGAAATCATGACATTTAACACCCTCTACAATGAGTATAGAATAGAGAGAGAATTTACATACACCATTCCCCTATTGCTATTGTCCAGAGCATCCTTCTAGTCACCCACTAACATGCAATAACCATTGCTGCACCTACTATCCCCCAAGGGGAACAGACTCTGAATAGGGCGAGCCTCTTGGCTAGAAAGAGTCTTCTTCACCATTCTCTGAAATCCTTCTCATTTTTCAAGGCCCAGCAAACATAGTACCTTCGCTGTAATCCTTCCAGACTTCCTCCACTTGGACTTAACTGTTCTTAACTAAGCTATGAGAACCTGCAGAGTTTGCGGAATCTGCACCCAAGTTATAGAAGTACAACAGAAAAATACCCACCTTTTCCAAATGACGGGTGTTACTCAAGTGCTTCCAAACATCATTTACAATTCAAAAAAGGCAAACGACATTACAAAATCAAAGTATATAATCAAGAAGATGCACTTAAATGTGAGCCTGCTCTGGGAGTTGCTCCCAGCCATCCTGGGACTTGGGAGAAATGTGCTTTTGTATCAGTGCCTGCCCTTTTCAAATCTGACTCGAGGAGAATGTCACAAACTTTAAGGAAGAAGACCTGTGACATAGAACTATCTGGGATACCTATTCTTAGCAATTATGTCAACAAATTAAAATTTTGTTTTTCAGAGACTAAACATAGAAAAAAGGAGAAAAAGTAGCCTTAGAAGTCCAGAAACAAAGAAAATTACACTCATAAGGGAAAATGAAAGGTTCCTTAGGGAAATATGGTATCTCAGTTGTAAGCTGGAAAGTCAAAACAGATAAAAATGTGCTCAAACAATCTCGATTTTGTAGTCATTAGGCAGTTCTTCTAGAATAAATAGGCCAAGCTACTTGACTGAATGACCATCAAGATATCTGCAGTCTCAAATGCCCTATCTTTAAGTCCACACCCAGATGAGGAGTGGTGGGGAATTCCAGTTCTAGGTCTGGACCAGCAAACTTCTGGGCGATGAAGAAGCAAGCCACACATCAAAGGGACCTGTTATCACAAGTCCACTGAGAACTGGTCACACCTGCAATTCCATTCCTTCGACAAATCTGTGATAAAAGCATAAGAAATGCCAACCAAGTCAAAGCTAGGCTAGCCAACTCAGGTTTCTAGGTTATTACAGGAACGGAGCCATGGTCCTCCAGGGTTGGAGCATGTGTGCATGTGTGTGTGTGTGTGTGTGTGTGTGTGTGTGTGTGTGAGAGAGAGAGAGAGAGAGAGAGAGAGAGAGAGAGAGAGAAAGGGGTAGAAATATATATATAAAAGAAAGATTCTCTAAACGTTCCAATTAAAATTTTTTTTCTCATTGCAGTCATCCATGAATTTACTTAAACCATTTGGGAAGTTATTTACGTAATTAAAGATATGAAAGGTTTTCCCAGACAATCAAATCTTGATCATCAAGACCAATTGGATACGAATTCTTATCTTAGGATGATGACTTAATATTTTTTTTAAACAAACTACCTGTGTTGCAGGATGCAAAAAAAAAAAAAAATTATTCTTTTAACCATTCCTTCTTGTTTGGGTAAGTGCATACAGAAAGGGGAAAAGAAATCTCTCGGTATCACAGTTCTCTATTTTTTTCAGGCTCCAGCACAAATTCATAAAAATTCCTATTATCTAATGATTAACGTTACATCCAATTCCTTTTTCTTGTGTTCTGAAGGTGTGGTTGAAGCTCCTTCAGTTTCTTCCTGAACAGATTACTAATTTGTTCCCTCATGTCCTGCTTTTCCATGTTGACACTATCCCTCCGGCTGAATGGACTTCAATGGAGAAGTTTAAACGCCTTTTCCTCCAGCATGAACGCACAGCCTCGGACTGACCACCCCTGGGAAGGTGTCACTTCCCTTCCCGTGGCAACTCACCAGGCCTTTTTCTTCCGCTTGTGCTTGGACTCAATCATGCGAACAATGGCTTCCTCTTCATAGGTGTGGCCACACACTTTATTTTTCACTGGCTTCTTCATTTCCAACTGCAATCAAGGAGACATCAGGCTTTCAGGAATGATAGTGATCAGCTTCCAGTAACTTCTCCAAGCCAACAATTATTTGGCACTATGTTTGCCTAGACCTGGGGCTTCCGAGGTTTAACCTCCCCGTCTCATGGCTCTAGATAACTCTTAGGGCAGATGACCACATCAGAAAATGCAGGGAGACCAGTGGCACCAATGACACTTGGCCTGTGGGCCAGGAATTTATTCCTAGATCCCTAAGGGCATCACTGACTGAAAACTCTTTCCCAGGTATACTCTTCAACTCTCATCCCTTTCCTTTCCTCCCTCCTCAACTCTAGACATGAAATGAAGTCAGAAAGCAAACAGGAACCCTTTGCCTCTATGAAGTGAATCGCTTTTTCTTTCAGGGGAAGGAGAAAACAGTACCTGTGTAATGGGGCAGATGAAGTTGGTCTGACTTTGGGTCACAATCATATCTTCATCAACTCCTTCTGTGCCGTCAGCCTCTCTGTCTGCTTGAAGACCATCTAGAGGGAAAAAAGGGAAGTTGCTGAGTCTCGTTGGTCTAACATGTCAAGGACAGGAAGGGATGGAAGGGTCTCTTTGGTGTTAGCCCCTGTGCTAGGCGCTTGGATGCATATTAACTCTTCTGCAGGGGAGGCAGGACTCTGCCCATGTTTGGTAAGGAAACAGATTTGGAGCAGCAAAATAACTTTTTCAAAGTTACAGAGAGTGAATTTGTGAGGGAGTACTGTTCACTAATCAAGAATGTGGCTTTGGAGTCAGAAAGACGTGGTTATCTTTGTCACTTCCAGCTGTGAGACCTCGTGCTAGCAAGGTCTGTTTTTAACGTCTCTATAACTTTGTTGCAAAGATTAAGAGGTGAAGAATTTAGTGTGCTCTGCATAGCTCCTGGCACAAAGACACATTCAATAAATGATAGTTACTGTTGGACAATATAGCAATTCTCAAACTTTTTGGTCTTAGAACCCTTTTGTACTTTTAGAAATTATTGAGGATGCCAATAAACCTTTAAAATGTGGTTTATATTTATCAAGATTTGCCATGTTAGACATTAAGACTTAGGAATTTAAAAATATGTATTTATTAATTCATTTAAAAAGAACAACCCCATGACATGTGAACATAAATGACATCAAAAAAATTAAAAGTAATTATATTTTCCAGAACAAAAAAAAGTTAGAGGTAAGAGTGGCATTGATTTACATTTGTGAAAATATCTTTAATGTCTGGCTTACTAGAAGAGGTTGGATTTTTTTTTTCACGGTTTGCATACTATATATTTATTTTTTCGTCAGTCTAAAAATGATGTCTACACATTTAATTTCTGTCCAGTAAGAAGTGATAAGAGGTTTAAGAAGGCCTAGTTTAAACAATTTCAAAGAACGAAAATAAGTGAGCAAAATTATATTTATCCTAAAATATGTCTTTCCATCCACTCCATAGTGTAATGGCTCCTTGAGGCAACTTCCAACAACAATGACGTTTCTGATGCTTTCTATGGTGGCAGAGAGGTGAGTATCACGGTCTGCAGGGCAGAGCAATAAATATAACTCTAGTAATCCATTGTACATCGAAAGTCAGGGAATACTTCATTGGAATTATTCTCATTTTGGGGGATGAATAAAATTAAATCAAAGGACACAGTACCTGATAAAGGAGCAAAAAGTTTGTAGGCTTTGGTCAAAGAAAGAAAAGGGCCTAATGAGTGAAGAACTTCACTAATGAGTGAAGAAGAAGTATGTATTATAGTTTTCTTCCTTCAGTTTCTCAGCTAGATTCCATTAGTGGAGTTTTCTAAAAGATTTGGAGGAGATTCCACTTCAGATATTATCAGAGATCATCATAAGGTAGTTGGATTTTGATATCTGTGTATATGTGTCCGGTCTGTCGTGATATCACATCACATAGCCTCTGGAAAAACTCACTTATGAAAAGAAAGAGAGTGAAAAGGGCAAATGACATCTTGGTATTATTATGAAGATAGTTTTGACCTTGTGGGTACCCTGAAAGGCTCTCAGAGTACCCTAGGCGTTCCTGGCCCACACTTTTGAGAACTGCTGAGTAAATGAGCGGTAGGGCTAGCTTTGAATACAACTTATTTGATTCTGGTATCTGTGTTCTTTTCATGGTCCTTGCCCCTCACCAAGGGAAACTAGATAATAGATGGCTTCTGGATGGGGTACTGAGAGAATCTCATATGAAAGCCTTTCCTTCTGGAGAAGGCAGACTTGTCATTCTGCACTGAAATCAAAGATCAGTAGTGTTTTAAACACAAGTGTGACAGTGCAGTGACAGTGTAGTCCTTCCTCCTCCTTTTTCCCCTCCCTTTCTCTCTTCTCCCTTCCCTTCCTTCTTTCATTTTGGCAAAATATTGAATATAGACATTAAAAAGTGCCTCGCTTTTAATGTGTGAGGGAGACCCTTTTATTAAGTTGAGATGGTTCTGCACATCTTTTAGTTCCTACAACTGCTGGCCCTGGCCTTCCCCCTTGGCCAGATGAAGTATACGCTGGAAAAGTACTACTGGGGACAGGAAAAGGGCCACAGAGCACTTGTTCAAGGTCACCCAGTGAACTTATGGCTGAGACCCAGGGATTCTGCCCCCAATTACTCTGTTTTTTTGGTAGGGGTTTCTCTTTGTTTTAGCAACTAGTGCTATTTATATGACAGCTTGTTGTATTTTCTTAGAGAAATGTCCCCCAAACAGCGCTTATTCCTTGAAGAAGGCAAGAGTGAAGCCCTCAGAGCTTAGGATTTCTCAGACAGAGCGTTTTCTAACCATTGGTCATTAAGGTATGATGCCTGGGGCCTTTCAGCTTTTCAAGGGCCGATAAAAAGGTCTGAGACCTTGAAAACCATTTACTGGTTTCAAAACAGGATAACTACAAAACGGAAAATAATTTTAAAGGTCTACAAAATGTAATGTTGGGTTAACTTCATTAATTGTTGATTTGGTAACCAAAAATATTTCCTTCGGAAGCAATATATACGCTGGATTTAGGTTTTAATTTAATAATTCCCAAGTATGCTAAGATAATTGCTGAGAAATTAATAGCCAATTATAGGTTAAATCACTTACTTGTAGCCAACCGTTTTCCAAAGCAAAATTGTAAAAATACCTTCAAAAAATTTTGCCAGCCATAAAATTATATTTAATGTGGAAGTTGCCATAGCTTAGTATGTTTGCTATGATGTGAGTTGCGGCTTCTGAAATAATTTTCCTTAGATCTATGAAGAGTCTTTGTGCTTCCCAGGACCTGTCTTTGGTATGAATAGCGCAAGAGTCAGACTCTTAAAAAAGAGTCCTCTTACCAACCCAATGATTCTTTTTTTTTTTTTTTTTGTGGTACGCGGGCCTCTCACTGTTCTGGCCTCTCCCGTTGCGGAGCACAGGCTCCGGACGCGCAGGCTCAGCGGCCATGGCTCACGGGCCCAGCGGCTCCGCGGCATGTGGGATCTTCCCGGACCGGGGCACGAACACCGTGTCCCCCGCATCGGCAGGCGGACTCTCAACCACTGCGCCACCAGGGAAGCCCCAACCCAATTATTCTTCACGATGGTTCAGGAAAGTTGGACAGGTAAGGAGAAAAGTCAAGGAGCAGAGCTGAGAGGTATTCTGATTCTCTTGACTTTCCAAAGCCTCCTCTTGCGGGCTGCTGCCGCCCATTTCTGATTGTGCGTTTGACAGTCAAAATAAAAGTATCTGTTTGTCCATTTCTCACAGGGCTTCCTCTGAACTGATAGATTTCTGACCGTATACGTTATACTGTGGAATTCACCAGAAAATCTGTTGGATGAATAACAGGGTTCAGCCAATGTGAAAGACTGTGGGTTTTTTTTTTTTTAATTTTCTATTTTTAAATTTCAAAAAGTAGAGGAAGCAAGAAAGCGCAACTCAAATGCAATGCCAACCACTAGGGAAGGCTGAGTGGGGAACTTAGAAGCTGTAGGTGGCTATCAACAGCAGCGATCACGAAAGAAGAAGGTGACATAAGTGAGACTGGGAAAGAATGCCAATGGTGAGTAATAGCCCACGGACCGAGAGTCTAAAAAGAGAAAGAGCCTCAACAGCTAAAGTTCTCTTGAGCTAGAACATTTCCTCACCCGAAATCTATATTTATCGAAAGTGATATTAACGTTGGGATTCTACAGTGTGCTAAAACAAAAGGTCACATCTGGCAATAAATGTCACTTAACGCTAATCTATACAAAAAGACAAAACTTCTTTTTTTTTTTTTTTTTTTGCGGTACGCGGGCCTCTCACTGCTGTGGCCTCTTCCGCTGCGGAGCACAGGCTCCGGACGCGCAGGCTCAGCGGCCATGGCTCACGGGGCCAGCCGCTCTGCAGCCTGTGGGATCTTCCCGGACCGGGACACGAACCCACGTCCCCTGCATCGGCAGGCGGACTCTCAACCACTGCGCCACCAGGGAAGCCCAAAGACAAAACATTTTGATAAGGCCGCTGAAAGGAAGATTGGAGAGAAAAAATACAGATCGTCTACTAGAATCACAAAAGTTTTAAACTGAGGTTATTTATCCTTATTCTCTCATTTATTGGAGAAAATGGAGATCCAAAGACATTATAGGTTTTGTCCAAAGTCAGGCAGGGAGTTAGTACAGTAAATCAATGTATAGCTCTACTTTCTTGGCCTGCTTAATTTGAATACTAAAACCAGTGTATAGGTTCTGGGAGCCATCCCTCCCTCCCCCAGATTATTATTTTATTACTAATAATACCTCAAGTTTACTGACTGCTACATAGCAGCTACTATGCCAAGCACTTTATATACATTATTTCATTTAATCTGCACAAAACACCCACGAAGAACAACTCTATTGTTGTTCCTACTGAATAGACAAGAAAACTGAAGCCTCCACGATATTTTTAAGGCAAAAGTAGAAAATATCACCATTATAACAAAGAAGTAAGCAGATTAAATCCGTTTGTTATTCAAGAGATCTCAAAAAGAATTTCTGATTAAAAAAGGAAGAACAAGATGATGAGTCACACTGTTTTCCATCCACATAAACAAGGCATATGCTGTCAGAAGTATACGCGCCAGCTGTCAGCTTCCGCCCAGATGGGTCTCAGACCCACACCTAACATCCATGCCCGGGGCCCAAGGCACCCAAGCGAAGTGCTGAGGAGGGAAACCTGGGCAGGAACTAATATCTACAGAGCACCCAGGAGGGATGTATCAGGACTGAGTTAGTAACTTGAATGGGATTTTTTTTGATGTCATAAAATAAAAACCAAAAGGAGAAGACATGAAAATGCTTGTAGTAGTAATTAGGTAAACAATCAAGGATTTCCAAAAGTCTATGAATATTCCCCAGTGATGTGAGGTTAGGAGGTGGGGGAGGGCATTTATTGGATCCCAAGATGTGGGTTCACGGTTAATCAGTGATGGCTGTCAGTGAACAGCTAAATCCTCATCTCAGTCATCCTCCTCCTAGGTGCTCGAGCCCAAACCTTTGGAATCTATCTATCTATCTATCTACCTACCTATCTTATTTATTTTGGCCGTGCTGTGAGGCATGCGGGATCTTAGCTCCCCAACCAGGGATCGAACCAGTGCCCCCTGCATTGAGAGCGTGGAGTCTTAACCACTGGACCGCCAGGGAGGTCCCTGGAATCATTCTTGATTATTCCTTTCCCTTCATTCCTCACATCCAAACCACTGGCAAGTTCTGTTGACTGGTTCTCAACTATATTCCCTAAATCGAAATCTAGCCTCTTTTCTCGATTTCTACTGCATCTTAGTCCAAAGCACTATGGCCTTCTGCCCAGACCTCTTCAGGAGCCTCCTAACTAGAATCCCTGCTTCTTACAGGGGGCACGACCTCCACCCCTCCACCCCCGCCTGCTTCTTACAGGGGCCTACACAGCCAGCTCCTCTGACCAGTCCCCCTCTCACCCACCGTGCTCGAGCCGCACCGGTCTTTCCTCTGCTTCTGGAACATGCCAAGCTCTCTCTCGTCTTCGGCTGCTATCTTAACCTGCCTGGGATGTTCTGCCCTCCGGATCTTTGCTTGTGCTACTCCTCCTTGTCATTTTAAAATGTCGGTTTCAATGTCATCACTTTGGAGAGGCTTCTCTGACCTCGTAAGCGAAAGAAGACACCAGCCCTCCTCTACCCCATCGCTCTGTTGTGGCTGCACAGGGCATCTCTTTAAGGGCTACTTTCTTGTCTGTCTCCCTCTCTTCTACTCTCCCCTACTCCTGTTCTCTTCCAGGAAAGCAGGGACTTCACTGTCTTGTTCATCGCTGTTTCCTAGGTTCTAAAATGTCCTTGGCATGTAGTGGTAGGTGTTCAATAAACATCCCATTAGTGAAGTGCTTCATCCAACAAGGCAGGAGTGGGCATACTTTTCACAAGGATATACTTAACATATTTAACAGATGCGGCAACACAGACACACACAGACACAGACACACACACATGTCTCACACAATAATGATTTTATAGGTTTTAGGCAAATAACAGAGAGGACTTCACTCTAGCTTGGGGTACAGCCTTGGACCCTGAATTCCACGTCAAAGGCAGCAAGTAAATGTAAGTGTTACGATTATAGCAGGCCGTGTAGTAATTACAAAGGAGAATCCAGACATGGTTTTGTGGTCAGAAAATACACTTGGGCCTGGCCACACACAGCCCTAGTATTAGTCACTTGTCTGTCTTCAGGCAACCCAAATTTGGCTGACAGACAGTCTTACGTCAGCTGGGAATAAAAGTTGATTGCTATGTGCTTTTTCAATTAAGCCTCAGACATTTTTCTAAAAGCACTTTTCCCTTAAAAGTTAGTAGCAAATATTTTACAAATATTTGTTGCCTGCCTGAAATGCTTATTGGGCTGCCTGGATTATTTTACTTGCACTGTTCTGGGATGGCGTATTTGGAGCAGCTCAGCTGGTACATGGGTGATCCCCTCCCTGACCTGCAAAAGAAGGTTGATTCCAAGTTGGAAGCTCTGCAGTCACAGTGTCTGCATATGTGTCTGTGCCGACTCCTGAGTTGTTGCCCCACCAAGCAGCCCACAGGCGGCGTTATGAGTGGCCTCATCTGTGAACTCGGACATGTCTTAGACTCCAAACGGAAAAAGAAGTGGGTCAGCAGGCTCAGTCTCTTTGGCTTGGAATTAAGAGAAGTGTGTGTGCGCGCGCGTGCGTGCGCATTGTTTCAGGGTCTACTCTACTACTAATGGGTATCTAGCCTTGTTCTTAGTTTCTTCCTGGGATGAGTGGCCTGTCCTGAATGCTTCTTAGTTTCTTCCTGGGATGAGTGGCCTGCCCTGAATGCTAGCACTTTGGTTGGGTCAAGTTATTATTGAGGGAATCCTAGTTTTGAAACTCTCTGGCACTGGCTAAGAGCTAAGACTCTTCTGTGTGTGAACAGCTTTTGCAGAATTAAAATGCAGATCACGTCCAGAAAGGGCCTACAGAATTAAAAATTTCCTAGGTGTTATAATCTTCATAGGATAGCAAAATTCAACAAACACAATTTCAACAAAAAATATTCAGCAAAGGTAGATTGAGTTAATAATCAGAACAATGGATAGAACATAGTTAGGTTCTGATAAACGTTATTTATCATGTATATATTTTATTATAAACCAATGCTTTATAACTGTAAATTGTTGCTGCTATTGTTATTTTTATCACTACTTTGTGCCAGGTTGTATGCTTGGTATTGGCAAAAAATAATCCTTGCCCTCAGGGAGTTCAGTCACACAGGACAGATACATACAACACAAAGCAGTCTTGTGAGGGCTATGCACATACAAGATACTGTGGCAAGAAGCTCCCAGGAACGAACAGGGTCAGCCTCTCTGAGGAGCTCATAATTGATCTGTGACAATGAGGAGGACCTTTCAGCTCACATTGTCTGAAACAACTCTGCTGCCCCCTTAAACATGAGCATTTAATTCGCAGCTACCTCAGGTCAACATTTTGATCAGTATTCTTCCTTCTTCAGTTAGCTATAATCTACATTCATCTCAGATTCTACGCATTTGGAAGAAGCTATATATATCCAATACAATTCAATCCAACCCAATCCAATCCAATCCAGTCCAACCAAACACAATCTGATGCATCCAAACTCAACCCAACCCAATCCCTGCAGCCAATCTCCTTCCTTTGAAATCCTATAACACCTACTGTATATACCATACTCTTTTAGCTTAAATTTCTTCATTATTCAGTTGTTTCATGTGGATGGAACTTCTTTTCTAGGTAGATTGAAAGCTCCTTGAGGACAAGCATTGTGTGTTCAAGCCAAAACAACTCAACTCAAGTTGTATTCATCGAACACCTGCTCTGTGCCAAAGGCTACACAAATGCCCGTGGATATGAAGAGGATTAAAATCACGTCTGGTGGGAGAGACAGATACAAACACTTATATTCTGTGCAGTGAGTGAAATAACAAATATCTTTTGTACAAAGAAGAGGAGTAACCTAGAAGATCTCGGAAGGTGGGGTGAGGAATCAAGGTGAACCTCCCTGAGAAAGTGATGACTAAGCCAGGCTCTCCAGGGAGGTGTGATAAGAAGAGGGAAGGACACTCAGGCAGTGAGGATTAGCGTGTTTAGGAACATGGGCTCGGAGACAGCTTGCCCGGGTTTAAATCCTGGTCCCATCACTTTATCAGCTGGGAGCTCTTGGGTGAGTTACTTTACCTTTTTCTGTTTCCATCTTCTCAGCTGTAAAGTGGAGTTTACAGTCTACTTCACAGAGAATGAACCTACTTCACAGAGCTGTATGAGGATTAAATGAACTAATGTATGAAAAATTCTTCGAAGGGTGTCTGGCAAATAGCAGGGGGTCAATAAATATTGTTATGATTATTAATATTATTACTCAGAATTCCCACGGAGCTAGCAGAGTGGGTACCTGCAACATATATGCTCTAGTAAATGAAAACGATGTGCTATGGACTCACCCAAAGAGAAACCACAAGATTGCTCGACCCAGGATTCTGAATGGGATGAGCCCTTCCATGCCCAGGGCAGAGGGAGGCCTAAATTAGCCCAGTTGTAGTTAGCTGACAGGGCACTACCAACATCTTTAGTTTCCTGGCCGCTTTCACTTCCACAGCTCTTTCAACAAACTC
This sequence comes from Phocoena phocoena, assembly GCF_963924675.1. NCBI lineage: Eukaryota > Metazoa > Chordata > Mammalia > Artiodactyla > Phocoenidae > Phocoena > Phocoena phocoena. Next base: position 66,651,450 of record NC_089235.1, on the reverse strand, counting down.
CTCTAAAGATCTTGAAAGTAAACTGAATAAAGAGTTTCAGCTTGTAACCTCCAAATGAGCTGAGATTCTCATAAGATGTACCCTGTCACATTATCATGCACTTGTTAATTTATCTGCTGTTGTTTTAGACACGTTCTTTGTCCTCAGCTGACATCATGTATTAATTTGCCTCCATTTCTTTAAATACTGTCAAAATACGTCATATGTCAAAATACGAGGGTTTTAAAGTAATCAGAACCCGGTGCATTCTACTGGCGGGACAAAAACCAATCCTTTGAGATCTGGTCATACAATATCCACTTTAAGTCAATAAATACTGAAAATATCCCCAAATTCAGTACATGCATTTAGTACTTGTTATGCAAGTACAGAGAAGGTTTGATGCCCATCTCTAGGTTTCTAAGAAAAAGCAGACCACCGAATGCACACATTCTATTTCTTTGCTTTGGGCAATTAACTAGAAAACCACATGATAGGAAAACTGACTTGCCAGCATCGAGAAGGTATACAACTCTCAATTGTTTAGATCCACGGAAGAGTATGAAACAAGCAAAGATCAGAAGATGAGAAATCCCATCTGGGTCCATCTTACGTTTCCTTATTTTAGAGGGTTGCGAATACCACCTATCCAGGTACCCAACACAGTAGATGCAACTTATTTCTATATGCTTTCCAATCTCTATCTTTAAACTACCTTGACTCTGTCTCCTTCTTTTTTTCATGCTCACTGCTGCTGTCCTAATTCAAGTCCCCAGCCTTCCTATTTAGAATATTGCAAAAGTTCTTTATTTATCTATCTGCCTCAGTCTCTCCCCAACCTCCTTCTACACCCTAGCTCATCTTTCTAAAGCCATGGCCGCTTAAACACAAGAACAAGACTTTTCATTAGTTGGCCCAGAGCATCTTCATCTCCCTCCTCAATCCCATTCCCCATATCCATCCCAAACTCATTACAGTTTGCTCACACTTGCCAGGCTATTCTACTTCTCTGCTAGCCCTTCCCCTAGCAATCTGTGACCACACTTCAAGACTAAATTAATTCAAGTATTTCCTCCGTGAAGCCCCAAAGCAGAGGTGATACCTCCTTCAGCCCCCAGAATATCTTTGTAGATGCTGTAACCATTTGTTTACTTCTCCATCTTCCCTATTAGACTATGAATTCCTTGAGGGGAGGAGCTCTGCCTTATTTATCTTCATATTCTCAGGGAGCCAGGCAAGGTGCTGGAACTTAATAAATGTTCACTGAGTGACTGGTTGCCAAAGCAAGAGAATGCTTTGATTATTGTTATCTATAAACTGACTGTGATAATAAGATGAAAACAGTAAAGAAGGCTGTTCTGTAGGCAAATATTTTAGAAAAAGACAAGCCGGTCTTTGATCTAATTACTTTTTTCCAGAAAGGCAGCCATTTTACACCGTCTAGGTCATTCCACTCTCCATTCTCTGTTCCAAAAGAGAATGCAAAAGCAAACTACCAAAAAGCAATAGCAAACTACCAAAAGGCAAGATGATAGAGGTCGGATTCCAAGAAACAAACTATTCCACACTATGTCTTTATATCATCTCTGATTCTATTCCCTTGCCCAGGGGAAAGTACAATAATGATCAGTTATGAAAAATGTGTAAATCATCTTAAGTCTATTGAGTTTAGCCAGACTGTACATGTAGTGACATTCAAGTACAGCAGTTTTTATAACAGAGAAAAACACTGGGGAAATCTAGATATTTGACTGACAGACTGAGAATTTCAATGAATGGTGACATCACCACTCAAAATCTGATAGAAATTAAGAACAATCTTTATCATCAGAAAATGCTTATAACAAGAGGTGGGAAAAATGAAATTAAAACTATATATGTAGTGTGATTAAATAATCTTAAATATGGTATACAGAAAAAAGACTGAAAGAAAATATGACAAAATATTGCAGTCCACTGTGTCCTGGTGGCATAACTACTGTATATGTGAACGGGCAGTAGAGAAGGAATCAAGGGCATTTTTTAATTTTTGAAGAATAATTATTTCATTTGTACTTTTTATAACCGGTACTGTTTATGAGACCAAGTAATATTTAAGAAGAAAGTAGGACTCATGGCAATGGGGATGGATGGATTTGTTTATTCAATTTGTCAAAATGAAACAGATAACGAAATCAAGTCTAGAGATCATAATATTTTAAAAAGGAGCTTTACAATTTTTAGTTGCTCAACCTTAAAACTGCAACACTTCAGCTTTGGGTAAGACAGGGACTATGACACCATTTCCATCCCTGATACATTCGAGATTTATTATCCTAATGACAGTTGTAATATTTCAAACTTATCTGCTCCCCTACAAGGTAATCCAACACAACGTAATTTATATAACATCTTCTCTTCCACCTCCTCTAATTTCGAAGCTCTAGACAAAACAAAAATGAAATTCCTGTGTAGAATGCAAGACTTTAATAACAGAATAAAGCCAGCACCAATATCATACTTTGTTTTGTAAAGCTTCTCAAAATAAATGATAAATTTTGATCTTCAGACGATAAAAGGTAAAGAGGCACTGAAGACGTCCATTGTGGGATAAAGCTCAGTGAAGGGGGAATTATTTGTCTTACTAAGTGAGGGCAGGCCTCAAGTCTAATCAGGTATGTTACTCCGTAGGATTTACCCAGCATGGTAGTTACAAGACGCCTCAGAATCTGGCATTAATTAAATATGCTTATTTTTCCTTTCTACATGCATCTGATAAAGAGTATCAAGGTTTATTTTTGATCCATTTAAAAATTCTTCTTTATGGTGGCACAGTGTAGTCATTTTTAAACAAGAAAAAAAAAAGAATAGAAAAAAGAAAGGGGAATAGGGCTTCCCTGGTGGCTGAGAGTCCGCCTGCCAATGCAGGGGACACGGGTTCGTGCCCCGGTCCGGGAAGATCCCACATGCCGCGGAGCGGCTGGGCCCGTGAGCCATGGCCGCTGAGCCTGCGCGTCTGGAGCCTGTGCTCCGCAACGGGAGAGGCCGCGGCAGTGAGAGGCCCGCATACCGCAAAACAAAAAAAAAAAAAAGAAAGAAAAAAAAATAGAAAGTGGACTAATCCCCAAAGTGCATTCCATATGAAAGAAATTTTAAAAGGTGAGAGCCCGAGGGACCAGATCTAGTGAGGCTCAACAGTCCTGTCAGCCGCAAAGTCAGCGAAGCCACCCAAAACGCAGCCCGGCTCCCAGCCTGCAAAGTGCGCAGAGCCGGTCGGGGTTTCAGAGAGTGATGAACCCACAAGACGCTCTGCGTCACCTCGACATCTGTTTTCAGTTTTCAGGGTCTTGTCTGAAGTTAGCCTAACAGAAAACATACCAAAGGGGGAAAAAATCCCTGCCAACTGGGAGGAAGAAGAAAAATGACAGAGACAGAGAGAGAAGGAGAATGGGGAGGAGGATGAGGGGAAGGGGGAGGGGGAGGGAGGGAGGGAGAGAGAGAGAAAGAAGAAAGGAAGCAAGGGGTGAGGGGTATGGGGCATCTTCCACACCACAGAGCCCGAGGAAGGGCCCTGGCGGCGCTCACACACCTAGAACCAAGTCCTGTGGCCAAGCCTTCCTTCTGTTCCCCGCTCCCCTTTCCACCCTCTATAAAACCTTCCTCACATGCAAAGGAAGAAGACACATGACTTCAAAATCGGGAGCAGCTTAGGACACAGCTCTTGTGAATGCGTGTACAATAGATCTGAGTCATTTGTTCGTTTTGTAAACATGGAGAAATCACACTTTTAAAACTTCCTCGTCCAGTGACATTCACAGCACTTGACAATATGCTTAGCATTTACTCTTTTCCATATTCACACCTAAAGATGTCAGGAGGGATAAATTTTCTTTCTCAGTGAGAGCTCACATACTCCAGGCCAGGTGGTAATTAGGAGCGAGCTTGCTAAGGGAGGCAGAAGCGGGCCTGACAGTGGCTGGGCCACGCAGAAACACAGAGAATCTCACCAAGGCCACTGCCTTCCCCTGGGAAAGCTTCTCACTCAGGGGCTCCCCCATCCCTCCCAAATTTAAATCCTCGGTAATTACCTGTTTCTGCCACTGTCTCCCTGACTAATCTGTAAGCCGCTTAAGAACAGGGACCACCTTTGCTCATCATCTCTGCATCACAGTGTGTAGCGCATGATAGGGGCTCAGGGTTGATACCTGGCATCCAATCTTAAGGGCGGCTTAAAAATTACACCGTTCACCCCCTAGCTCTTCTGCAGAAAAGCGGTTCTGCGCAAGACCCAGAGAAGAGCTCTGTAAGGCATGGACTTCAACGGGGTGGGTTAAGTCTAGACTAGGTACCACGGGGCTCTAACCATAAATTGGGGGATAGGTGTTGAAGTTCCTTCAGGCGAACACTGTCTCTTCTCAACTATTTCATTAGGATACAGTGAAGATGAGATGAAACGTTTTGCCCTCTTTGGAAAAAAGGACCTAACAAATACATCCAGGCAGTAACAAGAACATCATGAGGAAGGAGAACCCTGGAGACAGTTTCTGAAAGCGCAAAGCAGGGCGACTGGCTGATCTTGTTCATTTTCAAAGCCTTTGTGGGGGTCCAAGTTCTAGTGCTGCAGTGTACGGTCTACGGACATTCACGAGCTCCAAAAGGTAGCACTAATGGGAGTGAAAGATGGTAAGGAGGGACAAAACAAAGGAAGGAAGGAAGGAAGGAAGGAAAGAAGCAAAAAGGCTCTCAGAACTTGCTTTACAAACTCTATAGAAAAACTGAAAGGTCTCAACTAACTACCTTTCTGAGCTTCTAATGAGGGTGATGCTGTTTGAGCCACAGTCTCCAGCCTAGAGTGTGGACCTGATCTGGACTGTGCAGGAAGTAGTGAGACAGCATCGACTCATTAGCACACATCCCCCAACATCGCAGAAGGACAAGGCTGTACAGTAGCTCTCCGGTTTCCCTGAGGACAATTCTCTTCCTCAGCTGAAAACTGAGACAAAAGCCAAATGTGGTGAGACAGCAGGTTAAGTGACCGGGGAAGACTCACTCTGAGTCCCTCAACCAGCAGCCCTGTGAGGGAAAAGGTAGCAGGGAATTCAGGGGCCGATAGCGGAGGAGGCTAAAAATACATAAAGGGGGAACATCAAGGAGCAAGAGACACTGTGCCGGGGAGGTAATGAGCACACTAATTACAGGGCTCATAATTAGGAGCGATGGAATGAAATTAAGAAAAGGAAAGTTTTAATTGTCGGGAAAAACGTGGTTGGGTTCATCGTGAGGGAGAGATGAGTTCTCTCATAATCTTCACACAGTCTGAAGGCCATTCAGCTGTACAGAGTTGGTTCAGAATGAGCTAGAAATTATTTAAAAGGGAATTTTATTTTTGTTACCAAAAGTAGACGAGGGTACTTGATGACACACAGAGGGCCTCTCGTATTTAATTTTATCATTCTGTTCCCTCTTCTAAATTAAATTGTAAAATAGCTAATGATAAAAAAGCCTATGACTATTTCATTCCAAAAATATGATTCAACATGTAAGGAGATTGACCAGCAAAGTGAAAACAAGTGAGGAGAATGGAATACAGTCAAACGTGCTTCAACTGACAAGAGATTTACAGATGATGGCAAACTAGAAAGGAATAAGTGCTAAAAATACGACTGGTTTCTCTTATTTTTCAGAATGAATTCAGTTACTTTATTTTTCAGAATTAATACAAAGATGGCAATTAAACTTAATTAATCATTGTCAGGACACGGTAAAGAGCATCAGCTTTCAAATTTTAACCCAGTTTCAGGATGGCAGTTCTGGTAGCAGTCTCACAGCTGTCAGATAACTGAAAGTTGTAGCCCTAAATAGGGTTAAACCTTAGGTTGTAAGAAGAGACTACAGTACTGAAAGCTTATGGATTGGGAATAAAATGTCAAGAAAATCTATTTTCTCTTCCTCATTTGGGGGCTCAAGGAATGATTCATGTAACTTTCACTGAGTAAATGTCTGCTGACCACCCCTGTTTCCTAGGCACGGAGGATGCCAAGGCCAGGGGTTGAAATGGACCAGAGAACACATGACTCTATCCTGGTGGGCTGAGTACCAGGATGGACGTGAGCTTAGGGGGTCCAGGGGAGCTTACCGGGAGGCTTCCAAACACGACTGCAGGAGGGACAGTGATGCTGGGAAGAATCGTGAAGGAAGAGGAGGTAAGATGAGCACAGGCAAAAAGGTGAGAGAAAGCAATGCTTGCCATTCCATCATCCTCAGCGGATGGGTTTAAGAGCAGCAACTCCAGTGATTTGCACAGATACCCTATTATGTATATTACACTAAAGGAAGCAATATTAAAGTCAGGTTTTCTGATATTACCCCAGTATTATTATTATTACTATTATTATTATTTAAATGCATCCTAAAATGTAAGCTACCCAGGAGGTTGTCTGCTTGCTTCTTCCTCTTCCCCCCACCCAGCCACCACCATGAACTGAGGGCCTGTCATCTTGGTGGGTACTGTGTTCACCAACATCAGTAAGGCTGAGCAGAGCTCCTGACCTAAATGACTCACTGTCTAGCGTCAGGGGAGAGAGTGCCGTTAAAATACAGTGGAATAAGTTCTACGGACTTCAGCAATGGCTTCCAGAGGAGAAAGGGGATTCCAAGCAGGGTGGGGAGCTCCCGCAAGGCCTACAGGCAAGAGAGGTCCAGGTACATTTGGAGAACTCTAAGTGCTTGGCTCAGGGATGCTGGGGGAATGAGGCAGACCTGGATGACACCAGATACTGCTAAGCAGTGACCCTTCCAGAGCAGCAAGGTGTCAGGGCGCTTGTTAAAAATTTTTCCCTCCGTATGTGAATTATCAACGTGTAACATTTTGGACAAGATTTCTCAGGACAAGTTATATCTTGTGATGAGGTACTCTGTGTTCTCCCCAGTTGTCGGCTCATCCTTGCCCCTTCAGGTCAACTGCAAATTCAGGGACAGAGCTATAAATAAGTTTTCAGAGACTCTCTTAAAAAACCTTTGGTCTTATTTCATAACCAAAGATGTCTTGAGCATTGTGATGGCCTGATTCGGTCCTTATCAAAAAACCTTTTCCATAAACATTCAGTTTCACCATACACACTGTATTTATTACTCCTGCAATGAATTTCATTTCAAATCCTACTCCCGCCAACAGGCACCACATTTTGAAAGGACAGACAGTCTGAAGGCAGATTCAAAAGTAGAGTTTACAGCACTCAGGATTTTCTAATGCAGGCTTTCATCTTGTATAATGTTAACTATATAATTGCTAACTTGATTTTTCTTTTCTTCTCTGGATTGCTTCTGAGGTTCTGATGAAATGTTTGCTGCCATTGCTAATGAAATTCAGAAAAGGACTGTTGGTTTTTTTACTCTGCTTGGGAACTGTGATGCAACAGATGTTTGCATACTGCTGTCAGGACAAATAAGATTCGTTCTTCCTAAGTGCAAAGGGAACACGGCTTTTCAAAAGAAAAGTGAGAAGAAAATTCAAGCAGAGAGGACTTGGGGACATTTGGCAGGAAGAAACTTTTGTGTTCTGCTGATATGATGTATGAGAAACATTTTCAAGAGCTTTTATGTAAAAGGCAGCTTCTTTTTTTTTCCAGCCCAACATCTAGGGTAGAAAAACACAGTGCCTTCAAGTGAACTGTTTGCCAATGAGAGGAAAACAGTACTTTGGTGGATAGTAAGTGGAAATGACTGACAGTTCTGGGTTCTGCCACTTGGGAGGTCATATGCCACTTAAGCTATTGTTCTTTCTCCAACCTGAAAAATAAAGGAATGAGAAGAGGAAGGGAGGTGGACTCTATAGTTTTAAAAAACCATTCCAGTTTTAAATCCTTTATCCTTATAATAACTATCAAAGTTTACCACTCTCTGAAAACCAAAAAAACAAAGATTTTCATGAATATTTAGGTAGTCAACTCAAATGACTCTTCATACTGATTCCAAGGCAAACTTGTTGCCTTCAAGAGTCAACCTATTTGCAAACCAAACTTGCACAACATCCTAATTTATGTTACAGAAATAAGTGGCCATTACTAACCCAGCAAATAAAATTTGGATTTCAAGTGATGAAAACATGTTTCACTATGACCAATGTTAAGTATAAATTGAGCAACAGAGATGTTTACCCAAGTATAGCAGATAGGTACAATGCGGTTATTACTAACATGTTGAAAACAGTATTCAGGAAGCCTTATAATCACAGCATTATTTTACAAGAGTCAATGGACTACAAAGAAGAATTATGTTCAGACCTGACACATACTTAGAGGAGGAGTAGGGCTATAAGTCAGCAACAATAACAGAAATTAAGTCAGTAGCTGAAATACATTTTCTTACTATGCCACAGACACTTAGGTACTTTTAAAACAAAACATTTGCCCATTCTTCTTTTCATACTCCAGATATAGACAAACCTCATTTCCCCAAATTATAATTATTTTTTCACCAGTTAGTTGCAATTCACACAAACCCATAATCTCACAAACATTAAGTGGCCCACCGGTCATTGAAAAGGGCAAGGAGGTCAGACCTGGGGACATTACTGAGCATAGATGGCCAAATCACTGTATTAGTTGGGGGAAAGGATTCCCATAACTTCCAGATGTCTTGCTGGTGTGAATGTCTAGGTAGCCAACAGGACCATCAGTTTAAAAATATGAAAACCGGGCTTCCCTGGTGGCGCAGTGGTTGAGAGTCCATCTGCCGATGCGGGGGACGCGGGTTCGTGCCCTGGTCCGGGAGGATCCCACATGCCACGGAGCGGCTGGGCCCGTGAGCCATGGCCGCTGAGCCTGCGTGTCCGGAGCCTGTGCTCCGCAGCGGGAGAGGACACAACAGTGAGAGGCCCACATACCGCAAAAAAAAAAAAAAGAAAACCACACATTGGAGCCAGTATTTCTCTTGGAACTATTATATGAAGAGGTACCGATCTGGAAGCCCAAAGACTAAAATGTGGCTTGCAAAGAATTTTCAAACAAGGAACTCACATTCTCCAAAAGCACAAGTTGGATGCAGCTAATATTTACTCTTCCACGTTTCAGACAGTAAAATGCCACACATGGCAAATGAACCGTGAACCCGACCACGTGAATTTCCCTGTGGTCAACTTCTCCCACTTCTGTTCCACAGCAGTTTCACTCAGCGAGACCACCAGCATCCTCACTTCTCTGAATCCATTCTGATCCTCGTCATCCTTTCATAGCTTCTGACTCTGCACCTAACCAGTCCCCCCCATCTCCTAGCCAACTTGTGACTGGGGCAGTGAGGAAGGAGCAAGGGCCTCAGAGTCAGATCTAGGTGGATCCTGCCTCCCCTAGCTGTCTGATGGCTGGAAAGGCACCACCTCTCAGAGCCTTAATTTCCTCGTCTGTAAAACGGGACAACACTCAACTGGCAGGACTGTTGTGAGGACTGAGAATTTAACTGAATACCTTATTTAATTTGAGGAAGTTGATTCTTTAATGTACGCAGCACATAATAATTCACCCATCAGGTCTTCTCTCCCTTTCTTCTCCCTTGGATTCCAGGAGATTGGATGCGTTTGCTTTTGTTTTCTGCCTCAATTCTTTCATATCTTCTTCAAAACCGCTTCAATGATCCCCTCTTCCTGGCACTGAGGTCCTGTCAGGGCTTAACTTTCCCTGTTCTTCTCCCTCCACTACAAGGTGCTGTGTGATAATATGTGGCCTCTCCTAGTCTGTTATTTTCCTAGTCCTGACTATTCACTTCCTTGTTATAGTGTCTTAATACAGTGCCATATGCACACAGGGCCATAAGTGATGTTTTCTGAGGATCTAGCTCACCCAGTGCCACTATATTATTTGTTTAGAGGATACATCAACCAACCTACCCACTTTGAACTTTCCCCTTCAGTTGAGCAATGCTTAGTCCTCAATCTGAAAGAGCCTAAATCATCAGTAACTCTTATTTATTATTATTATTTTTTTAAGAAGATGTTGGGGGTAGGACTTTATTAATTAATTTATTTACTTTTGCTGTGTTGGGTTTTCGTTTCTGTGCGAGGGCTTTCTCTAGTTGCGGCAAGCGGGGGCCACTCTTCATCGCGGTGCGCGGGCCTCTCACTATCGCGGCCTCTCTTGTTGCGGAGCACAGGCTCCAGACGCGCAGGCTCAGTAGTCGTGGCTCACGGGCCTAGTTGCTCCACGGCATGTGGGATCTTCCCGGACCGGGGCACGAACCCGTGTCCCCTGCATTGGCAGGCAGATTCTCAACCACTGCGCCACCAGGGAAGCCCAGTAACTCTTATTTTATATGACATCTGCTTATCTTTCTTCTGTGAGTCTTCCTCTCCTCTGTCTCACTGTATCATGTCCCATGTTAATGATCTGACAAATAAGTAACCTTTAGCCATGTTCCACTTGTCCTCTCTGGGGCATAATTCAGACTACTCCAAGAGCTGGTGTTGGTTTCCCACCTCTCAGCCTGTGCAATATCCCCTCTATTGTTCCCTTCTTTGTTTACAGACAAAAAGGGACAATTTTAATTTCCTCCTGGCTGGATGTCTATAACTTTCCTCCCAGTGTTCTCAGAGAGACCTCACGGAAGGAGACAACATGAGCTTAAATCTTGCCTCCCTCAGTACTTCTGTGTTTTTGAGCGAGTTACCCAACCTTCTGAGTGTTTCCTCATCTGTAAATGGGAAAACAACACCTGTGTGGTAGGGTGGCTCTGAGGATAAAAACATTTTGCGTAAAATGCTAAATATGGGCCTCGACATATGACAGCTGTCAAGAAACGGGGGAAAAGATTTTTCTTAAACCTCCAGATCTGCTTCCCATCACCCAACCACTCCATCCCACCCCATCCCAGACCTTTTAGTGGCAGTAATTTTGAGTGTTTGACCTTCCTTTCACCGTCCCACCGTGACTTCCCTCTGTGGTACAAAACATGCCCAAGAACCTCATCTACTGCTTCAAGACTTCTTTCTAGGTTGTTTCAAGTTATTTCATAATCCTTTTTGGCCCAATCCTTCTCACACACACTCTGCCCACCATCCCCTATGCCCACATTCTGAGCTCTCTCATCTCAAGATGTCCTTGAAATGCCAGCTCCCAACTTTCCTGATTAAATATAATAGACACTGTTACCTTCTAACCCTTGAGAAAAACAATTCTGCTCCAGCAGGGGGAGGTGGGGAGAATGCTGGTCAGATCAGGTAACCTGCTCCCAACTTGCTATGTGACCTGGGCTAAGGCACTTCACTTGTCTAAGCCAGGGAGGCAGACTGGATGTCTCCAAGCTCCCTCTAGGCTCAAAGATTAGATTCTCTGAATCCGGTATATTCGGATGCCCGGTCTTGTCTGCCTATCTGCCCATCTGTGTTGTTCTGCTGCTGTGTGAATAAACTTTAGGCCCCTTAGCCTCAGCACTGTTCTCAAGGGCAGAGACCATTATCTGGGCAACTCACTTAGCGCAGCCTGGAGCGAGGTGCCACAGACAGTACTTAACACACGCATTTAGATGACAATGATCAAAGCACCTCCCGTGAGGCACAGACAGCTGCCACTAGATGACTCAGACCTCTCTGCAAAATGGCTTAGTTTAGCACTCTTTCAGTCTAAAGAACAGGCTCTGAGTGAAGAGCGAAGTGAACTGAATACCCTTTAACTAATTTAACCTCCCAATGGCCCTGTAAGGTCAGGAGTTTTTATCTCTATAACACCGATGAGAACGTACAGACACAGACAGCTCCATCCACTCCTCCGGAGTCACCAGTGGACCCAGGGGTCCGAGTGAGTAGTGGAAAAACCCTAGACTGACTGGGAGGGAGACCTGAGTTCCAGGCAGGTTTCTGCCATTAGCCATGTGTGTGATCTTGGAGGTGGCAGTTTTGGGGCCTTACTTTCCTCATCTGGAAAATGGCCTTGAGCAGTGGTTCTCAAGCCTGGCAGTGTATCAGGACCACAAAGAAAACAATATTAGAAACAAATCTAGACTCCCGGGCCCACTCTTGGAGACCCTTATTCCATGGATCTGGAGTGGGGCTCAGTACACTTTATTTTCTGCATGTGCCCCCCTATGGGAACAAAGATCACTGGCAGCTATAAATGCCTATGACACTGACGTCACAGCTTAGCGTTCCATTCAGACAACTTTGTCTCTTCCAAGTTCCAAGGCCCATTAGATCATCTAATCCTTCTCTTTGTCTCTTGAGGAGAACCCAAACTGGACTATTTCCAAGCATATTACATGGGAGCTTACCACATGCAAGAAAACCCAAAGAATTTTGAAATCAAATGTTGGTTCATGAGACTCACAGGGTCAGTAAAGAGGTAACCTTGTTTTGATAGAAATCCAAGCTAAAGTGCAGCGAGTCCTGCGTAGCCAGCCTGAAAGGCTGAAGAGGAATGGGAAAAGGCAACAGGCTTGCTATAGCAGCATAAGAAGCTTCTTTTTAAAACAAAAACCTGTAATACATCTGGATCTGCTTGGCGAAAGCTTGAAGATTCAGTGAAAGTCTTATTAACAAGGGAAGAATGAACCCAAGAATCGGTTTGCTTTGTAGTCTGAGCGCTCTTATCTATTGAAGGCTTATTATGTGTGCCAGGCCCTGTGGTAAGCATTTTCCACACATTACTCCGTTTCACTGAACCAACTCTGATGCAAGTATTCACATTTTGTTGAAAACTGAAGTTCACAGAGCTAGCCAAACCCTGGTATATTTGACTCCATAAACCACGTAATACTACAAGCATGACCTTAATATCTAATAAGCTTTAGGTCAAAATTTCTAGAATATCCAACACTGAATAGGAAAGCTCAGCAAATCTGCCAGGTTTCTAGGAATCTATGAATTGGAGACAAAAGTATGTCTTCTATGGAATTCTCAGATGTGCTTCACTTAGAGGAATTTGGACAAATGGAAAGAAGATAATAAATATATTTTAGAAAATTTGAATCCACCTCCCATTCTTGATGTTGGTTTGATGGTGTGAGTGCCCTTGAAAAGGCAGTTTTCATATCTGGCTGTGGGTTCCATATCAGCAGAGTGAGGGTGATAGGAGCTACTTACATGGCAGGGATGTTGTGAGAATTAAATAGATTTAAGTCCACAAAGCAGCTTTGATCTCTTCAGAGAACGGTGACAAATAAATGAATTAGGGAACTATTATTTGTCCTTCTAAAGGCCATAGCTGACTGAGGCTTATAAGAAGCACCCTAGAGATCAGACATCCTCCATCATTTTCTAAACTTTCCAAATTTTACCCCTGCAGATAAACCTGTGATTGCAAGAGGTGGACCAGACTATAGGCTGCAACTTCATTATTGATTGGAATTTGAAATACAGTAACAAACTAGTGGGTACCAGTGGGGAGAGGGAAGGGGGAGGGGCATGGTAGGGGTGCGGGATGAAAACTATTATGTATAAAATAAGCTACAAGGATGTACTGTACAAAACGGGGAATATAGCCAATATTTTATAATAACTATAAGTGGAGTATAACCTTTAAAAACTGTGGATCACTATATTATACACCTGTAACTTACATAATATTGTACACCAACTATACTTCAAAAAAAAAATACAATAAGTCTGTCTTAAATTCTTTCCAAGGGGATTTCGGTTCTGAAACCCAATTTGGATTCTGTTGAAGTAACTTCTTACAACACGGTCTGATTTTTGAAGGTCGGCCCCCAAACTGTGCTATTATATTCATAGAAAAGTGTACAAAAAGCATTCAGTTGTTTTCTGTTAAAAAGCAAAGCGGAAAATACATATTTTTTAAACTTCAGGAAGAAGAAAAGTTATAGTTTTCATCTTTCGCATGCTGTTTTCCTACCCTATTTGAGGTTACTCTTTCCCATTACACGGCTCTTGACATTTACACAGTGTTTTACAATCTTTTTATTATCTCATGTTCATAGGAGGCACCCTATGAGGGAGAGCCCTGGGTACCGATAACCCTTTTGCAGGTGAGGAAACAGTCATAGAAGCCTAATGACTTGTTCAAAATTATGAGAAACCTTTCTTCCTTTATATATAAGACATTTTACCACCTCTTTGAGAGTGTCCGCACAAACTCAAAGACTGAACACATAAGGGGAACAAGATTTGGGTTTCTCTTTTAGTGGACTCAGTATTACATTAAAACTGAAAGGAGCCTGTGGTCATCTACTTCAAACCCCGCACTTTACAGATGTGACCTGGAGAGAGGTGAGCGCTCAAGGCCTCGTGCTCTTTAGAGCCAGTGTCAGGACGCCCACCACTCATCCAAATCCCAGACCCGCAGGCTTCCCATGTGGACTGCCCCTTCTTGTTGGGATGTGAAACTCTAAAGGGTTAGATCTAAACTGTTTTCTTTAGCACCTAGTATACATTCAAGGCTGAAGAGATGAATGTCATTAGACGTGGAATTAAATCTAGAGTCCTCCAGGTGCCAGCTTATCACTGGTCCGTGAAGTACTCAAACCTCTGGAGCAGATCTGTGTTCCTCTGAGACTAGCCTTCCTTCCCAAGGAGATTATCAAAAGGGCAGTGGAGCAGATTGCCATACTTCTCATGGTGGGTCACAGAACGAGTTCTGCTTTTCCCTAGCAAGAGAGCAGCTTTATTTCCACCCCTCTGAAAGCTACATGCTCCAAATCCTTAAAGCAACCCATCCACTCCTGTTCCTACATCATCATTCCTCCCCGTTCAGCTTACCCACTTTTGACTCTAACTCCTAACCTCATTGGCCCCAAAGTCAACAGTTTAGGTGACGGTGGTTCTTTTGTAGGGATCTGGAGAGAAGTGCGAATGATGACCATTCTTACTACTAGTATCAGCACCATCACTACCTCTACCCCCCATCGTTTTATTGAGTGTTCACTGCGTTCCATGCCGTGCTAAGTGAGCACTCTGTGTGAATTAATCCAACTCATTATGTGTCTCACTACAACTCTATGAGGCAGGTTACAAATATACCCATTTTACAGACAAGGAAACTGAGGCACAGAGAGGACCACTGCTAATTCTGGTCCAAGAGGCCACACTCGTTACCAGTCTCTATACTGTGATGGGGTCACAAGATAAGGAAGGGCCTCCAGACTCTGAGTTTGTCCAGTGGAACAAGCCGGACAGGTGCGCTGCCGGAGAATAAGGCCATCTGGCAATGAAGTTGTCTATAATCAAAGGTTGATGTGGATTCCAAGTAGAAATCCACACAAACACCTAACTTCAAACTAAACAAAGCACAGTATTTGTTCAAAAGGAAATGTTCTTGTTAACTAAAAAGAAAGGAAACAGGATATTAAAAGACAATGGCAATTCAAAGGGGTTGTGGCAGCTTTGAAGGAAGAGCCAAGTTGAATAGCCCTGCACACAGCCTAGGGTTCCTGCAGTGCTGAGCTACTGCAGTTCCCTGGGCTGAACAAACCCGGGGTGCAACAGCAAGGCTGCGCTGGGTTTTCAAACACTTCCAAGAACATCTTTATTGCCTCACTGAGAGAACCTATTAAGAAAGGATGCCCTGCTGTGGATTGAGGTCAGCCTGGTCTTGCTACACTTCAGACTTGGTTTCCCAGGTGGCAATGTTACTGAGAACATCCTTGATGCTGCAACATGATTCAAGAGTGGTTTGCTCTGCAGCTAAACTCACAGTTCAATCTTGGGTGAGTCTAAACAGTGCTCTTCACTTTTCTTTGGCTTGCAGACTGTTTGTCTGAGGGGACAGGCACGACATAGGTAGCAGAGGAGGCACTGAGCTGGGGTCAGGAGATCTGACTTCAGGTCTCGCTGACGCAGTAACCAGACATTTCCTCATCTATGAGAGGGTTAGAACTAGATGACCTGGGATATTATTTCCAGCTATAACATTTGAAGACTGTATCTCCCCTGTCACTAAAAAGAAAGAGGAAAACCACAAGAAAATGGAAACCCAGCTGACTGGAATTAATGGAAAGGCTGATACTGTTTCTGATGAAACAGTGATGATGGATATCCTATCACTGATTCACATAAGAAAACAAACAGTAAGGTTGAGATTCTGTGCACCCGCCTCTGAATCATATGGAGGATCCTCAAGACCACATTTTGAAAATCCCTGAGTTGGGCTTTCAGGAGAGACCTACTCATCACCACTTCTGGCCTGGCAGCTAATCAAGTTACCAAACCAATAGGGCTCAGCACCCCGAATTTCTCCAATGAAAATGTGCATCAAGATACCCCTTTGCCGGGCACAGAACCCAGTTCCGGCTCTTGAGGTGCTCAGTCATTCACAGGTTCATAGCTCTCCGTGTGCTTTTATACACGTTTAATTTCTTTTCACTAGAAGCTGATGCGACAGCTATGGAAATTGATCTTTAAATGGGGAATATCATTATTATACTTAGCTCCACTTCACCCTTGCATTAATGCATGATCTTATAAACAGTTTAGGAATCACTTGTAAAGACAAATGCATCACGAAGGTCTCTACCATTGGGGTTAGAACATGCTACTTGCAGACATGATTCTGACAGTCAATTTCAATGTGAGAATTTTTAAAAAGATCAAAAGAATCTGTAGAAAAGGGCCAGTGAAGGGTCTTTGGGGGATGTTTGCCTCTTAAAAGTGACTAACAAACTTGAAAAAATGACCAGTGCTATTTCCTTAAAAGTTACTTTCACTAAAGCACACAGTTTTTAAAAATGTATTTCCCTGTGCTGGAAAACCTCACCCATAATTAGAACAGTTCACAAATAGGCAACCTTTTATTGAGGAGGAGCTCTTTAATACATACTAATCTCAAAAGATTCAAAGGGAGTTCCCAGATTATCTATTTATAATCCATTCAGACCCATTTAGAGATGTTGAGAACCTTTGTTAAACCCATTTGTAATAATCCCTATGATAATTAGTTACCTAATACAGTTTTGCCTTTAAATTCTTTGACAATTATATACCTATATTTCCATATTGGAGAAATGAGTCCTTCAGGTCAAACGTTCCAATCTATAATATTCCTAAAGAAATATTACTTTCAACACCTTTTATTTCTGGACATTCTGTGCCCAATACTTGTATAAAATATACCCCCAACCTCCTTACTTCTGCACCTGCTTTCTTGTAATATAGCTGTCCCTCGCACACAATACTAAGAAGTTTGTTTTTTAGCTCAGTGAAAGGGCCTTTTGAAAACTAATACTCTCTTGCTTTCAACTTGACCAAGAAATGAGGCACAAAATATTTATTTCGGACAAACCCATAAAATCAATTTCTTAACCCGGAATAATCTTTAAAGTCTCCTTTAAAGGCAACATTCTGTAATGGTTCAAAGGAATAAAAAACAAGTATTTTTCAGTTGGTAATTAATTCCCAATTTTTGTTTTTCCCTTTCCTTTCTCTTTCTCTCTTTTAAACCAGAGTTTTCTTTTTAGGCTTATTTTAAAAAATTATGCATGCATATGGTTAAAAACTCAACAGAAGTGAATAAAATGAGAAATAAAAGACTCTCTCCCTGTCCACAACCCACAATTCCAGTCCTCAGAAATAACTACTGTTAGGTTTTTGTGTATACTTCAAGAAATCCCTTACACACACACACACACACACACACGTGTCTACTGTTCATTCAAAAGAGAACCATATATATGTTAATATATATTGTTGGGGGCTTCCCTGGTGGCGCAGTGGTTAAGAATCCGCCTGCCGATGCAGGGGACACGGGTTTGAGCCCTGGTCCAGGAAGATCCCACATGCTGCAGGGCAACTAAGCCCGTGCGTCACAACTACTGAGCCTGCGCTCTAGAGCACGCGAGCCACAACTACTGAGCCCGTGTGCCACAACTACCGAAGCCTGTGCACCTAGAGCCCGTGCTCCGCAGCATGAGAAGCCACCCCAACGAGAAGCATGTGCACCGCAACGAAGAGTAGCCCCTGCTCACCACAACTAGAGAAAGCCCACGCGCAGCAAGAGACACAATGCAGCCAAAAATAAATAAAAGAAATAACCTTAAGAAAAATATATATATCGTTTTGCACCTTGATTTTTACATCTAATAATATATTCGGGGATCATTTTATACTGGCACACACAAGTTGACTTCATTTTTAAAAATAGCTGCTTAATATTTTATTTTATAGGTATCTAGAATTCACTTAATGAATCCCCTAATAAATAACACTTAAGTAGCTTCCTGTCCCCCTCTTTTACTGAGGTATAACTGACATGCAACGAACAAATATTTAAAGTGTATAATTTGATAAGTCTGACATAGGTATGTATCCGTGAAACCATCACCACAATCAAGATAGTGAATCAATCATTCCCCAAATTTCCTTTTGCCCTGGGTTATCCCTTCCTTCCACCCCTTCCCACTCCCCACTCCCAGGCAACAGCTGATCCATTTTCTGCCATTCTAGATCAATTTGCACTGCAAAGAATTTTATATAAAGAATCATATAGTATGTGCTTTTTTATTTTTTATTCCTGGCTCCTTGCTGCATGTATCAAAAGTTTGTTCCTGCTTTTTTGCTGAGCAGTCTTACATTCTATGGATATACCATAGAATGTTTATCCATTCATCAGTTGATGGACATTTAGATTGTTTCCAGTTTTGAATGACTACAAATAAAGCTGTTATGAACATCCGTGTACTAGAAGTCTTTGTATGGACATATGTTTCCAATGCTTTTGTGTAATACCTAGGAATGGGATGGCTGGATCATATGGTAGGTATACATTAACTAAACTGTTGAATTGTTTTCCAAAGTGGTTGTATCATTTTACAGTCCCATCAGCTGTGTAAGAGACTGACATATTCCATATCCTTGCTACCACTTGGTCAGTTTTGTCTTGTTTTGTTTTTAAATTTTAGCCATCCTAATAGGTGTGTGGTGATATCTCATTATGATTTTAATCTGTATTTCCCTAATGACTAAAGAGACTTCACATGTACTTATTTGTCACCAGCATATTTTAAGTGTCTGTTCACTTCAATACTTTCTGTCCATTTCAATATCTTTTCAAAGTTTATTTTTTTAAACATATGGATAGTCAATTGCTATAGGACCACTTGTTGAAAAAGACTATCCTTTCTTCACTGAATTGTTTTTGCATGTTTGTGGAGAATTAACTGGTTGCCTCTATATGGGTCTACTTCTGGACCCTATTCTGTTCCACTAATTTGTTTAACTGTGTCTATCTTACTACATTTTCTTGATTACTATAGCTTTAAAAGTCTTGAAGTGAGATAGAATAACTTCTCTAAATTTGTTCCTCGTTTTCCCAGTTATTTTGGCTGCTCTAGGTCCTTCGCATTTCCAAATGAATTTCAGAACAAGCTTGTCAATATCCACGCCCTCTCCCTCCTCTCCCCACCAAAAAACTTGGGATTTTGATTGGGGTTGCTTGAATCAACAGATCAATTTGGTGAGAAACGACTTAAGTAAATTGAGCCTTCCAGCTCATTTACATGGTGTGTCTCTCCATTTATTTAGGTCTTCTTTGGCTTCCCTCGGCAGTGTTTTGTAGTATTTAGTGGACAGCTCTTGCACACTTTTGTCAGATACATTTATAGGTACTTCATATTTTTTGATACTATAAATGGCATTTAATAATTTCCAATTTCTGATAGTTTATTGCCGGTATTTAGAAATATAATTTCTGTTTATTGATCCTGTATCCTGCACATTTGCTAAACTCACTTACTGGTTCTAGTAGCTTTTTTGGAGATTCCATTGGATCTCCTGCACAGATGATCATGTCATCTTCAAATAAAAAGTTTTACTACTTTCTTTCCAATCTAGATGCTTTTTATGCTTTTTCTCACCTTATTGCACTGTTAGAATACCCAGTACAATGCTGAATAGAAGTGGTGAGGGTAGACATCCTTGCTTGTTTCCTGAGAGGACAAGCTTTCAGTTCTTTTTTTTTACCACAAACTATGATTTTAGCTACAGGTTTTTCATAAACACCATTCTTAGGTTTAAGAAGGTCCCTTCTATTCTTAGTTTGCTGAGAGCTTTTATCAAGAATCAATATTGGATTTTGTCAAATGCTTTTTCCGCATCTATTGATCCATTAATATGGTAAATTACACTGATCAATTTTCAAATGTTAAACTAAATTTGCATTTCTGAAATAAATTCTACTTGGTCATGATGTATTATCTTTTTAATATATATTTGGATTCCATTTGCTAAAAATTTGTTTAGAATTTTTGTATCTATGTTTATGAGGAATATTTTATTTGTAGCTTTCTTGTAAAAACTGTTTTTGGTATCTGGGTAATGCTGACCTCAAAGAATGTGTTGGGCAGTATTTTTTTTTTTTAATTAATTAATTATTTATTTAATTTTTGGGGCTGTGTTGGGTCTTTGTTGCTGCACGCAGGCTTTCTCTAGTTGCGGTAAGCGGGGGCTACTCTTCGTTGCGGTGCACGGGCTTCTCATGCAGTGGCTTCTCTTGTTGCAGAGCACGGGCTCTAGGTGCGTGGGCTTCAATAGTTGTGGCACACAGGCTCAGCAGTTGTAGCTCGAGAGCTCTAGAGTGCAGGCTCAGTAGTTGTGGCGCACGGGCTTAGTTGCTCCGTGGCATGTGGGATCTTCCCGGACCAGGGCTTGAACCCATGTCCCCTGCATTGGCAGGCAGATTCTTAACCACTGCACCACTGGGAAATCCCAGTATTTTCTTTTTTGATTTTTTGTAAAAGTTTGTGTAGGATTGGTATTGTTTCTTCCTTAAATATTTGGTAAAATTCATCATGAAGCCATCTTGGCCTGGAGTTTTCTTTGTGGAATTTTTTTTTTTTAACTGCAATTAAATTTCTGTAAGAGATGCAGCACTATTTAAGGTATCTATTTCTTCATAAGTGAGCTTTGGTAGTTTGAGGCTTTAAAGGAATGTGTCCATTTCATCTATGGTGTTGGATTAATTGGCATAAAGCTGTTCATAATATTCACTTATCCTTCTAACACGTGTAATGCTTATGTTGATGTAACATCTCTCATTCCAGATACTAGTAATTAATAGAATCTTTCTGTTTTGCTTTGTTTTTTCCTCCTTGGTCTGGCTAGAGGTATATCAATTGTGTCGATCTTCTCAAACAAACTGCTTTTAGTTTCACTGAGTTTTTCTACTGATTATCTAACTTCTATTTGACTAATTTCCACTCTGATCTTTATTTTTTCTTTCATCTGGTTACTTTTGATTTCATTTGTTCTTCTTTTCCAATTTTTAACATGGAAACTGAGGTGACTGATTTGAGAACTTCCTTCTTTTCTAACATGAGCAGGTGTCTAATGCTACAAATTTCTCTCTATTACTTTAGCTGCACTCCATATATTTTGATGTTATGTTTTCATTTCATTTAGCTAAAAATCCTTTTAAATTTCCCTTTGATCTCTTTGACTACAGGTTATTTAGAAGTATCTAGTTTCCAAATATTTAGAAACTTTCCAGATATCTTTCTGTTACTGATTTCTAACTTATTCCACGGTGGTCAGAGAACATACTTTTGTAACTTGAATTCTTTAATTTTATTGAGACATGGTCTCTTTTAGTAAATACCGCATATGCACTTGAAAAGTTGTTACTTGAAAAGTAACAACTGCTATTGTTAGGTGGAAAGTTCTATAAACGTCAATTAGGTGAAATTTGGTGGTAGTTTTCTATATCCTTACCGATTTTTGGAGTACTTGCCTATCAGTTGTTGTGAAATCTCTGACTACAATTGCGAATTCACCTATTTTTCCCTGCGGTTCTATCAGTTTTTGTTTCAATAATTTTGAAGCTTTTTTATTAGATGCATCAATGTATGCCCTCTTTTTTTTTTTTTTTTTAATGTATGCCCTCTTGATGAACTAACCTCTTTCACATTATAAAATGACTCTCTTTATCCCTGGTAATATTCTTTGCTGTGAAATCTACTTTCTCTAATTAATATAGTCACATCAGTTTTCTCTTGATTAGTGTCAGCATGTGCTTCCATTCTTTTACTTTTAGTCTATTTGTGTCTTTATATTTAAAGTGATTTTCTTTTTGTTTTTTTTAAAGTGAGTCTCTTATAGATAGTATATAGTTGGAGTCTACTTCTATATCTAGTCTGATAATCCCTGTCTATTGACTGCTATGCTTAGACCACTTATATTTAATGAGTATTGATATGATTGAGTTCAAACCCACCATCTTGCTATTTGTTTTCTATTTGGCCCATCCGTTCTTTATTACTTCTTTCCTCTTTTTCTTTTTTCTGGGGGGGAGGGGAATGGGTGCTAGTAACTTTTGGATTAATTGAGTATTCCTTATGATTCCACCTTATCTTCTTCGTAGGTTTATTAGCTATAATCCTTTGTTGTGGTATTTTAGTGGTTGCTTTAGATTATAGTACATATCTTTAACTTATCACAGTCTACCTTCAAATGATACTACTATACTACTCCATCTATATTATAAGAGAATTAAAACAGTATACTTCCATTTCTCCCCTCCTGGCCTTTGTGCTATTGTCATATATTCTATATTCTATTTCTACATCTGATATAAACATTGTTGTTATTTCTGCTTTAAAAAGTTAATGATTAGGGACTTCCCTGGTGGCACAGTGGTTAAGAATCCGCTTGCCAATGCTGGAGACATGGGTTCGAGCCCTGGTCCAGGAAGATCCCACATGCTGTGGATTAAGCTGAGTACAGCTCAACTCAACTAAGCCCGTGTGCCACAACAACTGAGCCTGTGTGCCACAACTACTGAAGCCTGTACAACTATAGCCTGGGCTCCACAACAAGAGAAGCCACCGCAATGAGAGGCCCACGCACCGCAACGAAGAGTAGCCCCCGCTTGCCGCAACTAGAGAAAGGCCGCACGCAGCAACGAAGACCCAATGCAGCCAAAGATAAAAATTAAAAAAATTATTTAAAAAAGTTAATGATTAAAGAGGTTAAAATAATAAGGAAAAAATGTTGATATATACCTATATAGCTATCATTTATGGTGCTCTTTATTTTTTTGTGTGTAGAACCAGCTTTACATTTGGTATCATTTTCTTTTCCCTTGAAGGATTTCCTTTAACATTTCTTGTAATGCAGGTCCTGCTGATGAATTCTTTCATATTTTGTGTCTGAAAAGGTCTTTATCTCATCATTTGTTAAAGATATTTTTAAGAATTTTAGAGTGACAGTCTTTTTCCTTGCAGTACTTTAAATATTTTGCTCCACTGTTTTTTAGCTTGTTTTTTTTTTTTTAATGAGAAATGTGCTGTCATCTTTATATTTGTTGATTTGTATGTAATGTATCCTTTCCCACTCTTGTTGCTTTTAAGATTTTTCTCTTTATCACTTGTTTTAAGCAATTTGATTACAACATGCCTTGGTGTAGTTTCTTTCATCTGTTCTTGTGCTTGGGGTTTGTTGAATTTGGATCTATGAGTTTATAGCGTTCAACAAATTTGGAAAAATTTCAGTCATTATTTCTTTAAATATTTTTTTAGTCTTCCTATCTCTCTCCTCTCATTTGGGAACCTCAATGACACATACATATGACTCCTTGAATATTTCCCATAGTTCACTGGTGCCCTTTTCACTTTTTTAAAGTCTTGTGTGTGTGTGTGCGTGTTTGATTTTGGATAGTTTTCATTGCTGTGTCATCCAGTTCATTAGTCTTTTCTTCTGCAATGTCTATGTTGTTGTTAATCCCATACAGTGCTCTTTTCTTTCCTTCCTTCTTTCCTCCCTCCCTCCTTCCTTAAAAAAATCTTAGCCATTGTAGGTTTCATCTCTAGAAGTTTAATCTGTGTCTTTAAAAAGATGTATCTCCTTACTTAATATGGGCAATCTTTCCTCTAGCCTTCTGAACATATGGAATGCAGTCATAACAATTATTTTAATACCCTTGCCTACCTATTTTTATATCTATGCTATTTCTGGATCAGTTTCAATGGATTGATTTTTTCCCCCTCATTATGGGTTGTCTTTTTTTGCTACTATGCTTGCCTGCTAATTTTTGACTGGATGCCAAGCATTGTGGGGTGACATTTATTTTTGTCTTCTTGTAAACATTCTTGAGTTTTGTTCTGGGATGCAGTTAAATTAACTGGAAACAGTTTTGTCCTCTGGGATCTTGCTTTTGAGATTGTTCAGGGCGACCAGAGCTGTGTTTAATCTATGGTTAATTTTTGCTCCACTACTGAGGCAAGACTTTAACAATACCCCTGAAATATGAAATTTTGTCCTTTCTGGCTGTTGAGAACAGACATTATTCCCATCCCTCTGTGAGTTCCAGGCACTGTTCTCTCTGATCCTTTAGATTTTTCTTTCTCTGGCCTTGGGTCATTTCCTCATATGCATTCACTCCTCTGTACTCAATACTCAAGGGAGACCTCCTCAGCTCTCCAAGTTTCTGTCTTTGCACAGCTCTCTACTCTAGACTATCTTGGCTTCCTTGGACTTTTAGCTACATCTCCTCCAATAAGGCAGACAACAGGGATCTGCCTATATTCTGCTTCTTGTACTATGGCCTGGAGACTCTCTCCAAGCAGTGAGCTGGAGCAATCAGGGGTTCATTTTCTTTTCCTGTCTTCAAAGATCATTGCTTTCTGATGTGTGATGTACATCTTAGGAGCTATTATTTCATATAATTTGTCCTTTTTTTTTTTTTCTTTATTAAAGTTTCAGGTAGAGGTCAGGTGGAGGTAAATGTGGTCTGTGTTGCCTCATCTTGATCAGAAGCTGAAGTCTTACTTCTAGTTTTTGGCTGATATAATAGATGTGGCAATATACATCACTGCATACATACCTTTGGTTCTGTGAGTGGATTTATTTGTTGAATAAATTATCTAAGGTGTCTTTGTTAGGTTAAATGGTAGGTGCATTTTAAGTGCACATGATTTTGCCAAACTGCCCTCCAAAAAGGTTTTACAATCAATACTCCTACTGACAGTTTTTGAGAATGCCTACTTTCCCATATACTCTACGACACTGAGTATTATCAAATGTACATCTTTACTACTTTGATAGGCAAAAAAGTGATTTTATTTTCATTTCTTTTGCAAGGTTAAACATCTTATTATATGCTTACTGGTGACCAGTACTCCTTTTTCTGGAACTATTTATGTCCTCTGAATTTTTAGAAAATTGATTTTTCATTTTCCTATTGATTTGTAAGAGCTTGTGCAGGAAATTAATCTCCTACCATATGAACTACAGTTTTCCCCTTCAGTCAGTGGATGGTTTCTCCTTGACTTCCCTCAGGTTGTTGTTGTTGTTGTTTTGCCATGAGTAATTTTCAATTTTTTTTTTTATGTAGTCCAAGTTATTAATCTTTTCCCATATGGTTTCTGGAATTTTCATAGCTCCTGGATATACACATGTACATGACAGTAACAGGAGTTTATATCCTAAACTCATAATTAATAAGTGAGACAGTTTAGTTTCTTGTTTTTTTTTTCTTCAGTAAACTGAAATTAGATAACAGTTTGCTATACTGAGTTCCTGTTTCTTATGCTGATGAAGATCTCTGTTGGGCAACTGTCTTTGATTAATGAAACACAGAAAATACAGACTATTACTTATAAATACAGTTTGGTAAACAAGAATTTCAAAGCATGGAGGAGACTAGAGGTATAAAAAAGGGATCTTTGGGGGAATCACTGGCTTTAAATCATAGTCTTATTTTTCCCAGGATGGACTCATCTTTAGGGTTTGCTGGGAAGCTGGAGGGATGATATGAAACCAAAACTGATGGTTATTTTCAGATATGTTGGTTGGTTATAAGATAGTTCCCAAAGCCTGGTGCCTCCCCTAAAAACTCCAGCAACTTCTCCCCCGCTGTCCCCACCCTGCCCCCCATGACCAATGTACTTACTGCCAGTGTCATAAACATATTTAGAATAGACTTTGTACCTTGTCATACTTTCTTCATAAAATTGCCTAATTGTTTTCTGTAAGTTCTATTTTCCCAACCAGGCAGTCAGCCACTTGAAAGCAGGGCCTTGGGCCATATGCTTACCACAATATTGAGCTTAGATATATATAGTTGAGTTGTACTCAGCTTAAGCATGTGCTGTTAAAGGTAGTAAAACTGTGTAGAAACTACCAAACCAGGAGAGTAGAATCCGAGAAGAAAGTACGCTATTTATTGCCTGGGGATGACGCTTGTCACCATCAGGCATTTGGCAAAAATGAGGCTACTGTCCAACAAAGGAAAATGAATGCAGTGAGGCCTGAAAGGAAGACCCCTTCCGAGGAAATATAATTGCTAAACAGGCCAAGTTCTCTCTCAGCATAGTCAGAGTGAATAAATTACCAAGGGACTGAAAACTGCAAACCATTATACTTCCGTAGGGGAAATGAGCTAACCTTTGTGAGGGTCTATGACATGTGGTGGTGAAGGAGGAGGACAGCTAACATTTAATGCTTATCGTGTAGCCAGTACTGTCCTAATAAGCACTTTCCATGAATTAGCTAATTGAATCCTCTTAAGTCCATGAGGAGGATACTATTATTCCCATTGTACAGGTGAGAAAACTGAGGGTCAGGGACATGCACAATTACTTAGGTAACACAAGAAGGCAGCGTGATTTGAACACAGGTCTTTCTGACTCCAAGTCCAGCCCTTGATCATTCTACAGATTATGCTATAGACTATGCACCTCATTTCATCCTCAGAGGAACCCAGATAGAAGCTTTCCCACATTGTTGATGTGGCAACTGCAGTTCTGAGGTAAGGGAACCGCCTACAGGCCATCCAGGTCTTTCTGACTCTAAACCTCATATATTCCTCGTATGTGGAGCCTCCCGACCCCTACACTCCTCCACTCTGCTTGTCCCAGTCCCTCTATCCCTGTAACTCTCCTTCTACCTGCTCCCAACGCACACTCTAAAAGGAAAAAGGAAAAAGGTCTAGTCACATGAGAAAAGTCAATGATGAAGGAACATGCTATGCATGGTCACTCTTCTGTATCTGTCTTGGCTCATGTGATTTCCTGTGCCTAATTATATCTTCTTCCTTTAAACTCATCCATGTGAGTCTACTTACTCCTGAGGCCCTCCTTGATTCTCACCTCCCTTCTTGAATCAGTTGCTCTCACTCTGCCCTTACATACCACCTTGCTTACACCTCTGCTCCTATAGTACTTCTCACACTCTGCCCATTTCTCCATCTAGACCCCATCTAGCATCTTATTTAATCGCGGTATCACCAATAGCTAGCACGGTGTTCAGGCATGGTGTACAATGAAGGAACTCAGTAGCTTAAAAGAAAGCCCACAGGTCCCTGTACAGCACTTGCTACTGAAAAGAAAGCAACTGCCAGGATCACAGCCCCACTTCCAAAGGCGTAAGAAAGACAACTGGCAGACAATCACTACCTGGGCTGGGCTGGGTTATTTTCAGGGAGGGATTGAGTGTCTAAAAATGCAAGTCTCCTTGAAAGGAAACTGCAAGCTTAGAAAGGCACGTTACTGATTTATGGAATCTGTATGAGCTTTTAATGGCACAGAAGAGTTGGCCTGCTGCTCCGAATATCCACTCAGGCATTAAAAGCTTTGCTTCTAGTTGCTAAAGTATTTTGAACAAATCATCTCCTACATCCATCCAACTCAAATCTCTGTATGTTTGCTACCCTATTCAAATACCAGTCTTTGAATACCCCATGCCTTTGAATACCACATGCCAATCTTTTTCACTTTCCACTATTCTAAAGAACTAGAAATGTGGTATAGTAAGCTGCTCACACAGGGCTCCCCAGGAGGTATTTGTTGGAAGACGAGAGTAAGAAAGCATCAGTCGCTTTCTGCCACTTTTGGTATTGGTAATTGCTGGTAAATTGAATCTTGGGTCTATCATTTTGGGTCTCTTGGATTTTTCATTTTGTCCTGCAAAACCAATATCTCTAACCTGTTGAGAGAAGGAGAGTAAAGTTGTGGGGTTTCCCCTTTGTTTGTCGTCACAGTTAGCTGTGCCCCACTTTGTCTGTGAAGGAACAGGGGGCGTTAGGAAACTATTCCTAACTACAGGGGGCACATGTAGCACAAATGCTGGGGTTTAGGGTGAATGCAGAAGAGCAGTCACAAAGCAAAACTGATTTTGAGGATTTGCTTCGGTGTCCTTAGTTTATGTGGAAGTTGACGACAACAAGAGAGGTGTAGCTGGCAAGTCACGAGGTCCTGCTCTTTACAGCTAAGAGTACAGCCTATCTGTCATCAGACACAAATCTGGAAGTTATAGCTGGCTCAGAGTTGGCATACAGGCTTTTTACTATTTCTTCAAAGTGTTTTTCACATGCCATATTTAGAGTTGGGATAATCTGAAACACACTAGTAAGAAGCTTTCATAAAATGAACACAACTGCTAATTCTTTTCTCCCAGTGATGGACTTTTATCAGAGCTGCCCCTTCCTACCTTTCAGGTCCTGCCTCACCTCTCCTGCCTTATGCTCCAGCTACATCTGCCTCCTCACTGTTTCCGGAACAATTCATGCCAGCCCCAGGGCCTTTGTACATGCTGTTTCCTTTTCCTTTGTACCTGCTGAGTTCTTCCCTGTGCTCTATCCCTGACGATTCCTTCTGTTTCAGCTAGAGTCACTTCCTCTGAGAGGCTTTCCCTAACCACTCTTCTCAAACAGGTCCCCCACTCTTTATCACACCAACCAGCTGTCTCCTACTCACCCCATCCCATCCTGTCACTGGGCAGAAAGCTCATTACATAACCCTTGTGCCTGAAATAGATCTGTTTCCTTTTGTCCTGTCTAGTATATTTAATACTACCCCAGTCACCATCCTTGTTCTGGTGGCACTATGGATGCAACATGGATTGACACTTCAGAAAGTTTTCTAACAATGTCTTAAAACAAAAAAGATTTCTGTTAACTCCAAGTAAATCAAGAAATTAAGAAACCACTTTCCAAGCATCTGAAATTTTATTTTAATGTTTCTATTTCAGAATAGCTCCTAAAGTGTAATAAGTACATCTTTTGAAAAGCACAGAACAGAGATAATTAGTTTATTAAATGTTTTAAAGACTTGATTATTTCTAAAGTTTTTCTAATTCCTTCTGTAACTCTATCTTATTTTCAAGAAAAACAATCCTCTCTTGATTCTATTTCACCATTGAGATTCACACAAGCCCTTCCAAATTTCTTAATTTCCAAGCAACACATTAAATTCTTCAGACTTCTTTCAGAACAGCTAAGGGGAAATCCCTGATGATTTCAGCTGACAATTCCTTAATCAGGAAAAGACTTTAAATGCCAATCACCAGAAAAGTTACAGTTTACAGGAAAGAAAGGGGAAATGCTGACATATTACACAACAAAGCACGAATAAAGCATGGCTTATGAACTCAATGGCATACTCATGCTGACAGTTTTATCAAGAATTTCTGGTGACATCATAAACTATGTTGGAGCAATGAACTGGTTCTACTGTCCATGTTTCTGAGAGTCTAAGGTGAAAATAAGATTCCCTTCTTTGGAGATTTTATGGGAAAAGTGAAATAACAGTTTGTGTACTTTCCCCCCACCCAGACTTCTACAAAGACTCTGGGTTTTAAATGAAGCAAAGAACTGAGCTAAAGGGAATTCTTATTTGACGCCTAATTTCATCCAGAATTGAGGAGCGCCCTTTTCGTCAAGGTTTCTATTAGTTAGTAGAGGAAAGGAATGATCTGCTTCCGCCTCTAGCTGTGGGTGTTCAGATCAAAGTTCTCTGCAAGGGCAAATGCTGCAGCAGTAGGGTCCCCAGAACAAAATCCTCCCCGAAGTTACAAAAAGAAGATAGTTTGAAGGTAGCAACTACCAGGATGTAACTCTGACCCCCAGTGAATCTAGTAAAATCAATTACTTTCAGTTGTAGTAATTATGTAACATATTAGAGATGAGAACACCACGAGCAATGGGTTTTCCCCCTTGTAGTCTATATAAATTCATCAATAAACTATACTCTCTATTAAGGCTTTATTGTAAGTGATTACAAACACAAGGCATTTCATAAGCGTTCTGTCATTTGCTACACTGTAATTCAGCAGAAGGAATGACGCAAAAATTATAATCTTCAGTAAATGAACAGGAAACAAAAAAAGAAAAGCTCCTGAACGCTGAAATAAATCAGTGACTCAGTCCCAGAGTCAGCCTAAACCTCCATTCAGATTGGATCTTAAGCATTTACTCATTAGAATGGTATTGGCCGAGAGTGAAAAATGACTGGAGAATGAACGAGATACTGGTAAGTATACGCAAAACTAAGGAAAGGGGCTGAGAGCGACTGGAGATTTAAACATAATCATGGAAAACTTAGAAATAAACTTTGGTATTGGCCTTTATTTCGAAAACCATATTGAATATCCAAAATAAAAAGTGATTGCGAATTTCCATGTAACCGAATAGCTATTGCTGTCACTTATTGGGCACTCATCATTTACTAGGTACTGCCCCAGGAAGTCTCCACACGTTATCTCTTTTTAATCCCCATGACAATTCTATAATGTTCCAATTCCCATTTTAGGGATTAAAAAAAAATTGAGGAGCAAAAAGGTTACATAACTTGCTTCAAATCTCACAGTGGAGGCCTGGGAATGGAACTCACTTCTGACTCCAATCTGAGTTCTTAACCAGTAGTGATGTATCTTCTCTATTTGGGCATTTTGGAGCTAGCCTCTCTGAGTATCCTTTGGGGCTCTAACAAAATGTTTCAAGTATTTTCTGATGCTTCATCCTACTGATTACACAATTAGAGTTTCCCAATAGAAAGATACTATCTATTGTTTCTGTTTAATCACACTTCATTCCACTGCCTTTGTTGCTGCTTAAATAGGGCGATGTCTCACCTATCAGAGTAGAAATGAAAAAGAAACTGGCTTCCAACCTGTTTTATTATCTTTCTGAGGTTCTCACAGCAGAGCTTTAACATTTTCTTCTTAAAAACCTTGTAATCACAGACTGGTGCTTCTTGTTTTGACAGTCCAATCTTATTAGATCATGTTCTAGCTCAGTGTAGGCCTTGCTCAATACTCCAAAATTTCAGACCTACCAAAGCTACTAAAAACTTTTCAGACGAGGAGTCCACGACCTCATGTGAAATTGGAGTCATGGGAATTTAAACGAACTAATAAAACATCTCTATGGTAAACTGAAACAGTGATGACAATGGAATGAATGACTAATATTCACATATGACTTTTTTATCCAAAGCGCCCAGTGTTCAATGCATTTTTGCAAACTAAACTTCTGCACAGTGATAACTACACTTTTACTTCCATGACACAATTCTTTCATGGACTGCTGTGCGCTGGCCTCATGTTACCACGCTCTAATTGCCCTCAGGTGGCTGGCAGGTGGTACAAGAAATGTACTCTTCGTTCGTTCCATCTTCAGAATAAATAAGTGGTACAAAGGAAGAAGAATTCGAGCTGGGGCAGATTTCAGCAACTGAGGTATGCTCGCCTGAATGGCAAGGGGTGGGGGGCCTGCAGAACCATGCGGGAAGGGCTAGCCATGCAGCTCGGAAAGAGAGAGAGGCAAATGACTTCCCGGTAAAAGCAATTTACAAATACTTCGGCATACAACACCTTTGTGTTATGTGGCCCCATGACTCAGTGGAAGCGAAACGTGTACCTTATTTCCCCCCTAGATCTCCACGTTCTCTTCCCCAGAGCCAGCCTATAACCTCAAATCTCTCAGCAGCCAAAAGGAGAGGACTAAGGACAAGGCCGGAGGGTTCTACTTTGGGTTGTTGTTTAGCCCGTATTCCTGGTAGTAACCAGAACAGCATAAAATGCTACCATGAAAAAGGTTAGAGGACAAAAAGGACTGTTCTCTGGCTCAGGAAAAACATCAGGCAAGGATAATTTTCAACTGTGTGATTTTTAAATAAATGACACAATGAATGTTTTACTTGTGATTCTTCATCTTAAATCAGAGAGCAAAGGCCCGAGACTCAGTATTTAGCATCTTGTTACATTTGGGTCATGGAATGTAATGAGAAGATTTTTCCCTTTTCATTTGGGATTATATTGTGAAGAAAATGGCACCAGGCTCTAAGAGATTTATAAACGTCAACACCTCTGGGGCTAGGAAATGAGCAAGGGTAAAGGATGTGGGCCAGGTGGGGACCCTGCAAAGTGGAGGGGCCGATGGGGGCAGCTCTCCCACTCAGGCAAACTGTTCCCCATGGGAAGGAGGGAAGACCCAGCGTTGTCAGATCTGGCACATTTAAAATAAAAAGTTGGAAATGTGGATTGCTATGTGAAATCTCCCAATTTTTTATGTTGCAACTAACTGATATATGTATATGCAACTATGTGGGCCAAAGCAAACACATCTGGGGGCTGGATCCAGCTCACACACTCTGCTGTCTGACCTCTGTGGCCACAGTAGTGGTTTTTAACCCTTAAGCAGTTAAAAGGAAACAAGATCTGACACATCCTCCAGGGAGTAAACTACACTGTTGCTTGGTCAAAAGGCCCTTTATAACTCCACTGTGTGGGGTTTTAGAAATAAGTCCAAGAAGTCGATGATTTTATTCTACTAACTGTATCAAGTGTACAGCTTTGCAGCTTCCTGTTGTAAGGAGGTCAGTATCAGAGGATCTTAGGGCAAGTCAGGGAAGGGGTTTAGCAGGGAGATGCTCTGTCGCATCACAGTATGAGGTGTGAAGCTGACTCCAAGCTGGAGCTCATACCACCTGTTTAAAAATCTAGGGTTTGTTCTCTGCTGCTCTGAGACAAAGGAGCCCAAGAACTGTGGCAACCAGGGGCTTTCAGTTGGCAGCTCAGTAGGACTGACACAAAAGTTCAGCTAGAGAGAAAAGAGTCATATCCCCCTTCTGATCTGACAACACACTACGGAACAGAGAGAGCACGATGGCTGGCTGGCTGGCTGCCCATCTTCCTTATCATACACGAGGCACCATTCCATATACCATGCCTTCAGCTATCTTCCCATCCTGCTCCTGGAAGATTTCTAAACATAGCCATTGCACATGTGTTTGGAAGGAAGGAGGTTTCTATTTTAAAGGAGAGAGAGTTCCTTGTCTCTGGCTATGGGGCTTGAAATTGACTACCCTCTCAGTTAGTTCTACCATGGCCCATTGATCCTCAGTGTTGAAAGAGAATAAGAGGAGATAAATGCTGGACTCTTCCCTCCACACTAAGTGAAAGGAGAGCTGACCTGTGACTGATTTGCAGTGGGTTGGGGAAATCTATCCTCACTGGCCTGGCTACCATCTTTTTTTTTTTTTTTTTTTTTTTTGCGGTACGCGGGCCTCTCACTGTTGTGGCCTCTCCCGTTGTGGAGCACAGGCTCCGGACGCGCAGGCTCAGCGGCCATGGTTCACGGGCCCAGCCGCTCCGCGACATGTGGGATCTTCCCAGACCGGGGCATGAACCCGTATCCCCTTCATCGGCAGGCGGACTCTCAACCACCGCGCCACCAGGGAAGCCCTGGCTACCATCTTAAAATGCTGTTTTATCCACTAGCATAATACAGTAATAACACTAACACCAAACCTTTATGGATTGCTCACTACATATGCCAGGTACACATGCTTACTATGTATATGCCAGGTACAGTTCTAAGTGCTTTATATATATTAACTTATATTCCTCACATAACCCTAAGGATATAGGTATTATTATTACCCTCATTTTACACATATGGAAACTGAAGCACAGAGAGGTTAAGTAGCTTGCCCAAGGTCACAAAGTCAGTGACTGGTGGACTAGGAATTCAAACCTAAACAGTCTGGCTCCAGGGCTGTGCTCTTAACCATTATGCAAATAACCTCTCCAAAGGAGGAATGAATATCAAGGTAAAGGCTGTAATTTGAGACTGAGCTACTTATGGTACAATACGAAGGCTTGGTAATTTCCTGTTCTGATGGAAAATAAATTTTCTATTTCCACATTTTATGCAGGTATCAGAGCAATTATACATCCAGGAAAAAAAAATCTAAGAAATTTCAGTGTGCCCATTTGACTCTCAATATTTGTTACAGTGGATGCATCATATCATTTTATATACAGAGATTCAAGCATCGTGGGGAGGAGAAAGAGTCAGAGACAGGATTTAGATTGGACAGCGGGGTCCCAGAAGGGGCCTGGGGCGGCGGCAGCAGCCGGCTCTCTCTCAGTTGTGCTAGCTCCCCGTGTGCCTCCCGTGCTGTGCAGGTCTTGTTGTGTGGAGTGCAAGTCTGTGATTAAAAGATATGTGTTTTCTAGTGTAACACGGCTCCTCATGGCAAGCCGACGACTTCATCTGGTGCTCACCTGAAAAAAAACTGCAACCCTTGAGAAAAAACTGTCTGTGGGAGACTGACTTAGAGATGGTGCCTCAGCCTGCCTCAAAGACTTGCAGAAGTCATCTTTTGTAGATTTAATTTTTGCCTTACACACCTAAAAAACCCAGCTTCCTGTATAACCTGTAAACAAATTAATTTCAGTATATATTATCTCAAATTTTCTTGTAATCATTCTCAAGCATTTCTGCAGAGATAATCTTTAGTTATTTTTAGGTCCAGCAATTGTTTCTTAATTATAAACTTATTCCATATCACGACCTGTGATCCTAATTCCTTGGCTACTGACCCCCAAGTCTAGCTTTGGAACCAATCTTTCACAGGACTCTAAAAGAGCATTCTATAATAACACAGAAACCTATACTGTACTTGATAATGACTTGTTACTCTTTAATTACTTCTTCATTTATGGCTCTCTACTAGACTACAAGCTCTGTGAAGGCAGGGACCAACTTCTAATAATGACTGACACGTAGTGACACTCAATACCTAACTAACGAAAAATAAAAGGCAGTCAAATTTATACACCAGAGCACAGTGCTATACTTTGGCCAGAAAAAATTCCACTGCATATAGGTATATGAGTGTTTCTGAACTCCTAAACTAGGTGAGCATTCAACGTCTCACCTTCATTTCCTTAGGGTCTGTTTCTCTTTAACTATACATCCCTTGCTGCGTGACCTCATTCACTCCTCCATGCCAACCATATGCCAACAACGCACAAATTTCTTTATCTCCCCCCACCCCCTCCCCGAGCTACAGGCCTGATTTTCCAACTGCCCTCAAGATATCTCTGCCTGACATAAGTGACTCAAGGTTAACGTTTCCAGAACTAAGTTTTATCTTCACCCTCCCAACCCTACTCCATTTCCCCTTCTCTGCAGTAAAGGCCTGTTTCTTGCTGCAGTTTCAAGCGAGGCTTTTGTGTCAGAAGAATCCACGTTCCAATCTTAGGGATACATTGACTGGTCATACAGCATCGGGCTTCTCTGAGTCTAAATTTTTACAACAGTCACATCGCCCGATATTACCTACTCCATAAAGTCGGCATGATGACTAAATCAAATGATGTATTAAATTCCTTAGCTCAAATCTAAGAAAAAAAATGTCATGAAGAACCTAGGGGTAAGACGGGAATAAAGACACAGACCTACTAGAGCACGGACTTGAGGATACGGGGAGGCGGAAGGGTAAGCTGGGACAAAGTGAGAGAGTGGCATGGACATATATATATACTACCAAACGTAAAATAGATACTAGTTAATTCAGTATCTCCATAAGCTAGAAAACTTCAAAGTCATCCTTTACTTCTGATGACCCTTCTACTCCCCCTTGATTCAAATAGTCCCCAAGTTCTCTCAATCCTATGTTTAAAACCTCTCCAATCTGGGTTCGTCCTGCATCTCGGCTGACACAGCCTTCACCCAGGCCCTTGTCTTTGTCACCATTTATTTGCTCATTCATTTCCTTGCTTTAGGTCTCTCTATATTTAGCTCACACATCACAGTGACACCAAAGTCATCTTCCTTAAAACCTACATGAATCACGTCACTCCCCAGCCTAAAAACCTTCACTGGCTCCCAGAGGTACAATCCACATCCATCTACACTTCTTACGAACGGGGTGGAACTATCACTTACACAAAATGACTTGTCGGGATCTTTATATATATTTTTCACTTACTCATCACAACAATGCCATTATTTAATGAAAAAAATAAATTTGGAAAATGAGGCTATTCACTAGCCACTAATGGAAGTCAAACAATTTGCCTGTGTCTAAATCTTGTCAGAGACTGGAATTCACAATCAGGTTTGATTCTGGCCCGTATATGTGTCAATACAATGAATTCACAACTTATCTAGAGAATGAACTCTAAAGTCAAATATAAAATAAAAGTTTCATATGACTCAAAGCCAACTTGACCATCTCTTAGAAAAGTGGAACAATTTCTCTTTCCGTGTTGGAAAGAGTGCTGTTTCTTTGGCTGATATAAGCTTAAGTAGTTGATGGGCATCACCTGTACTATTTCACTGTCGTCCTTGTCTCCATTTTTGCTGAGTGTGAACAGCTGAATCTATGTACAGCAATTGAAATATATGGCTAACAGAACACCTAGATAGAGTGCACCATAATTGAACATTATCTGTCCCTCCCAAACAGCTGGAGGGGGGCAGAGACCACTTAATTTGCACATATTAGGTGGCTAATTTATACGCTTGGAAAAAATTAATCTCCTCTTCTTTATCTTACAGTTCACCTCCTTAAAGAATCATCACTGATTTCAAAATAGCTGAATATGAATTAAGAAGCTGATTGTGTAGGTCATTATTTGGTCTCACAAACTGCAAAAGAAATGATCTCATTCCCAACAAGACTTCTGTTTGTCCTTTACGTTCTGCACTGCAGTTTGGTCTTGAACACTCAACCTGACTTTGGGGGTGTCCATTCAGTTGAGAACAACTTCTTTCAGAGTAAGGAGTCTGAGTTCCCACAGGCTCCTGTGAGTCAAAGCTGAACTGCAGGTTCATGGGTGGGGACACCTGCTCTGAAAGCTGCCTCATTTTCTGGTCTAAGGTGGTTAGAAACAGGAAGTTGAACCTTTGGTATTTTGGGTTTTGATTCTACCCTGCCCTGCCCTTAAAAAGCATTCACTCAGGGCTTCCCTGGTGGCGCAGTGGTTGAGAGTCCGCCTGCCGATGCAGGGGACACGGGTTTGTGCCCCGGTCCGGGAAGATCCCACATGCCGCGGAGTGGCTGAGCCCGTGAGCCATGGCCGCTGAGCCATGGCCACTGAGCCTGCGCGTCCGAGGCCTGTGCTCCACAACGGGAGAGGCCACAGCAGTTTGAGGCCCGCATACTGCAAAAAAAAAAAAAACACAACCATTCACTCACACCAGGGTCTTTAAATGTGGAGTGACCACATTTACAGCATCCACTGGAGAAACCGAAGACGCTGGGAAGTGTGATGCTGGAGCTCCGACATTGTGTCCTACTGCTTGGTGTCCCGGAAAAGCACTTCTGTGTGGTGAGCGCTGTGCACTCCGATTCTCTGTCCCTGATTTCTGAAGTCCTTTGAAAGCACGGACACCGAGTTTCTCCCCAGTTCCTGGGCACTGGTCTTGTGGAGTGGTCAAGTAGATGCTGAAATCAGTCTTGCTACAGCCAATCTGGTGGCAAACACATCCATACGCTCATTCAATTACAGGAGAGTATCAGGAAGTCACACGGATCCGGGTTCCAATACTGCTCCAGGCAGCCCCCCTGACCCCACTTAGCTCAGATTCCTCCCTGGGGACAGTGTCGTTTGCCTTACATCATCATTCTAATCTGTTCTCTCTCTCTGATCGAATCAGATAACACAGGTGAAGCACTTCTACAAGCTCTGTAAACAGCAGTAGTTGTTCTAATTCCTTCTGGTTCTCACTCCATTTTGACTTCGACCTCAAAGTCTTCACAATGGTCTGTGAGGCTCTGTGAGATCTGCCCCTTGTTGCCACTCTGATCTCATTTCCTATATTGCTTCTCCTTGCTCATTCCACATGGCCCTCTTGGCCATTCCTGGAACATTCTAGGACTCCTCCTTTGCATGGACTGATTCCTCTCATTTTTCCCCAGGTGCTCAGAGCAGTGCCTGGCACCTAGGAAACATCCAGCAGGTATGTGCTGAGTGAATGATGAATGAATAAATTGCCTTGGATGGTCAACCAGTGCCCTGTAGAGGAGGCGAGCTCAGCACTAAACACCTCACTGCACTGCACAGGTACCGATATGCTTAGGTCCCCTTCAGAGAGAACTGTACTCTGTCTGCTAACAGCGAACAAGAAACTGTTCCAAGCGCTTTCTATGAATTAGTTCCTTTAATCCTCACCCCCATTACTAGTCCTTACTTGAGCGAAAACAAAGCACTGAGAGGCGAAGGAGTTTGCTGAAGGTCACCAAGGTAATAAGGGATGTAGGCTGCCTGTCAGGAGCCACTGCCTACTATTACTTTTGGCCAAGGGACCAACCTTCAGGGCTGATGACTACTTTGAATGATGCTGTCCGACTCTGGCCGATTCTACAATTCCCTTGGGCTGCCGGCCATACAGGCGGGCCATCTCCCCAGGGCCCCCTTTCCACCAGCCCGTGCCACTGGAGTTCCAGCGCACTCCCCAGCCAATCCTGCTCCAGTTACGATGGAGGAGGTCAGGCCAAATGGGTAAGGCAGACTGTTCATTTCAGGGACCAAAAAGCCCAACTGGTTTTGTTGTTTGTTTTTTTCTTATAACTTATACTTCACAAAATCAGCTAATCATTGAGACACAGAAATGAATTTTTTCTGTAAGAGTCAAATAAAGATACGATTTGAAGCCAGTGAGTCAGGACATTATTTGTCACCTGGCACGTGCTAATCCACCCTTACGACTCATCTCAGCACTCCATGCCCCAGGAGGCCTTCCTGGGTGAGCCCCATCCTCATGCCCACGCCCCCTCCCCCAGGCTAGATTAGGTGACCCTCCTCTCTACTCTCAAAGCACCTAGTATCTCCCTCCACCGTAAGGTGCGCTGAACCGTACTGAAACCACCTGTTCCCGCCTTCCCCACAGACTGGACACTGCGTGTGGGGACAGTGTCCACTGCATGCTTGTCTCCGCAGTGCCTAATGACTAAATTCAACAGATGACTGTTGAAAAGAACAGCGTCACTCTACTGAGATACCACGACCTCTGACATCTCTGAACCTGCCTTGTTATCTTTGATCTGGCTTGGAGTGAGATCTGAATGACAAAGCCCCTGAAGTGACCCAGTTACAGTTCAAGAAAAGCATGACTATGGGGTCAGAGTAACAGTCTTCAAACCACATGGCATTCTCTTGCCATACACTCAAAAGTTCTCCAGCTGTTCTCGATGAAATTAATTAGCCCCTAATTCTCCTTAAATAAATGCATAAAAGCAGTTGTGGTATTTTCTCTAGGGGTCTTCCTTTCTTTCAAAAAAGGCAGCACAAGGATACATTATCTCGTGATTCAGCCAACACTTATGATGATAACCCACATCAACCAAAATATTTATAACCTCCTGAGTCTCACCGTGTACAGATTTAAAATTCAAAATATTTGCAGGTGATGCTATTCATACTTTTAAAGGTTTGCTTTCAGAATAGTTCACTGGGTCAGAGTAAAGGAGCTATGAAATAGAGGGAAAAATAACGACACACTCCATCTTACTAGCATCACTCATGAAATGTGCTGCCTTGAGTATCCACGCAGATAAATATTTCAGCGATAAATGGAGCAAGGAAGTGCATTTTAAGTATCCGAGGAACAACCCCCTTGGGATTATGAAGTCAGACTCTTTAATATCACCCCAAACTTAATCCTACCCATGCTGACTAATTCTGTAATGAATTCTGTAGTTATCAAGAAGATTAATTTAAAAAAAAAACCCCACCCTGCTTATTCTGAAGCAATGTTGACGAGTCTCAAACCGGTGACAGCAAACCACACACCACAAAGTATTTAAAAAAAAGCAAAACCAAACTCACAGATGTTAAGAACCATTGGTCATGTTCAATGGTATTCCATTTAATTCTTATAATAATCTTGCCCATTTTTAGAGATGAGGAAACTAAAGTGAAGGCGGTTTAAGGAAACTCCCTGCATCGCCTGGCTTATAAGGTACAGCCGCAGGACTAGATGCTCTGGCTGAGTCAGCAGAGTCTAGGGGCTGAGAGAGGGGTTTCTGCAGCCAGAATGCCTGATTTCAAATGCCGGCTCTGACACTTTCTAGCCCGGTGACTTTGAGCAAGTTTCTTAACTCTGTGTCTCAATCTTCCCATCTGTAGAAACGGGGACATCAGTAGTACATATTTCAGAGGGCTGTGGTCAGGATTAATTGAGTTAACTTATAGAAAGTGCTTACAACAGTGCATACGGTCAGCATCATTTCTGCTCTTATCTGACTTCAAAGCCCGTGCTTTTTCTCCCACATCAACGGTTAATGTTACAAAGTACACATATTACTATTTTGAAGCATTTCATAATTGCCTATTGTAAATAATAAATGTTTGTTAATTAAGATATTCCACCCTAGTTTGCACCTTGTTTCATTCCAGAAAGGTTAGTGGTGAGTAAAGCAGGTATCAGAGAACACAACATTTGGCTCAACAAAGGAAATCATTTTCACCACTTAGAACTTCCTGAAAATGGAAGGAGCTTCCTGTCCCAGGAGGTACCTCAATCAAAGATGACTACTTAGTGGAGATTTTATAGAGCAGATTGAAAAAGGGCTACCTTCACAGGAGAGGGGGAGGGCTGGGTGAGATAAACTCTAGGGAGTCTCTTTTACACTGGAGGAGATTATGGGCTTAAAGAGCTGCCGTTTTTTTTTTTTTTTTTTTTTTGCGGTACGCGGGCCTCTCACTCTTGTGGTCTCTCCCGTTGCGGAGCACAGGCTACGGACGCGCAGGCTCAGCGGCCATGGCTCACGGGCCCAGCCGCTCCGCGGCATGTGGGATCCTCCCGTACCGGGGCATGAACTCGTGTCCACTGCATCCGCAGGCAGACTCTCAACCACTGCACCACCAGGGAAGCCCCAAGAGCTGCCTTTTGGCAAGCCATTTTTATAGGAATCTTACTTCAGCTACTTTATACTCAGACACACCTTGAGTAAAAAGGATGAATGGTATGAAATAGAGGCTGTTAAAAATGGGTGTGTAGGAAGCGCGTGTGTGTGTGCGTGTGTGTGTGTGTGTGAGAGAGAGAGTGAATGTGAGAGAGATGTTAATTAATTCATTGATTTTAGGATATCACAGTAAAATGGCCCAGCGAAGTGATCATAGTAATTTAATTAAATAAGTGACTATAAATAACTTTATGCTTGCAATGACAAAGAAAATGCTTCCTGAATTTTAAAATATACCCTATATTTTCTATGCAAAATAGGTAATCAGAGGTGCGTGGCTTTCTGAAGGAAAACCAGTATAATATTCTTTTTTATTCTAATTTCTTAACAGAAAAGAGCAAGCAAAATCTCTGATCCATTTTTGTTCCATGGAAGATATACCTCGCCTTTTCCTATAGGAATAACCAGCCTCGGGTTTGCCTCTCCTAAGCAGTTATTGCTTCACGTTTGTGTGCAAGAATGTGAAACAGGGAAAAGGAATCTTAAAAGCTTTAATAAAAACTACCATGACAAAAATAAAAACAAACTCTACTACAGCAAAACTCATCAATTTTCTTCCCTATTTGAGGTCTGCTATTCCATTCATTCATTCATATTCTCTCTCACATTTCTCCATTGCCCACCCCTCTACCCACCTCCCGCTATTTCTAGTATGTAATTTGGTTGAGGGAAGGGGAGGGCTATAGTACTCATTAATATGGCATGTACACAGGGGAAGTCGTTTGTTGGAGAGCTCAGGGTGCGAGCTCTGGATAAGGCAGGCACTAAATTTCATTAAACCTCAGTTTGTAAAATGGGGATATAATAACAGTACCTATTTCAGAGGGCTATGGAAGGAATTAAATGAGATAATCTATGTAAAGCTATTAGTATACACTAGCACATAAACCAATGCTCAATGAGTGCTAGCCAGTATTATGTTTTATTACTCAAGGGCTAATCATTTGCAAAAATAAGGCTCTAAACTATAATTCTTACTTTAATAAACACTCTTTAGTTCTTCTTCTATAGTTCTAAAGGCACGTGGGCACGGATATGCAGTAGTTTAAGATTTTCATTAGAGGCAACAATTATCATTGGGTCATCATATGCTTAAGTTTTAGTCAAAATAATATTTTAATTAATAGAATGCTCATAATAGAATTTACTAAAGCTTCAACAAACAAACATACCCAGCTTGCTAAATGTATAAAGTTATTACTTCCCTTTATTTTGGGAGGAGGCAAAATTCAAGCTCTGCCCATAAGCCTGGCTGATATTTCCAATCTCCCCTCCTCCACACCAAACCAAGCTACAAAAATGCATATTAAAAGTTAAGGAACAGGCCTTCCCTGGTGGCGCAGTGGTGGAGAGTCCGCCTGCCGATGCAGGGGACACAGGTTCGTGCCCCGATCCGGGAAGATCCCACATGCCGCGGAGCGGCTGGGCCCGTGAGCCATGGCCGCTGAGCCTGCGCTCCGCAACGGGAGAGGCCACAACAGTGAGAGGCCCGCGTACCACAAAAAAAAAAAAAAAAAAAAAAAAAAAGTTAAGGAACAAATAAGGCAGAACATATGATGATATATTATGAAGGGATTAATTACCCACTCATAGTTCTTTTTCTCTCCTTCCCTCCTTTGTTCCTCCCAGACCTTCTCCAAGATGTGCTAACTGGAAACAGGCATGTAGAGCCTAATGGGGAGAATCTGGATCTATGTGGTCATTCTCTCTATGGGTCAGGGAGGATGATCAGGCCATTAGGGTCTCTTTTTTTTTGGGGGGGGTCTCTTTTTTGGGGGATGCTTTCTGAGGGATCCTGAGACCTCTGAAGAAAGCATCCTCTCATTCTGATCAACTTTTTATTTTTTTCTTTTCTCACCAAATGGCCTTTGGTGATGTTCTTTTTAACATATCTGCTAACTGGCAAAATCAAGATGGTGAAACCCTGATACCTTCTAAGCCCCTCATTTTTTTTTCTTTGACAGAAAGACAAAGATAACCACAGTAGAAGCCTCAATCGGTAAAGAGACGAAAGGTACAACTGGTACAGAGTAAAGTCTAGGCATATAAGCAAAGGCTAAAAATCACAGTGCTTTTACTGGAAACAAGGGATATGGAAGCAACCAAAAGTCATAAAACAGTGCTTCCCCTCTTCTGCAGCCAAACCCCAATGTCATCACAGCAACATGACATTCAAGAAAGTCCAACCTATTTTAAGTAGTTTCAGGTGACAGATTATTGGCCCACAATGAGAGACGGACTGATGGATCACAGAGGAGAAAAGTTCACTGTGCTGTGAACCACACTGCTAATCTACACTGATAAAACCAGAGGAGACATGCATCTCCACTTTCAAGCGTTTACTGGATGACATCACACTGTGGATTTAACCAAAGTGCTGTCTAGATTATCCAGCAAATGTCACATAAGAG
This sequence comes from Phocoena phocoena, assembly GCF_963924675.1. Lineage (NCBI taxonomy): Eukaryota > Metazoa > Chordata > Mammalia > Artiodactyla > Phocoenidae > Phocoena > Phocoena phocoena. The sequence continues at coordinate 66,608,179 of NC_089235.1, read as the reverse complement.
TACTTGAGTAGCTTAGATAAAGGTCTCAAAACACTGTGAATGAATTCATCCTGCAAAACAAATTTCCCATATGAGTTCATAATCTGAATTCCATGTCATTTCACGTTGTATTCTTCCAGGTGTAACTCAAACCCCATAAATGACATTCGTCTTGCATAGAACAATGGTTTTGTTTTAGAAAGTCAAGCCAGTAATGTAAGGCAGTTTCCGTTATGTGCATAAGAAAGCATAAGATTGAAGCTTTTGTCTTAGGTTGGTAAAATAAATATTACAATATTAATCCGTCAGGGAAACACACATCAAAACAATGTGATACCAATTCGCAACCACTAGGATGGCTACAATCAAAGAGACAGATAATAACAAGTGTCGGCGAGGACGTGAAGCGATTGGAACCCTCACACATTGCTGGTGGGAGTGTAAAATGGCGTAGTCGCTTTGGAAAACAGTCTGGAAGTTCCTAAAAAGGATAAACATAGAGTTACCATATGACCCAGCATTTACACTCCCAAATACCACGAGAAATGAAAATGAAAACATATGTCCACTTGTACACGAATGTTCATAGCAGCATTATTCATAACAGCCAAAAATTAGATACAACTCAAATGACCATCAATTGATGAATGGATAAATAAAATGTGTTCTCTCCATACAATGGAATGTTATTCAGCACTAAAAAGAAAGAAGTTCTGATTCATGCTACAGCATGGATGGACCTTGAAAACATTATGCTAAGTGAAAGAAGCCAGTCACAAAAGACCACATATGCATATTTATATGAAATGTCCAGAAGAAGTAAATCTATTAAAGACAGAAAGTAGATTAGTGGCTGCCTAGAGCTGAGGGGGTTGGAGGAAAATGGGAAGTGAATGCTAATGGATACAGGGCTTCTTTTTGAAAATGTTCTAAAATTGATTGTGCTAGGTGCTTGGTTTCACAACTCTGTGAATATATTCTAAAAGCCACTGCATTGTGTACTTTAAATGGGTGAACTGTATGATAGGTGAATTATATCCAATAAAGCTGTTAAAAAAAAAGGAATATTAACACATCAGACAGAAGGAAATATGGTCATCTAACTACAGCAAGGGTAACTTCTGGCACAACAGTCAGCGTGTAACCTATCAGCTAAAGGCTCAAGACCTAAATAATGGCCTTCAGAGTTTCAGGGACCTCACTAATGTTTAAGGTAATCCTGCTACCTCTACAAATCAGTACCCTTGATGATTAAGCATCCCTCCTGTTTGTATTCCCTGCAATAATTAGCATAAAGCTTTCCACATAGTGGATGCTCAACTATGATTTATTGAATGGAATTTAAATACATTTAAAAATAACCAACTGGAGTTGGTAAATAAAAATCAAACCAAGAATGTTTTACCCTACATGGGGAAAGCTTATCGGCACCAATACAGCTATATGCCAAATTAAATCTGGGGCATCTAAAATGCAATCCTGTCTCCCAAATTTTAGTCAGTCATTCCTGGTTACAAAAAGATTCATGCTCTTCATTTGCCTGGGTTGCATTTCCCTGAATAAAATCTGGAACTTCCTGGGCAGGGGTTACTTCCAATGTGGATTATCAGACAAGACCCCTGAGTGTACAAGGTGGGACAGTACTCTTATTTCCTATTTGTTGTCAGGAAATTCTCAGGCGGTCTTTTGCAGTTGTTATTTTGGGTTTTCCTATACTCTAGCCTAGTGTTTAAGAGGATGAGCTCTGGAGCTAGTCTGCTTGCATTTAAATTCGAGTTCTGCTCCTCGCTGACATCTCTGTACCTCAGTTTCACTATTTGCAAAATGAGAATAATTGTAGTACAGGCCACAGGAATTTCTATGAAGATGTAAAGTACTTCAAATGATGCCTGGAATCTAGCAAATCTCAATAGTGTAGGCTATAACTGTAATAGAATTTAGATTTACAGAATCCCTGAAACAGAACTCAGGCATAGCTACTGTTATCACAGAGAGGAGCATATGGTATCAGATATAAGCCAGCCCCACTGGGACAGGTCAAAGTACAACTATGGAATCTCATTCTTTCCCAAATTTCTGGCTGGGAAATGCTACTCCAGGTTTTAAGCAAGTATGACCTGCCAACAGTTAAATTTTGTTTTTCATGTTGTAAAACCCTCCTGGAGGAGATGATATTCTTTGATGGGTATGTCACAATCATAATTGTGCTTTGGGTGGAAAGACGAGAACTACCGCACTGTGATTAGATATGGTACTTTTCAGAATCTGTATGGTCTTAATTTTCTTCTGGATTTTCCATCACTGACAGGGAAGCACATAAGTGGCCTATAGAAGCCAATGATAATACCAGTGGTATGAAGCTTCTGAGTGACAGTTCCTAAATTCCTATTTTTTTTTCTTTTTTAAGACAACTTGTTCGAAAAAATTTAAAATTTTATCAACAAAATTCTTTTGGAAATACAAAGGGCTTTTAAAAAAATTATTTATTTTAATTTATCTATTATTTTTGGCTGTGTTGGGTCTTCATTGCTGCACGTGGGCTTTCTCTAGTTGTGGTGCGTAGGCTTCTCATTGCGATGGCTTCTCTTGTTGCAGAGCATGGGCTCCAGGGCGTGTGGGCTTCAGTAGTTGCGGCACGCGGACTCAGTAGTTGTGGCTCGTGGGCTCTAGAGTGCAGGCTCAGCAGTTGTGGAGCACGGGCTTAGTTGCCTTGCGGCATGTACGATCTTCCTGGACCAGGGCTCAAACCCCGTCCCCTGCATTGACAGGCTGATTCTTAACCACTGCTCCACCAGGGAAGCCCCAAAGGGCTTTTTCATGACATTTTTTCCCCCATGTTTCCACAGCTTCTTGAATCCACATATTGCTAGTGTGGTAGACACTGGGAATGTTCACCTATATCCACATTCTCCTCTTCCTCTTGGGTCCCTAACTGTATGACTTTCCAGCCTTTCCATAGGTAGGTGTGGTACATGTGACGCAGTCCTACTCAATGAAATGTGAGTGGAAGTGATGTGCACTTCCTTGTCTAGATCTGGCCCAATCTCACTCTTTCTCCATGGACCAGCCTTAATGGAGGGGACTCAGAAGGAGCCACAAGATGGAAAGAGCCTGGGTCCTTGAGTAACTTTATGGACCAGACCCATTCTGTCCCCATCCAATCTGCATTGAACTTTACATAGGGAAAAATACACAATAATAAGCCACTGGGGTTCTGTAGCTGTTTATACAGAAGCACCTGTTAGTTACTCTAATTAATATAGCTCGGTAAAGGCTTTGTTAGTTATTGTTTAGGAGAGCTGTTTTGCTTCCAGAATAGTTCTTTCTCTGTTAGATACTGGCAACAAGCTTACTAATAAAACACATTTCCTACATCCCTTCTCCTTTAGTCTCTTTTACTATCACTAAAATCACTGGATACAATCTTTCAGTCATATCCACAGAACACATCCTGGTGTTTTGTGGATATGATTGAAAGATCATCATCTGATCCTGCCAGATTCTTCTTTAGAGAACATGTCTTTTGCATTGGATTATTTGTAATCTTAATCCAGATCTCTTTGCAGAGCTGGCCAAAGTATATCTCTAATTGTGCACTTGATTAATCACTCACCACCTCAGAGAACTGTTTTATAATTATATCAAGTTCTGAGTTAGGAGCTGAACAATCACAAATTGTCAGATAAAAATTAAAAGCTATCAGCAAACACTAAGCACATTTATTTATAATTCTTCACATAGTTCTTTACAGCAATCTTTTAGTAGCCCATGTATTTAATATAAACCACAATTTCTTTGTGTGTGTTAAAGTTATAAATGGAATGAAATGTAAATGGAATCTTTTATGATTATTGTCTCCAGCCTCTTGGGATGAATAAACAAAGTTGGTATATAGCTACTTCGGGTTTTAACACCATCAACGACCTTCTGAAAGTTCTTATTCTTGCTCACTAACTACTCCTTTCTCTCTCTCCCTTTCTTAAAATGTTTTTAATGCTTTTACTACCATATAGCTTTTTATTTGCTTGTTTGCTTATTGCCTGCTTTCATTACCAGACTGTAATTCCCATGAAGGCAGAACTTATATCTGTTTCTGTTCATCCAGTAAATATTAACTGAATGCCTATTGTCAGGCATTGCTCCAGGTACTAGGATTAAACATAACTTAAGATTAAACATAATTAAGATATAGTACCTGGCCTCAGGGTGCATATAGTTTGGTGGAGGAAACAGGCAATAAGCTTATAAATGATATATACTGGGATGAGGGCTACTATGTTGTACTTTTCACTTCATGCTTCCTTGGTTTTGGGTGCTAGTCAGGGTTGTCTGTCTAGCTCGTAATGGCCCATCCTGCCTGAGAATTGCCTCTTTCTGCATTCATACGGGTGCCAAGGTAACCACGTATGTATCACATGGCTCTGTCTCCTTGACCACAGTGAACTTCTGGCCTATGCTATATAGAACAACATCTCTCTTCTAAGAGTCTGGAATTGGAACTGAGAGATTCTAATTCAGTCTGAGCTCTTCAGCTGAAATGAAAGAGGATATATGACTTAGAAGGCTATGCCGTGGCCATCTTCCGCCAGATGGCCAGGGAAACTGAGAAAGCTAGTCTAGAGAGAGAGAGAAAAAAGAAGCAAGTCATGTAAAGCAGTAGTGATGGGAGATTTTATGGTCTGAGGAAGACCTAAAGAGCCCACTTCATATTTTGGTTCTCATCCCTTTTCCCATGAAACACCCTTACTTCCTTGTAGCTTTTTTTTTTTTTTTTTCACTAAAGCTATTTTGTGTTAGGGTCTTTTGCTTTCAATCATGTCTTAACTGAGACATTTCTATTTAATATGAAAATTAATATTCTATTTAATCTCATTCATTTTCATAGCATAAGACATAGGAGCTATTCTCCAAAAAAGTAGCTTTTCCCCTATGTTATAAACAATGCATCTGTTGGATTTTAATACTTACGAATGCTAACAATGCTTCTAAGGTGTTTGCCTAGAAGTTTCGCATTTTCCTCACCAGTGATTTTAAAAAGTAGGCTCATTTCCATTCAAGGGCAGAACATCAAAGGCCAACATTCTTTAAACTCTGTGAAAAACACTATCACATGTGTATACCAGCTTTTGTGGCTAGTTAACATTCAGGGCAGAAAATAATTCTTCTTATAAACATCAATGGTGTATTTGTACTCATAAACAAAAAGGCTTTGATAATGAATGTTTTGATTTAAGCTCAGTAGTTGATCAGCTAGTCTGATTAACAACTGTTTACTGGCGACACCAGAATTTGAACACACCTAAAATACATGGCTTTAAGGTCTTACTCAAGAAAAGAAACTTAGGGTTTGTATTTGGGTCAGGGGGATATGCAGGGAAAGGGATGGATATACTTGAGAGATTTCAAAACAGCACACCCACAAACATCTACTTTTAAAGTGTATTCTCTCATTATTCCTCAGAGATACGTCAGGCACTGTGAACGTTAAGGAGTAAGACTTGGTCTCTGTCCTAAATGAGCTCACCGTTTACTGGGAAAGACGGACAAGGAAACAGGAAACCGTAATGCCCTCTGCTAAGTGCCATGCTAGACATACCAGCACAGATGAGAGGCATCTAATCCATCCTGAGGTCGGCCTTTGAGCTGAGCCCAAGAGAATAAGCAGGAGTCAGGCAGACTACGAGTAGAGGCACAGACAGATGTGCTAAGAGAAAGGAGCATATAAAGTTCACGTACAAGGCAAAGATGGGGGAGAAAAGAGGGTCTACATGTTAATATCCAGTAGTCCTGTAAGAGCTGCACGAACAAGGTGCTTGGGATAACTGTCTATATTTTCCTCCAAAGCTCCTGTTCCCAATGCTGTTCACGTGTCCTGATTGCTCTAGAAAGTTTGATTCAGTTCAACAAATATTTATTGAGTCCTTAGTAAGTTTTAGGTTGCAGTCTCTGGGAGCATGATGATGAATAAGACTAGGGAATAGTATTTGTACTAAAGAAGCTCAGCCTAGTGGGGAAGACAGATAAACGGTATCTGGAGAGTGTTAAGACAGATATGTACATAAAGTAAAGGGGCAATAAGGCTTATAATGGGTCTTTAAGAATGAGTAAGAAGACACTAACCACGTTAACAATAATAAAAACAAAGGTGAGAGAAGCATTTCAGACACAAGGAAGAACATAAGACAAATGCCAGGAGAAAGGACCAGGGCATAGGGAGACAGCAGATTTGAGAAATTATCTAGGAGGCAAAATAATTGAGATGTAATTAGTGGGAGTGAAGGAGGGGAGTTGGTCTATTAAGACTCAAGGTTTTTTACTTGAATTGCAGGAGGAAAAGCTGATTTTTGAAGATAAAAGGCCATGTTGAAGCTGCAGTGCTGCGTCACCCAAGTGGAGAGAAGGGTAATAGGGCAGGGCTTTGGCTGGAGTTGTCACCCAGCAGCATAAAAGTGGTGGTGGTGGGGCGACAATAACTGAAGCAACACAAGGGAAGTCAGTAGAGAGGGCGGCAAGCAGCCAGAGACACAATCCCAAAAAATATTATTTTAGTTGAAGGCAGAGGGGTCAGGAAACTCAACAAAGGAGATGAAGTAAGGGGCAATGCACTTCTAGCAGCATTAAGTCGTCAGCATTAAGATTTGAAACGAAGCAAAGAAACTCAGTAAGATACAGACTAAAAATCCGTGCAATCTGCAGGTTGCTGGAGATTTGTGCACTGGCGCGGTGGAGGAGACCAGGTTGTCGTGACAGAGGAGTGAAAGAAGAGAGGAAGGGGACCCTGGGTACTCAGACCATGCTTTTAAGCAGCTCGCTGGAGAAGGGGAAGCAAGGGAAGATGCACCAGCAAATGCAGGATGATCTCAGCCTCTCTCTCTCTATTATCTATCAATCATTGTAAAGGTAAAGATGGAGAGACTCGAGTGGGTCTCCAGGCTGAGAGGAAAGCCGGCAGAGATGGAGAGACTAATGATACCGCGGAAGAGACATAACTGAAGGAAAAGGTCCCGGAGGAGAAAGTTGTCCTAATTACGTAATCCATGTTAACAAATTTTAGCTTCTAACTGTCTCTAGCCGGGAGAGTTGTCAAGCAATATGTCGTAGGGTCAGGCATCTGTGGGAAGCAACAAATCAGGCATGAAACAGTGACACTGGGCTTGAAGCAACATCAGAGAGCAAGAGACAAACTCTGTATCTTATCAGTCAGAAAGTTTCTTACATGCTCAATAAAGCCCTACAGAGAAGCACTCAGGTAGTGAGAGGAGAGAAAGTTTACCTCATCGGTGTCTCCTGAAGTTCTGGGATAAACAATGAAAACTATCCCTCCATCCAGGGGATTACAGTCACTACACAAACATGATTTTGTTAGGAGTCAGATCTCAGTCTCAGCTTTGCTAGAAACTACTGACTTTGGAGCAATTTCTGTGCTCTAGGCCAGGGTGATGCTGTAGCCCAGAATGTGAGGCTTAAGCACGTTCTTAGACATGAAAGTGTCTTGTAAAACATAATGCTCTATGCAAACATACGGTGCATGAGGTACATATAATGACATTATTTGGAGTCTCTGAAAATTGTGCAAATCTGGAAGAGATCGCCCATTGAATAGTTTTTGTCATTACCACTGTAAAGTCATGTATCAATACAAAGGAAAGTAACTGTTAAAGCAAAGACCTTCAACTTTTGCTGATGATTAATTCCTTTTGATTTTCTGGTAGCCCTGTGATTCTGAGAACCAGAAGGTTAGGGAAGGGAAGTACAAATTAGTTACTCCAGGCACTGGAGGGTGGGGAAACTAGTGCTACTAGTGGCAGGGTGTCTGGGGTCAGCGTGCAGCAACAGGCAACGGAGACTGTACAAATAAGACTTCAAAGTGCATCTTAATGGTTAACGGCTCAAATTTTAGTCAAGACAGAGCTGGGTTTGAATCCTGGCTCAGTCACTTATTAACCATGTAATCTTGGACAATCCAACCTCACTGAGCTTCAGTTTCCTCATCTGTAAATTGGGATAATGACATCTACCCTTAGAACGTTGTAATAATTAAACACAACACTGGGTAAGTATCTATGTAAGGGTGTGTGTGTGTGTGTGTGTGTGTGTGTGTGTGTGTGTGTGTAATTCCTGGCATATTGTAAGTGTTCCATAAATAGTAGCTATTATATTGGACCTGTTGTTACAGGTTTCATAGAATCTTGCATTCTTTTCACATATAGCTGTTTGGTTTTTTTTTGCGGTACGCAGGCCTGTCACTGTTGTGGCCTCTCCCGTTGTGGAGCACAGGCTCCAGACGCGCAGGCTCAGCGGCCACGGCTCATGGGCCCAGCTGCTCCGCGGCATGTAGGATCTTCCTGGACCGGGGCACGAACCCGTGTCCCCTGCATCGGCAGGCAGACTCTCAAGCACTGCGCCACCAGAGAAGCCCCACATATAGCTGTTATTTATTGATACTTACTAAGAGTAAGTAAGTACAAGTACAGTGTTATCTAAGCCTCCATCTTTAAAATCTACTATGTCACTTAAACACTCTGTTGAGAGTAAAAACTGTATCTATCTTTTTTTTCTCTGGCTCCTCAGGGTGTAATAAATTACTCAGCACAGAGTGGGTATTTAAGAAATATCTGTTGAAGGAAGGAAGGAAAAAAGGAAAGAAAGGGAGGGAGAGAGAAAGAGAGGGAAGGAAGTAAGGATGTTGAGAGTTGCTAACTCAGGTGCTATAAAATTCAAGGGTTGAGAAAAATAGAAACAAGGCATTCTTGAGCTATCAAATGTGATGAAAAATAGCTTATAAAAAGCTATGTTCTTGGGCTGATGTGATTATTTTTACTCCTCTAAGCTCTGGTATTTCTCTCCATCTGGCAAATGGGAATGGACCAGTTATATTTCAAGTTTGCTACCTTAAGCAAAGATTGCTTAAGATAAATATTTGGTGCTTTCCAGAGAAAATCATACCATTTTAGTTCTAGGTTATTTTAACGACAGCTCCTTCAGATCTAGTTCCATTGATACTTTGTAGTACAGCATAGACATACATTTGACTCCAATTCCAACTATATTTAGAATCCTTTTCACATGGCATCATTCAAGCAGATGTGAGGCCAGCTGTTGCTATTCTTTCCTAGAATCTTACCGAGATGGAGATTTCAGTAAGATTTTTAAAAATAAATTACACAGGTGTTATCTCTGAGCCCATTAGCACATTAGCTAGAAAAAGAATATGTACAAATGAGGCTCTCTTTCCACAAGCTCCAAGACGGGAACAGGGTTTTCACTGTTCTTATCTATCTATCCTCACTTGGCTGTATTAAGCTATTTTTTGTTTTTCACAAAACAAAAAGAAAGTGCTCCCTGGACTGTGGTACTACACTTTTTGTTGCTGTTGTTGTTAGTAGTTACACTAATATTATCACAGAATAAAGTGATGCAGGAAAGTCTTCTCTTTAGATTCAGATTCAAGTCACATCCATTGAGCATGGCACAGAAGCTCTGTAGGTGCCCCCATATCCACTACGTCATTTTTTCCCCAAGACATTTAAGGATATCAAAACAAACTTGAAAGCTGTCTTCAAAAACGTGGGAAGTCAGAGAGACAGCTGAAGTCCTAAAAACAACTGAATCTAAGTATCTTGGGGGTGGTACAAAAATCACTGGTTCAACAGTTCTGGATATGGGTGGAATCTCTAATCCTGTTTCCTCATTTCGGAGACAAGGATTAATGGATTGGTTGGTCTCAATATACTGAGCCTCTGCCCGATCTCTCATGCCTTCTTGTGGATTACAGCCTTAGCTCTGCATCTTCATGTCATCCTGAGTCTTAGGCACAGTCTGGAACTCTTCTAAAGCAAGTTGAATAAAGGAGTTGTGAGGGTTGGGGAAATATTCTCTCCTTAAGGGGGTATTTTTTTACAAAGTGGAAGTACCCCAAAGTAAAAAAAAAAAATTTTTTTTTGAAAAATAGGCAAAATCGTCCTTGGGTTCCCCTACGATCTACACATGGGTTGTGCTGTGTCCCCTCCCCATGCTGTTATGCTGATGGCCCTTTCCCACTATTAAATAATACTTTTCATCTGTGTATGTGTTATAATACATAATTACATTTAATCTTCACATTATCCTAATCTTACTGATGTTCACAGAGGTTGATTGATTTCTAGTTGGTCACAGCTACTGAAAGAGGCAGAGTGGGTGCCTAAACCCAGTTCTCTTGATTCTGAGTTCAGTGCTTTTTAAATTAAATGCAACAATAGTAGCAGTAGTTAATAATTTACTACATGTCAGGCATTGTGCTAAGAGCTTTACCTATAACATTACCTTATTTCATCATCATAATAACTTTGTGATATAGATAGTATTACTATCCCCACTTACAGATGTGTAAAGTGAGACCACAGAGAGATGACAGAATATGCCCAAGGTCACACAACTATCAAGATGCACAATCAAGATTCTAATTCAGGTAGTTTGCTTTATGACTTGCTCTTTCAACAGCTATGCTAGATGGCCTTCCTACAACGGCATAGCTGCCCTCATCAAAAGTGTTCTCATAATTTCCATCCATAATGTAGGTAAAAATTTTGCAAGAAGGAGAGTCCGGGGCTGCCTCACATAGTTCTACACTGGGGCTCCAAGTCCTACGTAACACAGGTCGTCCTGCTCTCGCACAGAGGACAGACACTTTGAAGGCGTGGGCTGTAGAGCATTGCTGTCATCATTTTCAGTGCCTGAGCACAATGTATGATCTATAGACGATGCATAGTAACTGTGTGCTGAGTGGAATTCAGTGGAAATTACCAAGTCTTCATTGATATACCGAAGTGCTGACTTTCTCAGGGTTATATCTGTGTTTTAAAATTAAGAGACAAAAGCCCCAAATCAATAGGGTAAGTTCTGCCTCTCAAATCAAGGAAATTAGTGAAGCAGAGGTAATACGCACCAATCACACACTGTCTGCAGACAAGTTTTGTTCGGCTACATATTGCTTTTAAATTTCCAATCAACAGCCAATATTTAAAAATTAAGAGATTTCACTCAAAAGTCCCAATTTTCAAATTCTCTAGAAAAACTGCAAATTCTGCCACTAGACTGGGCATCTATTCTCTAGCTTGCCAATTTCAATGGAACCAGCTCTACCCATTTACTTTCCTCCTTGGCCCCTATAGGGTCCTGAGTTTGTAAACTATGAGCTAGATAGAGTGTAAAGGAAGATTTGGAAGGGCATCAGAGCCTTCTAAGATTCTAAATCACCCCTTTGATATACCCAACAGACTACACTGCCGGCCTTGCTGTAAAGTACATTGAAATTTTAGTCATTTAGTGACTGAGATTTCATCTTTGCTGCAGATAAACCGACAGCTCTCTCTCCACTTAGTTTCGTTGTCTCCAAAACTAGAATGTCTCCAGCGTGACGGCACCATCACAAAAGTTACAAATTGGGCTAGCATCCTCTCATTGGCTCCAGGTCACATGGCCCATGCTGTTGTTTTGCAGCGCTCTGCACAGTGTGGGCAAATAGCTAACTATATCTCACTCACGTGTTTTAAGGAAGAAAGGCTGTCACCGGTCAAAGCTCTGATTCCTTTTTAAGGCCACCTTAATCTGCTTATAATTGTCACATGGGTTATAGGCAAAATGTTGACATTTGCACTTACTGACCCCTTCTGGGTGGGCAGGATTTTCTTCCTGAAAAATTCTGTGGTCTCTGCAGTTGTGCTACTATTTAGGAAGACTTGAGCTTAGTAGAGCAGCAGCCAGGGAGGCAAGTATGCATTTGAGAAAGTCTTAAATTAAACATGTCTATTCAATCCAAATATAGTTACAGATAAACTACATCAGGATAAAGTGAGATTTCCCTTACCAAATTTTGGATTTTATAATGTAGTAAAAATATTTCCTCAATTAGTCAGTGAATTACTATTGAATTCTGTGCCTTAGTTAAAGAATCTACAGGACTTTCCTGGTGGCTCAGTGGTTAAGAATCCGCCTGCCAATGCAGGGGACACGGGTTCGAGCCCTAATCTGGGACGATCCCGCATGCCGCGGAGCAACTAAGCCCGTGCGCCACAACTGCTAAGCCTGTGCTCTAGAGCCCAGAGCCGCAACTACTGAGCCCGCCTGCCGCAACTACTGAAGCCCACGCGCCAACATGCTCCACAACAAGAGAAGCCACCGCAATGAGAAGCCCGCGCACCGCAACGAACAGTAGCCCCAGCTCGCTGCAACTAGAGAAAGCCCGTGCTCAGCAACGAAGACCCAACGCAGCCAAAAATAAATAAATAAATATATTTAAAAAAACAAAACAAAAAAAAGAAACTACAGACATTTAAGTGATTTCTCCTGTCTAGGTCCCAAACAAAAACCTAAAAAAACATTTAAGGAGCCAAAAGCACTGCTAGAATTACATATTCGGTAACATTTTACATTATAATCAGCTAGACTTCAAATAGAGACCTTCTTTTTCTTAAGGAGGTTAACAGAATCCTTTCTGAATAGGATTTTTTGTTTTAATACTATGTATAATGATAGGGAATATGTAGTTTCTTTCACTGTTAAAAAAAAAATCCTGCTTGTTAGAAAGTCTGCAGTCAACTCTGCTTTATTGCTTTGAATAAGCAGTTTGCACACAGAACAATAAAACTGTTTAATAAAAGAACATAATGGGCTTAGCAGATGTTGCAATCACAGAACATTTTAGGTAAATGGTTTTAAAAGGACATTTCATCAGTTTAGAAATACTCTTTAGAAAATCAAATTCAGTTGCTGCATTTATGTAGGCTTTCTCTGAGGGGATGTTTGGACCTATTTTTCTCCAACAGAAACACAAGACTAAGTTTACAATGAACCAACTTCCAGCAAAGGTGGACTGGAAGAAGTGTGACTCCTTTAACTAACTCACATGACCCATGTTCCTGCTTGTGTTGCTAAGAAAGAAACCTTGGTTTTTCTTGGTTTCTTCAAAAAAATCATCTTTACCATTTGTTTCCTGGATAGCTTTTAAGGTATTCAAGAAAACTGTCACCTTCTTAGCAGTAAGTCCTTCAACATTTATTCAACCACCTCTACATGAGGACATAAAGACAGTTCCTGCCCTCAAGGAACTTATACTCCAGCAGGAAAACAAAAAGTGACAAATGAAATACATGCTCTTGGTATAGAGTTCAAGCCATTGCTTGCTAATTTATGAAGAGTATAGAAGACTGTGCTGGGTGTACTATGTCATCTTTCTGCAAATAAACAATGCCACCTTCACAAGGGCAAATTTTTTTAAGGCTGATGAAAGCCAAGACTTTAGCTCAAAGGAAAAACAAAGTGTTACAATTTAAAAATGTCACTTCACACAACTGATTTACTGAGAAGATAGGCAAGCAGCCAACATTTTATTTTAAGATTAAAAAAATTATTTATTTATATGGTTGCATCGGGTCTTAGTTGCACTTTAGTTGCAGCACGCGGGACCTAGCTCCCTGACCAGGGATTGAACCCAGGTCCCCTGCTTGGGAGCACGGAGTCTTAGCCACTGGACCACCAGGGAAGTCCCCAAGCAGCCACCATTTTAAATGTGTATGTTTATTTGCTAACAACAAAGTTGGTGGCATACTTGATTATTTTAATAAATTATAAGTTATGATTTAACCCTGCTTAGTGTTTCAACTCTAAGCTTCAAAAAAAAAAAAAAGAAAAATCAAAGTAGCAACCTTCCCCTCTTAATGTATCTTTCAGGCCTTACAGCTGGTAAACATTCCAACCCTAAACACTTAGGTTGTATCTGGTACAAGTTTAGCAGACTTTACTCATTCCAGTCTAGTAACTTGATTCTAATTAGGCATCTTACTCAACAAAATGCTTGAATTGTCATATACTCCGTTGTAAATTTATTTGAGAGAAGTCTTAGCATGGTCATTATCATTCTTAAATAGTAAGACCATTTTGCACAAGGAAACTACTCTTCTGACAGTGGCAAAGAAAATGTTTAACGTTCATGCCACCACAACCAACCATTTGCAATATACACGGGGAGAAAAAAAAAGACCCTTGATCTATCTCAGCACTGCATCTGTGCTCACTGCCTCGGGCTCCCAGGTGCACTGAACCACATCTATCAAAATATTTACCCAGAAAATAGCTTTGTAAAAAGAGTGGAATGTCCTTTTTGATGATTTCCTTCGAAAAATACATATGTATTTAACTGGCAACTATAAACTTTCAGTGATGGTAGATCACATGAATCCACTTATTAAAAAAAAAAAAACCTCCTTTCATGGTGGTTATAGTTGGTGTATTCTAATAACTATACCAACTACTCAACGCATGGAATAGGCTTTACAGTTTCACCTTGGACTATGGCTCTGACCTCCAGCTGACTGTTCCTCAATTCCAATCACAGCCTGGTTCTCACTGTGAGTTGAATCCTTGCTAGAGATTTAGCAGGGAGGTAATATTAGGTATGAACCTCCAGCTTAATAACATACTAACATTAGGAATCGCTAGTGAAAGCTATGAAGGTCTACAGCAGTTTTTGAACAAGTTAAAGCGAATATCAGCTTCTAGGATGGCAATTTATATTAGAGAATGAAAAACAAAAGAACATCCAAAAAACAAAAAGAAAAAGAAAAAGAAAAATATCCCTCCTGATCTAAGCAAAAGCATGTCAAAAATCTACCTAAGGGCTTCCCTGGTGGCGCAGTGGTTGAGAGTCCACCTGCTGATGTAGGCGACACGGGTTCGTGCCCCGGTCCGGGAAGATCCTACATGCCGCGGAGCGGCTGGGCCCATGAGCCATGGCCGCTGAGCCTGCGCGTCCCGAGCCTGTGCTCCGCAACGGGAGAGGCCACAACAGTGAGAGGCCCGCGTACCGCAACAAAACAAAACAAAACAAAACAAAAAAAACTACCTAACTTTTAAATATTCAACACTCATGTTACCAACCAGGGTTCTTGGCCTTCCTCCAATCAACAGAAACTGAATAGAGGCCAGACAAGAAATTCAGGCCAGGCTTTATTGGGGCCCCTGCTGCAGCAGCAGGGAGTGAGAACAAACAACAGGTTCCCTGGCTTGCTTGCTCCCTGAAGGGGTGGCAAGCTTGCTCCTTATGTGAGGAGAGGGTAGGGGTGTGTCCAGGGCTTGGGCCAGAGACATGGCTTAGGTGGTTTGCTCACCCCTCTGGTGGTGGTGTGTGCAGGGGGGCATGCTCAGTACCCTGCTTTGGCTCCTGACACCCTTGTTTTGCTACAGGCCCCTCAAAATGGCAGTTCGGTTTTTTGGTCTTTTTGTATCTTTTGGGTCCAGAATTTGTCCCAACTGTGCATGCACGCAGTTATTTTTAGTCCCATACAGTTTCTTTGTATTTTGGTGCTTGCGAAGAATTGTGTCTGGGTGCAAGCATTGCAGCACTGCAGCAAAGGGTGTCCCAGGTCCCAGCCTGTCTCACTCATTGCTGACGAAGTGCCTCTACCATACTGTCCACAGGGTCGCTGCATACTCAGCATCTACAACAGTGGTTCAGGTCAGCACTTTGAGTCACCCTGGCGGTGACGGGCAAGGGGAGAGGTCAGTTCCACATGTGTTAGTATGGCTTGTACTTCTGCTCCCCGGCTGCTCCCACATCCTGGCCTCACCATTCCCTTGCTTCATTAACTCCAGCCTTCTGCCCTCAAGACTTCTGTGCCGCCCTGGACTTCCTATTCTCAGAAGGAACCAGACAGGATGGCAAGTAAACCTGAGAGCAGGGCCAGGACAGAGCATTCAGGAAGCTCTTACTGGTACCACCTGAGAGCCCCAAAGATTGCTGAGTATCTACATAGGAATGTGGCACTCATTCTGCATAAGACGGGAGAATTCCCTTCACTTTCTTTTTTTTTTTTGCGGTACGCGGGCCTCTCACTGTTGTGGCCTCTCCCGCCGTGGAGCACAGGCTCCGGACACACAGGCCCAGCGGCCATGGCTCACGGGCCCAGCCGCTCCGCGGCATGTGGGATCTTCCAGGACCGGGGCACAAACCCGCGTCCCCTGCATCGGCAGGCGGACTCTCAACCACTGTGCCACCAGGGAAGCCCCCCTTCACTTTCTTTTTCTTTTCATCAATAAGATAAAGTAGAACAAAACAGAATAAAAGTAAGATAACAAAATATTCATGCTTCCTTCCCTCCATAACAACAAAACCACCATCATTTAACTGCAATCAATTAAAATCCAGCAAATACTTCTAGGGCTATGTGCATAGCATTGTAAACCCAGATGCTTTATTTTTAAGATCTCAAGTATGTTTAATTTTTGGAACCCTCCCCCCACAAAAAAAACCACATCGTATCAACCATACTAAAAGCTGTATTCATAACCCAAATTAAAAATAATTTTATTGCCAAAATAGTTTTGCAAGAATTTTTGTAGTCTTGTTTTTTAAATTATTTGGCCATCGGCTACTCATTTATAGTTTGCTATGACTTCTCAGTAATCACTGCTAAATTTAACATTTTATGAGGATGACAAAATATTTGGTTTTATATTTGTT
This sequence comes from Phocoena phocoena, assembly GCF_963924675.1. Lineage (NCBI taxonomy): Eukaryota > Metazoa > Chordata > Mammalia > Artiodactyla > Phocoenidae > Phocoena > Phocoena phocoena. The sequence continues at coordinate 66,591,702 of NC_089235.1, read as the reverse complement.
TGCTTTAACACTTATTTTTGATCCTGTACTTTTTTGTTTTAGAGCCAATAATTTTTCTTTTGAGATCGCCAACATTTTTGAGGTTCTTGAAAAGTACAATAGCATTTAGTCATTGTGCCCCTAGCGGTTAATGAGTACTGTGATGGCCTTGACCATAATAGCTAGAGAGAGGCCATCTGAGGAGGAGATGCCTTCCTTGGGAACTGGCAGGAAAGATACAGGGTGAGCATAGAGGGAGGGAGCACAGAGGGAGGAAGAGGATGGCTGATAGAGCTCATGTCACAGAAGTTCAAATTCAGTAAACCAGCAGACAGGATGTCCGACCATTCAACAGCCACTCTGCGGACGTCCAACAGGAGACACAGATGCAGAAAGCACTTTCCCGCCCCGCAAGGAATTCATCGCCTAGTAGGGGAAACAGGACTTTAATATAGGATGTAAGGCAGAGTGTGAAAACTGTTGTTAGAAAGACCTCAAGTACCATGAAAACAAAGAGGAGGGAGCTATCACCAGAGCCACCAAATGGCACAACTCCAGGGGGCGCCATTCACAGTGTCATCTATGTGGATGGTGTCCCCTACATGTGTGTAGAGCTGTGGCCATGGCTGAAGGGATAATAAAAGGCATTCCAGAGGAGATGGCATTTGGGCAGGTCTGTGAAAGACATTTCACAGGTTCTTCCATTTACTAGCAGAGTCACTTCTATGAGCTTCCATCTTCTCATCTGGAATAGAGCTAATAATACTGACTTCTCTGGGTCATTAAAGGAAATGAAAAGATATATGTGCAGTACACTACCTGTGCCAAATCCATCCTTCCTTCCGTTTTTCTTTCCTTCTTTCTTTATTCAGATGCTCGTTGAGTTTCTACCATGTGTATTCTATCAGGCACCGTATAGACAATGAGGGACAATACACATGAGTTTGCCTTCATGAAACTTACAATAAAACGGGACTACTCTGTTACTAATTATACTACCAACAGTGATAGGAGGAAGATGGGCCACATAGAAGAAGCAGTGAGAGCAAAAGCAAGGAAAAGGTGTGTCCAGAAAACAATCAGGGGTTTCCCTGGTGGCGCAGTGGTTGAGAGTCTGCCTGCCGATGCAGGGGACACGGGTTCGTGCCCCGGTCCGGGAAGATCCCACATGCCGCGGAGTGGCTGGGCCCATGAGCCATGGCCGCTGAGCCTGCGCGTCCGGAGCCTGTGCTCCGCAACGGGAGAGGCCACAACAGTGAGAGGCCCGCGTACCGCCAAAAAAAAAAAAAAAAAGAAAACAATCAGTCACCCAGTTTTTCAGGAGTAAGGAGGAGGGTTTCATGTTAAGTTCCTTCGTTAGTGGTAAGACTAATAGAGAAGAGTGGGAAAATGACTCAGCAGCAGCAAGTCAGGGAGTGGATCAGAGTGACAAATAGGTTTTATTTCCTACCTCAATTCTCATCAATCAGTAATGGCTTCCTGGAAGGCTGTATCGAGAATGTGCTCATGACTGTCAATGTCACCGTAGGTACTGCAGGGGCTGGGGGTGGGTTGGACATTCTCTGTCTAAATAAACTGGGTGGCCTGTCTTTGTAAAAAGCCATGTCTGGAAGAATCTGTGTGATTTCTTTAGCAGAGATCCAGAGCACTAGAGCAGGACAGGAGACCCAGAGGGGGAGGGAGACCTCTGGCTGACGGATAGCACAGCACAAGACCAAGAGATCAAAGGAATATAGGGTGGTGGCGACTGCTTTAATGAATTGGCTTAGTGTGGAATTCATGTTGGGCTGAGTCACCAAAATGGAGCCAATGGATTAGAGAAAGTGAAAGAGGTTGGGTTTTGGAGACAGAGAGTCCTGTGTTCAGATACTAGGTCTTCTAGGGGCAGGACAGGAATAAAGACGCAGATGTAAGAGAACGGACTTGAGGACATGGGGATGGGGAAGGGTAAGCTGGGACGAAGTGAGAGAGTGGCATGGACATATATACACTACCAAACGTAAAACAGACAGCTAGTGGGAAGAAGCTGCATCGCACAGTGAGATGAGCTCGGTGCTTTGTGACCACCTAGAGCCGTGGGATAGGGAGGGTGGGAGGGAGTCGCAAGAGGGAGGAGATATGGGGATATATGTATACATATAGCTGATTCAGTTTGTTATACAGCAGAAACTAACACAACATTGTAAAGCAATTATGCTCCAATAAAGATGTTAAAAAAAATACTAGGTCTTCCAATAAAATGAAGCTAATTCATTGGCTGGCTGTCCATGGGCATGGTCTTACATGTTGGATACCATGAGAAGATACAGGGAGGAATAAGGAGTGGTTTACCTCTGGGGGAGCTTGTTTTTAACTCAAAGGAAGATTGCTTTTAACCCAAAGTTATAAGGTACGATGTGAAGTATGCCCCAAGAATTAGGTACAAATGACATGGGAGAGTCAGGGGACAGGGAACATGGTGGGAGAGAAATAGGGGCAAGTTTCACAGAAGCTGCAATGAGAGTTGCATCAAAGAACATCAAAAATTTTTTCTAAATGGAATGAAAAATATTATTCTTTGAAGAAGGAAGCATATGTGAAAGAGAAGAGAGGTGTGAAGAGTCCTTCCAGCGTAGATGCCAAACTCATACAGGATAAAAGCAAAAATGGGACAGATGGGGGAAAAAAAACAAGTGAGTCAGGTGCTGAAGCCACCTGGGATAACTTATCATTTATTTATTACTTTTATTGTCCGCAGACTGGCCAAAAAAATTTCATGACCAACCAAGCACAAATAGATTCTTATCATTAGAATTCTAACCCTAGTCAGTGATAAACTAAAGATGCATTTATCCTATATAGAAATCAAACTAATTAGGCAAATAAATATGCACAGAACTGGAAATGTCATGGCCCCCGAAACATTTGCCCAATGGAAAACTGGTAGGTGACATCCAGTTAATTGAGAGAAGAGCTTGCCTCACAGCTCAAAAAGCAACTAGTTTTTAAAAGCTAGTCTTGTCTTTAAACAATTAACTGAACTAAAAATAAAATCATTACGTTGACAGGAATTAAAACGAAATTAATACAAGGAACTTTCACTGAATTTTTAAAAACCCTACATTTACTTTGGAATTTTACCCCTCAATTGTAGTAAATAAGTTAAAGCATTTTTTGGTTTCATTTTCATTATTTTTGTTTTGAAACGTTGAAAGCTTGAAGCTTTCCTTTGTGCTCAGGATCTCTCACCTGCCAGACAGTATGGGTTACGCTTTGCCTGTATATTGGGGGTGAGTGGGGAGGGTTGTAGAGTAGATATGCCTTTCTTGAACACAGTTTGAGAGGCCCTGGTCTCAAGAGCTCTGGAAGTCCTTTGAGAATGACATCATTTCGGTGACTCATCTGCTGTACAATCCATCTTGCAGAAGGAGAGGAACCTGAATGCAGCATGAGTTATGCTAGTCAGGGCAGCAGAGGCACCTGGGGCCGGGGTGTGGGGGGGGTGTACCTGAGAACACCTGGGCCCCTACTAGCTCCAGGTAGGTGGTCAGAGGACCAGCAGGTTACCAAGAAATGGCCACATTCACGAGATCTCAGGATTCTAACACTTAAAATGCAGCAACCCAATTTCACAGGTATAGAAACTAAGTCACGGGAAGGGCACCAGCTGACCCCGATCCACAATGAGTCAGAAACAGGGCCTGAATTCAGAAACTGGTCTCTTAACTTCAGCACGCATTTCCTAGCCCACTCTACTAAACTGAAAGACACTTCAGAGGATAAGCTGATGAATCACGATCATACTGTGGTATAAATAAAGCATTAAATAAAAACCAGTTGCAACCTCAAACATGTCCCTAAACTGTAAGTTGGAAAGGTAGTTTTAAAATACACTTTCCAATTCTTTTGAACTAAAATCAAATTTAGGACACTGTAGAAAGGCAGTTCAAACAAAAGCTAATTTTGTTTAATGAACTAACCAGGAAGGCATTGTGCAAGTATTGTGCAACTAAATGCTTAGCCAATTACTGTGAGATCAAATAACTGTTACCATAGTTACTGCACGCTGTTTTCCATAATAACTTTTATCACTTCAATAAATCTTTGTGATGCAACAAATATAAAGTTTACTGTAACATGACTATAATGTTTTGGAAGGCACACACTGATGACTGACCCACCGAAATTACCTTCCCATATTTGTTAGTGAACAAGGGGTGATACTGTGTCTAGTTGGCTCAATATCAAAATGTTTCACTGGCTTCTTTAAGAAGCTGTCATTCCTCAAGAGTTGAATTTACCTGGTCCAGTCATTCAACAGAAAAATCAAAAGGCCCTTAGAGCATTACATCTTGTCTCTGAATGAGAATAAAAATAACAGCAGCCATTAATGAAGCCCTAATTGTCAGGTTCCATGCCAGGCAGTTGACATACATCATCATCTAATCCTTCTTACACTGCTGTGGGATAAGGATCTGGCCCAGTGTCATCCAGCTCCGTTTTGGAAGAGATGTCAACCCAGGTCTGTCCAGCTCTAGCTGAAAAGTCAGTTTTCTTTCCACCACACCACACAGTATTTTGGTATTTTTTCTTTTTTAAAAAAATTTATTTATTTTATTATTTATTTTTGGCTGTGTTGGATCTTCGTTGCCGTGCGCGGGCTTCCTCTAGTTGCGGCGAGCCGGGGCTACTCTTAGTTACGGTGCGCAGGCTTCTCATTGCGGTGGCTTCTCTTGTTGCGGAGCACGGGCTCTAGGCACGCAGGCTTCAGTAGTTGTGGCACGCGGGCTCTAGAGCGCAGGCTCAGTAGTTGTGGCGCATGGGCTTAGTTGCCCCGTGGCATGTGGGAATCTTCCCGGACCAGGGCTCGAACCCGTGTCCCCTGCATTGGCAGGCGGATTCTTAACCACTGTGCCACCAGGGAAGCCCAACAGTTTTATATTTATATAAAAAACACAATTTCTACAATAACTGTTTTCTTGCTGCTGTGTATAGTGTTACACCAACGGCCACAGGAGACTCCCTGACAGAATGCCTGGCTGGTCTGTTAGCTGAAATGATGTCGCTTAACTGCATGTCATTGGAAAATGGAAATTCTTTCCCTGGCTACACTGGAGTTGAGACTTGGTTATAATTACTATTCCCAGTAACCCCTGCCCTCCCACCACCCACATGCAGGGCTTAGTCATTTTGCCACTTTCACTCTTTCCTGTATCCTACCCTTTTCTAGGTCTAAATGCTAAGATTTTTGAATAAGTGAAGTGACAAACATAGTCTAATAGGTTAAGACTGACAATAAACTTGTAGTATGAGTACGATAAGATAAAGGCAGCTGAAGACTCACATATCAGTTCTGTCAATGTGAGACTATATAGCCTTGGGCAAGTCACAGAGTATCTCTCTGTGTTTTCCCATCTGGAAAATGGGGCAATAATCCCCACCTACTAACTCACAGGGATATTATGCAGATTAATTATTCAATGTGGTTGAATTCTTTGAAGATACAAAGTGCTAAGTATAATAATCATTATCAAGGTGAAACGTAAAACGTACATATGATTACAGAGTATTAAGAAGGAGGACCGAAAGCCACTATCAGAAGAGTGTCCCACTGCAGTAAAAGCAAGCACTTTTACACATTCTCCAGAACCTTGATGTAGGAACTCTAAGGCTCCTACCTTTGAAACTTGATTCATACCTATTCAGCACTGTTCCAAAGGTCTCAGTTTTAAGAGGCCAAAGTCATTTCATCATTGGTTTCAACGATGAACAGGTAGGATTCATGTCAGAGACTGAATCAGCCTTGGATGACGCATTGGCTGTAATCTCCCTCCTGTCAGAGATAGCCAAAGGCTGACACCTCTGTCTTTTGGCCCCGCCCCGCCCCCCCCCCCGCCCCCCACCCCAATGCCTGGGGAATTTAAGTTGGAAACTTGTCCTTGACTCTACCCTGTCTCCCCATTTCTTCCATCCAACCAGTTACTGCCCTCTCCCAAATCTCTCCCCAATTCAATTACTCCCCTCTGGGCCCATCTTGATAGTGCCTTAAATGAGACCCTCCTCACTTACCGCAATGACTACAACAGTCTTAGATCCGTTTTCCTACCTCCAGTTTTCCCTCCCCCTTCAATTGATTGGTCATCCTACCCCACATGTAACACAATGCTAATCAGGATTTGCTTCTGTATAAAACAATTCAACACACACCACTGCTTTCAGAATAAAATTCAGATTCTTTTGCAAGTGATAAAAGAATTTTTCTACACTGTCTCCAACTCATTTTTTTACCCCTCTCCTATGATCCTCTAGTCACTCTCTCCCTTATAGCTGGCTCGCTGCTTACTGCTACTACATCTACTACACTATAATGATACTCTTGTTACTTGTAAAGATACTAGTCCGGAAGAACCCTAAGGGCAGCGGCTGGCCTTTACCTCAGCCTGCCATAAACTACATATGTACCCAATAAATGTTAAATGAATGACTGACTGAAAGGCTTCCAGAGGACATGGTAACCAGTTATGTCGACTTTTTTTGTTACGCTCTCAGCTTGGTAAAAGGCTCTTGAGCAACTAATTTGATTGATGTTTTTAAATACAGATGATGATGATGATAACTGATTCAGAGTATCTTGTTATTAAGATTCAATTGAACTAAGTTATCCTTTGCAAGACAGACCTCAATGATTCAAGTTTGCCCTTTAAGCTTTTAGATTTGGTCAGATTCCATGAACTATTGCCAAGGAGCAAACACTCAAAGCATAATACTAGAGTCTTAATGATTTTGTAGGAAGCTGTGATCATAGAATGTTCACACCTATCAGAACCCCTGCTGTAAAAAAAAAAAAAAAAACCCTTCATTGAAGTTTTGACAGGAACAGGAAATATATTAATCAAATACTGAGTGGCATACAGAGGAGTATAATTTTAAAGTGGTATGGTTTTGTTTGCTCCCCAGATATAGGAGAAAAAGTGAATGACAAAGAGCATCTTACTTCCCGGCTCTGGAATGCTACTGGACCCATAAAACCAAATCAGTCATACATAAACCAGCTTCTCTTACTTAAAGTAAGAGCACCAAATCTATCTTAATCCATTTTGGAGAATGAGCAAAGACAGCTGTGCACAAGAAGTTCCTATTTTGTGGAAATAAAAAAGAGAATTATGAAACTTAAAAATACATAAAAAATAAGACATGCTCTCTCCCCAATATCTGCCAATTTTTAAAAAGTCTTTGAAATTGATCAAACATGAGCGATTTACTTGTCCACCAGTCATCCAGGAACAGTGTCATCTGTCGAGTTAATGTCAGTTAAAGTTCACGCAATGGTCATCCAAGAGAATCACCTCTTATTTTAGCTTCCCACTTTTTGACACTCTTCCTCCTCCTGGATCTCAGTTTTCATCTTCTAAGCTCAAGATGACTCCTGTGATTACTCATTAGTTTTGATCTGCAGGCTCTGGCACTGCTGGCCACATCATTCTTCCTGAAATTACTTCCTCCCTTGGCTCCTGCAAGACTATGGGACCTTGCACCTCCTCCATCTCAGACCATTCCTCCTATGACACTTCTTTCCCATTTTTAGCCAATGGATGTGTGTCCATCTCAGCCCTCTGTGTTGTTCCTGCTAAAACACCAACATTCTATCTGGATACACAACTTCTAAATAATTCACTTTTAGCCTTGACTTGCTTTCCCAGTTCCAAGTCTGTACCCTCCACAACCTAAGGGATATACTAATTGCTCATCACACCACTGCTTCAAAGAAAACATGCTTGAAACTGAATATACCATCCTTTCCTTCACACCCCAAATCGTTCCTTTTGCATTTTTTGGTAATAGATTGACCATTATTTATGGAACTCATGCTAAAAACTTGGGGTCCTTTTTCTTTAACCTCTTCCTCCTTCTAACAACCAATGTTAAGTCCCAGTGCCTAATTCCAGTGTCCTCTGTCACATATCTCACAACCACCCTTTACTTGCTTTTCTAATCTTACCAACCAAAAAAATACTGCTCAAAGATACTTGTTGTTTTAACACACAAGTAAGCACTCTTCCTGTCTCCAGTTTCTTCTCTTTCCTCCATAATGCTACCAGGTTAAACTTCTAAAAATATTAATTTGACTAGGCCCTTCCCAACTCAAAAGTTCTTCTGTAGTTCAATATCACCTTTATAAGATAAAGTATTGACTTCTTAGACTAGCTTTCAACTCCCTCAGCAGTTTGCTCCTGAACTTCTGGCCTCATTTTTCACAATCTTCCATTAAAATGCCATAAGAATAAAAGCCCCTATACAGATCTATACTCATTAAAGTAAAGCAATAAAAACAACATATGCTTAGGAAAGGGACCCCTTTCTGCTTCTGTGTCTCTTCTGCAAAGTAAATATTCAATGTCTTTATTTATGAATCAGAGGCTTTTATCCTATGATATTCCCAGAGACATCTCTCCTCATCCTTCTGAATAAACACTGGAGTATAATTCCAAGGTCTGTTTCCTTGCCCTCAACTCCCTTTACCTCTGCTAAGACTTAATTGGAAAGAAAAACAAGTCTATTGCTGCTCTGTCTTTTATTTTTCCTTCTATTTCTAATCTTAAACTCCCAGCACTTTCCTTTTTTGTGTGTTCCTAACAGGTATACCGGACCTGAAATTCTCTAGGATGCCCATAAATTGTTCAGAAGTAAGGCCAAGTGTAAGGAAAATGATCAGGGACTTCCCTCATGGTGCAGTGGTTAAGAATCTGCCTGCCAATGCAGGGGACACGGGTTTGAGCCCTGGTCCCCTGCCAATGCAGGGGACACGGGTTCGAGCCCTGGTCCGGGAAGATCCCACATGCTGCGGAGCAACTAAGCCCATGCGCCACAACTACTGAGCCTGCGCTCTAGAGCCCGGGAGCCACAACTACTGAGCCCACGTGCCACAACTACTGAAGCCCGCACGCCTGGAGCCCGTGCTTGGCAACAAGAGAAGCCACTGCAATGAGAGGCCTGTGTACCGCAAAGAAGAGTAGCCCCAGCTCACCGCAACTAGAGAAAGCCTGTGCACAGCAATGAAGACCCAACACAACCAAAAATTTAAAAATAAATAAAAATAAAAATTCTGTCTGGAAAAAGTTGATAAAAGAAAAAAAAAGGAAAATGATCAGATGGAAAGAGTTTTCTTTTTCTGTTCTTCCCAACTATAGAGGAGGACCCTCTGATACACACTTAACAAAAGCAAGATCTTAAAAGAAAAAGATCATTTACACCTCCATATAGTCCTATGCACTCTCCTCCCATAGATGGAGAACATGGATGGTATTGTTTGTCCTTATGACCATACACCATTTTCATTATTTAAGAAACGTCACTAAAGAACAAAGTCTGTACAGAACATGAATGGAATAAAAAGTCTACAGTGAACATAAAATGAAGATTAAAAAAAAAAAACTTCAGTGAAATTCCACAGTTGTAGCAGGCCATTGGGCTATGCCTCAGACTTGCTGGGACTAAGTCCCATTCTTGCTTTCAGGGCTTACTCAAGGGAGAGACTGGGAAGTCCTGATCTTGGGGCATCCATCATGGCCCTGGGTTATACTTGTCCATGTGTTCATTTGACCAGCATCTAAACATCAAATATGTGCCAGACACTGGAAATCCAGAGACAAATTATAGCCCTTGCCTTCAAAAAGCCATCTAGCTGGGGGTATCAGAGTACCAGAACACTACCTGGTAGGTAGACTGAGGCTTTCACTCATTAAGAATAACTTTAGTGAGTGTGAGTTGTTAAGCACGGTTCTAGGCACTGGGGAGACAGCAGTGAGTAAAACGCAAAAATCTCTCCATACTCTAGAGCTAATATTTGAGAGGGATTCTTGAGTGCATCTAGGATTGGGTTTGCTCTAGGAAAGATCAGACCTCTTATTGCATTCCAGAACATAAACACGGTAGACCTAAAACCTAACAGTAAATCAAACATGAAGCTAGAAGTAATTTTTTAGTTTCCCCATATGATGATTTATTCCATGATCCAACAGGGATAAACGGGCATTCCAACGTCTAAGAGAAAAGACCTCCCAAAACGTTATAGGACCAAGTGGACATTTTTGCTAAGGCTGACCATCATAAACATACAGATCTAGTTCCGGAGAAACTAGATAAATAAATATGTACTCATCCTCAGCCCTTCTCAAAGCGGCAACAAAATGATCACAACCACTACCATGGTCTCAAAATTACTACTTGTCTTTATATAATGCCTGATACTTTTTTTCAAAGCTCTTTCAAAATCACTATTTTATTTCTTTCACCAAAGCTATAAAATAAATAGGGTGAGCATTATCACTTCAGAGATGAGGAAACGGACACAGAATGGGCCCTACCTAAAGTCATACAGCTTACCAGTAAGTTTAGGAAAACAACTGGATTCTCAGTAAATGGCTCATCCATTACACCAGACTGTGGAGCTATAAGCATTGAGTCCCCAGGCTTCAAAGTACCTGGCACAGAACTGGCACATAGTAAACCCTGGCTGTCTTATTCATCTGTTACCCCAGGTGTCTAGAGCAACATTTGGTGAATGAAAGAATAAACAACGGATGGATGGGACTTCCCTGGCAGTCCAGTGGTTAAGACTCTGTGCTTCCAATGCAGGGGGCATGGGTTCAATCCCTGGTCAGGGAATTAAGATCCCACATGCTGTGCAGCGTGGCGTGGCCAAAAAAAAAGTAATAATAAAAGGATGGATGAATAATAATAAGTGGATGGAGGAGGAGTGGCCAGACTAAGTGAAGGTTTGACTCATACATCAGCTATACAGACAGCAGCTTTCATAAAATTACATAAAATTGATTTCACAAATGCTTTTCAAAAGCTTCTAAACTGCTTTTTTTTAACTTCGTACCTGATTAGTTTTAAACCAAAGTAGACGGTTTTCCCTGACCCATTTTCAAAGCTAATCTCTAAATCCCTTGGTTACAAAATCGTACGGATTAAATATTTGTTCTGTGAAAATGTATAATGGGTCAGGCAAGAAAAAATTCAAAAGTGTAAGTATACAGATTAAATTTCCAGAATTCAAGATAATAACAAAAGAGTTAACATTCAAAGGCCTTCAGTGTGAGGAATCTCCAATGAGAGTTTAGTTGGCAATATTTCAAAAGCTACTTGTCATAAACCCAATTACATGAAAATACTTAACAGCAGAGCACAGCCAAACTGAAAAAGGGAAAAACAGATGCTTGCAGAAACAATGAAGGCTCTATGATTTTGGATCTAGACTACATTTGAACACCTAACATGGTTTTCTGATAGAAAACCAGAAGTGCAGCATTTCCAACCTTGTGAACTGGATCACCCTTGCATGCTCTCCCCAGATTAACAAAGCTGGGGTGCGGCTTACATACACTTGCTCTGCACAGTATCCAGCACAACGGTGACTGTCAATAAACGTCAAACTAATTGGGATAATTCCACAAAAAATTGCAGGTAAGAACATAATTCTGCGATGACTATGGAATACTTGGGTTGACTCATAAAACAGAGATTTTTTCTCCCTTTCTTCACTAAAATGTAAATATTAGGATTTCTTTGCCAGCGCTTTTGTCTGCAGCCGTCCTCAGCACCTTATGCTCCCCTGTACCTGTGGAGTAAGATTATTCATCTATGGGCTAATAGCAGCCGTGCTTTGACTTAACGTACCTGTGCTGTGTGGTATACTTGGAAGTAAAGAACTAAACCATGAGAGAATAGGATGGGGCTCTCCTAGACCCAAATCCTCATTTTATACAGGAAACTGAAGCCCAGAGAGGGAGAGTGAATTATCCCTGGTCCAGAAACCAGTAAGTGAGGGAGCTCACAGGACTGGAATCCAGATCTGCTGGGGATGCACAAAAATGGCATACATATATATATATATATATATATATACACACACACACACACACACACACACACACATATGGCATATATATACACTGTAATATATACACTGTAGATATATACCGTATGTATACATATATATGGCATATATATATACTATATATATATATACTATCTATAGTGTGTGTGTATATATATATATATATATATATATATATATATATATATATATATATACACTATTAGATATTATTATATTTAGCCCCAATGAATCAAAGCACTTTTTGCCGCAGTGCTGTTTTGCTGAGGTGCTGCTACTCAGATGACTTCATCTTTAATTTTACCCTCTTGGTTCCATTCTGAAAAACACATCTGCACACTGGGCTACCACCAGTGACTTAGCCAAAGCAATGACTCTCCCAGGTAAAGTCACATTCAAGGGCCCACTTCCTTCCACAGTCACACCCTGACTCACCATAGAGGTATCTCCTCCCATATTCCCAGATTTGAAGCCTAAACCCGAGAGTAGTGTAGTACGATGCATTCCAGCCCTGACTTTGGCCTCTAGGAAGTCACTGAGTCTTTCTGGAACATTTTTAAATAAAATACTTATGGAGCAACTTTCATGGCAAGTATTATGTATCTGGCACCGAACTACGGTGTGATAATAACAACTAATTTCCTAAAAGTGGCAGGTACTCTGGTAACTTTATAATCTCATTGGATCCTCTTAACAACTTTCCCCCAAAGGATGGTTCAATTATCTTCCTGTTTCACAAATAAGGAAATCAAGGCTTAGTGAGTTCTCACATTATTTCTTTCCTATTTTACAGGAGAGGATCCTGAGGGTTAAAGAAGCTTACCCAGAATCTGCCAACATTAACTAGCTAACAGAGCAGCTAGGAAGCAGCAGAGACAGGATTCAAACCCATGGGTGGCTGACTCCAAAGATGCTCCTTAGGAATGAGGGAGCCAGGAGTAATGCTGGCAGAAAGCTCTCTGCTCTCAGTCTCCTTTGGGGACCACTTTAGCTGAAGAGAATCACCTTGCCCAAGATTATGCCCCCTTTCTGGGGTGACCAGCATCCAATGGCCGATCAGTAAGGTATAAAGGCCTGGCCCCATTTCCCCCACTCAGGACAGCTCTGAAGGGTCATCCTTCTTCAGAACTCCCTGCAGGTCGGCTGAAGCTTCTGCTGAGGCTGTATCATCACAGCCTGCCTGTCCCCCCTGCCCAGTCCTGCTTCCTTCGTTTCCCTTCCAGGGGTGCTCATCCCCAGAGCACTCCCTGACGAACTTCTCCACGCTTATCTCCACCTCAGAGTTGGCTTCCCAGAAAACCTGACCCGCAGTATCCACATTCTTTTCACTTTACCAGGCTGCTGACTCAGTTGCTTCATCTGTAAAAGGGGAGGTTGGATTCGATGAACCCAATCTAGTTTCAGCTTCAAAACAGCAGTGTGGCATAGGTGAAAAAGGTTAGGAGTCAGAGGATCTGATTTCTATTATCATCTCAGCCACTAACTAGCAGCATGACCTTAACCCCTGAGATTCCCACTTTCTAGTCTATAAACTGGAATGACATGATCCATCTTTCTTTCACAGTTGTTGAGAGCACCGATTTAGAAACTACAAAGCCCATATTAACAGAAGTTACTATTTTCTTGATAATTATTACCGTTAAAAATTTGTGGGAGCTGCTGTAACAGGAGCAGACCAGCAAAGACTAAAATGCTGCTGTTCTACAATTCTCTGGGGAGACCCAACCAAGGTCCCTGGCACTCCACTGCAAAGCTCGTGGCAGCCCTGTCCAACTCATATAACACCACGTACACCTACGCTTATGGTATTCCTCCAGTCTCAAAGGACTGTCCTTGACCCTATGCCCCTTTACCTCCAACTGGATGTTACTGCATGAATCACACCTTTTTCTTTTTTTTTTTAAAATATTTTTATTCGAGTCTAGTTGATTTATAATGTTGTTAGTTTCTGCTGTACAGCAAAGTGAATCAGTTGTACCTACACACATATCCACTCTTTTTTAGATTCTTGTCCCATATAGGTCATTACAGAGTATTGAGTTCCCTGTGCTACACAGTAGGTCCTTAAAGTTACCTATTTTATGTGTAGTAGTGTGTATATGTCAATCCCAATCTCCCGATTCAGCCCTCACACTTTCTTCTTCTTCTCTCTTCAACTTCCTCCCCTTTACTGGCACGAGCCCCTTGGAAATTTACCTATTTTCTATCCCCCTAAAACCACCAGCCGCAGCAACAGCACCACCAAACGCTCTCATGTCCCTGTGTTCTTCTCCAATTACGCTTCATCCCTTAGCTGTACCATCTGTGACCTTTTTTACTTCCCATTCACTTAACCATTGATACATGGCTTTGCCCTGCCTGGTTAAAGTCATCAGTGACTTCTCATCTATCCTCATCTTACTCGACTGGCTGATGACATTTGACACACAAGATAATCCCCTCCTTGAAACTCTACTCATTTGGTTTCTGAGACAACTCTCTCTTGGTTCTCCTGAAACTTCTTGGATTATTTTTTCCCCTCAAATCTGTTGTGAGCTCCTTTTCCTTTGACCATCTTTTAAATCTCAGGGTACTCCTAGAGCTTCATCCCTAGGAGCTCATCCATTTAGTGATTTCAACTACCATCTGTGACAGTGACTGCCAAATCTTTATAGTTTAAATCTCTTAATTTTTGACTTGTATAGTCTTCCTTATGCTCTCCTTTGCTCCCTTCTGTGGCACTGGCATCTAGCTGGTCGCCTAACTTAGAAATCTACGTCTTCCTTTGCCCTTTCTCTCCATGGTTACTGAGTGTTATCCTTTCTGTCTCCTAAATACTTCTTTTTTTTTTTTAACCCCCTAAATATTTCTTGAATCTACTTTCTCTTCCCCATCGCCACCACTGTAGTGTTAATTCAGGCCTCCCTGTCCTTGTCTACACTTCTGCAATGACCACCTAACTGATTTTCCTGCTCCCAGTTTCAAAACCCTCTAACCTATTTTCTCCATGGTGGTAGAAGGATCTGTCTAAAACACAAACTCTGATCAGATTGCTCTGGTATTACCTAGAACAATAACAGAAACACCAAATTGTCTGGTTACAGTATGCCTTCATTGGCAGCCTGCCATGATTCAAACTTTGCCCACCTCCCTGGCTACTTCATCTGTACTTCCCATTCCCAGCTTTGTGCTCCAGCAACACTCAATGCTCATAACTCTTCATGCACACCTCGCTGCTTCGTGCCTCTGCTTCTCGTCACACTGTTTTCCCTTCTGCCCAGAACACCCAACCCTTTCTCCCCTGACCTGGCTAACCCTTCCTCACTCAAGACTCAGTTGACTTGTCATCTCCCTGAGCAGGTCTTCCTTGATAGAAGGATTAGGTGTCTCTCCTCAGTGTTCCTGTGATACCCGGTGCACGTTGCCATCACTGTAACTCTACATTGCTTCAAAATTGCTTGCACGTCTACTTCCTTGTTCTGACAAAAAAAACTTGGTGGCTGAACACATGAGTCACGTATTTTGCTCACAGATTTCCAATTTGAGCAGGGCTCCGTGAGAATGTCTTGTCTTTGCTCTACTCAGTGTCAGCCAGAGCAGCTCTCCCGAAGTCGGAGAATCTACTCCCAAGATGGTTCATTCATAGCACTGACAAGCAGGTGTTGCCTGTTAGTTCCTCTCCACCTGGGTCTTGCCACAGGGGCATTTAGGCTTCTTCACAGCATGGTAGCTGGGTTCCAAGAGTGAGTGTTCCAAGAGACAGGAAGTGGAAGCTGCTAGTTTCTTAAGGCTTGGGCCCAGAAACTGATATAGTTCCTGAGTAGAAACAGAATAGACTTCTGCTATAATCTATCTTCAGGCAATCACAGGGCCCAGATTCAAGGGGTGGGGGGTGGGGGTAGGGGGTAGGTAGAGCTCTAACTTTTGTCAGGAGGAGTGTCAAAGAATTTGGGGGGCCATGTTTTAAAACCATCATACTCTTCTATTGGACCATGAGCTCCTTTAGGACTCACGGTCATGCCATGGGTCTGATGAATGAATACATTCATTCCTGGACCAAACTACCTTCACAGAACTTCACAATAACTTGCATCAAGGAGGCTGATTCCAGACCACTCAACCACATCAATTAGCAAGAGGAACAAGGCTCAAAGGAAATCAGTCCTATAGCATTTTAGAAGTTGGAGGGATTTATAATCTAGTCAAATCATAGTCTTTCATTTTACCCAACCAAATCAAACCAAAACAAACCTGAGGCACATAGACAAAAGAATATGGCAAAGATTCTGTGTGGGTCAGTTATATAAAAAATAGCAATGATTCATAATTTATTATTTGTGGGAAGTACATGCTACTTATTTGCTCACTTTCTTTCCTTTAGCAAGTCAGAGTTAATTAAACCTTGGTGTCTGAGTGATGAGCACTGTTCATTTTCTTTCTTTTAAAGGAGGACACTATTTACTTTTGCAAATTGTGTCCCATTTACAGCTGTCAGTATAATTCAATCATTTGATGATGCACTATGTGTCTTGGTAAAATGTTTTGTGGCACACCGATGACTCAAATACTATGCACTGACATGCAGCTAGACATTAAACAGAATATGCAAGAATGCATAAGACCTTAATTTTTAGGCATCTAAACATGACTGATCCAAACACAAATGTGAACTGAGGTATTCGAGTTTGAATTATTAAATGTAATTATTAAAGTCAAAGGAAATGAAATAATTTGACATTGATAAGGTTGAAATTACAAGCCTAATTCTAAAAGTTGAATTTTGAGCAAATTAAAAAAAAATTAATTTGTTGAATACAGAGAGATAACTAATTATAGCTTTAGAAACACACAGTTAGACCTGAAAATATTTAATTTCTTCTAGGCTTTCTCAGGAGCTTCCAAAACACTAGATCATCTTATAGAAGTTATAATGACTACAACTACCAAAAAAAAAAAAAAAAATGGTGGGAATTGTCAATTCACTGAATACATAAAAGCATTTTACCAAGAAAGTAGTATCAGTTTTCCCCAAAGGAATGAATTTTTTTTTCCCTCAGAGTTCTTTTCCTGCCTAGCAGAACATTTAGGAAATGTAACTTCCTAAATGCAATTACCTTGGAAATCAGACTGCCTATATGACTGCACTTTAAGCAATGTGGAGGAAGGGCACAATGCTAATTTAGCAATAAATAAATAATAAAGATAAATCACATGGGATGCTGGTTTACTACACAAACTAAGAGGTATATTTATAACATTATCTGCACTTCCTACCCAATGTTTATGCAGTGACTACATCTTGCCCAATACAACATCTGAGAAACAACAAGATCTCCAGGAACAGATCAGAGATAAACAGGAAAAAAAGAAAAAGAAAACGAAAAACATAAAACTCTTGCAAGCCATCTGAGACATACTGCAGGAATTCCCAAACACCCATCCACAAAGGCTGCATCTTTTTTGTTTAGAGCAAAAAGGAAGGCTGCCCCTCGGGGTTAATCATTATCACAGTACTTTAGGTACCAACTATAAGCAAGGCTTTGGGTTGGGCACAAAATGGTTCAGAATCTGTGTACACCTGCTAATTCAAATTCTCTAGCAGGTAACAGTTGAACAGTCTTCAAGACAAGGCAACATGGAGCTTACATAAGCTTCCAACATATTTGCCTACTTCAGATGGAACCTAGCTTTACTTAAAGAGACGTGGCAGTACCCTGCGGTGGGAACAGAAGGACAGTTATTTCTTTGCAACCTGAAATAGCAATACAGAATACAGTAATGATAGCTACAGTTGACTGACAGCTTACTCATTTGTCAGGCACAATGTTAAGTGCTTTATGTGTATTTTTCATTTACTCCTCACAACAATCTTTAGAAACAGGTATCATTTGTGAATCCTTGTTTTACAGGTAAGAAAAGCAAGGCTTAAGGCAGTAAAGAGATTTGCCCAAGGGATAGGTGAGGATGATTTGAACAGTCCTGCTCTGCTCCAGGGCTTGAGTCCTGAACCTCTCAACTGCTCACTCCATGTTTAACCATCCATTTAATCTAATTTATGCACTGTTTATATAAGCTATACAGGTGAAACATATGCTTTCATTATAAAATAATTTAGAAATGGATAAACACAATTGATTTTTAATTGACTGTTAACTACCACATTAAAATACAGTTGACCCTTGAACAGTGTCGGGGTTGGGGGCACCGACCCCCGTCCAGGTGAAAATCCAAGTGCAAGCGGACCCATGCAGCTCAAACCTGCGCTTTCAAGGGTCAGCTGTATTCCTTCAGTTACGAAATGCCCCATTATTTTATACAGTAAGCAAAAACAAAAAAAATCCATCAATTATAAGATGATAATAAGACATATGCCAATCTTAGAGATATTAAAATACAAAAACACTCGTCTTAAATCTGATGAAGTACAGTGTGTTTATTTTACCCGCTTGTTCCTCTTTCTTCTATTAAGCATCCCTTTCCAGTTTCATACATTAGCTTCTCTTTACTTGCTTCTTAAAGGCTGGTGTTCCCAGAATTAGTTCCATCCTCTTTTTTGCTGACTGCTCCCTCCCCTTGGGCAATCTCAGCTATCTTCAAGGGTTCAACGACCTTCTGGTAAGGATATCTGTAGCTGAGTCTTTCTCCAGACTCCAGACTGCATTTCCAATGGTTTCCCTCCAAACTGATATTGTGTTAATCTCTTAAGCTCAATATGTTAAAAAACCAAACTCATGGTCCTAACCCAAAGCCTGCTTCTCCTTCTGGGTTCTGCCTGGTGGTGAAGGCATAGTGGAGTATGCTGTAGGAAGAAAAGACTTTAGACTACAGGTCCAAGTTCAGATCTCAGCTCTGACACTTAGCCTTCTGTCAGACTTTAGGCGATTGATCTATCCTTGCTCAAAAAGTCTGCTTCTTTATCTAGAGTGGGGTTAATAACTTTCAGATGGTGGTAAAGATTAAATCAGCTAACTTATGAAAATAACTATCACATTGTCTAATACCTAATAAGCCCTCAATAAACGGTTGCTATTCAGCTGTTATTAGTTAATGATATCCTCTTCTGCCTAGGAACCTAAGTTAGAAATTTGGAAATATCACTACCTCCTAGCTTTTATTCAAGGTCCCTGTCTACTCAGGCACCAAATGCTACTGATGCTACTTGAAGAAATATCATTCCTTCCCTTGTGTGAAAAATTTAAGTTTCTTCTTTTTTGCATTAGAATTTAAACATGTTCAAGTCACTCCCATTTAAAAAACACTGTCTCGAGGCTTCCCTGGTGGCACAGTGGTTGAGAGTCTGCCTGCTAGTGCAGGGGACACGGGTTTGAGCCCTGGTCTGGGAGGATCCCACATGCCGCGGAACAACTAGGCCCGTGAACCACAGCTGCTGAGCCTGCGCGTCTGGAGCCTGTGCTCTACAACGAGAGGCCGTGAATAGCGAGAGGTCCGCGCACCGCGATGAAGGGTGGCCTCCGCTTGCCACAACCAGACAAAGCCCTCGCACAGAAACCAAGACCCAACACAGCAAAAATAAATAAATTAATAAATAAACTCCTACCCCCAACATCAAAAACAAAAACACTGTCTTGGGGCTTCCTTGGTGGTGCAGTGGTTGGGAACCTGCCTGCCAATGCAGGGGACACAGGTTCGAGCCCTGGTCCGGGAAGATCCCACATGCCGCGGAGCAACTAAGCCCATGTGCCACAACTACTGAGCCTGTGCTCTAGAGCCCGTGTGCCACAACTACTGAAGCCCGCGCGCCTAGAGCCCGTGCTCTGCAGCAAGAGAAGCCACTGCAATGAGAAGCCCGTGCACCACAACGAAGAGCAGCCCCCACTCGCCGCAGCTAGAAAAAGCCCACGCACAGCAAAGAAGACCCAACGCAGCCAAAAATAAATAAAATATTTAAAATAAAATAAATAAAAAACACTGTCTTCCTATTGAGGCCTGTGATATAATTTCCCATTGTTCCAAGTACCTGAGAAAAATTTAAGTTTGCTTTTTGAAAAGATCTACATATTTCTTAAGCTCATTTCTGGCATTTTATATTATTATCGAGAATTGGGTTCTCTGCTTGTTAATTTTGTCCCTCCCTCCCATTATACTTTCTAATGGGTATGGCTGGAGTATAAGATAGCTGTTGACATTTGTCTTTGTCCTA
Organism: Phocoena phocoena; assembly: GCF_963924675.1. Lineage (NCBI taxonomy): Eukaryota > Metazoa > Chordata > Mammalia > Artiodactyla > Phocoenidae > Phocoena > Phocoena phocoena. The sequence goes on along the minus strand of NC_089235.1, from coordinate 66,571,702 downwards.
CAGTTTACTGTCTTAGTCCCTTATTAAACTTTTTAAAATTAGGAAACATAACCTTTTTACCACAAAAACTTTGAACATATATATAAATAAAAATTTAAACCACTTGTAGTTTCAACATCGAAGATAGACCACTTTTAATAGCTGTGTGTTAGATTCTTTTCCATATGGCATATCAGAGATTTAAGTCTATTCTATAAAAATGGGGGTCATATTGTATATACTTTTATTATAATATACATAAACATTTAGTATATGTAGGTTAATATTGATGTTATAAATAACATTGTTGTCAACTGTCAATGTAAACCTCACTATTTAAAGATCAAGATTCAGGGTTTCCCTGGTGGCGCAGTGGTTAAGAATCCGCCTGCCGATGCAGGGGACACGGGTTCGTGCCCCGGTCCGGGAAGATCCCACATGCCGCGGAGCGGCTGGGCCTGTGAGCCATGGCTGCTGAGCCTGCGCTCCGCAAAGGCAGAGGCCACAACAGTGAGACGCCCGCGTACCGCAAAAAAAAAAAAAAAAAAAAAAAAAAAAAAGATCAAGATTCAGACTGATTTAAAAGATAAAAACTAATAAATGTTTGGAAGTGACATGACAAATAAGTGATAATCAGAAGAAATTATAGCTATAATAATTTCAGATAAATGTCAATTCATGAGAATAAAAGTAAAAGAGGGTTATTTATTTATTTTGCAGTATGCGGGCCTCTCAGTGTTGTGGCCTCTCCCATTGCGGAGCACAGGCTCTGGACGCGCAGGCTCAGCGGCCACGGCTCACGGGCCCAGCCGCTCCGCGGCACATGGGATCCTCCCGGACCGGAGCACGAATCCGTGTCCCCTGCATTGGCAGGCGGACTCTCAACCACTGCGCCACCAGGGAAGCTCCAAGAGGGTTATTTTTAATTAATAAATGTTCATCCACAATAAGGAAATAATAGACTTATGCTATAAACATTTCAATAGCAATCTATCAATAGAGATACACTACACTTATTTTTAAAAAGAGAAGGATAAATAGAAATTCAATAGTATCATGAGATTCCAACAGCATCTCAGTCCTTTTCAGATGAGTTAGAGAGCTAGAAAAATCTGAGAGGATGTAGAAGGCTTGCTGTTTTTGAAAAATCCATTGTGAGCATCTTCACATTTCCATACCAATAAGCATACATATAAAATAGCTTCTCAATGTTTTTTAAAAGTCCATGCCACCTTCAACTAAACTTAAAAATCTCAATCCTGCCTTTAATGTTTAAAATATATATTTTTTAATCCCAAACTTAAAATATTAAAACAATGGCAGATTTGGGGGAACCATGTTTTTAAATTGAAGTAGAATTGACCTACAATACTATGTTAGTTCCAGGTGTACAACATAGTGATTCACTATTTCTATACGTTACAAAAGGATTACCACGATAAGTCTAGTTACCACCTGTCACCATATAAAGTTATTACAATATTACTGACTATATTCCGTATGCTGTACATTTCATCCCCGTGACTCATTTATTTTGTAACTGGAATTTCGTACCTCTAAATCTACCTCATCTATTTAATTCATTCCCCCACACCCGAACCCTCTAGCAACCACCTGTTTGTTCTCTGTATCTATGAGTCTGTTTCTGTTTAGTTATGTTTGTTCGTTTTTTTTAGATTCTACATGTAAGTGAAATCATACAGCATTTGTCTTTCTCTGTCTTATTTCACTTGGTCCATTCATGTTGTTGCAAATGGCAAGATTTCATTCTTTTTATGGCTGATTAACATTCCATTATACGTGTGTGTGTATGTAATTTCTTTATCCATTCATCTACTAATGGACACTTAGGTTGCTTCCATATCTTGGCGATTGTAAAGAATGCTGCAATAAACATAGGAGTGCATATATCTTTTCGAACCAGTGTTTTTGTTTTCTTCAGAAAAATACCCAGAAGTGGAACTGCTGGATCATATTGTAGTTCGATTTTAATTTTATGAAGAACCTCCATACTGGTTGCACCAGTTTACATCCCCACCAAGAGTACACAGGCTTCCCTTTACTCCACATCCTCTCCAGCATTTGTTTTTTGTTGTCTTTTGGATAACAGCCAGTCTGACGGGTGTGAGGGGATGTCTCATTGTGGTTTTGATTTGTATTTCTCTGATGATTAGTGATGAGCATCTTTTCATGTGCCTCTTGTCCATCTGTGTGTCTTCTTTGGAAAAATGCCTGCTCAGTCCTCTGCCCATTTTTTAATTGAGTTGGGTGTTTGTTTGATGTTGAGGGAAAAAAATTTTTTGCTTAAAAGCTCTGATCAACATAAGCACTGAGTATTTTTGCTTGATGAAAATGTTTGCCCCTTCTAACCTAAGTGGTGTGGGAAAGAGAATCTGACGTGGGCCATGCTGATCAAACCACTTTGCTTTCACAGTCACGGATGGAGAAAAACCAGCCTTGCAAATATATGTGGATGAAATGAGTGACATTCAAAGTCCACTAATTTGTTTTGGAGTAAACAGGGAAATATTTTACTCAAAAATTCTCCAAAGTGATTTTTCTGGAAGTTATTTTGGCAACTGAACAAAACTTCAGTTCTAAACACTTGCCACAAAGACCTTCCAGCACAGACTGCATATATGTGAGAAAAGTATTCCTCACAAGCTCCCAGTGGATTTTCAGCTGTGAGTTGAAAAACTATCATCCAAATTTATTCTTCACACAGATTAAGTTAAATTTATCTCCTCCCTGAATCTTTTTTTTTTTTTTGATGATTTTAACAAATCAGAAAATTAAGAGACATGTTTGGTACAACATGTCTTCCTACTTTCCTACTTTCATTAGGAAAGTAGACTCTGGCCCTAGACTGGGTTGCAAAGCTGATTCTGCCAATTATTAGCTGGGTGTTCTCGGGCAGGCTACTACGACCTTCCTGTGTCTCTGCATCCATACCTGTAAAATACGTAAAATACTACCTGTACCTATTTCAGATGACTGTTGTGAGCACTACATAAGATAATACATGTAAAGCATCAGAACAACATCTAGCTTGCAAGAAACACTTGAAAAATGTTCGTGAGTCTTATTAGTACAGCTGGACTTTGGCTGCAAAAACTTAATGTATTAAGTAACAATGGGTTTTACCCCTTGAACTTTCAGTTTTTTGTATATAAAACTTTCAAATACATCTTCCAAATGTTATGCTTTGCTGAATGTTTGCAAGTTTGAAGCAGTTGCTTTTGTCCTTATCGTCTCAGAAACAGAGCGACATTATCCTTCTGCTCGTTAATCTTTCCAAGCACTTTTCCTTCTGACATGATTGAAAAGGTCTAACAGAACATGAGGCAATATAAATATTCATTGATTACTTCTTCTGATAGTTCGGCTTCAATTTTTAACATTAAAACCTTCAATTCATCTGGAATGTATTTTAATGTAAAATATGAACTTTGGATTTAAAGTAGTGTCATTAAAACATTATCAATGGTTCCAAATGTTTTTCTTGAATAAGCCAACTTTCCCCCACTGATCTGAAAATCTATCACACACCAAAATTTTACATGTGCTTATTACAGTATCTGTCTGTTTATTTCTTACTGTTCTCTCAGCGGAACTTATGTTTCACAGAGAAAGGGGCTTGGTTCCTTTGGTTCACCACTGGATCACCAGAGTAATGCTTGGCTCATAGAAGTAAACGGCTGGAAGAGGCTTTCCTCTTTTGACCTCAACACAGTTACTAATTAATTGATTTTCTAATGATAAATGCTACATTATTGAAACAAATCCAAATTTATCATATGTACAGTTCTTTCAATATGCCGCCAGATTTTATTTGCTAATATTTGACTTAAGATTTCATATATCTAGTTTTATGTGAAAGTGTTCTTAACTTTTAAGAAAAAGACAAAACATGGAATTTGGTCATAAGTCATCCTAGTTTCCTAAAATAAACTGGGAAATGTTCTGTATTTTCCCATGCTTTAAAATAGATTAACTAGCACAGAAAATATCCGTTCCTTTAGGATCTGACAGAATTTAACAATTAATATGTCTAGGATTTGCACATTTGGGGAGCAAAGAATCTTTCTTTTAATCTTCTTTTTGTAAACGTCATTCACAATTTTGGCCATTTTGAGTCAATTTTGGTTATTTTTTGTTTTAAATCTATTTTCAGTCATTCATTTTGCAGATTTAATTCATTGTCATAAGGTTAAACATATTACTCCTTTCAAATCTATTTTTTAAAAATTCCCTCTGCATCTATGGTTACAGACCTCTCATTTTTCCTTTTAAAGGTGTGCCTCAGGATCATATTATAGTTGGATTTTTTTAAAAAAGCGAATCCTTGTCATTTAACAGAACAGCGTAGTCACTGTGTGGTAATAAGTTCATTTTTAATTTAAAACTATATTCTGTTTTTTATGCTTCCAAAACTTCTGCTTTCCCCCTCATTCTTAGCCAATTGATTCGGAAGTTATTCATCCTATTTCTACTCAAGTACTGCTTGACTTTACTTTCTTTATCCTGTATTTCTTCCTTTTTAAAAAATATTTTTTTATTTGGTTGTGTTGGGTCTTAGTTGCGGCTCGCCAGCTCCTTAGTTGTGGTATGCGAACTCTTAGTTGCGGCATGCATGTGGGATCTAGTTCCTGGACCAGGGAGCGAACCCGGGCCCCCTGCATTGGGAGCATGGAGTCTTAACCACTGCACCACCATATCCTGTACTTCTTAATAGATGCCAATAAGAAAGTAACAGTTTCTGGAATCTCCTTGCACTCTTCCATCTTCCTTCTGCTTGCCAAATTGTTGAAACACTTTATAATCGCAGATCCCCATTATTATTAGTCTGTTACATAATTCTTTTCTGAGGACTCATTTATCATTAGTATTATGGCTTACTACTATATTAACAATTCTTATTCACAATTAATCCCCTACCACTTAAAAAAAAAACACCCTACTATCATTTCTTCCCCTTATCAGGTTCTTTATTCTTGCTAATTACTTATTTGGTGCTGGCATGTCTTCGCATAATTTTTTTTCCAGGTCAAGTACATGAGTGGGATATTCGGCAAATCATTCAATATCAAAGATGACCTTTCTGATGCCCTTTCAAGAAAAGATGCCTCAGCTGGCCGTAAAATTTGAGTAACAACCCTTTCCCCTGGATGTCTAAGGTGATGCTCTGTTGCTTTTTGCATATATAGTGCTACCAGGTAACCGGATACAAATGTATTCTCCTTCTTTTGTGGATAACATCTTCTCCCTCACTCCACTCTACCCCGCCTGCACATCTTCTCCCTCACTCCACTCTACCCCACCCGCACACATGTGATGCTTATAGTTTATTCTTTTTTTAAATACAACAATTTTGTTAGAATATATTTAAAGATTGAATTCTTCATCATTATTATTCTCTTCACCTAATAACAGCTTTCTTGAGATATAATTCACATAGCATAAAATTTCATTATTTTCTGCTGGCTACCTGTGATGTGAAGATTCATGATTCCCTTTAGCTAAGGTGGTGGTGAACGTGTGAGTAAGCTCAGGTCATCATCTTGAACCAGAAGCCTACCCTGATGCTGACTGCTGCTGCCATACTGCTACTCCTCCCATCTGTTCCACTGGCTCCATCTAGGAACACACTTTACATACTCCTGGCTTTCTCACTGGGTTCCTCTTCTTTCTCCATTGTTTTGCCAGGTCCAATCCTCACCCTTCCTCTCCTCTCACTCAATACACTCTTTCTGGGTAATCTCATCCACTTCCTGGCTCCAACTGTCATCTCTATCAGTGGTTCTCAAGTCTCTCCTCAAATACTGTTCATATGGAAACATTCTACCATCAGTAACGTCTCTCATTAGACACAGCAATTCACAACTGCAGGGACATCCTGGGATCTCAGCAGGTGCACTTATAGCTTGAAGAAGCACTTCTCCTGTCTAGGGACCTTCAGTCGGAGACACGTCTGTTCCATCTCTGGAGGACAGCATCACCATCCACTGAGCTGTCCAATCTAGAAGCCTGGAGGTCATGACTACTAGACTTGAAGATAGAGATGGTGTCTCTACAATTCACCACCATACCTCACAGAGTGTCCAACACACAGCAGCACAACAAATATTTGTTGAAGGAATTAATTCAATCACTAAATTCTGTGGTTTCTAATTCATATCCTTTCAACTCATCCTCTTCTTTTCACCGGCACTGTTAAGGTCACTATTAGTGTCTACTGGTTACTACTGAAGTCTCCTAGCCTCCAGTCCTGCTTCCCCCAACCCATTCTCCATGCTACAGTCAGTTATCTTTTTCAGTTATAGCAGTACTTATCATCCCTCAACTTAAGGCCCTTTAATATCAAACGTAAAGTTCTCAACAGGCATATAAGTCTATAATTCTCTTGACTATGTACATAGCATTCCTTCTACTTAGAAGAACAACTCAGGTATCATTGTAAAGAGAATTTCTTGATGCCCCAAAACGGAATTAAGCATTCATCTTAACGTGCTCTCTGAAGTATCCTGTACTTTCCCTGCTGCTGCATCTATTCTGTATTGTAGTTGTCTGTTTATTTGTCTGTCTCCTCAGCTACACTGTAAATTTGGACGGGTGCGTCAGTGTCCTGGTCACTGTATCTCAATGCCCTGCAGAGTTCCTGGCACAGAGTAGGCATTCGATGAGCATCTGGTGAATGAATATATCTTCAAATATCACCAGTGACCATGCAAGTAGATAACTGGAATTTTCATCATGGGACAGGGATTCTGAACCCAGTTGGGATCCATAAACAGGTACGAAGAGGGCACGAACGCCATGAAATTGTACCCAACATTCTATGTGTATATACGTTTTTGAGGGTAACTTTCAGACTGCCTAAAGAGTCAATAATCCTAGAAACTTAAGAAATATTACCGTTGGAGTTTATTTGGTTAGAAAGGAATATTCTAAATTATATTACAAACAAAAACAAAATGTTGATACATACACACAACACAGACAAATATACCCAGAGACTGACTTAATGATATCAAGCCTTATGGTGAACCTTTTACTGAAAAGGGACAAGAATCAGAGAAGTTAGACAGCTGCAGGAGGACTGAAGAAAACCAGAGGATGCCAGAAAAAGAATTTAGAAAGGTAGAACAGAGAATGAAAAAGAAATTCTGTCTACTCTGCCATTTTATATACGGTCCTTACGCAGCCAGGGTGTGAAAGGTTAGCGCCTCATCACAAAGGATGTCAAAGTCTGAAGATATCTGTACAGTTCTGAAAATTGCATCTTCAGCTTGCCATAACGCTGCCTAACTTCAGGATAGTTCTGTTCCACCACTCTAGTTGTCTTTGCAGTTCTGTCCAGTGAATCCCTGTCTAGACACTGACCTTCAACAGAAGGAAAAAAAGAAAAAAGGAAGGCAGCGGCCTGGGCTTATGAGAAAAGAGGGGCAGGGAGAGGAGTAGGTCAAATGCTCATTACTATTCAGGTGACCATCTTTCTCTGGCTCACTCTACTCCTTTGTCTTTATTCAGGGTAATTTATGCACTTCAAAATTTGCAAGAATCTTGCCAAGATATCATGCACTTTGGTAAAGTAAGGAAATGTACTTAAGTTCTGAAAAATACAGGTAGTTTTGAGAGTTGTAGGTGTTTTTTATAAATGTTGACTATGGTCAGCCTCTCCCCACTAATTTAACATTTAATGAAGCTAGGGAATATGATTTTCCTTTCTTTCTTTTTATTTTTGGGGGGGTGGTATTTCCACATATCAGCATATAACATACTATACTGCCTGTTTTGCTTTAGAAAATGCAAACTTTCATATTATAACATGTTGTTACTAATCTACTAAAGTAGGACAAGTACTTCAGAGGTGACAACAGGCTTGACTTTGAGTGTTTTGATGCTACCCAGCCTAACTTCCAATACCGTAGGGTCCACAGTGTAAACCTGATCTTACATTCAAGCTGCCTCTGGCTGTGAAACAAACCTTGCCCACGTGGGGATGAAAAATGGACCCTTTCCTCGTTAGCATCATCTTTCATCCAAAGAAAATGAAAGCCAGAGGACAGTGAATTTGGTCAAAAGGCCTGAGGAATTCATTGACTGGTTAATCAGCCTCTAAATAATCAGGAATGGTCCACAAACCTATAAAGCAATTCATCCCCATACCATCTAACATCAGTCTACAAGAACAGCTCTGAGTAATGTACAGATACAGGAGCCTCATGAATTTAACACAATAATCCAATAGTGTCTTACTTTGCTGCAGAACTCCATTGTATAAAATGGACAAAATTGTGATCGTCAAAACAATAGTTTCAAAGAACCAAGTTTGTACAAAATAAGTCTTTTAAAGATTCTATATTTACCTGCGCTATCTGAAATCTTTGTGAGGTCCTAATCTACTAATAAAAGATATATTATTTTAAATCAGATTGATAATGAGGATTGCTCTGGGTACATCCCTGATAAATTTATGGTGAAATTTAGTGATCAATTATTCTGGCTGGAAGTTGGGGTGAAAGGGGAGGAACAGGAGAGAAAGGGGAAAAATTACCATTTATCAAAGTCCCACCTAACCGTGTACTTATTTGATGCAAGAATCAATTTTTTAAAAATTCCAGGATTCACTTAAGAGTTGTAGTTGAGTTTTGCCCTGTTATCTACTCTGATATCCTTTTTGGCAAGACACTGATGTTAATGATTTTCTGAAATCTGGTTTACATGCCGTTGTACTCATAGGTAAGCGGAACATGGCACTGAGAAATTGTGCTTTATTTTTTCCATAGCAGTGTGTGGGATTCTGAAACCCTTTCAAATGCTACTGGGACTATTTTGAGGAAAGAGAGAAAGATGAGAATGGAAGAAAAAAATTCTATAACCTCGTTCATTGCCTGCTCTACTTGCATCCTTATCCTTAATCTGGTCGAAATCATTGTGTCCTCCATCTTCTTTAGGTTTCACTGCTGCAAGAGAGACCCAGGTTAGGAAGTGACTTGAGTATGACGCCAGGATCAATGCTGACAATGAGATGAGAGCCAGAAGTGAAGCCAGAAGAGGCTGTGAAGCCAGAACTGTATATGAGTTGTTGGGGGTCCTCACCATGTGACATCTACAATATACATTCCATTCATCCATACAGGTATGAAATTTACAAAACCAAACAGATAACACTCACCCAGAGGATAAGGGTCTACTGTCATTGACATAATATTATTTGGTACCCTCTAGCTGAAATGTGCAATTAAGATGTTCTTAACATGTTACTTCCGGGAAGACTTTTTCTGGTGAAGAGTGGAATGGAAAGGGAACATGGAGCAAGACGACACGGATGGGCATCACCTGGGAAATCCAGCAGTCCGCTCCATCAGATGCCCACAAGGTAGTATTTACCTTGATGGGCCTTGCAGACTCTGATACCCGATTCTCATTGACTGGACCCAGGAATGCAGACTCATGCTAACAAAACTCACAAGACACTGATGTATTAAAAAAAAGAAGGCGACTTTATTATTTACAGTGAACACCAGAAGAATCAGGCATACTGAATCTGCATCAGTCTGTACCAGCCTGATAGTGAATTATCTCCTTGGGAAGGCAAATTACCAGAGGGAAGCTTGGTGTGCACGGAAGCAGAGCAAGTGGAGTTAATTATGCAGGATTCCAGTGCAAAATGGCATGAGGCTCTGCAGCTCTGTACCACAGGGTTATCCACCTGCCAGGCAGGTTGGATGCTTGCCTCAACCTGGCAGGTGCTGCTGGTCAGACAGTGCTTTGTTAGGTATCATGACGATTACATTAATAGCTTTTCTTTTTCTCTGTTTTGGAGACAGAGAAAATGCCCTTCTGACGGACATTTTATATGTTTGTGTGTTTTAAAGATGTCAATACCCTCAATTAGGTTATAGTCAAATCTTTCTGCCCAAGGAGTCTTTATGTCTCGTAAGATCACACTGCCTCCCTTGGCTTTAAACTATTAGCTGTTAATTTCTTAGTTTAATTTTCAGAGAGTATTTTCATTTTCCAGCTTTCTGGGATCAAGAGGGGCATGACATGGTAGACTCCACATTTGCCTACAGGTTCCACAAAGTGTCAGTTAAATTCAAATCGACCTGTATTCACTGTGCCAACTTTACGCCCACTGCTGTGCCAGATACAAAATAATATTCAAAAGTGTAACAAGAGCCTCTAAGGAAACACATCTACTGGACACCTACAGCCCTAAGTTCTACTTAAGGTATACTTTTCATTCATTTTTCACTAGCATTTATAGATCCTCTCCTATATACCAGGATTAACTAGATATAAGAAATACAAAGATAAAAATTGTCTTGTTCCCTTTAAGAGCTTACAGTCTAGCAAAGGAACAAGACATTAAAAAATAAGAAAAAAAGGTACTTTGCCAAGTGGTATGGAGCCCGGTGGAAAGCTTACTTTTATATATAAGGGGCAGAGACAGAAGCCATACTTTTTTAAAATCTATTTCTAAAATACACTAAATAATAATGATTATTTTAAAAAAGTAACAACAGGGCTTCCCTGGTGGCGCAGTGGTTGAGAGTCTGCCTGCCGATGCGGGGGACACAGGTTCGTGCCCCGGTCCGGGAAGATCCCACATGCCGCGGAGTGGTTGAGCCCGTGAGCCATGGCCGCTGAGGCTGTGCGTCCAGAGCCTGTGCTCTGCAACGGGAGAGGCCACAACAGTGAGAGCCCCACATACCGCAAAAAAAAAAAAAGTAACAACAGTGGTTTGAAGCACAAAGTGTAGTAAGTTCCTTTCTCGCTTCTTCCCCCCCCATTCTACCTCTCAAGGTTGTCTTCAGTAGTTGGAGAATACTCTTTCACATCTTTTTCTCTGTATTTGAAAAGTGTACACACACACAAACATTTGCATCCCCCAAACACACATATTTTTACACATATATAAACATAAATTTCTATATTTTATCAATGTGTGAAATTTATATATTACACATTCTATTTATATAATATACCCACATGCACATATACATTTATGTAATATACACATGTGTGAGATCATATTATTGTTTTATAACTTGTTCTTTTATGTTTAATTTTTGGTTATAAATTATAACATGTATACAGAAAAGTACACAAAACAAATAAGCTCAGTTTGGAAAATACCCCACAGAACTCCCACCAGGTCAATAAACAGAGAATTCTGAGTACCCCAGAAACTCTGCACCGCCCCCAAAATCATTACGCTAAATTTTTTTTTTTTTTTTTTTTGTGGTACGTGGGCCTCTCACTGTTGTGCCTCTTCCCGGACCGGGGCACGAACCCGTGTCCCCTGCATCGGCAGGCAGACTCTCAACCACTGCGCCACCAGGGAAGCCCTACGCTAAATTTTATGTTAGCCATTTACAAGTTTTCTGTGTAGTTTTACTACCCGTGAGGCAGGCAAAGTCCAAATTTGCCTGGATCAGCAAATGTCCTCAGGGTAAAAGCAGCTTTAGTTCTCTAAAGAACTCTCGCTGACGTAAAAAATAGATAAATAAATACCCTAACCCTAAAAAAAAAAAAAACAAAAAACTCTCGCTGAACTCTTGCTTTTCCTTATGGTTCCTTAGATTTTCAGGTCTTTGCTGCTCTGAGGATGTTTTCTTATACATATTCAACAGTTTCAATAATTTTCAGCAAGATAATTGTTCAAATAACTTAATCAGCCATATTTCCAGTAACAAAAATTGGTGTCACTTCTCAATTTCTTCCTGTGTTACAGTTCTGTGTATAAATGTAGATTCTTATCTACTAGATCTTAACTCCTTAGGGGTTATGAGAAGTAAACATCTTGGATTTCCCACAGCATGAATAGTGAAATATGCAATAAATGTACAAAGAACAAAGAGTAAAGGATTGGAAAAGAGAATGAATGCGTAATTACTCCTGCCCTTGAGGAGTTTCTATTTTCTTTTTGTGAGGGAAGATCAGATGTATAGGTATAAAACAATTTGACATGAAACAATTTGAGGCGATAAAGATATATGTTTAAATGAAATCACTTATATTCACTGACATGAAGAGACTTCCAAGATATATCGTTAAGTGGGAAAAAAAATGCTGTAGGATGGTGTAGGTGCGTAAAATACATCTAAATCTATAGCTATCTCCATGTGTGTAAATAGGTGTGTGTGTGTGTGCCTGTGGATATTCTTGCTTATACACAGAAATACGACCCTAAAGACACATTACAGTAGTTACTTCTACAGACTGGAATTGGGAAGCCAGGAGTGATCTTTTCACTTTCAAATATCCTATATAATATTTGTACGTGAAGCATATACTACTTTTATAGTTAGGGGAAATTTTAAAAATTCTATTCAAGGGCAAACATATACGACAAAGGATATCAAGAACTAAAAACATCCAGGAAGACAGACATTATTGGGGAAGGCTTCTTTGAAAAGGTAGGACTTGAAACAGGTCCTGCAGGACTGGTAGAGTTTAAGTTAGAGGGCAGGAGTGGGGGGAAAGTGGGCTTGGTGAACAAGAGTTGTGCTGCGAGCAGACGTCAGGGGAGAAATTAGAATGGTACCCAGAGAGGACCATAAAGAAGTGCGTTCACCTGGCTAAAGCTAACTCCAGTTTACATCGAGAGGCAGGATTAAATGGATGTAGAGCCAGGGCATAAAATGTAGAATGTCATTAATATTAAGAGTTTAAAATTGGCGTGATGGGAAACAGAAGTCATTACAGGTTACTTTATGAAGTAGTAATATGAGATAACATTAACCTCATGGACTAGTCTGTGCAGAATGAAATGAAACGTCCCTGGTAATTTGTAAAGTGCTAGATCAGTAACTACTGGTTTTACTAAGTAAGTTATTAAATTAAGAGTCACATTTTAGGGAGACCATCTTGGTATTCTTGCACAGAATGCATTATAGGGGGAGAAAGACTCAGAGCAAGGAGATTCCTTAGCAATATCATGTACTTGAAAGAGCTTACCCAGTTTATACAATCTGAAAAATGCAGATAACTGTCCTACCTCACAGGATTGTTTTAATAATTAAATGTACATACAATGGCATGGTCAAAATGGATCAGTTCATTTCTTCTCAAATGCTAATTGTCCAGATGTACACTGATAAAGATCAGGACTGATGCCCTGGTCGCGGGAATGGAAAAGATAAAGCCCGGAGATTTTTCTAAATAAGTAATCAATAAAGATCTATTTATTGGATGTAGAGAATGAAAGAGGAAAAGATAAAGACTTTGTCTTGGTTTCCATCAGGGAAGACTGGAAGAATGGTGATGTCCCTGACAGAAACTGACCTAGATGTGCAATCTACAACATTTTTGGAGTTGTGACACTCTTACCATGTGAGTTTCACCTCCTCCATCTCTCTGTCACTCTCAACCCACAACCCTCCCCGCTTGGGTATAAGGCAACCTCCTTGTATTAGTACAAATATGGCTTGAAATATTTTAAAATAAAAGTGCATTTATATTCATTTTACTTTGGAAACATTTTTTCAAGAACACATAAAAACCTCAAAACAATTGAGACATGCAAAGTTTCTGACTATTCAATGGTTGCAGTGGGCAAAACTTAGCAATACCTTGTTCAAAATCAAAACAAACTCTACATTTGACTTTAAGGAAGAAAAATTCTAGGCAAATAAAATTTGACAGAATTAAATATCTTTAGGGTTTAAAATTATGTGGATTTGTATTTTTATCATATTAGGGGCCAAATCACAAAATTATGAAAATCAAACAAAGATCAATATAAACTAATATAAGTGACGCTTTAAAAATTCTTTTCTGGATTCCAAGTGGATTTTAACTGCTGAGTGGCATGTTATAACCCTGGGCTGTAGTCTTAAAGCACAGTTTATTATAGTTTTAACAGTATTCCAAAAGTTTCAGCTAGATACTTTTTGTTGCCTAGCTAGAGGTCAAAAGCTTGAGGATTATTACATGATAGAAAACAAAACTTCAAAAAACTTAAAAAGTGACCTGTCATACTTCAGACTCCTTACTTTGCTGTAAGGTCACATTTCTGAAGAAGATGACAGAGTTGGTGATTGTGTAACTAAGCCTCCAGAACTACTTACGACTCTGGAATGTGATCACTGTTTTGCAATGGAGTTGGTCACCATCGGATGAAAATCTTGGGAAATAAAATATCTTGTTTACCTGCTAGTTCCTGTCAGAGAATAGCTCATTCACACACGGTACCACAGTACTTTAGTCTAAACTCCTAACCTGCATTGCTTGGTACTAATGATTCTATTTTAAAAGAATGTTAAGAATATTTCTACATACTTGAAAAGGTAAACAAAAGAGGGAGGAGGGTGGGGGAAGAGAGAGGAATGAGAGAGAAGAAAAGAAGTGCATCTTTGCTTCACAGTAACGTGGAAAGGGGGAGATAGGAAAGGATGCAGATGAAACGAAATTGGCTCAAGCTGCTACTGCTTGGTTGAAGGTAGAGCTGAGTGCACAGAAGCCCATCTTCTGTGCCTACTTTGTATGTTGAACTGTTCCATAAAAACTTTAAAAAGAAAAAGAAAAGGCACATACTTAATTTTTGAAGATTGTCTCCTAACTTTTTACCTAAAAAGGGATGATAATACAGTACTATTAATAGTACTGCAATAAATATGTCATCTTTAGAACACTGATTTAAGATTTCAGGAGTTCCTGAGGCTTCTCTGCCCAACAATAACAAAATTTTTGCCAGATAACAATCCTTATTCTGCACATCGTACTTACATAAAGCACTCTCGCATCCATTATCTCAGCTGCTCTTCACATTAACACTCTGAGATCTGGCGGGTGACATTCTAATTTATGAAAAATACAAGGCTCAGAGAAGTTAAGTGAATTTCATTTCTTTCTTTCATTCATTCCACAAACATTCACTAAACACCTGTGTCAGGCAGATCTGTCCTAGGTATTAGGAATTAAAAGACAAAGAAAATGCAATTCCTTTTTTCAAGCGGACAGATTTATAAAACAATTAAATGACGACGTGATTCATGCTACAATGAAGTGTTTTTCAAAACAGGATTTTAACTATGACCTACAGTAAGAAATACATTTTACATTACAAACCCAGGATACACAAACACGTTTAAGTGAAACAGAAGTTTTATGAAACACTACTCTTCCTATACATGATTCACACTGTGGTATTTTTTAATCTACCCTATTCAGTATCTTTTCTTTTTTAATAAAATGCTGGTCACGACCTTTTACAATTGGGTTGCTGCTTAGAACATTTCATTATTCATTAGTGGGTGTGTCCTACAGTGTGCAAAAGTGTCAGGATGAGTATGATCAGAGTTCTGTGGCAACACAAAAGGAAACAAAACTGTTCTAGGGAAAGAGAAGGGCCTGAAATAGGTTAGTCTCTGAGTACTTATCAATATTAAAATGGCAGGTCATAAAGGTCTTAAAGGTCATAAGGGTCTTAAAAGGCTTTAATCACTTTGCTCTTACAATAATTGTGCTGTTGCATGCTGGCCAAATACAAAGCAGCAACAGACTGTGAACTCACTGAAGAGCTACAGAAACAAGTTGTTTTCTTGAAGGGATGGCAGCAATCACTCATTCATATTTACTAACTCTTCATTATGTGGCACAGCACCTCCTGTCTACTGGACCATCCTGCTACTACCTGTAAAACAACTATAAACATCCTGAGACTGTAAGGTTTGCTCTGTGACTAACAGTCCTAAATATCTGTTTTCTCAAAAATTCTCTGGAAGAAAGACTTAAAAACAAGAGACCAGGACGATATGTGTGAGATGTAAAATCAGATACTGTAATTTTTATCAACCACAAATCTATACTGTGATTGTGTTCAAGGCCTTAATCTTGTATCTCAGAGTCTCAAAAATTTGCTATCCGTCCAGGCAGTTGTGTAGCTGCTGTGTACAGAGCTCAGGGGAGAGAAGAGGCAGCAAAAGCACTAACATCTCATGCAGCTGCCCCCTGCTGTCTAACAGAGACAGGGTCAAGATCAGGGAGACCCATCGATTCGATTTTGCTTTGTCATTTCCTCCAATAGGAAGGTTTCCATTTTCAGGTACTTGTTCTGAGAATCTATTTTGCCCAAATGCACCAAAGACTCATTTTGTGAACGTGACCTAGTCTGGCAAGTCCTTTGTGCCTTTTATCCAATAAGCAATAAAAGAGAAAAGGTGCTTTTCCACATCAGCATGTGCTCAGCTTACATGAGTGCTACTATTCCTCGGGCCTTCAATAAATATTCATCGAGGATACTGATATTGACACTGAGCAGAAAATAGACAAAAGGAAGAAAGTTAATTGGATTTCATGAAATGTAGAGGAACTACAGCTGTTTCTCATCCCTACTTCCCCAAAGGGAAACATGGTTTGAATATCAATGATAAAAGATTTTGTTGGCTGACGTATTCGTAATTAAAATCAAACCAAACTGAACCAAACCAAAAACATCAACCACCCTTTGTGCCTTTAATCATATAATTGGAAGGTTTTAGTAAATTGAAAGTATTCTGGGTTAGGCCTTATAAGTATTAACTCAGTAAGAGAGCTATGGCCAGAAGGAAATGAAAATTATAGTTTTGAGAAAGTCACTGAAAAGCATAAGCCATTTGTAAAGGCATTCTGAGCTTTGGATGAATCTCTGTTTGGAAGACACGTTTAGGGTTGATACCTTTGAATATTCTGAGAAGTCTTAAATAGGTGAATGAACTACAGTCTAAAAGACCTTCATGTTTTAGACTACACAAAAGATTTATTTGAAGAATACTCTTTAATTTAGACCAAGTATAACAGTTTCAGAACTCTGTAAATATTTAGTTGAGAATCAAATGATAAAACACTAAAACAATCAACCACCAGAACATAAGCTTGGTATTGTTCTCCTTCTATAATCTTTAGGACTCACTTCCAACTTTGTGTGAAGCATCTTCAAGGGACTGCACCACCTTAGGCATCTTGAACCCATCATGTCCAAAACCAAACTCTAATTCGCTTCTACCCTTTCCTTCCTCCTGCCAACCTCCCAGAACACCCATTCTTCTTAGTTAATTCCAGTGATCCCTGAAATGAGTATGCACAAGAAAAATCCACAGGAGAGGGGCTTAAATATTAAAACTTTCATATTGGATTCATGCTCAAAAGTATTTAACTATTTAGAGTATGTGATTTTTAAAAAGTTGAGACAACTAATCTAATCTAGGCCTCCTCACTGCCTTCAGAGCATCAGTCTACTAAGGGCTTACATTCTTTCTCAAAATCTCTTCCACTTCTTTTCCTTCCATTTCCACCACCTCTTCAGTAGCTCAGTTTCTCCATGTCTTGCTGGGATTTCTGCAGGAAATGTCTTGCCTCACTTCTTGCAATATCTTTTTCCAACTCATTCCTTGCTCTGCCACTAGAAGTATCTTCACTAGTCAGATAATATCACTCATTAAAAAAAGAAAAGAAAAAAAGCACTATGTACACAATATTCCAAACACTGGAATGTGGTTTTTACAACTTTCTATACTCTTAGCTCAACCTAGGAAAGTAGTGGGAAAAAAAGCATGACTTTCAGGCCTAGGTTTGAGTTTTGGCCCTGCCTCTTACGAGCTCTGTGACTTTGGGGGAAATCACTTAGGCTCCCTGACCTTTTATTTCCATTTTCGAATGGTGGTATTAATAGCTCACAAAACTGTTACGTAAATCAAATGCGATCATCTGTGTATGAGAAGGAAAGTAACACAGAGCCAGACACACACTAATCGATCATCAATTGTTTGATCCCTTCGTGCTCTAGGTTCACTACTTCTACTGCCCTCTGCCTCGCTCCCATTACACCTGACCCCACGACCCTGGCACATCACACACCGACCCATCTGCAAGACATGTTGCTCTCAAATATGACATGCGCTCTCAGGCCCCTGTGGTTCTGATTATATTTTACACCCTCTGCCTCATATGTCCTTTACTGCGGTCTCAAGTGAAATTCTACCCATGCCTCAATGCCCAGCTCAAATGTCAACTCTTCCAGGAAGTCTTCCCTTTATTCCACTGATCAGAACTAACCACTTTTCCTTCGCGTTCTCCCTGCACACTGTTTACAGCTTTACTTTCGTATTTATTTCTTTGCATTATAATATTACTATTATATTTGAATTAAATATAAACTTATGTTTACATGTTACCTGCATGAATTATAAGCTTCTTGAAGGCAGAAAGCATGCTTTTCTTCTTTTAATTCTCAGCAATTAACACCTTGTACTGGAAGGGATTTAATAAAGGTCTGCCAATTGAATAAATACATGTATCACAACATTTCCAAAAGGAGTAAATTTTTACCAGAACAAAACACCAATCACTTGTCTCAACTTTTGAAGTAATTTTTAGAAAACAACTTCTACCTGAAAAATACACTATTATTTAATCTTTACAATACATAAATTAAAAACAAGAAAGAAATGACTTAAAAATGGTAAATTTTTGACATTTCAGACTCAAAGAACAAGATATTATTTTTAAACTATTAAACTGATAATATCAATTGTCATCCACTGACAGCCTACTAGTGAGTGAATATTAATAGAGGGTAATGATTCAAAGAGGAAGATCATGATCCATACATAAATGGAATATTAGACATCAATTAAAAATCATATTTTCAAATACTCAATGAACTCACACTATACTGAGTGAAATAATCAGAACACAAAACGTATCCCAATCTTGCAAGGACATATTTTATAAGAAAAAAAAGACTAAGGAAATACAGAAGACATTAATATGTGGTTATCTCCAAGTGGTGGGACTACAGGCAATTTTTATTTTTTGTCTTTTATATTATCTAAATTTTCTACAACACATACATTTGTATAGTTAGAAAAGTAGTTTTTAAAAGGATTGAACGTCAAGAAATTCTAATTAAAGCTTAACCAGATTTGCAAATACTAAAACAGTTATTAGCCCAGTAAAAGACTTCCTGCTTCTTAATATTAATTGCAACATATTTGTGTAGACATGATCAAACACCGAGAGTTAATGCTGTAGTTTAGAGAAAGATATGAAGAGAAGTTTTCCTGAATTCTAAACAGAAAGCGGAGTAAGTAAACATCTGACTGGTCATTCAGTAGGCAGCAAAGCACCAGCTCTGGATGGGGAGAGACTCGGTTAGCTCCAGCTCAGCCGCCTGTCAGCCACGCTACTTGCTTTGTCTGAGCTGTAGTCACCCTCTCCACAGGTGAGGGACAATCCCCATGCTTCCTCACCGTTACCTGCAGAAGCCATGCGGACACCGTTAAGGAGACCTCTACCCCAATGTCTAGGACATGGAAGGTCCTCTCCTATCTCGCGTCTCACAGATCTGGAGGCTGTCCAACCCGACTGGAAGATGGACGAGGATGAGTACAGGGGTTCATTCTGACGTGAAGGGAACCTGAAAGGTTGGTTAAGCTTGCTGGGTAGTGAAGGCTGATTCTAAAAGAGACCCTGAATAATTTCGGCCGCACCAGCTGTGGCCGTGAATGTGGCGCTCCCTGGTGGAGCCCTCTGCAAAGTGGGAAGGGGCCACTAAAAGGAAGCTGATAGAGGTGGGTGAACGGGTGAAGACGGGGGACTGGGAAGGACACAAACAGATGACAGAGAGGGAGGAGGGAACAGGTTTCGGAGGGCAGTGTCACTGAAGGGGCAGGGAAAAGCGGAAGCTAAGGGAGAAAGTGGAAATAACCAGATTGTGGAAGGGGGAGAGGGAAAGTTGTCTCTTCCTCTCCACTGTCTTCCTCCCTAAAGTTTCTCCCCCATTCGTGTTTATTCCTCTGCTTCTCCCTCTTTTCTACGCCCCCCAACTTCACTTCCAAAACCACACTTTTATTCTCAAGAGTCACTCCTACTCCCTCTCTGACAAGTGGCATTCCTTTCTCCAGGAGCCAGGAAGTGGAAACCTAGAAAAACACTGGAGCACTCTGCAATGCCCAAACTGGCTGCCCAAACCCTCAAGGTCCCCAAGCTTAGAGGATAACATCTAGAACTGACCCTGGCTGCAGGTATGAGGGGGCACAGCATAGACAGAGCAGCTGTTCACCTCCCCACTTTCTGTTCCTGGCCACCCGGTGTCCTCATTTGCACTATCTTCAATCACAAAGGATGCACTGTCTTCAAGTACAAACGGCCCACGCGAACGTCCCATGATTAGAATTTACCCTCTGCTAATTGTATGGTCACCTTCCTTTCCTGGCAAATTTATAAAATGTTATTTTAAAACGCCAGGATCGGACATGTTTCAAACAAAGAACACACAAAGACTGGGCCACGAGAATATTAAGTCAAAAATCATAATGTCCTCAGGGTAGGAATGCATTTATTTCCAAAGTACATCACCTCGACTCCCAATGTGGCAGTTTAATGTGCCAAGGAAAAGCTCAAGACAAAATGCTTGATTCTGGTTTTCTTGAAGAAAATTTTATGTATTCTTTTTTACAAATAAATATAAAGGTTGTACTGAATCGAAAGTGTAGATAAAGTGTTACATATGTGGGTGCTGAGTGGGGGCAACTTCAGAGACTGAAGGATATACTTTGATAAAACTGGAACAAGTCTATTAAAAAATCATTTGGAAAATAAAAAAAAATCATTTGGAAATCATTACTTGAAAAATAAGAAAATGCTAATATTGTACCAGGAAATGCATTCAATCCCTAGTTAAGGTGTGTTATTTTAAACCTCATCAAACAGTATGATAACCTGTTTACAACTGCCAAAGGCTGTGCCCCCTCTAGTGAAAACTCAAGTGTCCTTGCAAACAGCTCTGTTCAGCAAAGACGTATGATTTGCTCCCATGTTAAGAGAACACTTCCTTGTAAAATGTACCAAGAAATAAGAAAGGGAGCATCTTACTAAATAAAAACAAATGTACCCCAAAGCACAATACGAAACAAATATTAACTATCAGGGACCTCCCTGGAGAAACTTCTTCCCTCGCTGTACCTTTAGACCCTGCGTTGTAGGGGATGCTGGCAAACTACTGGTTACGGGAACAGGGTGGGCTGGTGATTTTTTACTTCTTCCACTTCTCTTGCAGCTCTCAGGAACTGAGACAGGGCCAAGGAAGAAACAAGAGCTGCAGGGCTCTGAATAACTGGTTAGTAGTGTTGACTATAAAAACGGAATTGTTGGGTTTGAGGTGAATGGAGTTGAAGGGACAGAAGGAGGTTGTCAGAGAGCTTAAAAGAGCCGCAAGATGAGAAGTGGCACTGCCTTCCATTGAAGGAAAAGGCTTTCCTGTTAGCTGAGTTGTTTCCAGGCACTGCCCCACGGTGCCTCTCTGAACGGCAGAAACCAACACTGGTTTAAGAGCTGATTTTAGTCTCTGAGGTAATGTGAAAGAACATTAGGTTCTCAGACTCAGCTCATTTTAGGGATCAGCACATATAGCCTAAGAAAGGTAATGCTGGGTAAGCAGTCCATCTTATGAAGCCACTTCGTTTTAGCAATAGATTTTACAAAAGTACTCGAAAACAATCACTAATTAAAAAAGAAAAATCTCACAAAAGAGATCATATTATCACTGGTGTGCTGACTTCCCGTTTTCTCCTACTTCTAAAGAGTTCTTTCTTTTTCCTCAACAAAGGCAGTCAACAAGAGGCAGTTTACGTAATGGCTAAGGGCATGGACTCTGAAGCCAGATTTTCTGGGTTTGAATCACGAATATGAAGTTGGGCAAATTGCTCAACTCAATATCCTCAATATCCTACTCTGTAAAATGGAGATGATACCACCACCCGGCTCACAGCACCTTGAACAGGGCTGGCTACACAGGAAGTGCTCAAAGAAGGTCAATGATTGTCACTGGTTTAAAAAAAAAATGTTACTACTGCAAGATAACAACATCCTTGTATCTACACTTAAAAAAAAAAAAGCATATGACTAATGTATTTAATAACTTGTACACCTGCCTTTCCAAGTTAAGAATGTACTTCTTGAAGGCTCACTAATTTTTTGTCTCAAATATCTCACAGTTTCCGGCATATAACAAGAGCTCATAAATGTCTGAGTACAGGAATGAATGAAAGAAAAGGAACAAAGCTTTGTGGATCAAATAAGGCTGTAATATTTGCCGTATAAATAAATTCAGATTTAGTGAGCTTTTAGTAAGTGCCAACTTTATGCTAGACCCTGAGTGAAGTCTTAATGTTGTTTTAATTAATACATTTCTATGGAAAAAGACACATCTATGTAACTGCATAATAACAGAGTGGCTACTGGGCTGTGCTGAGACTCATTTAGACTAGGCCCTTTCAGTTTACAACCCAGAAAGGGCTGGTTAACTAAACCTTGCTGAACTAATTTTCAAGCCACACAAATCACTAACTCATTTATATGCCGCCAAAATGTAGCAGCAGAGGGACCACATGACCAAGACACAGGGAAGGCTACAGCAGGCCTGGCATTCTCTCCTCTAGATCTAGGGCAGGGCGATGGTACTCCTTTGGGGTACAAAAAGCACCTTGGGGATATTTTTAGCACCCATAAGGCCCAAGTCGGAAAGCCCTGCTTTAAAGGATCTCTTTAACCACAGAATAAGGAACTACATTATTAGATTCAGGACTTGGCAGCAACTCCATTTCCAAATGTTAGTTCTTCATGAAATCGTTATGTATCTCAGGGAAATTTCACATCGATCTCAGCTCTTTCATGTTTTACTTTACTGGGAAGAAAATTCTAAGCCAGCATAAATGAATAAGTGGATTTCAGTCTTCTGAAAGGGCTTTTTGGGTGTGGTTGAGATAGCTAACTTTGCAAACTTAGCAACACAGGATACATTATGAGTAAGTCCTTTCCTTTTTTTTTTTTTCCTAAATAATGATGTTAACTCACCAGATCCTTCTGAAAGAGGTCCTTTTATTAATTTCAATGAAGTCAAGTACAGAACAAGTTGTAATATGAAGCACCATTTATGCAACTATGTTGAAATTCTCTGCCAGAGTTACATCTCCTCATGTAAGAATTTTATGGTAAAACAATTTCAAATATCAATCATTAGCTTAGGCTCATTTTGGTTTTAGGCTGTCTTTCTATACAAATCACTGAAATCCTAAGGCATAGTGACAGTGCCCTTCAAGAGAAAAAAAAAAAAAATCCTGTTCCCCACAGTTTATAATAAAAGAGCTGAAACCAAGCCTCAATTGAAATTATATTGTTAGGCAACTCCAGAAACTAAACACAAAAACATGTTAAAGTAAAGATTGCAACATCAAGGGAAAACCATCCTCATATATATACTTTTAGATTCCCAGCCATTCCTAACCCCAGCCCAGATGAGATCAACTCAACCTTCAGAGGCTTTCCTGCAGTGAGCCAACAAGCCACTCACTCCTTTCTCAACCACACGGGTTACCCAGGGAAAGGCATGCAATGCATTTAAAGGGCCAATAGAAATCCTGTGGGTGGGTTTGGTCTGCCTTTCAAAACCAATGAACTTCCCATTATATAACCTTTAATAACAAGAGAGAAGTTTACAGTCATACACCCAACTAAACTCCAAGGCTGCATGCCTCACCGTACTTTTTTTTTTTTTTAGAAGAAGCAGTAAGAAAAAGTAAAAGAAAAAGCTTTCTGAATGGCACAATCCATCTTGTCAAGTAATGTCGGAAAATTAATGAATCCAACTTGGTACAACTTAAGCTTGTCTTTTTGCAATGATTTTCATGGCAGTCTGATGTTTTCGATCAGAAAAGCCCAAGCATCTATTAGGCATTGTATTAATTCTTTATAAAATAAAGTAAGTCCTTAACCACAGGAGAATTCTGAGAATCTGGCTTTTCCAGAAAGCCCAAGAAAAATACTTTAGTTTCACCATTCTCAAATTCATTTGACTTTGAAACAAAATAAACATATTACTCTATTTAATATCTTGCACAAGCGAATTCACAAGAATGAAATGTGTTCAGAGTTCCTAGAAAAAAATGTAGCAATACAGGCTGCCAACTTGTTCAATGTCAAGCTCTAGGCAGTATAGCCACACTAGCAGTAAATGACTCAGAGTGAGTCACGCTTAAGCTATTTTTGCTTTTAAAGTACTGCCAGGCACTGTGTTAATATTCAACCCAGAGTAAATTTAGCCCAACAAGAAAACAAGTGTTTCCATGGTTGCTTCTTCACAGTGTTTATGGTATATATGCAGCCATTAGGCACAGGAATCTAGCCAGATAAATTAAGTAGGAATGCTCATCTTTCTTTCATTTATAGCCAGGCTTTGGAACACTGGAAACACTAAATGCAACTTAGGCTGTTCTTTCATCTCCTTCTGTCTATCTGCCCCTCCAGAACCCTAATAGCCAACTACACAGAAAGGATACTATTCATGATTCATTTAAAAGTTTGTACCATTAAAGTACCTTTAGTGGATTGTTGTTCATGGATTTTATTTGGCTCCTTGTTGTTTATAAATAAACAACAAGGACCTACTGTATAGCACAGGGAACTATATTCAATATCTTGTAATATTTTATTTGAGTCACAACCACTTACATGTCTCTGATGGTGCAGCCACAGGGGACTGAAGTGCTTAAAAATTATCTAGCAAAACCAGGAGGAAATGTGGACTATAGATACCAAATGGAATCATTATATAGTATCATGCACAGTGAATGGTCAGAGTCTGGTAATATGAACACTCACAGGGTATTTAAAGAATACTGGTTGTTCTAATTCGAAAGATACATGCACCCCAATGTTCATAGCAGCGCTATTAACAATAGTCAAGATATGGAAGCAACCTACGTGTCCATCGACAGATGAATGGATAAAGAAGATGTGGTATATATACACAACGTAATATTCCTCAGCCATAAAAAAGAATGAAATAATGCCATTTGAAGCAACATGAATGGATCTGGAGATTATCATAGTAAGTGAAGGAAGTCAGAGAGAGAGAGACTAATGTCATAAGTATCACTTATGTGTGGAATCTTAAAAAATGATACAAATGAACTAATTTACAAACAGAAACAGATTCACAGATATAGGAAACAAACTTATGGTTACCAAAGGGGAAAGCGGGGGGGAGGGATAAATTAGGAGTTTAGGATTAACAGATACGCACCACTGTATATGATATAAATAAACAACAAGGACCTGCTGTATAGCACAGGGAACCATATTCAATATCTTGTAATAACCTATAATGGAAAGAATCTGAAATTCTCATTCTGAGAAATGAATGGCTAATATCTGACTGATCTAAAAAAAATCTCAGTTTTTCAGAATATGCTATTTCTATTGCAAATGCACATGGAGTTCTTGCACTTGAGTAACACAGTGACTACGAAATAGATGCCAAGACCTTCCCCTAATTAAATCCGCCGTCTATTTATAGCTGTTAGAATCCTCAGCTTTATCTACAGAATCTACGCTGCAGTCGTATACCATGGTTAGCTATTCTGCTCAGCAAAGAAATATTACAGCTAGCTATCCCAGCCCAGGTTTCCAAAGTAGGATGCATGCACCCCAGTATGCAAACTCTTAGAACTTTTATTCAAAATTAACTTTTGTCTAAAAAATGAGGGGGAAAAAAACTTTGTTTCACTAATCATGTATATACCGACATTATGCAGACCGTGTATTAAAAATGAATGAACAAAATATCAGGAAGTGCATGCTCCTCCGGATGGGGGAGAACAGTCAGAAATACGTGGAGACCACTGCTTTCATGAACACAGCCACCTGAAGGACGCAGCCTTCTCCTCTTCATGTTATATCCCAGTAGATGTTTGTTTGTTTGTTATATTTAACTGGTCACCGGCACAAAGAAAGTAGAGTGGAAAGGTCTAGGTCAGAAAGCAACTGGAGAAGATAGAGAAATGGTAATCCGAGCAAGGAAAGTCTGGAAAACAGCCACACAAAGCACCCAGTAATGACAGCACTGGGCACAACGACAGTCCCTTTGAGTCAAAAAGCTGACCAGTTAGGTCTGGCTTGCGTGAATGGCATCTTAATTCCCACAGAAGGCACCTAGCGCAAGGCTTGACATATAGTAGATGCTTAGTAAGTCTCTGTGGAATAAACAGATAAATTACAAACCTGTATCCCTACAAAACATCTCATTTGAAACCCATGTATTCTAAAGCTCTGTATTTGTTACCTCTCTGTTTACTGTATAGGTAACTTTCACAATCTAAAAGCCTAAGGGCCGAAAAACAATTTATCAGAATTTCTTGCTTCCTCACAACCTTGATCACCGATTTCACTAACTCTACCAATACCAGGGATCCTACTTATCTGTACTTGGAAGTTCCATATTAAGAGGAATATAAACAGTAACTAAATCTTCACAGAAGGAGCATACTAACATTTATTTAAGCAGAGGCAAAGATGGGGAGGGATGAAGAGTTGAAGCATGAGATTTTCAGGGCAGTGAAACTATTCTTTATATTATAATGGTGGATACAAGACATTATGCATTAGTCAAAAACCCACTGACCATTTGATCCAGTAGTTCTACTTCTAGGTGTAAAGACTTGAAAGCAGGAATTATAAGTAGGTACTTGTATACCAACGTTCATTAGTAGCATTACAGCCCTGCGGTGGAAACGACCCCAGTGTTTATTGATGGATGAATGGATAAACAAAATGTGGTATATACAGGCCATGGAATCTTATTCAGCCTTTAAAAGGAATGAAATTCTGTTACATGCTACAACATGGACCTTGAAGACACTGTGCTAAGTGAAATAAGCCAGGCACAAAAAAGACAAGTATTACATAATTCTACTTATAGGAGGTACCTAAAATAGTCAAATGTACAGAGACAGAAAG
Organism: Phocoena phocoena; assembly: GCF_963924675.1. Taxonomy (NCBI): domain Eukaryota; kingdom Metazoa; phylum Chordata; class Mammalia; order Artiodactyla; family Phocoenidae; genus Phocoena; species Phocoena phocoena. The sequence continues at coordinate 66,544,939 of NC_089235.1, read as the reverse complement.
CAGAACAGTGGTTACCAGTGGTTAGGGGTGGGGATGGGAACATTTAATGGCTACAGTTTCATTATGGAATAGTGACAAGGTGCCAGAGATGGATAGTTGTGATGGTTGCACAACAAGGTGAATGCACTTAACGCCATTCAACTGCATGCTGAAAAAATGTTGGAACGACAGATTTCATGTTATACATATTCTGCCATCGAATCCCCCCACAGAACAATATAATACAAAGAGTGAATTCTAATGTAAATGGTGGACTTTAGCTGACAGTAATGTATTAATATCGGTTCATCAACTGTAACTGACAGACCACACAAATACGCAAGACGTTAAAAATTGTAGCTGCGGGGGCGAGGCAAAAATCCCTGTACTATGTGCTCCGTTTCTCTGTAACCCTAAATCTGCTCTTTAAAAAAAAAATGTCGATTAATTAAAAAGAAAAATCTAAACAAATGAGGTTGCTCTGTGGCAAACTCCTTTCTTTCATGTTGTGCCCTGCACTGACTCCCCAGTGATCTGTTTCCTTATCCAGGACCCTTAGTCCCTTTGTCTGGACCCTGGGCCCCGCCACTCAGCCTCTTTGCCTGGTTCCAGCCTCCTTTTCTGCCAACTCTGATCTCACCCCTTTAACGTTCACGTATTTCCTGGTGTCCTAGAGGCCCAGATTCCGGGTTCTCTTGTTCCCATGGGCCCTGGATGCTAATACGGTTTCCCAGTTTGTCTACCTTGCTCTGACCTATGACTTGTCTTGACCTCACTGTCTGTGTATATTCTGGCTGGAAGTGACTGGTTACTACTGACCCTTGGTACTCTAAACCTTGATATAGTTCCCTAATTCTGTCTACCAACCTTGTGTTTATCTGGCTATTAAGCCCAGCCCAGCCTAATGGTAATCAAATATGAAGAGGGCTTGGGGGTATGATATTGGTACGAAATGAAAATATTCAAAAACATTTCTTAAAACTAGAAATAAAAATGTTCTTTATTCAGCGTAAAATGCTTCTCTATTAAACTCTTAGGGGCAGATCTTTATTCTACATTCTAATTTCCTGCTTTAATTCTATGATCACAGGGTATCCTAAATGTAAAGCAAGAATTGCAAACTTAAAGGGCTACCAAGGAAACACAGTTAAAGTGTACCAGAGATAAGACAAGGGAATGGTCAGAATTGTGACTGAGAAGCACAGAGACAGAGAATAGAGACAGAGACAGAGACAGAGACAGAGAAAAGAAAGGGGGCAGCATGAGTGCCTTATGTAGACTCTACTGTTTAAGACACCGAGTTTGAGCCAAACCAGCCCATAAAATGTTTATTTATCAAAATACCAGAGAGAAGCTTAGGCCTAGGAAGGATATGGGCATTCAAATCACATTTCAGAATGGTGAACCCTTTGGCAAAGTGAGGATGCAATTAATAACAGGACTAGTTTCATTACACTGTTGGGATGGAGATAACCCTATGAAGGCTGAAAAGACATTCTTCTAAGGCCTGATGCATTTTGCTGCCAGTGTTCTCAAAAAAGAAAATTGTATGGATGAGAATAAAGGCTTAAAAAGAAAAAAGAGCACAAATGTCTCAGATTTCTTTTTCATAAAGGGGTTTACTCTTTTAAAGCCAAATACTTAAGTTCTCTTCTTTCCTATCCTCATTTTATAAAAGGGAACTGAACTATGACCAGTTGTTATCATTTACTGCCAAAAGCAATTTTTGGATCAGAAAATATTATTACACTTTGATCCCAGAAGTTTTAAAAACAGATTAGAGAATGTTCTTCACTTTGAGTCCACGACATGAGACGAATGGAACAAAGTCTCTGCTTGCCTACCCTGAGCATTTGAAATGAGCAGATGAATTAGAAAGAGGCACACATTCCTCCGGGCACATGGGGCACATGCCTTGGAGATTAGAACACAGACCGGTATTTAGCCACCCCTTGCCACCTCACCCAGGAGCTTTTGTGTAGTGTGTAATAAACTGTACAGCTGTATACAACAAACCTCTCCCATCCCACCGTTAGAAATGTTATTTTAATAAAGGAGTTAGTTTGATTCCGTGAGTCAGTACTTTCTAGCCCGCTGTGTCTCTGTATCTGATCAACAATCCCCAATTTCCAAACTATCTAAGCTGTCAAAATAATTCATTCCCTGGCAATGACTTTCGATGGTTTGATACTGAATGACTTACCCGAATCCTTCCCTGCCTCAAACTTCAGCCTGGCTAACAACTTCACTGCCCGCTCTACTCTTCTCACCTTGCTGCCTGGAGGGGTGCACGTGATAACCTCGTTAAGAACTAGGCCTCCCTGCCCAGCTACCCGGCTCTCATGGCCTTGGCTCTGCAGGGGCAGCCCATTAGCTCAGCCAAGTCCCTGAGCTTCTCCATTACCCAAGAAAGGCATCTTTTATGAGATTCTTCCCACCTACCTCACCTAGCTCTGCAGAGTAGACCCAGAAAGGCTCTCTCTAGGGCTACTAGGAAATAAGTCATAAAATCTTATTGGTATCTTTAAGCGAATTTGTGTTAGCATCTCTGACAAGGTAAAAGCCAGTACTAGTAAATAGGCTGGGTTTGAGTACCGAGAATGAGTTGTATATATAGTAACAGACACCCGTCATGTTAATTAGAATATTTAACACAAAGGCAGGAAACAGTATAAAATAAATTACATAAATAGGTAGATTCTGCCCACTTAGGATAACATTCATAGAGCACTATGACATGTAACTAACTGAGGGGGAAAACAATGCAAAGATGCATGAAAGAATGAGTGTATTTTTCATGCCAAAACTTGGGATACGTGGTCTGACAAGTATATGTCAGTGGAATAGAACATCAGAAAGTAGAACTCTCCTAAAAGTTAAGGAACATAGTCAATGAAAATATAAGATTATTCAAAATTGCAAAGAGTTGCTAACGTATGGGAGAGAGACAGAAATGTTCTAAAGGATAACAAGCGATATGAAGCAGAATAAGAGCAGTTTCCCTGGGTTATGTACATGGCAAAGACCAAAAGGTTTAATAACACCTGAGTCGGCCAGTATGTTGGAAATGGGCTCTCCCATACATTTTTGATGGGAATTTAAATTAATATAATCTTTATGAAGGGCAATTTGTCCTCCAAAGTAAAATTTTTTAAATTTATATATTCTTTGACTCAGCAACTTCCCAGGATTTAAATCTTACAGATACAGACCTACTTGTGTGGAATTTTGTATACATAAGGATATCCACTGCAGTAATGTCGGTAACAAAGAACAGTTATCCCCACCATCAGGGGACTGGTTAAAAATTACGAGCTGCTATGTAGCCAATAAAAAGAATGAGGAAGCCCTAATGTACTGATATGGAAGAATATCCAAAATCTATTAAGTGAAAAAAAAAAAAAAAAAGCAAACTAGAACAGCGTGTCTAATATGCTACCATCAATATACACTCACGCAGATACACATACTTCTAACAGGGATACAAAAGAAAGCGGCAATAGTAACTGCCTCTCAGGAAGGCAAAGACCCTTCTCTTCACCACAGTCTTTTGTACTTTGTCTATTTTACACTATGTGCATATATTACCTAATCAAAAGATAAAAACAGTCAAAAAGGCCAGGAATATATATGTATATTGTGCATAGAAAAAAAGAGGCAATCTCGGGCAGCAGTGGTCATCAAAGCTTTCCCACAGAAGGCACTGTAGTGAAATCAGCCTGACGGGGAGTGGCTACGTGAGGCTGAAGAGGTTTCCAAGAGGACAGACTGGAGAGGCAGAAAGGAACGAGAGGAAACCATTTTTTCTCTGCAAAGAGAAGGTGGATCAGAAAGAGAGACTAACAGTATACAGACACTGAATGCTACCCCCTTTCCCATACTCCTTCTATAGTACTTCTCTCTGAATAGGTCATGTGTGTGATTATATAATGTAATCCATTCAGTTATTGAATGTCTACTATGAGCCAGGAACTATGCTAGATGCTGAGGACATGAAAATTGATGAGACTCAGTCCGTGATCTCAGTAAGCTCTCTGTCTGATGAAACTGCAAGTCATAGAGTAGAAGAATTCCATAGCGAAAAACCTGATTAGCATGGATCTAAGAGCAATTATCTATCCATTCTACATCATGCGGTGATGATAATGCTGGTGATGAAAACAACAGCTAACACATATAACATTTACGGTGTGCAAAACACTGTTCTAAGTGACTTTCATCTATTAATTCATTTAATCTTCACAACAACCCTATGAAGTGGATATACTCTTAGTATACCATTTTAAAAGACAGAGAAACTGAGGCACAAAGAGTTTTTTTTGTTTTTAACTTATCCATAGTTACACAGCTAGTGAGGGGCTAAACCCAGACTTGAACTCAAAAAGTGTGACTCTAGAACTAAGCTATGAACTACTATTAGCGAACCTGAAAGAATAAGTGCCAATCTCAGAACAATAATATGATCTCACAAATATCTGCATAGGACTTTGCAGTTTACAAAATACTTTCATGTGTTATTTCATTTTCAATATATAGTAGCCCTGTGATACATTCTCTTTGAAATGAAAACACATTCCAGCTATTAAGATAAATGAAATAATAGAAGCTACTATAAATTCTCAAAATTCTCATCACTGAAAATAACTGTGGTAGTAGGAAAGTTTCAAAAAATTCTATACGAATTCATCACATCGTAAGGTTCAAGTTAGTATTAGTCAAGCATCACTGCTTTCATAGGACAAGGCAATGAGAGACTAGACAATGGGATTTATGTATTTTAAATGCCACTTAAACAGTGAAATACTGGCTCTGATTTACTAAAATAATGATTCTTAGACTCGTGTTAATTATACAGTTATGTTGACCACTTTGGCAATTGGTATATATTTAGATATTGTACTATTCAATTAGCATTAAATGAAATGCATTTTTTAACATGGCGGGATTCTGACTTAGAGGCCTTCAGTCATAACCCCAATAAAATGCATTTTAATCAATCCTCCTCATAATAGTTTAAATTGTTTAAATAGAACAAACTAGAACAGAAAGTTTGAAAAGCAAATTTACTTGTCAAATTTAGGAAAGGAAATTCCCAATTAATTTCTACCAACTTAGCTCTTAAATAGATCCAGACATGCTTGTAGGAAGTACCAGTCCCCTTTACTCAATGGGGGTTTCCTTACTTTTGTTAATTTTGGATTTCCTTGTCAGCAGGGACACACGATATTTATTTCTACTTTTCCAATCAATATATAAGTAAAGTGAGCACTACTCAGTGAAAATGAAGTGTGCATAGCCCTTATAAAGTAAAATAGATATTCTATACTCAGTTTTCCAACCAAGGTACACAAATATCGGATGAAAGAAAATTAAGCCTCGGCACAACTGGAGGGAAAAAAAAATTGCCATCCATCTTCCCAGCACAATGTTTTCTACAGGGTCTTTCTACAGTATTATCGCATGCTCTTTAATATCTGTCACTTTAAAAGGCTCTCTTTAATTAAATAATTACTTTCTTGGGAAAACACAACTCAATCCTAAATTGAATAGGATTCTCACCTCTCCACTTAAATTCTACCTCTTCTTCAAAGTCTTGTTCAAAACTCATTTTCTCTATGAAGCCATCAGCCTCTGGTTTCAAAGCTCTCTCCCTTCTCAGGTGTTAATTATATGAATCACATATCCTGGCATTTGATCATTTGCCTCCTATTCTTTTTCTAACTCAGCGGCACTCAGTTTATATTTCTCTCATGGCACTTATTACTTTGCTTTGAATTACAATGATTTTAAGTATCTGTTTCTCTGTTCCACTAAAAGGACAAAGTCACAGCCAGCTGTGTGCACTATCTTTGATTAAAGCCCAGTCCTCGACACATCAATAATAAATGCTTGTTGGATTGAATGGATATAAATTTTGCCCATTTTGTAAGAATACAAACTTCTTGAAACAAAAGAATATGCCACATTTCTTTTTTCTCTATTCTTAGATACCTGGCCTAATGCCAGGCACTAAATAGCCATTTTCGAATATAAATTTGTTGTATGTATAATTAACATATACCACGTAAGTAAACCAGTTGTAATTAAATTTTACTTATGCTAAATTATCTCTTCAGTTGCTTTGATATCTGAATAAACACGTCCCTGATCAAAGGGATGACTCAAAAAAGTGAGGTTACTTCAATTACCCCTTATTTCGAGGGTTGCATATTGAGAAGAGAGGTTAGTAACACACACACACACACACACACACACACACACACACACACACACAGTGAAAACCTGGCCACAGCACTTTCTATCTCCTCCCATTAAGAAGCAGTGTCCACTCTCCCATCCCTTGAATCTGGGCTGCCTGGCGATTGCTTTGACTAATAGCCTAGCAAAAGTTACACTGTGCAATTTCCAAGCGGAGACCTCAAGAGATCCTCTGCTTCTGCTCTTATCTCCCTTCTACCACTCTGTGGACAAACCTGAACTAATCTGCGGGAGGATGAGACTGCATGAAGCAGGGACAAGCTGTGCTAACGGAGGGTGCCCTAGACCAAGAATCCCCAAGTCAACCAGGCAGCTGGCTGCAGCTGTGTGAGTGAGCCCAGCCAGACCAGCAGCAGAGCCACCTAGATAAGCCCAGTCCAAGTGGCCAGTCTACAGTATCAGGATCCAAATGAACGGTCTGTCAAGTCACTAAGTTCTGGGGTGGCTCATTCCACAACTAAAGCTGACTGAGAGCTGGAAGCCCAACACCATTTTTTAAAACTGAACGCCTACGTGGTGTCACAATGCCGATTGTTATTCCACAGCAGTTTTGAACTTTAGAGCCAATGCAAATCATTTTTATATGTTTAATTATAATTGAATAAAATATTCCAATTATGATTAAAGCACAATTTCTAACTAAAAAGTAATTGTGAGCTTTTTGATTGATTTTAAAAAATCTATTATCTAATAAATGAATACAACTCATCTCCATCCCCTCATGTACCATGAGAATTTTATTTTAAAACTACACAATGTGTTTCTTGCTTCAAAATTGGATAAAAATCTTTATTTTTAAACACCCCTATCTGGGAGGGGCAAAAGAAGCAGTGAAGCAAACTCTTACATCAATACTACCAACAAGAAGGAAAAACAGAAAATCAAAAGCAATGGCTAATTCTGCCCCCCAATCTTATTAGATTATGGAATTTAGTTTATGAATTTTGAAATACGAAAAATATGAATAATTTTTGGTCTAGGACTGAGAAGTTTGTGCATCCTTGTTAACAGGAAATTCAACTAAAGTAAGAAAATGATACTAAGAAGAGACACTCTTTCTCCCTTTAATGCTTTTGGCCCATGTGCCCCTTGGTCCTCCTCTCAGCCACCCGAGCATCCCTTGCTGGCTCCTCCTTTTCTTCCACTCCTTGACTCTCTTGGACTCCTCCCCCTGCATGGGTCACCTACTCCCACTGCTCCAGCTGTTGCTCAGGAACGTGTGAAGAGCCTCTCTCCTCCTCTCCTTAGCCCCGGTCTAACACCAGTGCTTTCCTCATTTCCAACCATTTGTTGAAGATCTATGCCAAAACCTAGGCCCTTAAACTCAATATACTTGACAATTGAGTCTTCCTCCCCACCTGAAGACCAGCTCTTCTATGAGACATCTTGCTGCTTTTCATGGTATTATCTTTTCCCCAGTTACCCAAACCGGAAACCTCAGAGCCATCTTCAACTCCTTATTCTCTTACGTCTATTATTGTTTTAAACGAGTGGACAAGTCCTAAAGATTTTACTTCCACTACACCTCCTGCGTTTGACGTCTTTTCCAATTGCCCCACTGTAAGTCAGAATGTCATCAGGGGGCTTCCCTGGTGGCTCAGTGGTTAAGAATTCACCTGCCGATGCAGGGGACATGGGTTCGGGCCCTGGTCTGGGAAGATTCCACATGCCGCGGAGCAACTAAGCCCGGGCGCCACAACTACTGAGCCTGCGCTCTAGAGCCCATACCACTGAAGCCTGCACTCCGTAACAAGAGAAGCCACCACAATGAGAAGCCCGCGCTCCGCAACAAAGAGTAGCCCCCGCTCACCACAACTAGAGAAAGCCCGTGCACAGCAATGAAGACCCAACACAGCCAAAAAAAAAAAAGAAAGAAAAAAGAATGTCATCAGTACTGAACTGGACCACTGTAACAAGACCTCTTCCCACCCCAATTTACCCTATATACCACAGCCAGACTTATCTTCTTACAGTTTGAATACAATCAGATGGCTCACCTAATGAAAAACTTAATGCGCCTAACCCTAACCCTAACCCGTGGCTTACTAATTAAACTATCCTATTTAAGGCAACAAGTAACTCCATAAATCAGCCCCAATTTACCCTTGTAATCTTATGTCCCAGGTACTTATGCTCTAACTGGATTACTTGCTGGTAATCATGTCCTGTGCCTTTTTCCACTTCTGTTCATGGCTTACAGTATTTTCCTACCCAGTAATGGTAATCACAATACATATGCAATATTTATACTGCGTTAAAATTTAATATTATATTATAGAGCATTTTCTTAACGTTTCATTATTTAGATGAGTGATTTCCCCAAATCTCTTGATAGTTTCCAAGTTTTCCTATTGAATATCACTGAGAAATATCTTTGTATAAAAGAATTTTCTTTGGGGGGTTATTTTATTAGAATTAATTCCCCAAAGTACAATTACCAGAGAAACATTTTAAAGAGTCTCACTATATATTCTGTACTTTTAATATTCAGTTGATTATAGTTATCTTAAATTATTATTGTAATATCAAAGCTTACGCTTGATCCTCAGATACAGTGGTATATCTCATAACTACATTGTTGGTATTTATAACCTATAATTTTAACACGCTTCTCCCAACCTTCTGCCCCTTCGGGGCCTCCACCTCTCCTCCAACTTCAAACTCTAGTCTCCAGCTCGTGCAATTACCAGAATTCAGCTGTAGGCCAACGGCCATCATAGCAAAACCAGAATAGCTTATTGCTTCTCAAAGCCTGGAATTCTGAAAACATAATAATATACTTTCTATTTTTAGAGGTGGGGTCCTGGGGGAACTTGCTATTCAAGTCAAATGAGTCAGTCAAGATGAGAAAGTTAATATATTTCAGTCAGTTTGTCTGTGCTGGCATGCACCATCGCCTAAAGCAGTGAACACAGAATATTTTAAAGGACAGTACGCATACACGTTCAAATATCAGAGTATAAATAGGATATTTCAGTATTGGTTTCCATTTTGCACACTATTTAAACAAAATAATCAGCCTATTTCAAAGCCGCTATAAACTTTACTTCAAATTCCTCTCTTGCCAAATAATCTCACATGCTAAATAACCTTCCTAATCTTTGCTATTAGATATCCCTCTCCAGATTAAATCTTCTTTAAAGGTCTCACATGATACCTGTGCACTTACTCTGCCGTGGGGAAGACTCCAAGAAGTCAGTGATATCTGTATTAAGACAGAAGGGTAGACTCTGTTGTAACCAAGTAAAGGGAGAGGTGGATAATAAGCAGAATATTCCATGAAGAGATCTAGTAAATGTGAAGGTCTGGAGGTGAAAGAGAACACAATACTTTCTGGGGACTGCAAGTGTTGGGATCAAAGGGCACAGAGGAAAGTGGTGAAAAAGTAGAACAAAACAAAACAAAACAAAACAACCTGGTTGCAAAAAGGGCCTTTATTCTAGGAGGGTTGGGGGAGCCTCTGAAAGACCACATGGTGGACAACCATGGCCAGATCTATACTTTAGAACGATCAATCACTCTGGCAGAAACTGACAAGAGGCCAGTGTGGAGCAGGGAGCACGGAGGCTGAGAGTAAAATGGGAAATTGAGCAGCAGTAGCAGTGAGAGCAGAAAGAATCGGAGAAGGGCTTGGTAGAGGGTTCTAGGAATGGGACTAGGTAGCCCATCTTGTTAACTGGCTGAAAATTCTTACTCATCTCTTTGTAGGAATAACTTTCTGCTTCTGCTTTTGGTTAATGTAAAATAAAGCCACTGTCCTCTAAAGCAGAAGGAAAATATACCTAAATAAGCAACCACTATATTTTCTTGACTCTATACTACTATCGAATGTAAGAAGCATCATCAACTTAATGTTTTATGTGCGGGTGGAAAAGTCAATGCTATCACATGAACAGGAGAGATGGAGGTTACTAAGCCTGATGGTTGGGGGAAGGAATTAAAAATTCTTGAGTCTAACTTGTAAGTTTCCTGCTTTATGCAGTTGAAGTCAATGAATAGTATCCCCCCCTAGGGAAAGAGGAAGGAAGGACCTTCTACCAGTAAGCAGCCAATGGTCAAACTGGGCAAGGAAGGTTGCCAGAAAGTCTGGGAACACCTCCAGCCAATTGGCAGCCACACTTTGTACTTAGAGCATGGTTGTTGCCCAGACCTACCAAAGCAACCTTGATGAAAAGGGACACAACGCCTTACTCTGTCCTCTCATTCCCAGGACTAGTGTGCATCACAGGATCCGTCATGGAATACCTGTCCCACGGAGGGGAAAAAAGCTTCCATAAACTAAGCTTTAACCCCGCTTTGCAATCCTTCAATCATTCCCCAAATATACATGAAGCACTGGTTCCATGCCAGGTGCTGTGCTAGGCGCTGCGGATAGTGCCAGTCACCGTGGACAAGTGCTGCTCTGGCTCAGGTGACATTCCAACCAAATGCAAACTGCATGATGAAGACTAAGCACCCCATACTAAAGAAAATTGATTAATTTATCTGACCTGGGAAACTTTATTATTTTATTTTAAAAAATAGACTGATTACATTTATTTTGGAAAGCTCTACTCAGTACCTTTCATCAACCCCCTCCACCCCACTCTCATTTCCTCTCCAAGTTCTGTGAGTCAAGTCCTAGGACCCTGTGATCTCAAGTGACCAGTATCCTTTTTCTCTCACTCCCAAGACATTAATTACTTGCCTGTGGTCCTGCTGCCTAGCCCAGTGTTCTGCCTAACAGAGGTGCTAGTTCACTAAAAAATATAATTTGAAATAAGTCAGCAGGTGATTTAAAAAAAAAAAAAAAAAAGGCTAAATAGCCAGGTTCAAACACAAAGCAGATCCTCTGCAGTTAAACGTAGAGTGTACCTGTAAGAGAATCCCTAATATAGTAAAGACTCATGCAGGACACAGTCATAATAGCTGCAGCTCCTTTTTATCTGCTCCATTATGTCCACTCACGATGAACACATTTCACCAGACGCAGCATGGTTCATTATGTGACTAGGGCTGTTCCTGACACTTCACTCCCTGCCTCCCTAACAAGAAAAGGTTGCCAAAACCAATATTGTACTGAAAAATGATTTGTTACCTTATCAACATTTTTTTTGTTCACACCCTTGTCAATGACAGAACATTCCTTAACTACTTGACAGCCTATTTTATCCTTCATTACAATCTCTTAACACTTTTACGAAATGACTAAAACACTCTGAGCTTGTTTCCTTGCACTTGAGGATTTATGCCAACTGCTAATGATGTATAAAATGTGTAACTTTGGAAATAGAAATTATTAAAGTTATGCCTTTAAGCAAGTTAAAAAAGATTAGGAAATTAATATTTGGGGAGTATATTACAGTTTATAAAACACTTTCACTTTTCATTTTAAAATATCTGGTTTAATCCCTATACAACTCTGTGGGCTAGGAAGCATTATTATTATGATATGACCTACACTTTACAGAAATGTAAAATTCTATTGATTTGATCAAAAATACAAACTATTATTTGGTTGAGCCAGAATCTGAATGTATATTTTCTGATTCCAAATTCCAGGATCTTTCTATGGGTTGGACAGTCTCTGCCCTTAACATTGTTATCAATGGAGCTGATTAAATACATGACTTTAAAAAGTTATCAAGAAAAAGGGATTTCATGACTAATATTAACAAATACAAGGCAGATAACTCTGAAGGACAATTCTTGAATATAACAAAAATAGGAAAATATGATCGTTAAGGCTATCAAATTATGCATATGAATCGACAACATCTTTTTAGAACTATTAAGATGTGTACCGCATTCCACCTAAACTCTGTAAAGTGAGTAGATGCTAACTAGGTGCCAAAGATCAGAATGTAAGCTCCATAAGCACAGGGACTTGTCTATTTCCTTCACTGTTACATTCCCATCACACTCAATAAACACTGGTTGAACGAATGAATGTGAAGTACAACATGGAGTACAAAAATGAGGCTCTGAGATAGAGAATTATAGTTTCCATTCAAACCCAAGACACCAAGTACACTTTAATTTATTAGATAATTACTGAGTAATTTATATGTGCCTATGTCTACGCTGTGTATTTTTGGATCTTCCCTTTTAGACAACAAGCTACATGAGATCTGGAATTAGAAGTCAGATTTGTGTCCTCTACAATGCCTAGCTAAACAACCTTTGGTAGATCATTTTCAACCTTGATTGTACATCAGCATCGCCTGGAGGACTTAAAAAAAATGCCTGGAGTCCCATCAGACACCAGCTAAATCTGTATCTTTGGCAGGTGGTGACTGAGCTCTAATTTTATTTTTAAGGTGCACAGCTGATACTGATATCCAGTGATGGGTAAGTGCCACTACTGCAAACTAATGGTCCTCAAAGTCTGGCTTAGTGGAGAATCACCTGGAGGGCTTGTTAAAATTCAGCCCCATCCCCAGAGTTCCCAATTCAGTAGCTCTTGAGTGCACCTGAAAATCTGTGTTTTTAATAAGTTTCCAGGTGATGTTGACGCTGCTGGTGTGGGAACAGACTTTGAGAACCACTGCCACAAACTATGATGATTCTTGAATGAATTAAAGGATAAATGTTCGAGATACATGAATAGAAAAACATGAACGTTATATGAAAAACTTAAATATAAAAAATGAACTTCATGCTCAATATCACTGGTCGTTAGAAAAACATAAATTAAATTTACAATGAGATAACATTACATACTTATTAGAATGGTTAAAATTAAAAACAAAACCAAAGTAACCCAAGTGCTGGTGAGGGTGCACAGCAGCTACAACTCTCATACACTGAGAGAGGAACGCAGGAGGGTATCATATTGGAAAACAGTCTGTCAGTTTCTTTTTTAAAGTTTCTACAACTTTATTAAGTGAGAGCTGAAGTCTAATGAAGATAAGATACAGTAAGTCATCCTTAGATACTTAAAATGTGTTAAAGTAAAATATATTGAGTGAACTTTCAGATACAATTGAAGAAATATTGTCAGTAATCTTTGTGTTAAAAAAAACCCTGGATATAGAGAGAGGTGTTGGGTGACTTTAGATTTACCAATGTCACCATAATATTTTTTCAAAAGGGGATGAAAAAAAAGTTGTGATATTAAATATTGCCAAATTTCACATCAGTCCCCAGGAAAATTCTACAAAGGACTGTGAAAAAGATGATTTAATAAATCACTTAAGAAGCTGATCATCAATATAAACAAACATACAGGCATAAGGAATAAATTCTCATGGACTAACGTAATAAGATAGGATTACTGACTAGATCAAAAGAAACTTACAAATACTGGGAAAGTATCTTAATTTTCAGTAATTCATGTAAGTATTGTAGGGGAGGAAAACTTTTCTTCTTCCCTTCTAGGTCCTTTGACTGGTCTAATAACTATGTTGACATAAGACAGATTAGCAGGAGAAAAACAAATTTAATTTTGTATGTACAGAATCTATAAAAATAAGACTCAAAGAAGTCACCCAAGCAGGCAGCTTTTATACCTTTTAGACAAGGAAACAATAGATCTGTGAGAAAATGACAAGTAAAAGGGGTTTGGGCTTGGGGTAGCAAGTTAGTGAAGGAGTAACAAGGTGTTTTTACACAACTTTCTTGGCCCTAAATTCCCTATCTCTGGTGAGAAGGATGCCTTCTGCCTGTGGTATAGGGAGGGTACCCTTCAAGTGGGAGATTTATTTCCTGCTTCCAGGGAGGGGCAAAAGAAGTCAGCGTGTCCACCTTCCCCTGGTTGTTTCTTAAGTAACTTTAATTTAAAATAATCAATGGAATATTACTCAGCCACAAAAAAAGAACAAAATAATGCCACCTGCAGCAACATGGATGGACCCAGACATCTTCATACTAAGTAAAGCAAGTCAGACAGAGAAAGACAAACATCATATAATACCACTCATATGTGGAATCTAATTTTAAAAAAATGATACAAATGAACTTATTTACAAAACAGAAACAGTCTGTCCGTTTCTTATAAGTTAAATGCATACTCACCATAGGAGCCAGCAGTCCCATGCCTGGATATTTATCTAAGAGAAATTAAAACTTATATTCACATAAAAGCCTGTACGTGAATGCTTATAACGGCTTTATTCATAATGGCCCCAAGTTGGAAACCACTGAAATGTCCTTCAACTGATGACTGGATAGATGAACAGATGAACTATGGTACATCTATATGATGGAATACTACTCAGCAACGCAACGCAACAACAAACTGTGGACGAAACTCAAATGCATTCTGCTCGGTGAAAAAAAGCCACTTACAAGGCTACACCCTGTATGATTCCATGTATGCAACATTCTGGAAAAGTAAAAACTATATGGAGAAAAGGGAAAAAAAACAAAGAACAGTGGTTGCCAGGGGCTGGGCTGGGGTGGGTGTCAACTACAGATGGGTACACATTATATACTAATCTAACGACTATAACACGTCAATCTTCCAGCCTCAGGGACTAATAACTTGACAGGACAAGACAATTCTTTTCTTAAGCATTATGTGCATCGTCCCCAGGACATTTACTCCTATTCTCGGTCGGGCTGCTTTCTGGGCACAGATGGCATCACACACTCTCAAAATAATCCACCAGGAGAGAAACACCCATAGTTCACAGTCTGTTTAAACTTGCTGCTGACTCATTTCTCCCTTGATAAACTCAATCTTGCTTCCCTAATAACTTTAATTATAGTCATCTCTCATTCTAAAGCTTCCCAGTTTCCTCGGAGATGTATTTGTTATCCATGTGACCTCCTGACTGTGAGACACTGGGTAAATATGTCACCTCCAGGATTCAGTCTGCTAAAAACAGAACCTGCATTTTTCACACATTCCTCTCCCGCACGTGGATGTCTCAAAGATTAAAAGGGATGATGTATGTGCATGGGATTATTGCCGTTATGCTTGAAATACATTTCCTGGAATTTGTTCTAAACTTGTGGTGCAATAAATATCCTATTCCTCTCTCCCTAGGCACGGCAACTGTTCACACCGGAAATGGCATTCTTAGGCACTATTTACTGGGATCTGGAAAAGAAGGACTTAGTTTCAAGTCTCACTCTGTACCTTACTTTGTGACCTTGACCAAACCACTTGCCTTTTGAGTCACACTTCTTTATCTACAAAATGGGCTTCAGCTACTACGTGTTTCTCTAGGGGCTACCTTGAAGGCAATATCAAGCACATACAAAGTACTATATAATGCCTGAGATGATTCCTACTCCCTGATCTCTAAATGGAAGTGACTAAGCAAGAGATTCTCTCTCAGCTAGATGAAACAGATTCCATCAGTGTCATCAGAGGACATCAATGTAGATCTATAATCTGGGAGACCCAAACAAACTCTTCACTACTCAGGAGTCCTAGGTCACATCAATTTTTAGAGATGCGTGAAATGCTTGAGTTGAGAGAAGAGAAAAAACATGGAAGTGTTTTCAAGAGTTGGTGTGGTATATAAGGGAAAGAACATGAACTTTGGTGTCACCTAAACCTGGGTTTGAATTTCAGCACTTATGATCTAAGGGAAGTTATATTACCTCTCTTTGCATATTTTCTAATCTACAAAATGGTACAGTTCTCTTGTAGAGTTGTGAGAAATAAACAATAATGTATATAAAGTATGCAACTACCATACCCCTTGTGAGAAATAATAATGTATATAAAGTATGCAAATTCCATACCCCTTCCATAGGTAGGCCCTCCAACAATGCCTGTACGTTATTCATTAATCCAACAAGCACTGATTAAATACCGTACGTAGTAGGCACTGTACAAAACCTGGTTATTACTTCTAATATTACTATTTTCCAAAAGGACCAGGGAAAATCTAGAGTGAAGGCGGAGCAGATGGGCATCTTTATTGTTTATTACAATGCACACGTAGAAAAGCCAATTTTTCACTACCAAAGAGCTCCCTGATAGCTTAATGCCCTGACTAAAACTCTACCACAACAGAATCAATCTAATTTGAATTAATATTTTTCTTCACTAATTATTTATTTGGTACCTCAAATGTGCTTTAAGATGTAAAAATTCCTAGGAAATAACTTTATGAAACAGAAGAGAGAGGATAGTTACACCTCTTCCTAATACTCTCTCTCTACCCTTGGCATCTCCTGTCTTCTGGTTCCACTGTTTACTAGCTTTGTAACCTTGGGCATATCACTTAATCTCTCTGAAGCTGCTTCATCATTAAGACGGGAATGGTAGCACTTAGCTACCACTTACATAAGTAAAGACCTACAGGAAAGAGAAACCATATGGGGTGGGAAACACAAAGAAAGCAGAAGGGAGGAGAGAGCCACAAAAGAATCAGACTGAATGACTCAAAGAGGAAGAGGGAGAGAGGCAAACACACAGAGAATGAAACATCAGCATAGAGATAAATTTCACTCAAGGAGCATGAGTCCTTAGGCCAGCAATGCAATACAGCCTGAAAAAGTCAATCTCTGTTGTGAAACTTACGACTTTTTAGCATTTCTCAGCAATTAATGGTCATCCAGCAAATGAATGGTGATGGTGTCGTCAACAACAAAGAAAAAAATGAAGATGAACTGAGGGCCACAGAGATGATAAAAATGTCTATAGAAGAGCCAGCAAACTTAAATTTGTATAAATTTACTTAAATGTTCTAAGCAATCACACTAAAAGTGAGCATCAATTCCTAAGCATTATGCTGCTATGATATTAAAATCTATGTATTACTACATATACTATACATTTACACCAACGTATCACTATAATGGGTTAGAAGCACAAAGTCATGTATGTTGTCTTTTCTGAGTAATTTAAAAAATAAAGCATTTTCAAAGACAATAAAAGTTGTTAACCTTTGCTGCTGATTTTAGATCCCAACTCTATACATGCTAATTTTCTTCCTCTTCTTTTCTTCTTTGCTGATGACACAGTATTGAAGGGAAAAGACGTTTTATCATCAGACTACGTTAACTAGGTTCTGACCCTCTCTTCCTAGTTGAATAATTCTGTTCTGTAAATATTACCTGAGCCCTGATTAGATGAAGAACAAAAGAAACATAGAGATGTTTCTTGGGCTTGGGCTTTGGTTAACTGCCGGCCAGCAACACACGTTGTTTGGATAGACAGTTATGCTGTACAACAAAGAAATTTACAGGTTGAAGGGGATCAGGATTAAGTCAGGTTGATCAACACCTGGCGTAGTTTAAATGCATCCAACGGATTTCTAGGCACAACCCTTTTCCCTGTTGGCACCACCACCTTTGTTTCTTCCTCATCTCTTTCCTTCCAGGCTTCAAAACTCACACACAACTTCCCAATCTTCAAAGATGCTAATCTTCTCTATACCTCCACTGCTCACCTGCAAGTGGGTTAGGGACTCCCATACCTGGCCCCTCACCATAAAATCTCCACCTGCTTTTCAAGAGAATCCACTGGGTTTCTACTCCACATTCCCAAATGACGTCAAATACATATTCTGGCCTTACCTCTTGAAGTGTGTTGAAGCAAAACCATCCCTTTCTCTGAAGAAATCATAATCTACTGTTAATTGGCCAAATTAAGGCTGATGTCCCTCGTTAAGTGCATAACAAGGCACTGAAAAATGGTATTATGAGAAGGCAAAATCAAAGATCACAAACTGAGTTTGCACAGTGTTTTTAAAATTTAGTAACTGAAAAATAATCAGCTAAGCTTCTGGGTTTTCCAAAAGAACCTGAAGATCTGGCAACACCGGGTCCACCCTCACTCATAGAAACAAGGGACTGGCACAGGTGGCAGGGGTCTCCTTTAAATACAGCCTAAGCTCTCAAGTATATGACAGTTCTCCTGAAGACTCTTGTGACTATCAAGGATCTGTGCTATATACATTCCATGTGCCTAGACCTCAAGGGATACAGCAGTAGGCAAAACACGGAAGTGCCTACCCAATGGAACTACACTGCGGCTTTGAATAGATGCTGAAGGAAGGGGTAAGCAACCCATAAGGAACAGTAAAGTAAAGGTATTCTATTGTTCCTAAGAACTCCCTATCTAACGGGTTCCTTGAGGTGAATCCTTTTGTGAAGTGAATGGCCACTCCCTATTTTATCAGTTTTGAGAGCTATAATGAGCATGTTTCAAGTGAAGGTACATAGTTATTTTGTGAACCCATATAATTACAAGATTACAGTGTAAATTCCTATGTCTGTATAGATATATCCGGATACAAATATCATTATCACTGAAATTGATTTCTGAGTTTCACTCATGGATTCAAATATCTCTGTATCTTATATTCTGCATATCTCCTATATGACCTAAATATACTGTTAAATTTGTGAACATCTTCAGATTAGCAAATTTGCATTAAAAAAGACATACTCTTACAACTTTTTTTTTTTTTTTTTTTTGCGGTACGTGGGCCTCTCACTGTCGTGGCCTCTCCCATTGCGGAGCACAGGCTCCGGACACGCAGGCTCAGCGGCCATGGCTCACGGGCCCAGCCGCTCCGCGGCACATGGGATCCTCCCGGACCGGGGCACAAACCCGTGTCCCCTGCATCGGCAGGCGGACTCTCAACCACTGCGCCACCAGGGAAGCCCGCTCTTATAACATTTAAAGGTACCATCAAAATTACATTTCATATTAATTTATTTTAATACTAAAGATCTCAGATTTACAGTAAACTCTATTATGAACACAAAGTGAAGCCCTTAAACTGTAAGGGTTTCTAAGTATGAATTATTGTCAAATGCCCTCAATTTCTGCCTTGATGACCTACACTAAAGCTTCTGATGCCTGCTAATCATACAATGGGTAAATGAATAAAGGACGCCAAAAAGATTACTTGATAACTTGAGAAAGTGTCTGTATAGAGGTGTCTGCACATTCTAATTAAGTTCTCCTGATGTTAAAATTGCAGGAGACCATGAGTTGTAATAGTGTAAACTGTTTAGGTAAAAGAGGCAAGGAAGAGAGAACATTATGTGAACACGTTGGTCAGATAAATGAAAATAATTTCATGTAACAAAGTCTGGTTCTGTCTGCCCTAAACCAAGTCATATTGTTTATTTTACAACTTGGGTTAGTAAGAACATGATTACCATTTAGGGAAGTAGTTTTCTGTGAAGTTATTCCCTAGCTCATTTATCATCACCACCGCCAAGTATAAAAATTATCTTCAATCACAATCTCGATTTACATGACTCCAAGAATTAGAACTAAGAAAAATGGGTGGCATTGGTAGGGAGACCAGGCTACTTACTTATTAAGTGACTCAAACCCAGGGCTTCTGGCTGCTAAACTCATATTCTTTCCACTATGCTGTACTAGCTCTTTCTCAATAATAACTTAAGTCTAAAGTAAGCTTTCAGAGTTTGCAAAGATCTACTATCTCATTTAATCTTGGTAATAATCCTGTGGAGTTGGGGCAACATAGTATCTCTAATACAGAGGACACTGGGTACCCAGGGATAAAATACTTTATGCATAGAAGATGGACTGAATGCCTGGCAATATCCATAAGATGCAAATAACTACTAAAAAACCTTACTGTGTGCAACTGAAGTATGGGACCTTTAGAGTACGCATATTCTTAAATGAGTACAATGTATCTGTTACCCTGATATTCTAGGGATGGTAAATACCAGCTATCTGTAATGCTCCTCTTCTTTTCCACCGTAATCCTCCAGCACACTCTTTTCTGCTAGGCCCGAACCCAGCCTCAGAATCTTTTTGAACACACAGTTCCAGGCAGCCCCTATCAACTGACACAGATAAAATCTGCATTCCTATTCTGACTCTCTCCATTAGGGCCCACATTATATAATATTGTGGAATATATAATATTCTATAACATCTTACGGAAAAACCCAAAGGAACTTTTTGGCCAACCCAATATTTGTTTTTGACATTTTGTCTTTGCCTTTGATTGAATATTTGTTTTCATGGCTCTCACATTATTTCACATTTGTATATATTGTCTTCTCCAGGTACCGGGACTCTACCTTATTTTGATCTCAGAGCACCAGCTGCAATGATTCACACACAGCAGGCACACAAGGTGTTCTGAATATACCTGAGACAAATGCATGGTATTTATGAAAAAAATCTGAAGTTAAAACAACAACAACAAAACAACAACAACAACAAAAACCTTCCCTTGTTTATGATTTTAATTTAGGCCAGGAGTTGGTAAACTTTTTCAGTGAAGAGCCAGATAGTAAATATAAGTTTCGTGGGCCAAGTGGTCTCTGATGTAACAGCTCGCCTCTGCCATTATAGTGTAAAGCACCCACAGACAACATGTAAATGAATGAGTGTGTCTACATTCCAACAAAAATTTATTTATGAACACTGAAATCTGAATTTTATATAATTTTCACATGTCACATATTATTCTTCTCTTGACATTTTCCCCCAACAATTAAAACATATTAAAAAAAAAAACATTCTTAGCTATCAGGCCATAGAAAAAGAGGGGGTAGGCTGGATTTGGCCGATGGGCCATAATTTACTGATCCCTGGCCTAAATCTGTGGTTTTCAAAGTGAGAACTTCAAGTGGTCTGCAAGATCCTTTCAGCAAGTCCAACCACCTGTATGTGAAGCCAGATTTTCTTTGTATGCTTCAACCAAAACAGTGTACAACAGACTGACTGCAGGAGCAAATACGAGGATCCAGCTGCCTTCCATTAAGCCAGAAACTGAAGAGATTTGCAAAAATGGAAAACAATGCCAATCTTCTCACTAATTTTTCTTTGTTTGGAAAATATATGAACGTTAGTCATAATGTTCTTTGTATTAACATGTAATGGGCATATGATTGATTTTTTGAAGTGGATTAATATTTTTTAAATTCCTCAGTTTTGATTTCGAATTAGACGTCAACAGCTATAACCCATGGAAACAAAAGCTGTCTGGGGGGCCCTCAGTAAACTGGCAGATGTAAGGGGATCTTGAGACCAGAGAGTCTGAGAACCGGCTGCTGAGCTAGAGTGGGGTGAACGGATTCCTGCCGGCAGGGCCGCTTAGGCCGAGTGGGAGCTCGTCCTTAGGTCAGGGCACCTGGCAGACGGCCTCATTTCAATCTCCTTCTCGACTTCCCCCACCTGAGAGTTTCCTGGCATTTCTTTCATTAAATCCTGATTTGGTAAAATTTAATCCCATAAAATTTATGTCATCGTAGAATAAATCTGGTGAAAATGTGGGGTGATTTTCATGAAAGAACTCTTCTGCTATGTGCAGACCATAAAAACGCTTCAGCCTTTGTCAAAATAGACAACTAGATGCAAGTATCTCTCCCTGGCTTGTCTTTTCCAATCTTTAAAAAAAAAAAAAAAATTACTATTCTAATTCTTTGCCTTCAGAACATCTCTCAAAATAAACAGATTCACTGGCCTCTTTATAAATCACAGTCCCTTTGACTTGGCTCCACAAAAACTGTAGGAGCCCCGTGCTAATCAGCATCCTCACTGGCATTAAATCTAAAGAAAGGAAATCCAGTAGGCATGGTGCAAGTTTAATTGATAGCGTTAATAATAATGCACAAAAAAGTCACATTTTGCAAGTAAAGTATATGCATCTTATAGGACATCTTAAGAGAGTCTTAATATTTTGCTTGTTCTACCATTTGAGACTTTTTAAAAGACTACTTTAGAAGAAATAAAAGGGAAAGCTGTCTTAATTCTAGTGTTATCATATGTAAGGAAACCTTACATAAGGGAGCTCTTCTTTCAATATAAGTTTACTTTGTCGAAAGTTTTAACTGTCTAGACAAATGATGTATATACTGCTGGCCTGGGGAAACCTCTCCCTCACCCCCAATTTTAGAGAGAATTAAAGAAACAGTAACTATAATTCCAATAATAATCACTTTGTTGAATTATATATCTTTAATTATAAAGTGTTTTCACGTGAGCATATGATTCTAAAGATCTTTATAGTTTTCTCTTATGGAATAGTAACTTTGTAAACAATAACAAAGTGGGAAGAAATTTCTATTTTTGGGTATTTGTCCTTTAATCTGTATTATAAAACATCTAAAAAAATCAAGAATTATGATCAGATGGATGCTAAATCTGCCATAATTTGTGATTACTGGCTCCAAGTAGAAAAATAAAATACATTTGGCTATTTTGACCAAGACCAAAACTTCAATTCCCTAGCATCTTAAGACCAGAAAGGCACTAACAAATTATTACCTGTTTGGGGGATTATTACCCATTTGGGGGAACAGTGCAAATTATATTAGGGAGATTTTGGTAGCTGTGTTGTTCAATGAAGAACAAAAAAACGGATTTAAAATGTGGGAAAAAGTGCTTACGGTTTAAATCTACAGTAAAAGCAAAAGTCTCATCATGATTGCAAAACATTCCAAATTGTGAAACTTAAGTTATCTGTAAAATAGACAAAAGTAAAGCAGCTTCCTCAGTCATTTTTTGAGATCTCAGCATCAATTTAAAGAAAATGCTTATATTTAAAAGAAAGCCTATTTCAAAATATGAATCCCTATACTAAGTACAAATATGAACACGAAGTAAATTTATATCTTATATCATGCATTCCTGTTCCATGTGTATGCACAAATGAAGGTGATATGAAACTAAAGTTTTTAAAAAAATTTTATTTGCCTCAATTCTTTAAGGAATAAAAGAGCCTCAAACCTAAAAGAAAGAACAACAGTTGATGCTAATGTAAAAACAGTAAAATTACATAAAATTGTTACGTGGACTATATGGAAAAAGAGGGGGGGAGAAAAGGACATATGTACTTCACTGTACAGAAAACATATATTTCTGCCAACACTGCCTACAAGATTTTTTGGGTACAACTAATAATTTTTTCCACTCTCATTTTTAAATCAAAATTATGTTCATTAAAAACCTGAGTATAATAAAGTTTCTTAGGAAGGCAACGAATCTAAAGCTCACGTGGAATTTATACTACCACCAAGATAGAGGGACCAGGAGAATTCTGGTCTCATATTTGAGAAGACACTGCTCCTGCTACTCTAAAACAGCAAAACTAGAATCAAGGTATGGTTGTTTTAAAGCTTGGCACAGCAGTTTAAAATGTGAAAAAACACCACCGTTATTTTAATAAAATAGCTTTCAGTTTTATCTTCCCAATTCCCCTCCCCAGCAGTAACAGTGTAACTTTCTCTACCTGCTGGGGAGTTTTCTTAGCACTTTGTGGAAACTGTTGGTTTTCAGAAATGGACAGGCTGATGTGAACCAAAGTTAGACCAAATACAGAATTGCAACAACAATACAAAAGCAATTTAGAAAGAGGATCAAGCCAAGCAGATAAGCGAACTCTATAAAATCAGATTTCTGGGACTGTTCATCCAGTCAGTTCCCTAATTTCAAAAAGCCAAACCAAAGCAAAGCATGCTGACTTACATTGCTTCTTTAGTTCTTTCAGCTGTTGTTTAAATTGTGCAAATTTCTCATTATTTTGAAAGTCTGCGTCAGAATTCTTATTCTGTAAAGCCAAAAACTTCTTCTCCACTAATAATTTTAGATCGGGTATTTTTTCTGGACGCTCTTCTTTTACCTGAGGAAGACAATAAAATTACTTTAGTTAAAAGTTAACAATGACACAGTCTTGTAACAGTATTTTTCTCTCATTTCGTTCAAATAAAAGTACAACGAGGTAGAAAACAGAATTCCTCCCAACAGAGAACAAGAAACGCTGGGACTTGTTCCAGGACAGACTGCTAGTGAACAGCAGAGGGAATCTTTCATCCCATCCCATAGTTTCCTTTCTTAAGCTATGCCTTCAATTGCCCTGCTAGCTTGCTGCGTCCAGACAACTGCTGGGGAAAAATTTCACACCAGTGCAACTGTGTCCTCCACCTTCACCAGAACTTGAACATGATGGCTCCTTCCTTTTACTTAGGTCTGTTCAGTCCCCTCTCCTTCCTCCCGAGGGCTCATTCCATCCTTCATTCTCTTCAGCACTCCTCTTCTCTGGCCCCTGGTCCCAGCAGGTGAGTGTGGCTCCTACTTCACAAAACAGGTAAGATTTCAACCTTAAACTTCCACCACCTGCTGCCACAAGGAAAAAGTGCCCCTATTCTGTTCAAGGCTAAACTCTCAATCTTTATTCTTTTTTACCCTTCACAATATTTTATTATAAATTTTTCAAACAGGCAAAAACGTGGAAAGAATTGTGCTTTACCATTCAAAGTCAAAAGACTATCTGCAAGTCCTCTGCTTCGATTAGCTTTTGTCATGGAGGAAAGAATTAGATAATCTTCTTTTGTTCAATTGGTATGCATTTTAATTAGCTGAATCGAAAATGAAAATTAAGCACGAAACCAAAATGCCTAAATCCATATTTAAAGTACAGAGTGTAGGAACTGACTGTCTACTCATCGTACTGATGAAACTCAACCAGTGCTGGATCCACCATCAAAGAGCGGTGTGAAAAAACATGGAGAGGCCTTAATGACAAGTTATACGTAATTAAAAATCTAAACCAAGTCCTGTAAGCCTAAAAAACCAATAAAGCTCAGTTTGGCTAGAGAAGGTAGAAATAATGCCTTATATCTCAAGAATAAGAGCTATTATACGTGGTGACTGGCTATCCTCTGCCTCTACACTGGACAGAACAAGTTCAAGATAGCAGCATGAAGAGGTCAGAGTAGATAGATACAGAAAATAAATTATGAGTTTTTAGAAAAGAATTATGGGCTCTCTTTCTGGATTTATAAAACAAAGTCAACTCACATCCACCTGAGATGTTAAGGGGGACATCACAGGCAGGCATACAGGTGAACCTTCTCAAGGTCTTCGATCAGTATGAAATTATTATTTAAGCTGCAACGGTCAGAGAAGATCTGATCTGAGCAGATTATCAACAAATGCAGATGTTCTCTTCCAACAAAGTCTCTAACCCACTCAGCATACTTCATTTCCTTCGTTCAACTACACCACAGCTGAGGAGCTGGGCAGAAGAGTGCGGGGTTGAGGGATGGAGAGGGTAGGCATTTTGAGGATGAAAACACAGCAACCTGAAGTATGACTAGGAAAACCTGAACACACCAAATTTAGCGATTCAGAGTACTTTCTCCCCCCACAGCAGAACCTCAAGAGAACTGCTCTAAAGCACATAAAATTCACCGCGGCAAATATCTTCTCTGGAAACTTGATGCTGCAGTTGGCATAGCTATCCATTGCAAAGAGAACTTACTGTACTCTAGCTATCAAAATGAGAGCCTGGAAAATACTAAGCTCACTACCTGTTTAAATCAACGCAATAAATGGGGATTAAGCTATATTTTTAATGGTTTCCTGCTTCGTTTGTATCTTCAAGATAAATAGATATATAATCCCAAAAGGGGAAAGAAAAAAGCCATTCTTTGAGTAGTTAGTTGATCATAAGTGTTACCTAGTCTGGAAAAGGTAAGGATGGCCCTCTTCTCCTAGGACAAATGTAAAATACCTCAAAGAAATTTGAGATGGCAGGAGAGGATCTATTAGATCCTCAGTCCATCACTTTCCTACGGATAAAGTTCCTAGATACGAGACACAAAACCTCAGTTTTAAGTCACTGGGTGTATTAGTTTGGTAGGGCTGTCATAACAAAGTACCACAGACCAGGTGACTTAGACAACAGAAATTTATTTTCTCATAGTTCTGGAGGCTAGAAATCTGAGACCAAGGTGACAGCAGGGTTGGCTTCTTCTGAGGTTTCTTTCCTTGGCTTGCAGATGGCCAGCTTCTCCCTGTGACACGGTCTTCCCTCTGTATGTGTCTGTATCCAAATATTCTCTTCTTAAAAGGACCAGTCATTGTATTAAAATGAGACACCCCCATGACCTCATTTTAACTTTCATTATCTCTTTAAAGACCCTATGTCCAAACACATCCTGAGATATTAAGGGTTAGGACTTCAACATAATGAATGTTGGAGGAACACAGTTCAGTTCATACACTGGGCTAAAGAATTTTGAAAACAGAATTTTTAAAATAGCTTATAACATCTTATGGAAAAACCCAAATGAACTTTTTGGCCAACCCAACAGATTGTTAATCTTTACACCATTATAATTTTTAAATGATAGACACTACTGAGAAGTAAACTTATTGGACACCATACTTAGAGAAAGAATTTAATACTGCCCTGGGGAGAGAAAGGGTCATATTTTTAAGTACTACCTACTTACCCAGTGAGTTCCCTCTCCGTGCTAAGCTTTGTAGCTAAACAGGAGAGAGGACCAGAAAAGTTGGTTGGGAGTAGGGTGGTGAATAGCTTTGGGAGCCAGGCTATGCACATGAGGCTTGACCTGATAGGCAGCAGGGAAAGACACTAAAATATTCTAAGGAATAAAGTAATAATACCATGAGAAATTTCTTTCTTTTTTTTAATGACGGCTGTAGTTAAAGCATAGAGGATGCACTAAGATAGGAAGGGAGAAAGAAGTTATTGGACTATGTTAACTAATGGTAGAGGGGCGGGCAACTTGACCAAACTGTAACACTATTTTTGAAGCAGAATCGCTGAGTCATTTTGTGAGAGGAAGATATGAAACTGATAATGACCTCAAGATTTTTAACATTTAATATGGGCAACTAATTAAATTTAAAATGAGAGCATGTGAAAAAAGAGAAGAGAAATGCAAAAGGACCTCTTAAGGAAAAAAAAAAAAAAGAGCAAAGAAGAAAACCAGGAGTAAGGCATGCCAAGAAGAAAGGAAAAGAGAAAATTCCTTAAGAGATGCTTGTCCTTTGGAAAAAATGATGCAAGAGAGCTTAAGTAAGATAAGGGCTAAAAAAGAAACCACTGGATTTAATTACCAGGTACTTGGTACACTGCACTGGAACTATTTATCTGTTTCAACCTACTAGCTTGCAAAGCTTCTCTCGGGCAAGGATTATTTCACTGGTGCCCAGTGTACTATCTGTTGTACAGTAGGTGCTCAAATGACCTTGATGAACTAGTGAATTACAGGGACACCAAATTCTACTGTAGTGACATGAGAAGAGGGACTAACAGAGTTCCGTGTGAGCAAGTGAACAAAGTCTGGCAGCAAAGGAAGGAGAAAGAGATGGGAAGCAGATCGTGGGAAAGAGACAGCAAAAGACACTTGTTTATTTGTACAGAGGTCAACAGTAGCTTGGAGTGAAGCTGACATGATGGAGGAGAAAGAACATGGACCTCAGGATCAGGCAGGTCTGGGTCCCTAAGTTGTGGATTTGGGGACAGTCCTTCTAGGCCTTGAGTTTCTCTCACTTCATTAGGAATCAGGAACACCCGTGTCAGTGCCATGGAGACTTAATTACACCATGTTTGTGTTTAACTCGGTACACAGTAGACATTAAATTTTCTTACTCTTTCCTTCCAACTTTAGCACAGAGCTTTCAACATGTTTGTGGACTGAGAAGCAGCCAGTGCGGAAACACAAATCAGAAACACTAAGAGAAAGCAAGTAACAGATTTCATTTGAGAAAATCCTTCAAGTACTAGGGCAAAAACTAGAGAGGGGAGAAGACCAGCTGCGAAAGCACAACAATAGTCTTTACCAGAGCTCATAAATGCCCACAAGGCTGGACACGCAAGGATCTGAGGAAACCCCCAAGAAGTGTAGGACAACAGGCAATGGTGAGGACCGTGTCAAAGTATCCGGCAACAGCCCCAGGTGAGAGGAAGCCGCTGCACAGCTCCGGGTGACTGCTGCCACGTGAGAGAGCAAGCCCAGGTTTCTAAAGAAAAGTTACAAATCTAGATTTCTGTGACACCTATTTTTTTTGGTCTCTAAAACAATGTATAGTCCAAACAATACATCAGCCTGAAGCCAGGAGTTTGAAACCTCTGTTTAGCGCAAACAAGATATTTTGCACATAAAAAGCAAAGTACTATTGTGATCCGCAATCTTTGGAGGTTTAGTGCAATTCCCAGACTTCTACTTTAGGAATGAAATATGGTCCTTTCAAATAGGACAGAGAAGGATGGGTGTGGGGAAGAAAGGGGAAAGTAAAGGATTCCATTCTGACATGCTAATCCCAAGTATTAATGAATAACTTGGGCTTTAGACTTGAGATTAAAAATTAGGCTCTTTGCTAACTGAATGACCTTAGAAAAGTTACTAAATGCATCTAACCTTAATTTCCTCACTTGTAGATAGAAAGTAATGACAGTATTTCCCTCACAGTGTTGTGGAGAGGAATAGATGGGATGAAACAATACAGCACTGATGAGCTATCTGTCACAGAGAACAGTCAATGAGGAGTAAGTGTTATTGTTGTGTTTATAATTATATATATCTCCAGGGTGGCTGGATATCCAGGCCTGCAGCTCTGTGGACTGACATGAACACCCACGTGGAGAAATCAGGGTATGGATTTTAATGGAAACCATGGAAATGAATGGGATTACCAAGGAGATGAAATAAACAGAAACAAAAAAAAAAAGAAGTAAGGAGAGAACTCTGGAGAATACCACATGTATGGGATAGCTAGAAGAGTCTAGAAAGAAAAAGTGTAAGAGTTAAGAAGACAACCAAAAGAAAGTGTCCCAAAAGTCTAGGACATTTCAAGATCTGTCCAATGCTGCACTGAAGTCAAGCTAAATAAGGATTGAGAAGTGTCCGCTGGACTCTATGATTGGCTCACTGAGGACTTTAGCAAGAGCCCAGATGCACACGCACAAAGTGCTGACTCCAAAATATGCAGATTTTTGTTGAATGAATTGTTTCAAAAACATGGAGCAGTGATAGGACAGAACACACAGATCGCCAAATGTGCCAGAGACTTTCCAACTAACTGCTCAGTTTGAGCTCACAATCACTGTGAATGTTTAGCTGCATTTAACTGGAACCCAATACTCCTGTGACTGCAGTATTTCTCTGACGTCAGCAAAGGAAGGCAAACCACAGAGCTGACTGTAACAATGAAGTCAGACCTCTGGTGGCTCTGTCCCTATGAACAGAGGCTCAATGTTTTAGGAAAAGAAATAATGGTAGGAACCAATGGCAAACTTGGTCCTTACCCATACTGAAACTATGTATTATTTTCAACATGCTTTAAAATAAAATTTTTAATATTTATATGATGGTAATACACTTCATTTCTTTCAAACAATACTGTACACATATGCAATTACTCAAAGTGTATTATTTTATTGCCACAGGGCAAAGTCAAGGTCTCCTCCTCCAGTTGTCATTATTGCCTGATAGCTATTATTTCACTGGGAGGGGAGATCACAGGAGCTAAGGATATTAAATGGGCTGAGTCATTCATACACTTTTGAAATCATGTGAGAATCTAGTATAAAATTAGTCACTCTTGCAACTGAACCAAGACTCAGATGGATTTACTCTCTCCAGAACAGCCACTGTTAGATGTTTAGCTCCCAAAATAACATATACCTGATGATTTACATTTTGGAAATCACACAGCCTTTAGAAGTTTATTATAGGTACATAAAAGAGATAAGCACTATGCTTCGTACGTTAAGTATTCCAAGTTCTAATTCATAGTCAGCCTGATCTAAGGCTATCCAGAGAGAATTGCCTCAACTGGTCCTAGAACATTCATTCAACAAACATTTAGAGCCCCAACTGGGTACCAGGCATTATGCTAAGCACTGAGACATTTATGGAGGTTGGCCCACACTTACGACACACCACCAACCCAACTGCACAGGGTAAATTTATATAGGCCAACACTGTCTCCACCTTTATATAGCAAAAAAGCTTGGAAAAGTTTTCAATGAAAGACATGTCCAGGCTAAGAATCATTATGCTTTCACTGACTATAACCTAATTGCAATGGAGACACATCATATTTTCTACAGAGTTTACTACACTGCCTTTGCCCTGTTAAAAAAAAAAAAAAAACATATATCACACACGCTAATGATGACCAGCATGGGTTACACCCTTCATCTCATGCCCGTCTCTGCTGTCCGTTGCACAATCTGCACTGAACTCTGCTGGACCCAGTTATTTGTAGTTGAGTCAGTTTCCTAGTGCCATTATATAGTTTGACTTCTGACAAAAACACCAAAGAGGGAACACTTCCTCGTTGAACATTATGACACACTGAATGCACTTCTCAGTTTGCCAAGGTGTTGTAATACACCATTACTGGGCAGCGGCCAACCAGACATGGAAACATCTTTCCTCTTTCAAGCCTTTCAGAAAAAAATGGAAAACGAATAAACTTAAACCTGTGAGAAAGTGCCATTGGTCTAGTTCTAAGGGACCAGTCCTATTGGAATAGACAGTTGTCTAACAGATGGCAGTTGAATGAGGCAACCTGCCATCTATGTGCATCTGTTACTAAACATTTATGCTGTTGAAAATTACTCCAATAATTTCTCATGGCACCAATCCCACTATAAGATTATGAACAACAGGAGTCGCATATTTATACAGTACAGTAACAGGATTCCCATATTGGTGGTGGGGGGGGGTGTGGGCTGGGGGCAAAGGAACCAAACTTCTGATTTGTCTCTCTGGGCTTTGTTGCTGTTGTTGTTTGCTTTCTTTCTTTCTTTCTTTCTTTCTTTCTTTCTTTCTTTCTTTCTTTCTTTCCTTCTCTGGGCAGAATTCATAGAAATATGCATTATTTATTTATTTATTCATTTATTCATCCATTTAATAAATATTTACCAAATGCCTACCACATGCAGGCATTGTGCTAGGCATTGGAGATTCAATAGTAAACAGCCTAACCTGGTCCCTGTTGGTCTCATGGGGTTTGGGGTATAGTGGGGTAAAACAGTACTATTCAAAGAGTCAAACAAATACACTATCACCAGCTGTGAGAAGTGCTGTGAAGGAAACGTATTAGATGGTAGGAGAGCATGTAACCACAGAAATATAGAGGACATCATTTCATAGGCAATCTTTTTAGGCACTGCTCCATTTAAACACAGGTCATGCTGAGGGGAGGGTGAGATGAGGATTTTTTACTGTTGTTATTAACAAGCACTTTGCAATTGCACAAAATCTTTCATCTGAGTGGTTCAAAGCCTTATATACCCAAGTGTCATTATCCCAATTTGACAGATGTGAGGAACGGGCAGCTCACAGGTTAAGCATCTTGCCCAAGGTCATACTGAGTCAGTGACAGATGGCTGCAACTAATTCAAACCCCCTTTCTTTCTTTTTTTCCCTGGGGACTTGCACATTTGGGACCTGTCTAGAGTGGGGGGAGCGAGGGAGGGGGAGGGGCAGAGGACTGTTTGAAGAGAATGAAAGAATGAATAGGGGCAGTCAAGCTCTAAGCGGGGGCCCTGAATTAGCTAACTGATTTTACCACATTTCCTTACAAACAATAGTGCAGTCACAGGGGACTGGTTCCAGGAGACCCCACATATACCAAGATCTAAGGATGCTCAAGTCCCTTAGATAAAATGGCACAGTATGGTCGGTCCTCCCATTTTGCAGGTTTCCTTTCCGCAGATTTAACCAACTGCAGATGGAAATTTTGATCCACGGTTGATTGGATCCAGGTTGCGAAACCAGTGAATACAGAGAACCAACTGTGTATTTATTGAAAAAGATCTGTGTGTAAGTGGACTCTTGCATTTCCAACCCCTGCTGTTCAAAGGTCAACTGTACATTACCTGAATGCTTACTATGACTGGCACCTGCTAAGCTTGACATCATCATCTCAGTTGATAATCCCAACACCCCTTGGAAGTTTGTTAGAAATTGTGTTAGAAACCCCCTTTCAACTTAACTTTGCTTTGCATGTGCCTCCAAGTACCAACTCAGAATGAACTTTTATACCTCATCTTAATTTTATGAAAACATACTTGACTTCAGGCAGATATCCTCAACCTTCAGTGGTCATTTGTTAGCTCTCACATGAAAAGACACTTATTCTGAATTTGGAATTGCCTTTCCTGTCTACCAAGCCTCTGTCATCTACAGAATTACTCAATGCCTTATTTATCATTATGGTATCTCACTCAAGATTTGAGAATAAAAAGTACAGCAATGGGTTGATGCTAATGGGATATACTGGTCTCACCAAGTACCCCATTATCCAGAAAGATGATCTCCTAAAATGCTAAATCATCTACTGAAGATTCAGTTCCAGTGCTGCCTGGGAGACAGCGCCTCATGAGGTTAATGTCCCACAGGATGCCTGTAACCAGTGAATAATATGTGACATTGTTTCTCTGATAGTCAGGACACATGGACCTAGGAACCAAGGGATGAAAGTAGAATGAGTTGTAAATCTTCTCCCCCTCATCACACCTAATGACCAACTTGCATTTTTTCTCCCACGGCTGCAACTCGAGTTCTGCTGGTCTAATAGTCTTAGTACTCAAGAGAAGAATGATTTCACCAAGGGACTCAACAATGCCTTCACTGATTTGGAAACTTAAACAGCAACCTAGCAATTTTGAGCTTCTCATGACACTGACTAGACAGACAAAAAGTGAGGTTACAGAACTGGTTGGGGCACTGAATCTGAATTATCAAGGGTAAACAGGACTGCTGCTACAGAGTGAGGAAAAGGAGGTGTGCATCTGGAACCTGGACCGTCTCCTGGTTTTGCCACGTCTAGTGGTAAAAAATAATGAAAGTCCGTAACAACTCCATACAGGTAGAACCATCAAGAACACAGATATCCCAGGAAACAAAGCCTAGGTGTTATAGCCAGATAAAAACCTACCTCATTCAGGAGTTGGTTGACGGTGAACATGAAATGGGTATTGGAGAAGGGAGTTAAAATGCCAACTACGGCTCAGGACCAATAGGAAAAGCTAAGTATCCCGTCATATTTCTTCCTTGGTCTGACATGTACATATTTATGTTTTTAACTAATTTCTCCCTTTCCTTTCCTCCTAACATTTTATAAAAAGTAAGCTGGTGGCTCACTAGTTACAGAGTACCATAATGGAACAGTATGGACATAAAGGAGTAAGTGTGGCCCAAATATCCTAGACTTGGAAACAGTAACTTAAGACGTCATATCTTTCCCCCTTTGGGGGGAAGACAGAGCATATTTTTCACTTTTATGAGAGAGGGCTGCAATATGTTAGTAGGAAGCATTTTCTTGTTGCACGGTTTGCAAGATTAATAAGTCTGGAAGGAAATCGTATACAGAGGCTGAGCAGCCATACTGGTCTAGAATCTTTTGAACCTTTCCTCTGTTTGGGCAATTTCCCACCTTATGAGTGATAACCTCACTGGGGCAGGAACCAGAAATGCACTTTCTCAGCTTCCCTGCAACAAGAACACAGACGTGTCAACTTGGCCCTTGGCCTGTGGGACTTCAATTCTTGAGAATGACATGAAGGAGGTGCCTTGGAACCAGATTACCTAAGGATTTAACCTTTAAATCCCAGCTCTGCCTCGTACAAGCTGTGAAATCTTGGGCAACCTCTCAGAAACTTGATCTCCCCATCCATGACTCTACCAAAGTCTTTGCATTGTCATGAATGCTAAATGGATTCATGCATTTAAAGAATTTAGAGCTTTGAACCGCAAATACGGTAGCCGCTAGCCACGTGTGGTTATTCAAACCTAAATTAATTAAAATTAAATAAAATTTAGTTCCTCACACTGTCACATTCCAAGGGCTCAAAAGCCACACGTAGCTAGTGGCTACCTTTTTACAGTGCAGATATAGAACATTTCCATTACCGCAGAAAGTTCCACTGACAAGTGTTGACTTACAGAATACTTCCTGGCACTCAGTAAGCACTCAAATGATAATTGCTCCTATTATTAATAACTAATATTGCTATCATTATTATTATTTTACATTACATCCCCAGAACTTATTTATCTTACACCTGAAAGTCTGAGCACTTTTGAGCCCTTTCACCCAATCCCCCTCCTTCATCCCCTCCCCTCGCCTCTGGCAACCACACTATCATTATTATCGCAATAGCAAGTTTAAGATACAGCTGAATTTAAAATCTAATGGATAACCAATTAAATGTGGTCTTCTAATAAGAATTAGCAGAGCATCAGTAGCAACAACTGCTCTCAGTTTATAGTTTATTATGGGCAAGGTACTGAGCTAAGCACTTCCCAGGGATATTTTATTTAATCTTCCCCAAACCAACAACCTGAGTGGTAAGAACATCCCTATGTTACAGATTGGGAAACTGAGGAAAGGAGTGGTATAACTACAAGCACTGGAAATGCTCATCAGTATGGGATCTGGGACTCACTGGATTGGCATGTCTGCAAAACTACTAAATCCATGACAACTTCTTCTTAGACTTCACTACAGAGTTACTGAGTGCCCACTAGGGGTCATGCACTGCGCTAGATGCTGGGAATACAGTGGTAAACAGAGACCAAGGCTCTGCCCTCACAGACTTTTAGTTCTAGTTGAGAAGAACAGTCAGAAAAGATATAATTAGCTGGATGGTAATAAGTGCTATCGAGAACAGTTAAACAGGGTGGGGTAGGTGAGCTCCTGTATGATGGATGGCTAGGGAAGGCTTCACTGAAAAGATGACATTGGAACAGAGACCTGAAGAAAATTAAAAAGGGCAGGGTGGAGTGGTAGGAGATGAGGTCAGAAGTGAAGATGGAGTAAGGGGCCCAGGCCAGGGAGGCCAACGTGGGGCCTTTAGCCTCTAGGCTAAGAGAGATGGGAAGGTTTTGAGCAGAGGAGTGAGAAGACTTGGTTTTCTTTTTTATAGGATCACTCTGGCTATTATGATGAGAATAGATTTTAGGGGAGGAAGGGCAGAAGCAGGAGACCAGTTAGAAGCAGACCAGTTAGTAGGCTACTGCAGTCATCTAGGCAAAAGGAGACAACGGCCCACATTAGGGTAGCAAGACGTAGCAAGTAGCAAGAGGTGGTCAGATTCTAACTATATTTTGAAGGTAGAAACAATAGGCTTTATTGATGAACTGGATATGGGCTGTGACACATTAAGGAACTTAGGACAACTTTGGGTTTGGCCTCTCTAGATGAAATGGTACAGTTGCCACTTCCTGAGATGGGGAAGTCTGGAGGAACAGCTGGTTTTGGAAGGTTAAAAGTGAAATGCCTATGGGAATGAAATGAAGTGGGAATGAAAAGAAGACAGCTGTATATCTGAGACATGGCTTTGGAGAGACGATAGGGTTATAGTTACAAACGCTATGGAAAACGACTAAGTGTATGGTGTTATGAGAGCACAAGACACATTCGGCGGACAGAGACCGGGTGATGTCAGGGAGGGCTGTTGAAAAAGAGCTAGACTAAGTTTATGAAGGGCAGGAAGGAGTTAGCTATTTGAAAGTGAGAGAAGAGCACTCCCAGCAGAAAGAATAATGTGTACTAAGCCCAGAAGCAAGAGAACATGCCAAGAACTAGCATAAAAGAATGGTAAAAAATGAGGCTACCAAGTTAAGCAGGGTTACAGACCAGGTAAAGACGTCTGAATTTAATCCTGAAAGTAATAAGGAATAAGTGAAGAGGGCAGAGTTGTGAAAAAGGCAGGTAAAATAATCAGATTTCCAATTTAGAAACAGTTTTTGGGCTACTAGCTAGAAAACATACTAGAAGAAAGCAAAACTTCATGCAGCAAACTATTCATGGGAGAGTGGAGACTGTGAACATGGGGATGAGGCAGGCAACCTCATTTGAGAATCAGTAAGATCTGGTGATGGAATGCGAGCCATGAGGAGCTAGGAGA
Organism: Phocoena phocoena; assembly: GCF_963924675.1. Taxonomy (NCBI): domain Eukaryota; kingdom Metazoa; phylum Chordata; class Mammalia; order Artiodactyla; family Phocoenidae; genus Phocoena; species Phocoena phocoena. Next base: position 66,509,135 of record NC_089235.1, on the reverse strand, counting down.
AGGGAGGATAATAACCAGGTTTCTGATGTGGGCAACTGTGGGGGAGGATATCGCCATTTCCTCAGTTACAGAATCTCAGAAGAAAATCAAGGGGGAAACTCTCTGAGTTGCTGAATTTAAGGAGCACACTGAAGCGAGAGATCAAATAGGTGATTGAATTCATGTGTGTGATTCTCAGACTCATGCTCTGGAATGGAAAGAAGGATTTGGGACTCGGCAGCACAAAGACAGTAATTCAAGTTAAAAGCTCAAGAAGAGAGCGCAAAGAAGACAAAGAGTCAAAGAACAGGTAGGAATACCAAGATTTTATGGCTGGAGAGGTGAAGTAGGGTCCACCGGCAGACTCTGGAGAAGTGGCCGGAAGCAAGAAGAAAAGTCAGACGTGTGTTGTCATGAAAGTTAAGGGAACATAACAATTCGAACAGGAGGGAGTCCTCCATAGTAGCAAAGTCAAATAAGGGAATGATTGAACAATGTCCTCTGGATTTTTCACCAGGTGTGTAACCTAGGGCCATTCCCTCAACTCATTCAGCCTCAGCTTCCTCATCTACACAAGACAAGAATGTTATGGTACCCGCTGTACCCAGCTGTTGTGAGGATACATGGTGATGCATACAAGGTACCTAGTACAGTGTTAAACACACTAGGCACTTAAAAGAAAAAAAAGCTCTATTCTCAGTGCACCACGTCTTATGTGATGTCAGACAGGCAGGGCGAGGTAACAAGTAGACAGGGGGTTGAAAGCTTGAAGCCACAAGGAACCAATGGCCTCGGAGTGCACTGTGCATTTTGAAAAACAGGAACGGGGAGAAAAGAACTACAGTCTTTCTCCTTTTCTTCCTCTCCTCTCCCAATGTTTCCTTTCTCTGCACCGAATGCAGTTTATAAATGCAGAAATTCCTGAGAGCCTGTCAAAGGGACCTTTTAAGCATACCTTAGTATTTACACAAAGAACTGTGTTCAGTGTCGATATTTACCACAATCATCATGAGTTTGTGACACAGACGTTATATTCTTAAGAAGGGTGGCTTAAACTCAGGAGCAGTCCCCAAATAAATAAACGAATAAATGCTCTGTAGAAACTAAATCTATCGATTAGTGATTTCAAAATTTCTTCCAACAGTTTTTGTCACGATAAGCCAGGTAATGTTTATCAAATGAAATATTCTAAGTACATGATTAAGGAGACCTTTGGACAACCAAACTGACTTTCAGGTTAGTTTCGACACTGACAAAATGATAGTCAAGGAGAAGTTTCCCAGATGGCGTATACTTTACTGTCAAGGATTAAGGTTCTACCCTTTCTTGCTCTCACCTCCTCAAGGACATGGAACTGGGAAAACGGTCCCAATGTTTGCTTCTCTAATGGAAAAAACATGTGCTTTACAAAAATGAATCTCACTGATTTTTTTTTCATATCTAAACTATTCCCACCCTTCTAGCATAATTCCTTTCAAAACCTCTGCTTTAGGACTGACTTAGCAATTCTCTCAATGCAGCTCTCAATGCACAAAGCCTGTATTATATAGTCCCTCCCCTCCCTGCTTATTTTCTGTTACATCCATCAAAATCAAGGCTCCTAAGGAAAGTTCTAACTACTGGGGATCTTGATTTTCTTATACTCATTTAGATAAACTTTTCCATTCAGCTCAGCAGTGGTTGGTGATACTGAAGCTTATTTTGCTTTAGAATCTGAACAATGAAAGAAGTATCTCTTGCTCCAGTCTGTGTGTGTGTGTGTGTGTGTGTGTGTGAGTGTGTGTGGAGGGGAGATGATAGGGGAAGGGATATACACACTTGGTGCTCTCTCTCCTGAAGAAAGCAAAAGACCTGGGAGGAGAACGGGGCAGCAGTGCTCTGTTTCGTGGAGCATTCGAGACCAGAAGACCAGCCTTTGGCACCTGGGCCATTGAGGAGTACCCAACCCATTACACACTCGCCGACGTGAGGACAAGAAGAACTTCTCTCTCACGTTCCATGTCTTTCCTGGGTCCTCCAGTAACTCCCTCCATGAACTAGAGGATCTGAATAACCAAAGGAACAAATTCACCATTTCTGTTGTAACCAAAGAGAAATGCTAATTGTTTTCTTCCCTCTGTTCTTGCCAAGTTTCCATCAGAAAACCCATTTAATGTGACTATAGGGCCTGAAAAAGAAAGAAGCAAAATATCTATTTTTGCTTATATCTATTTGCTTACATCTATTTTGCTTATAACTACCTATATCTAAATGTAAAAATACCTATTTTTACATTTTTGAAAAATCCATAAGTTATCTTCTAACATTCTGATAAACAGTAAGTTTGATTTCAAATCCCTTGTCTTTATATCATACCACATATCCATAGCACAGAATGAGGGCAATCCAAGGATACAAGGCCGGATCCTTCTCTCAGTTATCACATCTCACCCGACACAGTAAAGACTGTGGAATTACTAATAATCCAGCGGTTTATTAATGCTCCTTATCCTTTATCTACTCCATTCATTCCCATCTAGCCACCTATCAAATTCTCTGATGTTGCCTTCTCTATAATTCATAGGGCGTCCTTTCATTTGAAATTATTTCCCACTACTAAAGCTATCAAACTGATTTTCACCTTCCATTTTGTCACCTATGAGAAACATTTCCTGAGTAAATGAAAATGAATTCTCTCCATCTTATCTAATCAAAAGCCACTGTACCACAAGAAAAAAATAAACAGGTGCTTCATAGTACATAGAGCACTTGTGAGAATAATTTATATAATTTGATTCTCACTGCCAGAGAGAGTAAATAATTTCCTTGAATGGAACACCGAATAGATAACAAAGCTAAAACTACAAAGTGGCCACCAAGTCTGAAGGCATAGACAATACGATTTCATAATGGGCTATAATATTATATCATTAAGCCAGTTATTGCATATTCACCTATGTTTCCAGACTTGGTGGCCACCCTGTAAAACCCAGATCTTCTAGCCATAACCTGTTTTCCTTGATTCCCTGCACGTTACCCTGAAGCACTAAAGAAGGCAGCAAAGGAAAAGACCATATTTAAATTGGATGATATTTAAAAATTTATAAACCAGGTTTCATAGTCTGTTCTCCAACTTAAATTCACAAACACATTGTGCACGGAGATTAAAAGAAGCAATTAATATTCTCTCAATGCCTACTATATAAAACCTCACTTCCTGTGAGGGCACACGTAGTTAAGAACTTTACCTACAGTATCACACTTAATCCTCGCAGTAGTCCCATGAGGTATCATTATCCTCTTTTTATAAATAAGGAAGCTGAAGGTTCTAAGAGGACAGATCACTAGCCCAGTGTCACACAGCTAGGCAGTGGAGGAGCAAGGATGAAGCTACGTCTTCTGATTCCAGCTGCAGTATTATTTCCACTACCCCAGTGAAACATCCTTTACATGTTCCATGACATGCCACTTACTGACCATTTCACTGCCTTATTCCACAGAGAGACTTCTTCCTCCCTGCTTCTAAAAACTAATCCATGAGCAAATCTGTAGTCTAAGCTGGCAAGAAGAAAAAAGTTCCTCAACAATGCCTGGCACATAGCAAGCACTAGAGAAATGTTAGCTAGGCTTACTATTATTATGGAAAGACTGACCATTCCATCTTTTAATATAACAGTTCCATATAACAATATTCTTTTCCTCAAGCAGTTCTTTAATATTAACAGAATCCCTCCCTATGCATGTCAAATCAGTGTGAAGAGTCTTTTTCACTCAGACTAAAATTTTACCTTTGGGAAATTTACAGTTAGATATGTATAAGATCATAAGCATATTTTATAACCAAGACTACACAAAAACACTCTTTCTCCCAACTAAAACTACAATTCAAAGTGCATTCAACAAACTACATCTTTCATATATATATATATATATATATATATTTTTTTTTTTTTTTTAAGATTTTGTTTTTTTTTTTGATGTGGACCATTTTTAAAGTCTTTATTGAATTTGCTGCAATACTGCTTCTGTTTTATGTTTTGGTTTTTTGGCCCTGAGTCATGTGGGATCTTAGCTCCCCGGCCAGGGATCGAACCTGCACCCCCTGCATTGGAAGGCGAAGTCTTAACCACCGGACTGCCAGGGAAGTCCCACTACATCTGTCTTGAGGTATGGAGATGTCATGAAGAGAGCCTTGAATGACATATCAAAAAAACAAGATTCAATCTCACCTCTTAAGACTAAGCATGTGACCTGCGTATGACCCTTAACCTTCCTGAGGCTCAGAGTCCATCATCCACCTTACCTAACTTGGAAGGTTACTGTGATCATTAAAGAGGTCAGGGATCCCAGAAGGCTCCTCATCCCTTACCCAGGGCAAAGAAAGTTGGCTTCAGATTCTTTTAGTCAAAGGGCCAGGGGACTGAAGTAGAAACCGATATTTCCAAATCTGGTTTAAGTAAACCATCAACAGCCTGTAGGCAAATATCAAGTAACTGGGGAAGCCAGAGGAGAAGTGAATTCACTATCATCCAATAGGCTAGGTCCTCCAGAACATCTGAAACACCAAACTGAAACCAATACCACAAACGGGCTTTGTTACAGTTTATAGAAATTGGATCACAATGAACTATTTATGATTATATCATTTTTTTAAAAATTGGCTAGCCTGGAAACCTAGCCACTGAATGTTATTTCTATGGGAAACTGTATTTCATGATTCAATTCAGAAATCCAAACACTGGGAATGTATCTTATTTCTTTCCAGTTCCAAGAGCTAACAGAGACTCCCTTCTGATCCTCTTTGGCATATTTAGGCAGTCTCTTTCACTCTTTGGGCCTGTGGCCATTCAGATATGAGATGTCAGATGGGGACAGTCAGGACATAATAACTATATACTACCTTTCACTTTTTTTGGAGGGGGCAGTATCACAACACATTCCTATTTATAATCTCATTTTATCTACAATTGCCCAGTGAGGTATGTAGGGCAAATAGCATTATTCCTCATTTTAGAAATGAGGAAGCTGAAGCACAGGTTTCCGTGACTTGTCCAAGGTCATAGCCTGGCAGAACAAGGATTAGAAGTCAGATCTTTATTTCCCAGCCCAACGCTCTTATCAATGAAACATCAACTGTTGAGAAAAGGGGGAAAGGAAGTGAAGGTGATTATGATTTACTGAGACTTTTTGTCTAATTTCGTCTGACATTGTGAATTTTCATTAATTTCCTTCTTCATTGTTGCCTGATGAGTTAGTCACTAAAACCATAAGATCAGAAAGTATAAATTGTTTTATATTATTTCCTCATTGTTACAGATAGATGTTCAAGTTTAAGTGTTTCATAATAAAGTGACTCAGAGACTAACCAAGCCCAATCTACATTAGTCACTTGTTGAACTGTTACATGAGATTTCTGCAAAACTCTTGGGGCCAGGGGGCGGGGGGGCGGGGCAGAAGTAAGCATTTACCAAAAGGATGACTAAATTAAGGACAAAAGGTGAGTGTAAAACTTACACATTTTTTCCTTCCAGTTTAAGCTGTGGCATGAGAAAATAAACACAAGGAAACAAAACACAAGTCACCTATTACCATTTATTCCGAATTTAGGAGGTTTAGAAGAGTTCACCAGTTTAAATCAGCATGTGGTGGACATTCTCGAGACAAGAGAAAGAAGTTAAAAGTTAACAGGACAGAACAATGAGCCTTTGCCTTTATATAGCACTTCTACCTCTCAAGTGCTTTCACATAGGCTATCTCATTTCTTAATCAAGAACTTGCTCTGTCATAGGTAGGTGCAGATATTACTAGGTCATTTTGCAAACGTGCTTAAGGTCAACACAGCTTTTCAGTACACAGGTGTAGAAAAAACCACAATAATTAAACTGAACAGTAAGACCAAACAATTTACTATTGTAATGGGATCATACACACTTTACCTTACAAAGCCAACACATTTTCATTCCACATTCTGGCAGAGCAATACCATTACTATTATAGGAAATGTGGCATGACATATTCTAATTTCATCTATATTATTTATAGGTGCTTTAAGTAATATGTTAAGTATTTCTTCTAAGAAAAAATTGAGCATATGATATTTTTGCTTAGGCTTTTTAAAACACTGTGTAACTATACCTCATGAGCCATATTTAATTTCTGATTTTGTAAGAGGAATGCTCTGAATACACCCAGCATTTAGTCCATTTAGAGTTCTGATTTAGCATTTCATGTGGTTTTACTGGCTTCTGTGTCATGGTAGGGGCTAAAATAAACCTCAGGGTGACAGAGAGTAACCTGATGGGTGGAGAGGGTTTGCTCCACACTACCAGTAACATTCCAAGAATCACAAATAGATGAGACAACTGGAAGGCACTGAAGCATGTGAGACCCCTGTGTGTCAGCCAAGGAGAAAGTAAAAAGCAAGCAAGTCAGGACGTCTGGAAATCAGTCACGTGATGCAATCGTATTAAACTATTCCTGGTTACTGTTTTCAATTTTAAGTAACAATGACTTGGTCTTTCTAAATATCATTTTCTTTTTTTTAAAATTAATTAATTAATTAATTTGGGGGGCTGTGCTGGGTCTTCGCTGCTGTGAGCGGGCTTTCTCTAGTTGCGGCAAGCGGGGTCTATTCTTCGTTGTGCAGCATGTGGGCTCAGTAGTTGCAGCACGTGGGCTCAGTAGTTGCGGCACGTGGGCTCCGTAGCTGTGGCACGTGGGCTTTGTCGCTCCACAGCATGTGGGATCTTCCCAGACCAGGGATCGAACTCGTGTCCCCTGCATTGCCAGGTGGATTCTTAACCACTGGACAACCAGGGAAGTCCAAAATATCATTTTCTATTAGAAGATAATTGAATGATTATTTTAAGATGAAATAAAGGAGAGAAGAAATAATTAAATTGATTTGGTGAGGACAGCACATAAGGATTTTCACTATTTTAAAGAATCCTGTATTATGTGACACAAATTTCCCTTAAAAAAAAAAAAAGAGGATGGGACTTCCCTGGTGGCGCAGTGGTTAAGAATCCGTCTGCCAATGCAAGGGACATGGGTTTGATCCCTGGTCCAGGAAAACCCCATGTGCCGTGGAGCAACTAAGCCCCTGCGCCACAACTACTGAGCCTGCGCTCTAGAGACCGCGAGCCACAACTACTGAAGCCTGCGTGCCTAGAGCCCGTGCTCTGCAACAAGAGAAGCCACCGCAATGAGAAGCCTGTGCCCCACAAGGAAGAGTAACCCCCGCTTGCCGCAGCTAGAGAAAGCCTGCGCGTGCAGCAATGAAGACCCAAGGCAGCCAAAAATAAAAATAAATTAGGGGGAAAAAAAGCCCAAAAAGAAATGAAATTTCAGAAAGTTCAAGGGGTTAAAAATATCAGGCTGGCCATGACACAAAAGAATGAAAGTCACTATTGCTAGAAGCTTTATGCTTTAAGGGAGAAACAGAATGAAAAGAAATCCTCACCATTCTCTCAATGACAGTTCACTGGGCACTGGCTCCACTTCAGAATGAAAGAGCTTTCCTTACCAGTACAACTGCAAACTCACACAGGGCTTGAAAAATTAAATCCATTTACAGTCTCTCCATTTATACACTTTCTTTTCTTTCATTTGTCAACGATTCATACAGATTACACATTTGAAACAGAGCTGACAACTTGCATATGATACATCAGAGGGGTAAATCCAACACATTTTTCTCTCCCAATATTTGTTCAAATGGGTGCTACTAATAAAAAAATATTATTTAAAGATGGAAATGTAAGTGAAGATATATTTCTCTCTGTGCACTTGGGTATATATAATTATGCTATTTATTGAACTATCTTGCTTACATCTTTAAGTAATTTTTGTTTACTTTGGAAAACATCAAATGTTATTCGTGAATTACCGAAGTTTTCACTTAGTTGTCTGGTCCGTATCTCTAGTGTGGCTCCCCCTCCATTGCCATTAACTAGCATTTTTTTTTTTTTTTTTTTTTGCAGTACGCGGGCCTCTCACTGTTGTGGCCTCTCCCATCGTGGAGCACAGGCTCCGGACGCGCAGGCTCAGCGGCCATGGCTCACGGGCCCAGCCGCTCTGTGGCATGTGGGATCTTCCCGGACCGGGACACGAACCCGCATCCCCTGCATCGGCAGGCAGACTCTCAACCACTGCACCACCAGGGAAACCCTAACTAGCATATGTTAAAGGGAGCAGTCTCTTTGTCATTGCTACAGACAGAAGTAGACTTATTGATCAGGGGACTTCACATCCAACTGGCCAAATGCCGTGCATCTCACTGGCCTGCTCCCCCATATTCTGCCCAATCCTTTTGGCTTACAACAGTATGAGCACCAACTTCCCCCCAACATCCTCTCTGCCCCCATTACCAGAAGACTCCTTCTAAGGAAAGAAGCCCTTCCTTCAACCTCTCAAGGACATAATCATCTCTGCCCTTTCCCAACGGTTTCCTGCAGCCTACTCTACTGTCTAAATTTTAACTCAAATTTCCTCTTCAGATACTATTTAAATTTGATCAAAGGAAATGACTTCTCCTTTACAGAACTCTCTGGGCAACTTTATAAACGAGTCTTGACAGAACTGTTTTAGGTGCTTTCATGCTATCACTTTTCATCGTTTCCAGAACTCTCTGACCTATATTCTATCACCCCCACTTTAAGAAGAAATTGAGGCTCAGAGTGAGAGGGTAGAAAAGCCGGAATTTAAGCAAAGGCTCTTCTCCCTTACTCTGAATTTCTTAAGCATGTTTTTATTGTCTGTGTCAAACTATTTCACTGTTAGTACTATTTTGTAGCTATTTTATATACACACGTCAAGAGGCTTTTTTCTCTTCATTAGACTAAGCATACTATTGGCGCTAACTGAACAGCTTAATTATGAGATTAATAAACAAGCAACTGCTTTCAACTCCACACTCTGCAAATGCATTCATTTTACAGTGAATCTTAACATTTGGTGATCCATTCCGTGGTTCAAACTATTTTCCCATCTCTCTTCTGCAGTTAGCCTACACTCTTTCACTGCCCATGAGCACCACTGCTAGGTAGTGGGGAATGGCCAACATCTCAAGATCTTTAATACTTATCAAGTACAGTGAAAAGTCTGACATGGAAGGAGGCTCAAGTGATTATCTAAAATAAGGGTTTGATGCTACATGCGGACTATGCCCAACGTCAGAAATAAGCAGGAGTTTGCTATATTAAAGAACATTCACATCATTTAAATAATTCAAGTGGGACTTCCCTGGCAGTCCAGTGGTTAAGACTCCGAGCTCCCACTGCAGGGGGCGTGGGTTCGATCCCTGGTCGGGGAACTAAGATCCCTCATGCCGCGTGGCACAGCCAAAAAAAAAAAAAAAAAAAAAAATTCAAGGAGTTACCTGCCAGAATTGCCCAGTACCACTGAGGCCAAGGTGTTCAATAAGCATTGAGAGTTGTGCTGAACCAGGTCTTTCAAAGTCTGTATGCTTTTTTCTGTCCACACTGCTGCTGTGTCCTTTCTACCTAAACTATCCCCTCCTCTCTTCATTTCCTTGAAAACTTTTCCTTCTCTCCACTTTCCTGAACCAATACCCCACACTGGGGGTCTTGTTGGCTTCAAAGAGACATAGCCAAGCAACCATTGAATGTTTTTAAAAACTTTTCTTTCCTCTCTTTCACTGTTGGAATAACACATAGTCTTTTCAGAGTCCTGGCCCTTTCCTGATCTTCTGCATAGAAACATCTTGTAGGTCCATTTTAGGTAGGGGGTTTGATATACTCCCCAGTTCCCTGGATGTCACAAAAACTCTACCACAAATTGCTGAATCCATCTTTTAGCCTCTTCTGTAAGGTACAGGGATTGAGACTACAGAAGCGTTTTCCAAACTGGGTTCTGTAGAGTACCAGTCCTTCCCCCAAAGAGGTTTTCAAGTAAGGTTAGGAAATTACTAAATATTCCTCCTTTGGAGAATCACAGTGCATAAAAGCATATTAAGGGCTTTGGAGTCTTTAAGGAAATTCTTTTAATCAAGCACTCTCCAAACTTATTTGACCACAAAATCCTTTTTTCCTATTATACTTACTCACATCGCGATTAATTAGTATTACAGAGCAAACTTCTGAAAATGCTGCATTAGAGGCACATTAAGACCCAGTAGAGTGTAAACGTTTTTATAATTATGAATAAAATCCAACGCTTAGTACCTAAAAAACACGAAGATGGATTTCTATAAACTACCCATGATAAGAAGTCTTAATATGGCACAAGACCAGAATGTTCACCTATTAGTAGCTACTTCACTTGGTAACCTAAGAGATTTATATCTGGATTCTTTCCTATAGAGACAACTCAATTAGTGAAATACTATATCCAGACCTAACTCTCTCTGTTAGCATTAGAAAAAATGCTACCAAACACAACCTTAATTTCGGAATAACTACAGAGGGAGTTCTAAAGGAACGGAATAGAAATTAATTACCAGTAATCACACATTCCAGGGCCAAGAGGCTGAAGAGCGAATACCTACGTCAACTTTTTTTCCCCCTGGTTAATTTCCACATCTGGGCAATATTCCTACAGATGAAAAGGCTTATATGTGGAGCATCTGTTAACTTTGACAGGAAAGGTGTTAAGAGACCACACACCACCATGGAGGGCGGGCAGTGGAGAAGAGGGGGATTCCACAGTACTTTCCCACTTGGCTCCAAGAGATTCTCACTAATTCCACTGTCCTCTCTCACCTTCTTGCTATTCTGCTGACAACAGTCATTTCTCTCATGCTCAGGAATCTTCTGTCCTCAACTGTCATAATCCCAAATAAATTTACCCTGCTTCCTCTTCTGTCAATGATTCACAATGTGAGGTGCATTCTTAGATGCAGTCAGAAGATGGTGATAGCCAATAAATCACATCCTCTGCCCTGGAACTTTCTTCCGATACTATAAATTTTTAGCTTTCTAAGTGAGAAATGCTCCCCAAATCTGGTATAACTAAAATAGTAACTCCCAACTTACAAGATAGCTCATAAGATTTCATGTTAAAGCAGAAGATGTTAAGGTAACTTTAAAATAAGATTTACGAAAGGCAAAGCTTACCAGTTGATGAAGGGTGAAGGGTGAAGAGGCATAGGGAAGTGATATTAAAAACATTCTAAACTAGTTGCATAATGTCAAGGCTGAGGTAAGCTATACCTTTGACCCACCTTGTTCTTTTATTATATCTGAGATTGTGTTGGTTTCAACAACTTACGTGAGGTATATTTCCACTCTTCTAACTCTCAACATGCTACTTTTAAAATGCAGACTAAATGTTCAGGTTAGCTTAGCAAGTAAAAGTCACAGTACACAGGACATATCCATGAACAGATTTATAAGAAACAACACAATAAACCGATCCAGCAACTAACTGCCCCTGTTAGGTTAAGAAGAAAAATATCCTCCCTCCCTACGCTTTTGGTAGGAACTGTTATAAAAAACTGATTTAAAAAACCGCAACAGGGACTTCCCTGGTGGCACAGTGGTTAAGAATCCGCCTGCCAATGCAGGGGACACGGGTTCGAGCCCTGGTCCGGGAAGATCCCACATGCCGAGGAGCAACTAAGCCCGTGCGCCACCACTACTGGGCCTGTGCTCTAGAGCCCGTGAGCCACAACTACTAAGCCTGCGTGCCACAACTAGTGAAGCCCACGCGCCTAGAGCCCGTGCTCTGCAACAAGAGAAGCTACCACAATGAGAAGCCCACGTACCGCAATGAAGAGTAGCCCCCGCTCACCGCAACTGGAGAAAGCCTATGCAGCAACAAAGACCCAACGCAGCCAAAAATAAAAATAAATAAATTTATTTAAAAACACACACACACACACAACAAATATGTGGCAGCAATCTGATTCAAATGCTTCCAAATCTTAGATAATCTCTAAGATGCATGTAGCCCAAAACAGAGTAATAGAGGAAGGTGAAGAAAATTCAACACTCTGGATTTTCCATAAAGTAACATGCTAAGGTAGCACCTACTAAAAGAACCATATATAGGTAAAATCTGACAATTCTTTTAAGATTTGAAGTTTGTTGCAGTAATATTGCACTATTAAGTATCATGATAAAGAAAATGCAAAGTATAATGTGAATCCTAAGCTTTAGTTATTTTTGCTAAACTCTAGGACTAGGCTGCTCATCAAAAAGCACAGGAAATATATATTTTACCACTGACTGCTAATATTATCTACAACTAATCTGAACCTGTTAGGTCATTTGTCATTTAGCTTCAGGGGGCCCATCCTTTCTCACTATGAGAATTAACACTATAAAAAAGTTGCGAAGACCACCCCAACGATACTGGTGGACGCTTTATCATCTCTTATTTGAAAAAACACATACCTGAGAATAGATTTGAAGATTCCTTGAATTAAGCTGGTGCCCACCCTCTGGAATCTGAAGCCCACGATGGACTCCACGTTTAGTTTAAAACCACCACATAAATCCAGAACCAGAAATACACAGTATTACCACTGTTTATTCAATACATGATAAAGAGTCTCACTTCAAGAGGGATAACCCATTTGACCAGTGAACTGGCTTGAGAAGCAGAATACTGGTAATGAAATTATTCTTAAATCAACTACTGCCATAACTTGCTTTAATAAGCACAGTTCCTGGCACATGGTAGCCGGTCACATCTGTGGATGAATGAATCCTCGACCAACCTTAGGTAGGTTACTCAACTACTCTATAGACTTTAAACTTTCTATGTATAAAAATCGGCTTTCTCTGGCTTAATTTTCTCAAATTAAGCCTTTGGATTGATCAAGGCACTCTGACACTCTGACACTGAGGAAAAAAAAAAGATGCTTCCATTTCATGCAAAAGTCACATAGACAGGGAAGTTATATATCATGATCCCCATATTGAGGCTCATTTGACTTTCATCTTAGATTCAATATCACTTCATCAGGAAGGAGTCCCCTAACCACCAACCCACTCCCCCCCCAGCAGATATGCCCCCTGAGTTATTAACTCCTTGAAAACTTTATTTTCCCTTTGTAGTACACAGCACAACAATCATTAAATAACATCTGTATTGTTCTTTGTTAAATGTTTGTCTCCCTCTCTAGGCTTCAGACATTCTGAAGGTGAGATCATATGGGCTTTGCTGATTGACCTCCTCTTTCTTGCACCTAGAAGTACCTGGCACACGTATGTTTAGAAAATATTTGTTCAGTGAATGTTTGAGAACAAAAAGCCAGCCAATGGTGCCCCTTCAAGATACTCAAATAACAAAAGCTTAGAAATCAAGGAAGGGAACGTTAGGTCATCAAAAGCTAATGTTCAGAACATCACTCTGTTCTCAACATGAAACTGAGAGAAGTTTTTCCTCAGCAGTAACAGCAATAAAAGAAGTAAGTGTATCATAGCATATCTATGTGCCATTTTATACCTTTCAAAACACTTTCATCACGTGTAGTCTCATGACTGAAAGTCTCCAAAGCGTTCATACAGAAATTCTGTTTACGGTTCTACATGTTTTAAAGAGTTGTGACAGGTATATAGCCCACTTATCCTGAAAGATTTTATAAATAACTTATAGACTGTCTGGGAATTTTTTTTTCCCCCCTTAGGTGCTCACTGCATGATATTCCCTCTACAAAACAGCTGGGACAAAGTCCCTTTTTTTTTTTTTTTTTTTTTAAGTTTCAGAGCGCTGAAATAAATACTGATTCCAAATAAAGTCTTCAGCTCTATTCTTCAGCTCTAGCAGCTCTATTTTCTTAAAGGACAAAGAAAGGCAATCTGAGAGCTTCTGTTGGATGCCAAAGGGACTTCCCAGGGATTGTTGGTAAATTGAACCACATCTAAGGTTCCAAAGTAAACTTCTAAAACCTTTTCAGCGGTGTATAACCTTCAGAATTCTGTGAAGGTGAGAGCAGGAGCGAGATCTTTATTTAAATGATAAACTTTAATGCTCTTTGATGATGACAAAAATTTTTTTAACTTTCTATGACTATATGAAAATTCATAAACAGAAAGACCACGGGGTGGATGAGAATCTTGGCAAATGATACAGGAATGGAAGTACTGCAGCTCTTAAAAGTCTATGACAGAGCAGAAGTGAAATGAGACTCAACAGGGGCTCCTATTTTCTGTATTCTTTCCTAATAATCTGACTTAAAACAATTTCTTTGTTTTAGAGATCATAAAGACCTCATATTGTAAACTTTACCCGCTTATAGCTAATCCTATATGATTCCTGAATTCCAGAGGACAGGTCAAAGCCAATAAAAGTTTTATTTCAAAGCCCTGAAATAAAGTGAGCAAAGTACTCGTTAAGAAAGATCCAGTTCCACCTTCCTCAGGAGTATGTTTGGAAATCTGGGTTTGTAATAAAATAGTATCTTTATCTCCATCAAATTTTATGAATGTCAAAGTGTTTGATACACAATATCTAATCTGATTCACATAATAATCTTGTGAAATAGGCAGGCCAAGAATCTTATAGATGAAGAACACGAGATTCCAAGAGGTTAAGTTTCTTGACCCGGGATCATAACTTAGAAAATGGAAGCACCAGGGTTGGAAGAATTTCTGATCCCTAGACCACTGCTATTTCTATAGCACAGAACAGCTATACCATTCTGGACTCTCTGAATCTGCTGTTCATTCTTTATTCCTCATCAAAACAGGCAATAAGATAGCAATGTCCATAAATGTCCATACTATGTAAAGAGTACACAGTATATAAAGAGGGTAAAATATTCCCCTTAATATAATGGTCACATCCCCACTATGTCCCTATATGGTTTTAGGTCTTAGAAATCTTATTAAACTATGATTTGCTATTCTTGGCCTCATATCAAGCTTATATAGAGAGCACAACTTTGCATGAGAAAAAAACCGCAATAAACATGTGTTCTCTTATTAAAGACCAGGGACCTTCCCGACAAGCATTAGAATCACTAAATCCAAGTTACTCCATAGTCTAGCGTAAGGTTAGGGCTGAAAAGCTGGATAAAACTCCAATTATATTCTTTCCTGATTAGTAGGGTGGGTGTAATGGGATGAGGCCTCAGGATGAAAGAAATGCTATTAACTACTGAATGTGCATGAGGGTGAGCGTTGCTTTTTCTTTTTTTATGACTCAGTTTTTTGAAGGGGGAAAAGTCCAATTCTTCACGTAAAAATACCTTACATATCTGTGAATCCTAGGGTTTAATAGAAAAAAAAAAATCCACATTAAGTTCTTCAACTTCCAAAATCTGTTTTCTTATCTATAATGTACATCGTGCTGTTATATTTGCAAAACATCAAGGTTAAAGATAGAAAAGCCTATCAAATAACCTCCATAGAATGTTAAGGGTCAAGGCAGGATTGATCTATACAATAAGCTTAACTCTGATCTTTGGTAACGAACACACTTTATTCTATAAAGTCAGCCTTGTTCTTTTAAGGCAGTGGTTTTCAACCTTGGATACATAACAGAATGGGTTTTTAAAAAATACTGGTGCCCCAATCCTTCTTCAGATCAATGAAATCAGAATCTCTTTAGTGTAGGGTAGGGACTGGCTGTTTCTAGGGGTCAGCTGGAGTTGAAAACCTCTGGTCTAAGTGCTTTGCTATCTAGTTGAAGAATCTAACATGACATCATTTTCATTTTCCTATGGAAGGAATATTCACAGTCCCAAGACAGTCACAATGGTTAGAAACACCAGAAATGTACAAGTTGAGTGAGTGTATTACTTGGCTATAAGCAGACATTCTTAAGTTAGTCACAACTGCTACACTTAATAAATATTAACCATTAAAAAAAACAGAAAAAAAATTTTAAAGAAAGAAAACAGAAAAACTGCATATAACCATGAACATATATACCCATTTAACTATAGCTTAGTATTAAACCATATTCAAAAATTTATCTCCCACTGAATAGTAGCCAATCTTATAAAGCATTTTATTTTTGGAATTTTCCCATAGATAGAAGTAAGAAAAAGCAAATAAAGAAACCAGAAGTACAAGACATCCTATTACACAGGTATATGAAATCAGTTCAAAGGGGAGTTTCCACTGCTCTGAGGACAAAGCACTTCTCAGAAGCATTACTGCAATCATACTGCTCATTTCTTGCTCAACACAGTACTGCTGAAAAGGATGTTGCTGTGTTCCCACCTTAACTGCCTTGTGTGCTGTTCCTGTGACATGCTGGAGCCAACAAAGACAAGTTTGGCTTCTGGAAAAACCAAAAGGCCATGCTTCTCTATTTGTAACCTTGCTCTAAAACCTCTCCCTATTATCTGATTCTATGAATTTTGCAATAGCTGCATATTCGTTAAAGCTGGAGAATGAGTAACTAAACCTGGTCTCAATTGTATGCTTAAGCAAATATAACAATAAAAACAAGTCCTACGCAATTTGTAGCATTTTATAAAAAACTGCTCACATTCGAAGGAGGCTTAGACTAAAAAATTCGAGACCAAAAAATGCAAGGAAATCTAAAACAGATGTAATATCCTAATTAAACCTAGGTGGCCTATCTGGGAAAATATTTAAGATTCCTATTCTATGAACTTCCTGATTAAGAAGAGATTAATAGCTACTACAGTAAGGATAAGAAATTATTAAAGGTTAGAAAAGAATTTTGATTTGTGTTTCTAAGTCAGTGAGCTGTAACCAAATATAACTAGGTGAGTGGTATAAACTTACATGGTTTATTGTAGATTGAACAGCCTTTAAATAATGGTTTAGTTCCCGATCCATCATTGCGAATTCAACCATTGCCTTATCCATACTGTATTCACTACTCACTTCAGCTGAAAAAGAAAGGAAAGCAATGATCATTTTCCATTTAAAATGCCGTATTTGGAAAAAGCTGTACCAACATAATTTATCAGTCAATGGTCTATCTAAACGATTTTGTAAAGGTATTGCATATTTTTTTAAATGCCTTCAATATATGCCTGCTTCATTCAAAATTCAAAGAAGACACCCAGTAGAAAAAGTCTCAAAGGTGGAAATGTAGACTCAGACTCAGGAGTTCCAGGCTGTGCCACCTACCTGGACAATCTTAAATCAACCACTACACTTTTCTCAGCCTCAGTTCCCTCATCCATTGAAGCAGCCCACTTATATATCTGCACATGAACCTTGTAGTATTGTTAAAGATCAAATAAGGAAGATTTCCACTTCTAGTAATGGTAGGTTGGGTTATGTGGACCAATCCTCCTACTGAAGACAACTAAAATGACTGGAGGGCTTCCCTGGTGGCTCAGTGGTTAAGAATCCGCCTGTCAATGCAGGGGACACGGGTTCGGGACCTAGTCGGGGAAGATCCCACATGCCGCAGAGAAACGAAGCCCGTGCACCACAACTACTGAGCCTGCGCTCTAGAGCCTGTGAGCCACAACTACTGAGCCTATGTGCCACAACTACTGAAGCCCGTGCACCTAGAGCCCGTGCTCTGCAACAAGAGAAGCCACAACAATGAGAAGCCAGTGCACGGCAGTGAGGAGTAGCCCCCCGCTCCCCACAACTAGAGAAAGCCCGCATGCAGCAACCAAGACCCAACACAGCCAGAAATAAATGAATAAATAAATTTATAAAAATGAATAAATAAGTAAAATGATTGGATAAAATAGGAAAAAGAGCAATCTCCTTAAAAACAAAAGGGTCACAAGATAGTAAGAAACAACCAGGGCAAAATTAGGGAAAACCAAAAAAAGAGAAGCTGAACACAGGAAATCAAAGTTGCATACCCTCCCCCAGTAAACTGGGTCCCCACTCATCAGAATAAAGATGAACCGTAAGTAATCCCACTCTGCTCCTCCAGGCTGCAGGGAGATTGGCCTTGGCCACTGAGCAGAACAGAGGGAAGAGAGAGAGAGAGAAAACAAACATGTTTCTGAAAAACTGTATCAACAAGCCACAGCCTGGGTTTGCAGCCTGGGTTCCCCTCACCTGAGTGGTGCTGGGAACCTGAGCTCTGATGTTGGTAGGAGGTGGTCTCACAATGAAAGTACCTACACGTACTCCCCTCTGGAAAAGACACTTGTATCTGAGGCCTCAAATAACCCTACAAATAATTGTTAAGGATAATGAGTAGATTACAGGGGGAAAAAAATAAAAACAAAACAAAAAACCTTACAAGGAAAAACACAAGAAAACAAGCCAAAAAGAGTAAAAATCAGCAGAAACAGATTCCCAAATGTTTCAGATATCAGTCAGAGCATGAAACAACTATACTTACTATATTTAAAAATTAAAAGACCCTCAGAAAACAGGAGACTATAGAAAGCGACTAGTAGATCGGAAAAGCAAGATAATATTCTTCAAAGTGTTTTTAAACTTTTTTTTTTAAGCTCTAGACACACAATTTAATAATAGATCGGGAAAAGATAGAGAACACAGGATAATAAAAACGTTAACATTAAAAAAGCTGAAAGAAATGAAAATAAAACTGGAGTCCTTAAATCATATTAGGGGATGCACACACTCAAAGACTCTTCATTCAAATAACTTGGCTCAGACAAATGGCAGTATTTCCTGTCTACTCTGAAGAACAGTACAACAGTTCATCTCTAAGTCATGAAATAATATAAAACCCACATGCATTTGGCTTTTAAAAAATGATTTTCCTGGACTTCTAAATTATGCTTTAGTTTTACAGTAGTCAATTATAAGCACCCTCCATAAAATATCTTCTGGTAGAATATCTCTTGGCTGGTAACACCCAGACTTCACAGAATATTCATATCCCTCAATATAAGCTTTTTTTTTTTTTTTTGAGGAGTGGGAAGGGGCAATGTTTATATAAGAAAAATTTGTATTTACATTCCCCAAATTAAATACATTTTTAACAAAGCGGTATATGAGAAAGGTCTCAAGTCATATTCCATATAAAATTGTTAGACCGTTTGAAAATTTCCAAACATCAATGAAAGAGACATGTTGCTTAGCTGTTGCTGGTACCAACGTGTATCTATTGCCATATATACAACAAATGTTTGTTAAAAATCCTATTAATTGCTTGATGATCAGGAAGAGAATTTTAAACAATTTATATCCTAATAATGATGGGTTGTGACTTATACAGGCATTTTACTGTATATAGTTACATTTAAGTAAATTGGTTAGGGGTTTGGGGTTGGCCTGTAATTTAATTTTTTCCCATTTAAAATAATGAAAAAAAGAAAAAAAAAGAAGAAAGAAAGAAAAATAGGCCCCCGGTTTCACACAAACCTTATCTAGTTAAAGGAAATGATGATGTGTGTGTGAGTGTGTTTTTTTCCTTTTCTTAGTGGAATCAGTATATTTTATGTGTAATAGATTCTGACACTGGGACCATTGAAAAAGTGGGTCAAGCTGGTAACCTGAGCAGAGACTAACAGCATAAACTGCTTTATCAAAAGTGCAATAATTAGTGGCAACTTCAACCTAAACAGAAACTCACTAAAGGATGTATCAGCAGCAAAAGTCTTTCAAGTATGAGAAATAAAAATGTGTCAGGGGCTTAAATCAGTAGGAATTGACATAACGTTGGCAACCTCCCTCTGGAATTAAATGAGTTAATTTTTTAAAGCACTTAAAAATATGCCTTCGACATTAAAGTTTTCAGAGTAAGCAGGATGATGATTCTCATTATCAAGGTCCATAGACAACAGCAAGACTTGAACCAGATAACAATTTTAAATACAAGGCCAAGGAGACCTTCCCTGCAAAGGAGAACGTGAGCGATGGCTGCCAGTATTTGATGGCACGAAGCCTAAGGGAAGTACCTGAGGAGGCCAACTGCGGACATGCAGCCTCAGCTAAGGCTCCAGGGCCCAAGAATGTTGGGACAAGCTAAAGAACCTAAGTGATGAATAGTGCAGCCTGAGGCGACAAAGGGGAAACACCAGAAGAGAGCAGGAAGCTACTCCTGAGAAGAACCGAGAACCACACCACACCACACCTGGAAGTGATGCTCAGTCAGATAACTTCCGGCTCAAGTCAATGTTTTCATCTGCTGGGGAAAAGGGCTTGGAGAGACTAGAGACGGAAGACAAGAGACTCCCACAATGGCATCTGGAAGACAGGTCATGAGAACATCCGTATCAAGTAGTTGTTAACCCCTGTCTCCCTTATTATTACAATAAAGCCTCTTTCTAAGTATGTTATTTGTGTTCATGTTTCAGAAATACCAGGCAAAGGAAGGCACAGGGAATGTGTCCTGTTCCACTAAAGAACTGAGGTGGGGAAAGAGCATAGTGTTGCATGAAAAAGGCTAAATAAAGCCCTGAAGAACTCAGGAGGAAAAGAGGGATAAACACATAAACAGGGAGCTGGCTGTTGACTAAAAAGTGGCTGGGGCGTTGGGGAGGTGCAGAGAGAATGACCAGCTAGAGGTTCCCTGCTCCTTCATTCCACAGTATATAATCCCACTACCAAAATTCTCCCACTCTCACAGGGAAAGCCCTTCGTAAAAATCCACACCAACCAAATCCTACACATCCTTCAAGGGCTGAGCTCAGGCCCTACCTGCTTTTAAACTCTGCCAGCCTAGAAGGATCTCACTTAATTTATCTTAAAAACTATACTTGATACTTTGGCACTTTGAACCATAAACAATCTTGTTTTCTTATATGAATTTGTCTCATTTTTCCAAACAGACTTTAATCCATTTGAGGGCAAGAATGATGGATCCAACAAAGAACTATAGGAACTCTTCCTTCAATATTCTTATATGGCTATCATATAATAAATTTGAAAATTAAACTTTCACCAAACCAGAAATTGTCCTGCCTCTGATATTCAATTGAATTAAAATGCAAAGAAGACATGTAATATAAACTTATTTGCCTGTTCTATTTTCAGTGTGATTTTTCCACAGGAAAAAGGTTGGCACCAGCGCTGAGTGTGGGGGGGAAGATTACAAAAATGATGTTAAAATTCACAGAATGACAATCTCAGAGAGGCAAATATTACTGTAGCACACCTCTGCAAGCCAAAAAGTAACTGCAATGATAAAATATATATACATAATAATAATAGCTGTACCTAACAATTGGTAAGCACTTTATCATGAGCCAGGACTACTTAGCGTACTGTGTTTACATTAAACCTCACAGCAGCATTAAGAGAAAGGTAGTTTTAGCTCCACCTTATATATGAGAAAACCGAAGCACCAAGCAGTTGAAGTAACCTGCTCAAGGACACAACGGTAGTGAGTGGCTGAGCTAGGCCTCCAACTCAGACCTTCTAGCTGCAAAGTATGTACACTAGCCTCCTGTGCTAAAAGGTGCTTAAACGTGAGAAGGACAAGCACCTCCAACTCCTCCATGGATATCCAGGGAACAAACCCTTGGGGTGGGGGGGACTGGGGGGCAAGTCATGGCCCTGAGCTTCATCTCAGCTCCCGGTGGTCTATTCCAAGTAGGACACTGGCCAACGCCACTCAGATGTGATCGGGCCCAGTCCGATCACATTTGGGAAAAGCTTTCCCAAATTCCTTAGTAGAGGAAACCGACAACAAAAAGAAAATGATCTTCCCCTTTTAGAAGATTGCTAAGTTTTAACACTGGTGAAGAGAGTGATCTTTCCCATCAGCAAGGCTAACTGGAGGGGCTATAAAAGTAACCAAGTCACCCACTGAATGCTAGGAGAATAACTAAGTCAGCTCTAGCAGCTGGCAAGTCAATCTGTACCAGGCCAAGAGCACCAGCAACAACAGAGATGGAAGTAGCAGCCATGCAAGGGCAGCAACAGGGAACTGTTTCAGGGGAAGGGAAGAGCCCTGGAAGGCTTCACATGCAGAGGTACTTCTGAGTGGAGCCCAGTGTCAAAACCATTCCTATTATCCGTGTCTTTGACTGTCCTCCCCTGGCCAAGCGGGGTCTGGGAGTCTAGGAAGATTCTCCTTTCTTCAATGTGCCATTCAAGGAGCATTAATTTATTATAATCAACCCTTGCTTGTGTTAATCAAATGAACCTAAATGATACACTTGAACATTCATTTACAAGCCAATAAATATGTGGGGAGGTCTCCTGGGGAGAGCTCAGAGACTCGGTGGGACCGGTGTGACACATCTGGCACACCGATTAAGAAACTGCTCCAAGAAGTTAGTTCGATAACTCGCTGAAATATGTCCCCCTAACCCCTGCCCCAGCAAATTAAGTCCAGAGGGCACAGATAATCTTTGATTTGTATTAAACAATTATAACTGCTTCTGTAAGGACGCCAGTAGCGTGGCAAACGTGCCTTGTCTGTACCAGTGACCCTGCTCAGCGCTATCCCAAACACCATGCGCTGCTAACAGGACCTGAAGAACTCACAAAGTGTCATTTAGACCAGGAAGGGCCACAGAATTAAACCCATTCTTTAAGGATGGTTTCTGTTTCATTTTGTTTTTTCCTGTTCATTGGCAAGCCCTAGAAAACTAAAGAGTGATAATCGCTGAAAGAGGACCTCTTTTTAGACTGAAGTGCTCTGATATTTACCTAGCATAAGAAGTATCTGAATGGATGCAGTTGGCCTGCATATGATTCTCCTAAAGTCAAACAAACCTGTAATTATGCAATCTAGGCAGCCACGCTAATCATTAGACATGTCACCTGTTGTTCAATGTCAGAAAGCACTAACAGCAATATGAGAACTATTACTATTCTTTCATTTTGAAGTGCTGAATAAGGCATTAAAGGTACATGTTACATAAAGAACATTAAGCAGAAATGGGTGATTTAGTGTTGCAATCAAATTCAACTTAAAATTCATGAGACTTCAATGGGAGGAAGATAATGGCTGAGGCACGAACACTTACGAAAGCAAAACAATTATATGGAAACTAGCAATCAATGCGGGTTGTCTCAAAAGTGAAAGATGGGCAAAATGAGGGAGAAGAGGGAGGTCTGAGAGAGGAGAGCAAGGGAGGAGACTAGCTATTTTCACAGATGTAGGCAGACTCAGGTGAGACAAATTTCAGGTCCCCTGTGGCTAAACAAGGTATCAATAGGTAGTAAGCCTTTAACAATATGGTAATTCTTATGTAGCACAGTTCAGACTCATGAGAGTTTATCCAGGGTGAGTTCCAAGATTGTCTAGTGTCTATTCCCGCCTTATTTGCTCCACATAATGCCACTTTCTTGGCTACTGGTTAAAAAATGGGGATAAAGAAGATTCTTTATCTTGGCTTCCCCAAGTCCAGATGGGCATGGTCAACAGACCAGTCAAGCTCTTCTTCCATACCAGCAACCAGTTCAGCAAGAATGGAAGGTAACTGATGCCACTAAGAGGTGCAGCTTCTTGACCAACTATTCTAAGTAAGGCCCCTCCCAAGCCACAGCTGTCCTGAGGAGCAGCCTAAGCCATGCACTGGAGAGAAAATAAATTCTCTTCCCTGAGGCCTAGCCCTAAGGTTTGGGAAGCACAGCTGAAGCAGGTCCGGGAGCACACAGGACCCAGAGCCAAATAAGTTCCCTCAACGTCCTTCAAGTCTTCAGCAGAACTGCCTTCAGTGAAACAAACATGACGATGAAGACACCTGTCCTCCTCCTTCCCCTAGCATGTCCATCCCAGCTTTATCTCTAGGCTCCCTCTCTACACTACTGGATGTCTTTTTCCTTTGCTCTGCTGTTGCCTATGATTTCAGCCACAGGGTCGTTTTCCAGAATTCTCCCTAAGCTCCAGACTAGGACCGGACGCGTCACGCCTTCTTGGGCCATAAGCCCTCTTTACCTTTACAACGAGGACACGTGTGCAGGTGTATGTGTTCAGGCGGCACACCCTCAAGACAAATTTCATCTACTTGTCCTTTCCAACTTTCTGTCCCTGATTCAACTGCAGTTTTGCCCATGGTCAAGTTGCTTCCTGAGATTTTGTCCTAACCAAACAAAAACCACAGAAGCAGGTGTTTTTTATTCTACAAAGTCACGCATAGGCATGTCTGAACAGGAACAATACCAATTATATATAGTTGAATAAATTCAACTCCATGCATTTTATTAGGAATATACCAAACCTTTCAGACAAAGCAGTCATTTAGTGTTCTTCTGGGGCTGTGACTCCAATTCCACATGAATCACACACTCAGAAGGATCTGATAAATTCTCAGTGCCATAAAGTATATGTGTCCGTTTTGGAAAGGAGGAAGGAAGGAGAGGAGGCCAGGAATCGCCCGATTTATGTTTTAAATTTCCTAGAATAGGTGGCACATAGGGAGATTTTTACTTTCTGAAACAGGGAATAAGTATTTCCTAATCTCTTCCAATTAAAACTTGATTCTTCTATATTTTGTAAGCAAGAAATTTCTTCTTTTTGGATGAACTCAAATAAATGGCAGTATAAAGCATATTGCCTCTCCCTCCTTCTGTGGAAAAAAACCCCTTCCACTTTTAAAATATAGCTCCAACTATCTCAAGCAATATATATTACACACACACCTTCCTCTATGAGTGGGTGTGTGTATGTTTTTCCTGGCAGCCTAGTATTAAGCAATCATTATATATTCATCAGAAGTCAAATTTAATGACTTATTCACTGCTTGAGCAATATTTAATAGAAACTTGCTTACTTCTCACTACCCCGTACTTTAGTCCCCATTATTCCTCCACACAGATATTATTAGTGTGGTAAAATTAAAATTGAATCCACATTACATAACTGCCTCCCACCAGAAATAATAGTGAAAAGTGTAACAGTTTATGACACAAACTAGGAAGCAACTGGCTCTTTTATAAGCTCAGTGAATACGGGGGAAATCTTTGTGAAATACTGACCTTTATAATCATCTTTACCCCCTATACAATTTTCTTATCATAGTCATACAGAAGAGGGAAGTTATATAATACAGTAACTCAAAAAGCCAGCTCTGGAGTCCATTTACATTCAAATCTAGGTTATGTTACTTGCTAGCTGTGTAGTCTTTGGCACGTAACTTTGAGTCTCAGTTTCCTCTTCTGTATAATGGGTGCAATAACAGTATCTAACTCACAACATGACTAAGTGAGAAAATGATCAGCACAGGGCCTGGCCCACAGTATGCACTGACAAAATGTTATCTGCCATTATAATTATTACAGAATGGATAACTACTCTGCAAATGTAGTTAGTCTAAACGCTGAAAGCACTTTGCCCTTAGAACCAAAAAGAATCAAGTGAAGATCATCTCTTTAACTCTCTCAGCTGTTTCTACTAACTAGAGACCAAAAGTTAAACTCACAAGACTGCAACGCTCTATGAGAAGCTTTGTCAACAATCCGCTATCCTACCCACCCACACACTACTGTCCAGAAACTCACTTACCTAGCAAATGCTTACTGAGCACTTACTACAGGCCAGGCAGAGGGGAAAATGCTTAGAAGCAAGAAGGAGCAGCTAAGCCTGCCCACAGAAGGTTTAACAGGTTTAACAAGTGAGGGGGTGAATGTGTCTGGAAGGGTAGTGTGCATCAGATGTTTACCGGCTTGTGCAGAGGCTAAATAAATGCCCTCGGTCCTCTCCACCTAGGCTGATTTACAGTTTAAATGGTCAAACAAAAACCCTGGGAGGCATAGATGAAATCTTCACTGCACACTGACTACGCGCCAGGCACGATGAACACACTACTCAGCCTTTGTCGCAACAGCGGAGTCGGTATTAGTAAACATCACTTCAAGATAAGGAAACCGATGCTCACTAGGGCTAAATCATTTGTCCCAAGTCACACAGTTAATAAGTGGTAGACTCAGGAACTGCCCTCAGGTCTGGCCTGAAGCATGGAAGGCATGTGCAGTAGTGTCTGAACTACCACATAGAAATAAGTAAAACGCACTTCATGCAAAAGTCATGGAGTAATGAATAATCGGTTCTCTGGCTAAAGAAATTCTCCTAAACATTACCTTCTTTTAAGAGTGAGAGAAAGTGAAGGAGAGACTGACTGACTGACTTAAATAATTCTACCCCAAAGCAATGGAGACCATCTTTCATTATATAGATAGATATTTCCTTAGAATGTGTATAAACCACCATAGTAAAGGTATAACTCAAAATATTGCTTGAAGTAAATTCTATGAAGAATTAAACTTAGAACTCAATCTCTGGATACAATCCAGTCTCTACCAGTCACCAAAAGCACTACGAATCTCAGGCTATGGGCATCAATCATTGTAAAACATATCCACAGACCTCTTTTGGCTAGCTATTATAAGCCCCTCGAATCTTCAAGGTCAAGTCTGTCTTTTACATGATTTAAATCCTTTTTCTATACCCTTCCTGTCCATTTGTTCCTATCTAATCCCTGGCAGACTGGAAAGAAACAGTGAATTCAAGGCAGCAAGCAGTATTTACAGCAGCATTCCAGCCAACATATTTAATTTCAATGACAGCCATTTCTCTCTGGTTTTCAAATCCTTGACTATGCCCAAGTTTTAGCTACAGTGGGAGGGCTGAAGGCCCAGGAGGCTTAAGAAACAAAGCCTGGCTTTGACTTCTGGTTCAACATCAAAGCTCTGGCATGAAGTTATGGCAGCAAAGACCAAAGGAAGTAAGGCTTAAACCTCATGTGAACACTGAAAACATTTAATGAGAATGTAGGTAAAGCACCCAACAGGATGTCTTAAACATAGTGGACCCTAAATAAAAGAAGGCTATTTTACTGTTAACTATGTGTACTTTGCAATATTCCCCAATACAAACCTATTTCACTTGAGCTAGTATCTATTAAAAACAAATAAAAAATACAAAACACAGTGAGGCAAGAAAAAGACAAACTGCCCAATGAAAAACTTAGCAAAGAGATATAAGCATAAATTCTCTGAAAAGCTTATTCAAATGGTCTAGTATCTATTGAATTATGGAGTCATCGAGTCACCTCACTTTTGCAAAGTAATAGGGCATATAGTTAAGAAAGTAATTAAGCACATGGTTGAAAAATTCAAACAGAACAATAAGGTGGTGTCTCCAATCCCCAAATTCTCTCCCCAGAGACAATCATTGTTATGAGGTGCTTGGGAATGCAATCCCCTGGAAATATTCTACATATAAGGCATCCTCTCTTAAAAAGGTCTACAGAAATTAAGATACTTACAGAAGCAGAGAAATAAG
Source organism: Phocoena phocoena (assembly GCF_963924675.1). Taxonomy (NCBI): domain Eukaryota; kingdom Metazoa; phylum Chordata; class Mammalia; order Artiodactyla; family Phocoenidae; genus Phocoena; species Phocoena phocoena. The sequence goes on along the minus strand of NC_089235.1, from coordinate 66,482,159 downwards.
AAATTTTAAATGGCCATACTTGGAGAAAGACAAATCTCACAATGCCTGACATTGAAAATCATATCAGTATTCTCTCTGTGCCCTAGTCGCCAGTAAATGTACCTGAATAGAAAGAACCATGAGTGGCTGCTTCAGTTTAGTCAAAATATGCTTTGATATTTAGTCAAAATATCCATTCTAAAATAACATAAAGGCAAACAAAAACAGCTGGGAAAAGAACACAAACATTAAATACAAGAAAAGAGTAATGCTAAACAAAGAATACAATATGAGTGTTAATGGGGGAACTTCCATCCACTCATTGAACAAATACCTACGAAACACAGACCATGTGCCTGGCGCTGTGTTGGGTGCCCTGGAGAGAGCAGTGAACAAGATAAACACTGTATCTTCCCTCAAGGAACTCTTACAAATTTCCACTCTACACAAAAATTTCTAAAAAGCCCTGATATAACTATGTGGCCTTTGTTTGGCTCTTGGTATTATGGGAAAGCTTATTACTCTGCTGAGCGGTTCTAATTATTAGAGTTGGTCCAAAGAGAGAGCTGATTCAGGGCCTCCCTAGAATAATTCTAGGCAATGACAACAATAAATCTGAATTGCTCTTTCACACACATTCACTCATTTACACCTCATAACCTCCGTGTAGAGTTATTTTACTTTGTTTTCTACGGTTGAGGAAATTGAGGCTCAGAGAAGTGAAGTGATGCCACTGAAGTCATGCCTCAATGTCAGTAGAACTTGAACCCCGGTCCTCAACTCCAGAGCTACAGAAGAGCCACCTGCTGGGCCACACAGAGTCAACTTTTCCAGCTCACAGTCCTTCAAAGATATGAACGACTATTGAAGGTGGCTATTAAATATCTCCTACTCTGCGAGTCTTTGCTTCATCAGAATAACTAATGATCATCAAGTTCCTTCAAGTTCCTGCCTTCATTTAAACACGCTTCATGTACCAGTGTCCCTTTTTAAAGATGGACTCTGGAATAAAAAAAAACGATAATTACAGCCACAGGCTAACCAATTAAGACTATGATAATACTATTATTACATGTGTACCACTGTGATCCTGGGTTGACCTTGTCAATTAAAAACAAAACAAAAAACTCAACAGGAACTGCTATTAAGCCAGACCTCTCCCTTCCTATATTAGTACCATTGAATTTTTCAATTAAAGATTCAAAACTTAAGATTGTCAAACTTCATGTTTCTGAAAGCTGTTACTCCATTTTATTCAGGAGGCGGAGGTCTTTCCGAATTTCAAAATGTCATCTAAATATCAGGTAGCCTCCCTTATTTTCTGTGATCCATAAATTTGACAACCTTACCTTAGTTTTTTTCCCAAGAAGTTAAATAAAATAATAGCTAACATTTACTGAGCATTTACTATGTGTCAGACATTATGCTAAGCAATTTACATGCATCATTTCATTCAATCCTTGCAGTAACTGTGGATAAGACACTGTCATTCCTTTGATGGAAGAAAAAAAATGGGCTCAGAGAGGTTAAGTACCTTGAAGCAACATCATACAAGTAACAAGCTGCAGAGGGAAGATGCAAATCAGGGTCGATTAAATAACAGAGTCCATTCCCCTAACTGCAGTTATCATCAGTAATCATCATCCTTTTGGCATAACCCATTTCCATGTCATAAGACTTTGCCGAATGCCTTCCTAAGATCTATGCAGAAAGCATCCCTACTGTATCAGGGTAGTTGCTCTGGTCAAAAACAAACAAACAAACAAAACCAAACAACAACAACAAAACAGGGGATGGGGGAGTGGAGAGAAACTAGGATGACCAAGAACAAAAACATCACGTAAGTTCATAAAATGAGATGGCTACTCAAAATAAGGGTAATGAATAGCAACTACCTTAGACCAGCATATCACCGTACTCATTTCAAATACATTTAAACCAAGAAAAAAATTACAAATGGGGTCAGCCTACTTTAAAATAGAAAGTTAATTAAGGAACACTTTAATTAAACAGAAATTAAGTCCTCAAAAACTATAAAATTAAGTTCAAGGAGATATGATAAGAAGTTTATTAGATCACAAGACCTATGGTGACAGGGACTGTAATCTCTGTCATTTACCTAACTCTCAAGTGTTGGTCTAAACGAGAAGTATTCTGTCTGAGAAACGTTTCTTTAAGAGTGGAAGCGCCACAGTCACAAGAGGGAACAACTGTATTCCTCGTTCCTACCTGTTGCAGGATAATTGCTATGTTAATTATTTTTGGGAGGTAACATATATTTGATTTCATGAAAACAATGGCAAATCAATCTTAAATCACTGACAGCGCCAGAAAATACGTCTATCATAATTTACTACAAGCATTATAGTAACTGTCCCATCTAATCAGCATTTTTCCTTATGTTTGTACCTCCGCGTAGTACAAGATCCTGAAAAGATGTCTCAGAGATTTTATAAGGTCATTCTTATTTTTCTCATTACTTATCTCATCATTTCTAAGATGTTTTATTTTCACTTTGCCTGACTTAAATCAGTAGTGACTCCAAATACTGTTTCTGTCTTGCCTTCTTTAAAAGCCTACAGATGTAGAAAACAAACGTATGGACACCAAGGGGGGAAAGTCACGGGAGTGGTGGTGGTGGGATGAACTGGGAGATTGGGATTGACATGTATACACTCATGTGTATAAAATGGATAACTAATAAGAACCTGCTAAAAAAAAAAAAAAGAACCTGCTGTATAAAAAAATAAATAAAATTCAAGAGTTCATAAAAAAGCCTCTTTATCAAAGAAATAATAATCTATAAACACCTAAACTGACTAGAAATGTCTCAGAGAACTCTGCTGGATGAAGTAAACTACTTCTGTAATGGGAATTATCTCCCACTACTGTATCGGTTTCTGGATGACAATTACAATGAACTGCAAAGTAAGAAATAAAGAACTATTAATATTAAATGAGTAACTAAGTGGCTCTGGAACACTGCAGTAGTATTTATAAAATGGGAGGGTCCAATCAATCACATCCCACATACAGGCACTCAGTCTCTGCATCCAAACACAAATAAACCACATACAAGACCTAATCCCTGAAGTCATCTTGACTCCTCTCTTTAGCACATAATACATTTAACTAGTTCCCTAGTTCGATCAATTCTGCCCGCTCAAGTCAACTATTATCTCCTTTCCAACTACAGCTGCCTTAATTTCAATCTTTATTGTTTCTTTCTCATATTATTGGTTTGCTTCCTTAATGAGTTCCTTTTCCAATATCTTTTCCCCTCTAATCCTTTTCCCATGTTGTTAACAAATTCTCAAGTACAAGTGACGTTACTCTTGTTTATCAAAAGTTTACCATAGTACTTCCACTTCTGGCCAAGACAGAATAATGGGAACCAAATTTATTCTCCTGCCTGAAACACACAAAAAATTCAAAATAAAAACAGATGAGGGGCTTCCCTGGTGGCGCAGTGGTTGAGAGTCCGCCCGACGATGCAGGGGACACGGGTTCATGCCCCGGTCTGGGAAGATCCCACGTGCCACGGAGCAGCTGGGGCCGTGAGCCATGGCCGCTGAGCCTGTGCGTCCTGGAGCCTGTGCTCCACAAGGGGAGAGGCCATAACAGTGAGAGGCCCGTGTACCGCAAACAAACAAACAAAACAAAACAAAAAACAAATGAAAAGTGGTTTGCAAGACAACAGACTTATGCAAGGAAGAAGGAAGGAGAGTGATTGGAACCATATGAGATAAGACCTATAACTGGCCCATCTTACTATCTTGAGGGAGTTTCCAGGCTGCAGGGCATACAATATCAAAATCTCTGCAGACCTTTTGTAGAAATTGACAAACGAATTCTAAAATCTATATGGAAATGCAAAGGACCTAGAAGCCAAAAGAACCTTGAAAACGACAAAGTTGGAGGACTAACACTATCCAATTTCCAGACTTGTTATAAAGCTTTAGTAATCCAGGTAGCATGGTATTGGGATAAAGACTGACCAACAGAATAAAACAGAGTCCAGAAGTACAAACATACAACATATATGGACAACCGATCTGACAAAAAAGCAAATGCAATTCAGTGGAGAAAGGATAGTCTTTTCAACAAATGATGCAGGGACAACTGGCTATCATATGCAAAAAGAAAAAAACCAGGAAAAGAAACTTTGATCTATACCCTCTACCTTACACCACATACAAAAATTTAGTCAGAATGGATCACAGACTTAAATGTAAAACTATAAATCTTCTAGAAAAATTATAAAGAAAATCTTTGGGAACTTGGGTTAGGCAAAGATTTCTTAGATACAAAACCAAAAGCACAATCCATACGACAGCAAATTGATAAACTGGATGCCATCAAAATGTAAAACTTCTGCTCTTCAAAATAATCTGTTAAGAGCTCAGACTGGGAGAAGGTATCACAAATCATATATCTGATAAAGAACTGTATTCAGAATACAAAAAGAACTCTCAAAACTCAAAAAACTAAAAAATAAAAAATAGCTCCAAACAACTGGAAACAAGATTTGAATAGACGCTTCACCAGAGATGAACGCCAAATAAACACACGAAAAGGTACTTAACAGTATCAGTCACCCGGGAAATGCAAATTAAAACACTGTAAGATACCACTGCGTATCTAACAGAATGGCTAAAGCGTACCCTGACCAAGTGTTGGTGAGCATATGGAATGACTAAAGTATTCCCTTAATATACTCCACACACAGATTCCTAATTTTCAGACAACTATATTACCAAAACAGTACCTTTAACCATATAATTTAAACCACATTTAATACAATTTAATTTTATCATAGTGACTCAGAAGGGACCTCATAACATTATAATGTCTCTCAGTGTCATCGTTACGGTTTTACTAGTAAAATATAGAAACATGAATCAACAGAAATCTTTTATGTAACAGATACCGAAGAGACCAGCTTCCAGTCTGTAATTACCTCACCGGAGTATGACTGCTTTTTATTGTAAATCATTTTCTTGACTTCAGAGTTCTCAAAGAGTGGTTGCCTGACATCAGCATCAACATCTCCCCGGAACTTGTCAGAAATGCAAACTCTCAGGTCTGACACCAGACAACTGAATTGGAAACTCTGAGGAGGGGACCAGCAATCTGTATTTTTAACAAGCCCTCCAGGTGATGCTGAAGCCTGGTAAAATTTGAGATGCATCGTTCTAACGTTTTTTTGTTTTATTTTGTTTTGTTTTTTGCGGTACGCGGGCCTCTCACTGCCGCGGCCTCTCCCGTTGTGGAGCACAGGCTCCAGACGCGCAGGCCCAGTGGCCATGGCCCACGGGCCCAGCCGCTCCGTGGCATGTGGGATCCTCCTGGACTGGGGCATGAGCCTGTGTCCCTTGCATCAGCAGGCGGACTCTCAACCACTGCGCCACCAGGGAAGCCCTGTTTTAAAGTTAAAATGATAAATTGCTTTTCTCTGAGATTCTTTCTGAATTCAAAGAATTTTTAAGACAAAAAAGGAAATGTTACTTCAAATCCATGTTTTCAACAAATCTATAACTCAGCCAGCTGTTTTCCTATTTTTATACTCCTGAATTATTTTTGGCCCTTTATTAAGCTAGAAGACTAGAACTGAATGTAAGATCCCATAAATAATGCATTCTACAAAAGCCTTCGTTTTAAAACAAACTTTTCGGGCTTCCCTGGTGGCGCAGTGGTTGAGAGTCCGCCTGCCGATGCAGGGCACGCGGGCTCGTGCCCCGGTCTGGGGGGATCCCGCGTGCCGCGGAGCGGCTGGGCCCGTGAGCCATGGCCGCTGGGCCTGCGCGTCCGGAGCCTGTGCTCCGTGGCGGGAAAGGCCACGGCGGTGAGGGGCCTGCGTACCACAAAAAAAAAAAAAAAAAAAAAAAAAAAAAAAATTTCTACTTAAATATCACAGTCATTTATTCATATCTATTTTTGCAACTGCATCCAACATTCCTTGCAAATTTACAAGATTTGCTTCTAATTTCAGCCACGAATTGTCACCCCCAGTGAACACCTGTGCAACTTTTAATTAGGTTCATCTAAATGTAATGGACTTGAAAAATAATCCTAGTTATAAAATTTTTAATTGTTTCATAAAGATACTCAAGAAACAGAATGAAAGTGGAGATGGTCTTGAACTGAATCAGGACAACTGGGGCTGTCGATAATTTGCTCAGAGACTTTGAGTTAATAATTTCATCTTTCTGGGTCTCAGTTCCCTCACTATAAGAGAGAGTTGATGACCTTAAGGTCCATTTCAGGTCTAAGAATCTATACATCTGTGATCTTACTCTTATCCTCTATGTACTGTACTTTTACATTCATGTGACACTGTCAAATTATTTTAAGTATTTTTAAACAGTTTTAAAATTGTTTTAGGATACATGCCTCTTCTCAGGATTCAGGAATATAACTCTAACACTGAATATGAACAGTAAAATATGAACACATGCAAACTTTTAGTTGTTGAAGCACCAAAATGGTAGTGTGACTTTAACAGTCTCTTATTCTTTCTTAGATGGGTTAATTTATCTCTGAAACTACAGGGATGGCTGGCATGAACTCCTAAAAGCAGAGATTTCAAACATCATTAACAACATGGACTCTGGAGGCAGAATGCCTGGGTATGAATTCTGAATCTACCACTTAAGAATTATTTGTCATCTTGAGGAGGTTATTCAAACTTCCTAAACCTTAATTTTATCAATCTTCTGTTAAGAGGATAATAATAGTATCTTCTCCATACAACTTAAATGAGCTAATCTTCTGAAAGCACTTAGCACAGAATGAACACTCAATAAGCCTTAGATATTTGTATTAACATTACTTGCGAAGTTGGCTCTCTGCTCAGAAGGCATGAGAACTCATTGCAATTCACTTTGTAAAGACAAGTATACAGCTACTTTGTGCAAGGCATCTCACCCTCACTACAGGAGGAGAGGTTCTCAAACTTCAGGATGTATCAGAATTGCTTGGGATGCTTTTTTAAAATACAGACTCCTGTGCTCTGCTTTCAGAAGCTCCAATTCTGCAATTTTAAATAAGCATCCCAGCTGTTTCTAAGACAGGCTGCTGAGGACTACAGTTTGAGAAACATTTCTGTATGGGTTTCAAAGAGAAAGAATGTTTCCCTTCAAGTACTTAAAATCTCCAAGCATTCTTTCCATTTCAGAGCTCACGGCAGCTACCACAGTGCTGCTCCTGTTGGCTGTGTACCACATACACCTAATATGGTCCTTTCATGTAGATTCCATTTGCCATCACTTTAAGTTCTAATATCTGTGTCCTGATTCAATGACATAACATAACTCTTTACCTTGTATTTGAGATCTGCCTAATCCTCTAAACCCCACCACCTCCAAACCTGTGACTACTGATGGCTCCTGATATACGGGCTATTCCTGACCTCTGAACATGGTAGATTCATTAACCCTGGATGCTGACCTACAAACATGACTACGGTCTCATTCATAGCCCTGGTCTCAGAATAACACTTCCAATACTGCTGTCAGCAAACATGTCTTCAGTATAGCACACATTTTCAGACAGAGACTGCAGTGTCAAAACCTATATGAATTTAACTCACAAAACCTTAATGCATACAAAAACAACAAGAACAACAAGAAAGCAACAATCAGGGATCAGAAGCATCCTGGGATGGAACGTAGACTATGACAAAGGAATTTAACTGTATTACAAATGTTTGACATAATAAGCTCACTGAAGGAAGTGGGGGGAAAAAGGAGCTGACCCAAGTAACCTTGAATGGTGTTTTGACTGAAAACTGTTAATACTAAAGACAAGAAGAACTGTACATAAGCATTGTATGCTAGCTGATGAAGCTGTCCATCATGGAGGTATGGGTTAATAATTCTGAAACTGCTTTACATGTATATTGGGGTAAACAAATAAGTAAACGGATGGTGGGTAGTGGGAACCAGATCTCTTAACATTGAAGAAGGAAGTTACAGATAAACAAGGGAAGAATACTACTACAATTTAAGCACGTGGTACTAGGTTAGAGTTGAAGACGTCAGTATGAACACATAGTTACCTTAATATAAATGCAGATGGATAGATACAGAAATAATGACAGCTATGTGTGTACACGTGTTAGTATCCATACATATACTTCCTAACTCTGCTGCTGAAAGGACCTAGAAGCAGTGACATTCTGGTAGCAACAAGCACACCCAGAGCTCAGATCTTAGTTTCTAAATACCATTTTCCGATATAAGGAACCAGAACTCCTTGGAGAAACAGCTGATTTGGGGGCTGGGACAGGGAGAATACAATTCTTTATAAAAGAATTCCAAATAATTTATGTTGCTATTTGTCCCTCTAGGAGGTGGAGCTTAACTCTCCCCGCTTGAGTGTGGGTGGAGTTAGACTTGCTTCCAAAAAACAGTATGTAGAAGGAGAAAAAAAAAAAGTAACTTTGCAGTAAAGAAACCTGATAAACACTACTGGGGCCAGGTGATGAAGGTCAGTATCACCAGTAAATCATGTTGATGACATGTATCCCCCGGTATCATGTGATGAGAAGGGCACTAGACTTCTGTGGTCTTCTTGCCAAAAACACATAACCCAGATCTAATCATGACAAACCCAAATTGAGGGACATTCTACAGAAAATCTAACCAGGATTCCTCAAAATTGTCAAGGTTATAAAAACCAAGAAAAAATGAAAAAAAGAAACAGATGAAGAAGACTAAGGAGATGGTGACTAAATGCAAATGGTGAGTAAATACAATATGACAGCCAGGACTGGATCCTGGACAATGTCTTGAAAAAAGACATTAGTGAAATCCACAAAGTCTGGAATTTCCTATTTGGTTTAGTCAATAGTAATGTACCAATGTTGTTTCTTAGTTTTGACAAACGTACCATGGAAATGTAAGATCTTAACAACTGGGAGACCTGGGTGAGTGTATATGGGAACTCTCTGCGCTATCTGCAACTTTTCGTAAACCTAAAATTATTCCAAAATAAAAAGTTTATTTAGAGAGAGCAAGCACGTACACACAAAATGAGGTGAAAGAGAGACTGCCCAAAGAGGTGAAGCTACACTTAGAAAAGTCTACATGATTAAAAAAATAATTCTTAACTGTTATTTGGTATAAAGAATTTACTTGCATATAATTAAGGCATTAGCTAGATAACATTATTACTGCAACTTTCTCTCTTGGTATTCAGAATCCCAACGAAACACATACACACACACACAGGCAGAATCTTTTCTCAACACCACCTTCAAAATAAAAAGATTAAACAGACTCAGGCTGCAGTGTGGCAAACAAACTGAAGCAGGAATCAAGAAGCAAATCTGTCAACTAGTTCAACTATCTTAGACATGTTATTTCATCTCTCTGGCCCTCAGTTTCCTGATCTGTAATAGAAGTAGGTTAAAAAAGATGTTTAAGGATCCTTTCCAGGCAAAGATACAACAAGCTCCTTGAAACCAAATCCTGCTAGATTTGCTCCTAACCCTCCAGTAGCTCCTCCTCAATCTCATCTGTCCACACCAACCCCCCCAGAATGCTGGCCCAGGCCCTCTTTTCAGTTAACATATTCTCAGAAACAAATATATATTTCACAGCTTCAAATCCCACATGTAGGCTATTTCCAAACCCTACCTTTACTTTGAACTCAAAGACCAACTGCTTATTGGTCATCTCTACTCGGGAGACATGTCTAAAACTGACTTCATTTCCCCCCAAAAATTTGTCTTCCAGTTCCCATTTGTCAGAGGCAGAATAACAGCCCCCCAAAGATGTCCATTTCCTAATCCCCAGAACCTGTCAGTATGTATGTTACGTGCAAAGAGAGAATTAAGGTTACTTATCAACTGACCTTGAGATGGGGAGATACATTATCTTGGGTTACTCTGCGTGCACCTAATATAATCACAGGGGTCTCTATTAGTGAAAGAGAAAAGCAGGAGAGTCAATGTCACAGTGATGCGGGATGAGAAAGACCTGACTGGCCATTGCTGACCTGGAAGATGGAAGGAGTATGAACAGCCTCTAGAAACTGAGAGAGACGAGAAAATGACTCTGCCCTACAGCCTCCGCAAAGGAACACAGCCCTTCTGACAGCTGGATCTTAGCCCAGGGAGACCCATTGCAGACTTTTAACCTCCAGCTCTGTAAGATAATACATTTGTGTTGTTTTAAGCCACTAAGTTTGTGGTAAGTTGTTCCCACAGCAATAGCAAAATAATGGCCACCAGGCTAGAAAACTGGGCCTTCCTTTTCTTTTCTTTTTTGAGGTATGCAGGCCTCTCACTGTTGTGGCCTCTCCCGTTGCGGAGCAACAGGTTCCGGACACACAGGCTCAGCGGCCATGGCTCATGGGCCCAGCCGCTCCGCGGCATGTGGGATCTTCCCGGACCGGGGCACGAACCCGTGTCCCCTCATCGGCAGGCGGACTCTCAATTACTGCGCCACCAGGGAAGCCCAAACCGGGCCTTTCTTAACGGGGATACTTCAGTCAGAAATTTGAGTATCATTGTTGACTCCTTCCTTTCCCTTAATCTCCATATTCAGTAGATCACTGAATTTCATCAAGTCACTACTATCTAATGCCTGGGACCCCAAGAGCCTCCTGACTGGTTGGTCTACCTCTAGGCTTATTCCTAGGAAGCCATTTCCCACATTATAGCCAGAGAATTAATGCAAAATACAAATTACCTTATTCCGATTTTAAAAACTTTTTAACAGCTTCCCACTGCCTGAAAGATAAAAGTCCAAACTCTTTAATTTGACTTATGAGAGCCTTCTACCCCTGCTGCGGCCCTCTCCTATTCTCTCCAGCCTCTGCTCAGTACACAAATGCCAGGTCTATTTTAGTCACTGCTATATTGGCAACACCTAGCACAGGAAGTATTAATCCTTTCGGCCCTCACATGAACGCTCCCCCCTAACTGAGATGTAGAGTTTATTTTCTCTATCCATAAATTGAGGCTGGTCCTGTGACTGTTTTGACTGATTAGACACAGTAGAAGTGAGGTTCTGGAATTTCTGAGCCCACATCTTAACAGGTCTGGCAGCTTCTGCTTCCTTCCCCTGGGAACAGCTACTGTGCTGGAAGAAACCCAAACCATGTGGAGAGGCTACGTGAAGGAGAATCCTAGGGCTCTGGTCAAAAACTCCAGTTGAGCATCCAGCCAACAGTCAGCACCAACTGCCAGCTGTGTAAGGGAGCCACCTTGCAAATTCTAACCCAGTGAAGCCCCCAAATGGCTGCCATCTTAACTGACCTCACATGGAGCGGAAGAACCTCCCAGCCCAGTTCAGTCAACCCACTGAATCATGAGACAGTAACAAAAGAAAGTTTACAGTTTTAACACATTAAGTTTCAAGGTAGTTTGTTTTACAGCAATAACGGCATATGCCAACGTGGGTTTAAACTCTACTCCTGGTACCAATTTCATCTCTTGCTCCTTAACAAATTACCCCAGTAAGCTCCATCTCTTGATAGGAGGAAGAGCATGCAATCACAAGGATGGGAAGACTTGCTGGGGGCCATCATTGGAGAGTAGTTATACAGCACATGAGAAATACTCAATATCTCTAATAAATGTATGAGTGCCTGTCCTATCTCTTAAAACCTCATTTCTTTTCCAGATCCAGAGTTAAAATGTACTCTTAATGAAAAAGAGAAGTTAAATCAGTCACCTGTTAAACTTTAACTGATAATTCAAATCTGGGTAAATGTATTTTTTGAAGGTTCTTTTGAGAAATCTACTCCCATGGTGCTCAATTGCGACCAATTAAAAGCATTAAATATAGAACAAAAGTATATTAAAATCCCTATTCACATGGCAGTCATCTGCTCCACTTGTGCTATAACTGTACTAAAATGTGAGGGACAGATTATGTGAAGGATTTTGATTATGGGTTTTTTTTTTTTTTTTGCGGTACGCAGGCCTCTCACTGTCGTGGCCTCTCCCGTTGCGGAGCACAGGTTCCGGACGCGCAGGCTCAGCGGCCATGGCTCACGGGCCCGCCGCTCCGTGGCACGTGGGATCCTCCCGGACCAGGGCACGAACCCGTGTCCCCTGCATCGGCAGGCGGACTCTCAACCACTGCGCCACCAGGGAAGCCCTTGCTTATGTTTTCAGAGGTTCCCCCACCGGTGATATTGCCAAGAATGGTTAAGGATGAGAAGCAAAAACAATATCATTGGAGTGAAAATGCAAACATTCATTAAATACCTGAATGAGAGGTAAATTAATGGAACATACAATCAGTTAACCAAAAAATAAAACAGTAAAGAAAAGAAAGTGCTTCACAGTTGAGCATGTGAAACATCTCTTAGACCTGCATGGTAATCTCTGACAGCCCTCTGGGTCTATGAGAAGCCTTCTGGGTATTATAGGAATTTGATATGTGAATCTGGTAGGATTCGTTACCGGACTAGTGTTGGTATTTCGCTTCCCAATTAGTAAGTATCTAAACACAAGTGCATAGTGCTCTTTGGAAAGATAAGGCAGATATAGGGCAATTCTTTCAAATTCAACAAACTCCAAAACTACCTAAGGACTCTGGAAGTCTCCCTTCTAAGAGAGTAGAGGGCACTAACAAAAACTGCATCCTCTATGTAACAGTTTACATAATCTTTCTTTGTAACTGGTTTAAATGTCTATTTTAGTCTGTCCCAAAGGAGCTCTGATCCTTTTTGCTTGAAATTAAATCCCATACTAATTTTTCTGAAACTAGAACACATTTCTGCTTCCGAAACCATCACAGATGTCACTTCTTTCCTACTAAGAAGGTAATGCCCATACTCCCTCTCCCCCTCCCCCTCACAAACACACTTGGTCCTCACTCAACACACACTCTCAGTGCTATTCTCCATCCCAATAGGAAGGTATATACTTTAAAGTCATTTTTTCACTTATTCTCTTTATAGTTGAAGTACGTGTTTACAGGCTGACCAGCCAAGGTGAGAAGTAGATCCGGCATATGACAAAGCATATAAACTGTTTTGAACTAGGAAAAGGAGATATTGGCCATATTTTACACACACAAAGAAGTGAAGTAACTGGTTCAAACTTACACAGCTAGTAGATACCAGAACTTGCATTTTTAACTCAGGGCTATTTGTACATTATTAAATTTGTACAATACTAATTTTATACAATACTAATTCTCAACCAAGAGCTCCGAAGGATCCACCTTTCTACTCTGCAAAGGGCCCAAATAACTACAAAAAAACACATTTTTGGGTTGTTATTTGTATTGGTCAAAAAGTAATTGACCCCAAACTAATACAACATTGTAAATCAACTACACCTCAATTAAAAAAAAAAAGATCTAATAAAAATAACTCTTTGGACTCTTTGGAGACTGAATAAAAACTACAGCTGATAGTAATAAATAAATAAATAAAAATAATAGTATGTGTTTAATAAAAAAAGGTAATTGACCAATAAAATGTGAGTGTTTCGTGCCAAGCATTGTGGAGAGCACTTTAAACACATTATTCAATTCTCACATCAACCCTAAATAAGGTGGGAATAAGGGAGATGTTTGTCGGCACACAATTAAACATTCATTAGATATTAGTTCCTATTTTACAATATTATCCCCTATTTTACAGATGAGGAAACCAAAACCTAAAGTCACTATGTTATTAACTAGCATAGCCGAGTCCGAACCCAGTTTACTTGATTCCAGAACTGGTCCTTAAAGTCCTAAATTATTCTGCCTGGCCAACCAAAGTATTTTGCTGTCCATCAGGGAAAAAAGGGAAAGAAGAAAGGAACCTGGCAGTAACCAAGGCCTTATTACTATATTGTGAGATGTACGACATCTTCTCGATGTGACAGTACTAAAGCTATAACACATGGTGGTAAAAATCTTAGAAAGGCCCAAACTGAAGATAATCTTCAATCTGAACTACTTGCATCTCCCTGAATCTGCCAGGCATTGGGAAACAATTCTTCACGGGTCTCACACATCTCTGAACATCTTGCAGAAGCATGCACTGCCCTTTTGTTCCAGCCTATCTTTTCAAGGATGTTTGCATAATGAACAAAGCTTTGGAAGACTAGATAGTGTCTCCCTCCAAAGCAGAGGGCAGTGTAATAAAGATAATGTCTTCCTCCAGAGCAAAAGTCAGGCAGGTTTACTGCCCATTATAAAAACCTGGGTTCCCCATGCTCAAGGTTCCTCAGCTCCAACCCAAGCCCACCACAGTATCGCCCTGGGCTCTTCCATACCACCCCTGTAAGGACTCGGATGGGGAGTGAACCTACAGGACCATAATACTCACATGGCTTGATGTACAAGAAAGGCCTTTGTCTCTTACCTAGGAGTCTCCTGTCTTCCGCCAGCATCCACGAAACTGTGGCAGGCTAACTTGATAGCGTCCATGTAGGGTAAAAACCCCAGATCCTTCACAGATCTTGATACCAAGTTCTTTGGACTACTTCTCACCTTTGCTTTCCTCAGAGATACCCTCTCCCATTCTATAGGAGACACTATTCATCTTTTGGTCATCATCTTTGGCATGAAATTTCTCCTAAAGGTCCTCAGCTAGAATCTACTATTAACTCCATGATGCCCCCATTGATTCCTGCACACAGGTTTCTATCACAGCCCTTTTAAAGCTTTATTCCACTTGCTTATTTGTGTGCTGTGCCAGTTAATCAATTTATTGCCTCTCAGCTCAAAATTTATCTTTTTATACATGCTCTGTGATAATGAATGAAATTGCTTTAAGCATTTCTCCTTACAGTGAGCATAATGTTAAGCTTTCTCAATAGAGGGTGCTGCCAGGACACTGCAGGAGGAAGGGAGTCCTCCAGAGACCATTACACTTAATGATGAAAGACTTTTCTTTTGCCCTAAGATTAGGAACAAGATAAGGATGTCTGTTCCTGCCACTTGTATTCAGTATTGAGTAAATAACTTACTGCAGGTTCTAGTGCCAGGCAAGAAAAAGAAATAAAAAGCAAATAGATTGGAAAGGAAAAAATAAAACTATCTCTATTCACAGATGACGTGACCTTGCATAAAGAAAATCCTAAGGAATCCACTAAAAAAAATACATACGCACACACACACGCACACATGAGTTCAGCAAGGTTGCAGGATACAAGCTCGATTTTATACACTTGCAATGAATATGAAAATGAAATTAAGAAAATAATTCCATTTACAATTGCATCAAAAAGAATAAAATGTTTTAGAATAAATTAACAGAAGAAATGTACAACTAATATTCTGAAAACATTGTTGAAAGAACTTAAATAAGATCTAAATAAATGCAATCTCATCAGAATCCCAGCTGGCTTCTTTTTAGAAACTGACAGGCTGATCCTAAAATTCATATAGAATTACAAGAGACCCCAAAGACCCAAAACAATTTTTAAAAAGAAGAGCAAAGTTGGAGGACTACACTTCTCAACTTCAAAACTTACTACAAAGCAACAGCTACAAGACAGTGTGGTACAGGCATAAGGATAGGCATACAGAATTCTATCAATGCAATAAAATTAATGGAGAGTGCAAAAATAAACTTGTGTGTCAATGGTCATCTGATTATCAACAAGGAGGTACCAAGACTATTCATTGGGGAAGGAATGGTGCTGGGACAACTGCATAGCCACATGCAAAAGAATGAAATTGGACCACTTACTCAAACCATATACAAAATTAACTCAAAATGATCTAAATATAATAGCTAGAGCTATAAAACTCCTAGGAATAAATTTGCATGACATTAGATTTGGCAATGGATTCTTACGTATGACACCAAAAACATGGGGAACAAAGGAAAAACAGATGACTGGACTTCCTCAAATAAAAACCTTCTATGCTTCAAAGAACACTATCAAGAAAGTAAAAAGACAACTCACAGAAGGGGAAAAAATTACAAATCATATATTTGATAATGGACTTGTATCTAGAATATATAAAGACTCTTATAACTCAAAAATAGAAACAGAAATAACCCAACTCGAAAATGGGCAAAGGATCTGAATAGACATTTCTCCAAAGAAGATACACAAATGTCCAGTAAGCACATGAAAAGAAGCTTCACATCACTGTCCATTAGGGAAATGCAAATCAAAACCACAATGAGATTCCAATTTGTACACAAATGTTCAGAGTAGCATTTCTTAATAACATCCAAATAATAATTTATTAACAATAACAATCCAGTGTCTATTAACTGATGAATGCATATACAAAATGTGGTATATCCAAAGAGTGGAATATTATTTAGCCATAAAAAATGGAACAATTAACTGGGAGGGATTAAAAAGAAAGCTAGGTTACTTATGATAAGTAAAATCCCATCAAGGGATATAATGAAATAGTAATGGATTCATTTTTAATCAACTTCATTATGGCAGATGGTGCTAGAATGCAGGGGAAGGATAGACCCAAATGTCAATGAAGCTTCCTCTCAACTTCTGTCTAGGCGTAAGTGCTGACTTTAAAAGGTCTTCAAAGAAATTCATGCAAGGAATGCCTCCTGCAACTTGGTCACATGCAAAAGTGAAGCAAGAAGCACATCCGTTTGGAGCTTGCCCCAAGGGCCTCTAGTTCTTCTCCAAACTGGGTTCATAACTCCCACCCACAGAGGGAAAGGCAGTACCTGAAGCAGAACCCAGGGATAAGCAAATTAGCATTTCCAAGGTCAACTGCTGACAGGCCTAATTGATTACAGCAACCAGTATATTCTGGCTGAAGTTAAGAGGCTTATCCTCTCTAGCTTGCTCAACACTAGCAAGAAACTAATTTACCACATCAGTTACAAAATATGGAAGTACTGTAGGTATGGAGTCAAATTAGGATGCGACATTTCAAAAAGAGGCAAATATTAATAGGATCTGGAGAAGTAAGTGATTTTAAGGGGGTTAAACAATTTTGGGAAAAACCTAAAATACCAATCATGCCAGCGGTAAAGGACTGACAAATACAAAAAAAAAAAAGGAAAAGAAATCAATAGATAGTATTATCTTGTTTTACCAACTGGTTCAATGTTTCAATGTGAATATTCACCAAAACTGCTAAAAAGCTGCAAAACTAAATGATCTAACTACCATTACAATTTTTTGCCCTCCTCTGATAGTCACTGAAAAGTGAAACGCCCTCTGCCATTTCCCACGTGTAGCTATTAAGCATATGAAATGAGGCTAGTCCGGACTGAGAAAAGAATGTAAGTATAAAAATAACTCAATTTTCATAACGATTACAAGTCGAGGTAATATTTTAGACACATTAAATAATATATTACTAAAATTAATTCCTCTTTTTTCTTACCTTTTGTAATGAGGATAGTGGAAAATTTTAAATTACGCATGCTCACATTATAGTTTTACTGGACAGTGCTGCTACATACAAATAACACATTACATTTATACAGAACACATTTTTTTTTTTTTTTAGCGGGGGGGGGGGTACGTGGGCCTCTCACTGTTGTGGCCTCTCACATTGCAGAACACAGGCTCCAGACGTGCAGGCTCCGCGGCATGTGGGATCTTCCCGGACCGGGGCACAAACCCGGGTCCCCTGCTTTGGCAGGCGGACTCTCAACCACTGCACCACCAGGGAAGCCCCCAGAACACACACTTAATTTCAGGTGTGAAGTACAGAAAGAGGGAGAAATAGGTCTGGATAATAAAAAAATCTTCTCTAGAATAATCACATTGGTTTCACCTGTTAATCACCAACCTACTAAAAGTTCCTTTCTGCTTAGGGAAAGACAAACTTTTATTTCTTTTAAAAAGGATCTAATGTTTCAAAAATGATCCTAAAGCCTGTTCTACTTCTGCCATGAATTGTCATCTTTGCCTAGAATTAAACTAGTCTTAATTCTTTTCAATGATCAAAGATATATGATAAAGTGCTAGTCTAATTTTAAAATCTGATCGAGTGACTCCACTTCGGTTTTTCCTGTAATAGTCATTTTCATACCTATTAGGTCACTGAAACCTAACTCATGCCTCTGCTCCAAAGGTTTAAAAAAAAAAAAAAGAAAAGAAATGAAAAAGAAAAAATAGAATCAACACAAATATTATTCGCAAGCATCTAGAAAAACCCAGGCAGTATTTAGGTACTATACGTATTCTGTTTTAAAAACTAAAATATGACTCATTTACTATTTCAAAAAGGGACATCCCAGTGTGGATGGGAGCTTAGCAAACAGGAGAGTACAGCAAGCAATTATTTCCACACATTCCATCATGTGCAGAAACCAAGCCAACCTTCAGGTTTTTACAGTCTGGGGAAGAAAGAAAATCTGGAGGTGTTGGAAGAGTTGGAAATTCACGGAGTGAGAGTGCACCGCAACAGGAGGGGAGGGGAGGGGAGGGGAGGTGAGGTGAGGTGAGGTGAGGTGAGGTGAGGCCAACAACAGCTCAAACTTTCCTCTCCGTAGCTCTCAAAAAGGAAACTACTCAACTTTCTGACTAAGGAAGTCAATAGGAGAGGAAAATACATTTCACACTTTTTAATATCCCCAAATTGTGCCCCATACATTTGGCCCACTGATAGAATTTAAAGTGGTTTTTAAATGTTATCAACAACAAAAATCAAGATCACTAACTCAGAATAATAAATAATAAATATGAGATGTACCTTTCTATTTTGTGACAGGGCCTGCATCTATTGCTGGTAAATGAACTGAGTAACCGTGATAACTAGAAATAAAGCTAGTGGAAATGAGCGGTCTAGCCCTCATTCCTGGAAGAGCTGATCTTAAAATGTTGTGATCCTAATAGCCCTACAGTTTTTCTGGTCTGATAGAAACAGCACAATTTTTGTATTTTGAGATATATGGAATAATTCAGGCTCCAAGCTACTAGATTCCAATAATTTAGTGATTGTACTTCTTACACAATCCTGAACCCCGCAATCAACACACACAGATCAGTACGGCGCCAATGGCTACCTCATGAGAAGTGTTTTGGTGCCACCTAGTGGCATAGGTTTCTCCTGTCAAAGGGGAAATAACGATTAGACCAGGGTTCTCAAAGTGTGGTCCCTGAACCAGTAGCATCAGCATCACCAGAGAACTCATTAGAAGTGCAAATTTTTGGCCTCATTCTAGATCTACTGAAACTTTAGCAGTGGGGCCCGGCAATCTGTTTCAACAAGCCCTCTAAGTGGTTCCCTCCCATGTTTAAGAACCACTGGATTAATCAGTCCTTACACAAAAATTAAGTGTAAAGTTTTAAAAACTTAGGTTCATCAATGAACAAAAGTGCTCAATTTCTAATTTCTAAAGACCAAACACATTAACAAAACAAAAATACAATAAAAAAGCAAAAGCCCTGTGAAACAAAGAAAAGGCATTTATTGGTATCAGGATATCAGGTTATGGCATCTTAAGGGGGCTCACCTGAAAAGGGGGAACACATGAAAAGCCAAGGAGGTAGAACACTAGTGACCTTTAAACTGAGTCACCTACCCTAATGATTCCTGTGCACCTATGTTATAAAGTAATCAAGAGAAAAGAGAAAAACCTTTCTCTTGATTCCTTGCTAAACTTTATTTTCTATTTAGGTCTTAGAGGAGAACTTGGTTACTTTAAATAACTTAAACTGACTTAAACTGAGGTTGAGTAAGAGAAGTCCCATAATGCACCTAGATGTTTGCAGGCCTCTCACTGTTGTGGCCTCTCCCGTTGCGGAGCACAGGCTCCGGAGGCACAGGCTTAGCGGCCATGGCTCACGGGCCCAGCCGCTCCGCGGCACGTGGGATCTTCCCGGACCAGGGTTCGAACCCACGTCCCCTACATCGGCAGGTGGACTCTCAACCACTGCACCACCAGGGAAGCCCAAAAAAACCCTTTTAATAAATATCTATTTATTCAAGATTAAAAAGTTATATGCTTGAAGTAAGAAAACTGGGTCATGAGATATATGCCCCGTATGGCCACTGGTCCACACAGTCACAATTAAGTATATACCATCCCTTACTCCATGGCTTAAACGGCAAACTTACCAGTTAACAGAAAAAAATCAACTCTGAGAGGCTAACCATGCAAAACCAAGCCTCCAATATGACAGGTAACATCACAGACATTAATATCGGCGGCATAAAATATAAAGAAATTTCAAAGACTTGCTCTATTAATTTTGATTTTGTCCTTTCAAGATATAAATTTAGATATCCACAGAGACCAACTATTTAATTCTAACATTTTAAGAGCAAATGCCCACAATAGGATGAGTTTCTGACAAAACTCTTCTTTCCTTTTTCTCTTCAAACCTTCCCTCTACCCACAAGTGAGTTCATAAAAATATGTCACAGAAAGATGGGTCAAAAGCAAAATGTAAATAATAATAATTTTTTAAACACGAGAAAAAAAGTCTTGGAACTGATTTTTTACAAAGAACTTTCCTTGTTGTCACTATCGTTGCAAAGACGAATCTGTGTTGAGCCACCGTACGGGGCTAAGTGCCGTACTACTTTGCCAGTTCAAATGCTCAATTGTTCACTAATTAATCTTAAGATGGATTTAAAATTTTCTCATTTGTAAAAAAAGATGTAAAACCTCATATAATTGCAATAAGAAGTAGAGAAAATATACTAAGAAGTAGAGAAAATATACCCAAAAAATGCCTCTCACATCACTAACAGCTAGAAAGGATTACTGCCATCAACTGAGGGCCATCAGAAAGAGAAAGGGGCGCCAGATTAATCTAGGTCAAGGGGCTGAAATCAGGCCAAACTGGTTTCAAATTCAAACTCCCTGGCTGCCACTTCGGTGTGTGCCCTATGGTAAGTTACTTCAATTCAGTGAGCCTCATTTTCCCATCTGTAGAATGAGGATACAGCTACGTCTTTCAGTGATTTTCAGTGATTTTCACCGCACGCACCTTTATTTAATAGTATCTGCCTATAGTCAGCTCTGGCGGCTCTCTTTTCCTCACCCACTTCAACACTTTGAGAAACGCTTACATCAAAAGGTGAGGCATGTTCCCAGGTCAAGAGTAAACAATACAATTATGGTAGTGATACATTTAATAGCAACATCTCACACATATTTCGAAGACACAAGTCAATAGTACCAGGAATCTCACCAGTTGAGGAAAAAGGCTGACCTTGAAGTTCCCCCAGCATTCAGGCTTTGTGACCTTTGGAGTCTTTTTACCAACCGTACCTACCAAATGCAAATATGTTCCAATGTGAGAAATGCCCCGTGGCATGCTGGTAACCTGAAAGTCCAGCTCTCCAGTTGATGAGAACAGCTTCATTTGTGGCATTTGCCCATTTCTGTGAGTGGGGTTAATTCTCCTACTATGGCTGCTTCAACCCAACACCCAAATTCCTTAATTACTTGATTGATTGATTGACTGATACATCAATAAGCATTTGCAGACGACCTAAAATGTATAAAGCCCTCTGCCAGGCTCTGAAGGTGGGGTATGAGGATGACTATAGATGAATCCTACCCTCAAGGACCTTACAGACCAGACAGGGAAATACAATAAACACAAAAAAGAAATATAAAATATAAGGAGAACATGAAGAACCTCTGAAAACAGGGAAAAATCCCTAACTTCCAGCAAGCAGTACATACAATAAAAGTTCAGGTATTATTTACCTAAAGAACCCCTAATATTGCCTATGCTTTCTACTAGGCAAATTTCAAAACCTCTCTGGGTGAAAAACAATATTTTCCTTTTACCAGAGTTAATGAATATGTGCATATGTGTATATCACAGTTCCTCTGCCTCAGCACTGCTGACATTTTAGGCTGGATGTTGCCCAGGGGCTGTCCAATGCATTGTAAGATATTTAGCGACACCTAAACACCTAGAGGCTGGTAGAGACCAGTAGCACACTCACCACGAGCCTCTAAGTTGTGACAACCTGAAATGTCTCCAGACGTTGCCAAAGGTGCCTTGAGGGCAAAACCACCCACTACTGTATATACACTATGCATATACGGCTATATAGATGGGGTCTACATAGGGATGGAGTGGATATATGGATCCACGGATATGAACCTGTGTGCATATATAAATGAGCTAGATACTCAATTAGAGGAAATTTTTATATTAATTTTCCTACTAGGTTTTAAATATATTCATTCACTTCTTGAGTGCCTTCTATATACCAAGTGCTGATAGAGGCAACAGCAGGGGAGAGGGCGGGGGAATTAGAGGCACCTGGCAAAAATCCCTGCAGTCATGGTGCTTACGCACAGGGCAGACAGGCAACAAACCAAATAACTATACCAATGATATAGTATGTGAGAAGGTGGGGTGACGTTAAGTAGTAGGGAGAAAAATCAAGCAGGGCAAAGAGTTAGATTCTGAGAAGAGGACATGTTGCCCTTCTAAATTTCAAGGACCTAATTGTGCCAGACAAAACACATGCTCAGATTTTCAGATCATGTGCTCACAGGCAACTTCCTGAGCACAATCTGAAAGCAAGTCTAAATTTTATTAATGTTAAGAAGAGAGGGAATGTACTCATTTTGTTCTCATAACCAGTAAGGGAGCAGAATGGAGGGCTGTCACACACCCCCACTTCCTCATTCCTATTCTCTGCCCAACCCTAGAGGCTGACAAACCTCACTCATTCTGAAAAGCTCCCATTCCCTGAAGTAAGAACCAGTGAGTAAAAGCATCAGAGATCACCTAACCGCTAAGGTTCCTTTCAGCCTCAAAATGGCATTAATGGATTATCAATATGAATACTGCTGATGACAAAGAAGAGGGATTGAGGAAAAGGAACAGGAAATTTCATTCTGGTAAATCTTTTTGTGGGCCTTAATAGATGTTACAAGGCTGTTTTCTCACTTTATTGCACTGCCCTAATATATACATCGTTGTCAAAATCTTCCCTGTGATTCTTTTTATTAGCATATTTCAATCCTCTCCAAAAATGTATTTCATCACAAGTTCTTTTCACTTGATTAACTGTAGAGTCTACAAAGATGCCACTACAATGAACAAACACACACAGTCCTGGTGTGACATAATAGGAAGAAATATATATTTGGTCTCTGCCCCTAAAGCCCTTGGAATCATCAAAGTGATAAAAGTCTTTTTGTATTCTAATGAGATGACTGGTGGCTAGGGGTTATCTGGATAGCCTCAAGATGGGGGCTGGTTGCCATGGAAACCAACCAGATGATTAGAGGGCTGGAGATTGACTCAATCACTAGTGGCCAATGATTTAATTGCGCGTGCGTGGGTACTGAATGACGCCTCCATAAAAACCCAAAAGGGCAGGGTTCAGAGAGCTTCCAGGTCGGTGAACACATGGAGGTGCTGGCAGCGAGGCAAGCTTGGAGAGGGCATGGAAGCTCGTGCCCCTTCCCACTTACCTTGCCCTTTGCATCTCTTCCATCTGGCTCTTCCTGTGATGTAGCTTTTTATAATAAATCGGTAATCTAGTAGATAAACTGTTTCCCTAAGTTCTGTGAGCTGCTCTAGCAAATTATAGAACCCAATGGCAGTGGGGGCAGTCTTATGGGACTGAGCGCTTAACCTGTGAGATCTGACACTAACTCCAGGTAAATAGTATCAGAATTGAATTGAATTGTAGGACACCCAGTTGGAGAATTGGAGAATTGCTTGGAGTGGGAAGTGGAGCTAGAAGTGTCACAAGCACTGTGAGTAGCAGAGTAGAAACAGTGCAGTTTTTCCTTACATCTGGGAAATATGAAGATATAGGCAAAACAACTGAGCTTTTTGAGAGAGCTGGATTTTTACCACTCTGTAGGCAATGCCTTTATACTTTTAACACTACAGATACCATAATTTTCAATGGCCTTCATTTAAGTTATAATAACATTCTGCTTTTATAATTGACTCCAGCTTTAAAAGCTATATAAGAAATACAAACATTGGCTTCTTATGGTTATTTTTATTGTCTTTGTGGCCACCACCCCACTATTACTACTTTTTTCCAATTACTGCTTCTACTCAATAACATAATTATGGAATAAAGTATAAGAGCAAGGCCAAAAAGAAACCTTCCCACTTTAACTAGAGTCCTGGCTATAAGAAGCAGTTCTCTAGATGGAGAAATTTATTACAGCATAATGAAAATCCATAATGTAGATCTTCCTAAGAAAAGAAGTCTTAAGAATGTGAGGTCAGTATGTGCTGGCTTCTCAAACCATTAAGTAATTTTCAAAATAAATTTAACATAAAAGATTTAAGTAAAATAATTACTCCTTTTTCATAAAATTAGGTGATGGGTGATAGGGTTATGGGTGTTCATAATTTTCTTTTTCTCTCTATCCCTCAAATTTTTAGATTTTTAGAATGCCTTATATCAGGGGAAAAACTAGAATATTACCCACCAAAGCATCCAGATTCAGAAGTATGCACTGAACTGAATGCTTAAGGTTTGCAAATCTGAAAGTTCAGTTATTCATGAGAAGCACAAATTTCTAAGGCCATGGAATTTTTAACTCTGATGGCTGTTTTTTGTTCATCATTAACTCTAAAGTAACTGTCACAAAGTGAAAGCTCTGTTTATTGCCTAGGTGGAGACCAAGGTGAGAAAAAAAGGAATCGGGTTTAAAAAGATGATGATTCTTAATGAGAATACAAATTCTGGATACATGAAAGAACAGACTATCATTCAATCAATTCACTGTATCACTTCTATCAGTCAGGACTGCAACTGGCTGCAATGGAGAGGACACCTGACAGCCATCACTTAACCAAAAAGGAACTGATTTTCCTAACATTACAACAAGTCCATTAATAGACAGACTAGGGTCAGTACAATGACCCCAAAAGTTCCCAGCTTCTTCCTTCCATGACCAGACTCAACTCTGCCTTTACAAGTAGAAGACACTAAAGTCCAGGGAACGCGTGAGTGTCCAAGGGAAGTCATTGAGAACTTCACTAGCAGAACAGGACAAGAGCTGATGGGCTGTTTAAGAAAAAGCATGCAACCTCATTTCGGAATTCAAAAGGGAGAAGGAAAGGAAGAAGAAGAGGGACAAAAAAGAAAAATCAGATAATGTTAACCTCAACAAAATAACCAAAATTTTCTGAGCTAAATACCACTAAATGTTATTTCAATATTATCCAATTGCTGCAAATGCCATTAGACGAACACAATCAATTTTCAATAAAGTGTAATGGTTACGGGCAGAAACTGCAATCAAGTCCCTTATGCTCAAATCTCAACTCCCACCACTTACTCCGTAACTGTGTGACCTTTGGAGAGCACTTAACTTCGCTAAGCCTCAGTGGCTCATGTACCCAGTGGGGATAACAACAGTCCTTACTTTGAAGGATTAGTTAGGACCAAGTGAGAAATCACTTGTGAAAACAGCGCAGTGCCTGCACACATTTGACGTGTGTAGCCAATCAAGCTATTATCATCTTTTGATCATTATGGCCATCATTATCATCACCGTACCTCAGAATAGTTCAACAAACATCCAATTACCTGCCTGACCATAATAACTGAAGTCTCTCTGCTCTGTTTCTTTCAGCAAGTCACAGAAAGAAAAGCAATATAGAGAGTAAAATCCAGAAGCTCTCCAACAGTCTTCTCATCTACTGGACCCTTGGGCAATTTAAATATACATCTTTTTACTCTTTTCTTCCAAACGTTCTTCACAAATATTCAGCAAGAATCTGATAAGAACTGTCAATCCTCAGGCACATACATTTTCCATGGAATCGCAGAATGTTAACCAAACCTCTGAAGGCCATCTGAAGGCAGGACGAGAGGATGCAACCCTGAGGTACACTGACATTTTAGGGAAGGGGCATTCCTCAAATTTACTTGACTAAACTTAAAGGGCTTATGAAAATTCAGTTGCTTAAAGATGATGTTGATACCTACAGCTCTGATAAATTAGATCAGTACATTCTGCTTAAGAAGACAGAAAAGTACATAATAAACTTTAAAATCTGAAAAGTAAGCTCCGGTTATCTGAAAAATCTCCTAACGTAACAAATTTCATTTCCCAGTTAGTTCAAATAAAGAATTACTAGAATACCAATAAATTTAGAGAAAAACTAATAGATAGGGTGGCAGCAAAAGTCTAATTGCCCAGACACCATATGCTGTAACGTAACACGAGGAAAGGTGACAATTTCAAATATGCTAGAAAGTTGAATAGGGACAAGCACCTGTATAGGAATATGCAACCAACAGGAAACAAAACGAAACACATCACCACCCAAGTTCTCGGCAGCAGGAATCCCCTCCACCAATAATTTAATAATATAGTGACAAGAGAATTGTGGTGCAAAGTGAGAAAATGATCCCCAAGTGATTGTTACCACCTATTTTGTCAAAATTCATTCTAATTTGTGATGAAACTGGGCAACCCGAAAGGTCAACAGAAAGTGTGTCTAATCTTATAAGGCTAAGAAGAAAAGGGAATATTTCTGCTCTGAAGATAGTTGATGGACTTTCCCACTTGCTCTTCTGCACTTTAATTTCTCCCAGTCCATGGACTATTGCCCAAGAAAATAGTCAACTCAAATGCAAACCAAATGACTAAATGATAGCTAACATTTACTGAGCACTTATTAAGTATTAATGACTGCTCTATGTAATTTGTAAGCATTATCTCATTTATTCCCCACAATAATGCCATTTACAAATCAGAAATCTAAAACAGAGGTTACAAAACTTGTCCAAGGACACAAAAATAATAAGTGATGGAGCTGGGACAAGAACCCAGGCATTCTGTACACAAAGCTCTGCACTCTTACATTACCCTATCCTGCCTATATCACAATGTAGGGGCATAATATAAGACACAAAGCACACAAATCGAATCCTCTTCACCTCAACTATGATATCTTAGTTGAACTTACTTTTTCCACCTGAGCTACTGAAATAACTTCATTAGCTACTTGAGGTATCTCCATCCTCCATAGCATCCTCAGTATTGCCATGAGGTTATCTTTCTAGACCTGGATCTTGCCACATTCCTCCTCTACTTTAAACCATCCAATAATAAAGTCCTAACTTCTTTCAGGACCTTAATGTTCAATGTTTAGGCCCTCAGTGTTCACTTAATGTTTGAACAGCATGTATATGTCTTGCTTCCCAGCTAAGCTGTAAACAACCTGAAGGAAGAAACCTTTATTAATCGCCGTAACGCTGGCTAACATCAATTACTGATTTAGCTTCACACAAACCAAAAGCCTTAGACTCCAAACTCATCCACCTTTGCTCCCCTCTTCACATCACAGGTCCTTCTTCTAAGCTCTGACCCTTAAATTTCTAATTGCTGGCTATACTTTTTGATAGTTATTGAATAAACACTATGCTAAGAGCACTTTGCACATAGTATCTTATTTAACTCCAACAACCTTATAAAATGGGCATTTTTATC
Organism: Phocoena phocoena; assembly: GCF_963924675.1. NCBI lineage: Eukaryota > Metazoa > Chordata > Mammalia > Artiodactyla > Phocoenidae > Phocoena > Phocoena phocoena. Next base: position 66,454,865 of record NC_089235.1, on the reverse strand, counting down.
TCTATTTCACAGATAAAAAATTAGAAGTTCAAAGAAATTACCTATCTTTGAGCAAGTTATAGAACTAAAGCTGGAACTGGGACTAGAGACCGTATCAGGCTGATTCCAAGTCCTGCAATTAAGTAGCAATATTGGCTCTGTCTCCTAAAAGTCTTTCATTTACTGTTAGAGGCTGAGTTACTTTCAAATTTACTTAAATACCAGGTATTTTTCTACTCTCTGGGTCCTCAGACGGCACCTCAGTCGGGTGTCAGGTGAAAACTGCTCTCCTAACGAGCTCTTGTTCTATTACTCCAGTGGGGGTCACCCTAGGCATCCTCTCCGTAGGGAGTTTCTCCTGTCACCAAAGTCCTGCTCATAAGCACTCCAATTCAGGTTCATAAGCAGTTCTCAGGATATGGTCCCCAAGACCCTTCCACAAGGTCCACAGGGTCAAAACTATTTTTATAATAATTGTCAGACCTGCAACAGAGACCACATGGCCCACAAAACTGAAAACATTTGCTATCTGACCCCTCATGGAAAAACTTTGCCAATCCCTGCTTTAGAGCATGAATCTTTCAAAACATGATGCTTATATTTCTTTTTAAATGAAACAGATGCTGCATTTTGCATCAAAATATACTTCTTATTTTAAAAAAATAAAACAAAAACAAACAAAAATGAACTCGGTATCAAACATACTAAGAAGCCTTCAAAGCAAATCCTGAAAAACACTGACTACAATCCTCCAGGAGGTTACGTACCAGCCCTTCTCTCTTATGATTTAAGATCTTATTATGAGTTTGCCCAGGACTACCTACCAAAGCCGAATATCTATCACCATCAAAAAGAGACTACAAATCAGGCTGGACAGGGGTAAGACCTTTAGAGGCCACCCACTAAAGATGATGGGTGACTTCTGCTGCCAGCTGTGAATGAATATCTAGTATGGAACTGGCCTTTCTGCCATGAGTGACTATAAGGCTGGACAAAATATATGAAGCAACTGCTTTCAGGCAGTGGGACAATAGGCAGAGCAGAACTGGGATGCCTGCGAAAAGGAAAACAAGTGAGGTAAGTCCTCCAATTGCCCTCTTGCTTGCAAAACGGAAGAGGAATCCAAGAGGAGCACAGCAGTCTTAAAGGACTGAGAAGACAGAGACTGGAGTTCAGGGAGGATGAGTAGCAGGGTTTTGCAAGACAGAAGGGGGCATGCAGGGAAAGCCCGTGAGGGATCTGCACAGAGATGCCCTTGAGTCTGATGCTGAATCCTAAGCTGCTGAGGAACAACTGCTGGGAGCTGTGAAGTGAACAATTCCCAGAATTTACGCAGGACTGGAAGACATTCAAATTCCATCCAGCAGAGTAGAGCTTTTTCGCTGAACTCTCTGGGCAATCAACAGAGACTCCAGAAAGAGCAAGCTTTGTAACAAGGCTAAATTAGCCCTAAAGTAAAGCTACACTAGACCTGCCCTAAGGAAGTTTAACAACAAGCCTGGGATGGATCAGCCTAATCCACAAATTACTTAGCTGCCAACCAAAACAAAGGTCAATACTCTTTAAAAGAAGATGACAAAATCCCCAAACTCAACAACATAATACACACAAGTGGCAACAGAGATGCCAGAATTAGCAGACAAGGATATTAAAGTAGCTATTATAAATACGCTCCATGTGCTCAAGCATACAGAGGAAAACATGAGCATAATGAGGAGAGAAATAAGATTCCATTTAATTCTTTTTCATGTCTTCTAGAGCTGAAAAATACAGTCTCTGAAATTAAAAATTCCCTGGATAGATTTAGTCAATTAGACACTTGAGAAGACAGGACTAATGAACTTGAAGACACAGCAAAAGAAACTATTCATACTAAAGTCAGAGAGAAAAAAAGACTTGAAAAAAATCACCAGAGCCTCAGTGACTTATGAGACATTACCAAGCAGCCTAACATACATGTAATTGGAGCCCCAGAAGGAGAAGAGAGGGAAGAGAAATAGCAGCAGAATTTTTTTCCAAATTTGATCAAAACTGTAAGCCTACAAATCTATAAAGCTCGAAGAACACCAGGCAGAATAAACAAAGAAAATCACACCAAGGCACATCACAATCAAATTGCTGAAAAACAGTGATATTAAAAGAAAAACAAAAAGATTATGTTGCTCCCCTCCTTCCATATTTAATATAAAATAAAAACAAATTTAACCCAAACAAATAACATCTTTCTAGATCTTCTCATCAAAAAATTGTGGTCAAGCGCAGCAAGACTGAACTTTTCTCATCTTTTGTAGAGGCCTTCCTTTACCAGTACCCCTAAGTCCTAGCATCGGCTTAGTCTGTCTACTGAGTAATTAAGCATGAACAAAATATAGTTAAATTACTGGAAAATAACTATCATAATGCTGTATACTGTACAGTTCACAAATGTCACATCCTTTTCTTTTTTTGGCTGTGTTGGGTCTTTGTTGCTAGACGCAGGCTTTCTCTAGTTGCGGCGAGCAGGGGCTACTCTTCGTTGCAGTGTGCAGGCTTCTCATTGCGGTGGCTTCTCTTGTTGCGGAGCATGCACTCTAGGCACTCAGGCTTCAGCAGTTGCAGTGTGTGGGCTCAGTAGTTGTGGCTCACAGGCTCTAGAGTGCAGGCTTAGTAGTTGTGAAGCACAGGCTTAGTTGCTCAGCAGCATGTGGAATCTTCCTGGACCAGGGATCGAACCCATGTCTCCCACATTGGCAGGCGGATTCTTAACCACTGGGCCACCAGGGAAGTCCCACAAATGTCACATACTTTTGATTGTATGTTCCTTGAGGTCAGATACCTTCATGTTTCAGCCCATAAATTTCTAGTGCAGTCTCTAGTGGCTCATGGGGGTCTGAACACATATGAATGAGTCAATCTCATCTTATCCGCAGTACATCACTATGTGGTATGTAAGAGAAGATGAGAAAACAGATGCCCAGAGGGATTAAATGATTGTCCCAAGGTTACCCAAAAGGTGAGCAGTATCTTGCATCCCTAGAGCAATGCCACCACTCAGGGTTACATCAAAATAGACACAAAGAAATAAATTTTAATTATTACTTACTCTGAGTTTCCACAAGATCCAAAGCAACACTAGAAGCCGTGTCCATTCCAGAGCTGACGCAGGACTGGAAGTTCTTCAAGGAGGAGAGTGCAGATTCTACACCACTGAAGGATATAAAACCAGCTGAACCTGAACTTGAAGTGGAACGCCCTGGCATCTTGAAATTATTACCTAAGTTTTCAAACACAATGAAACAAAATTTATGAATAAGAATAATAACTGCATAGGAAAACAGAACCACTATAAACATCCATATGAATGTATCCAATATCCCACAAGTGCTACACAATTATCTACATTCTATATCACTTGAAAGGGTATCAAAGCATTGTCCCATCATCTGGGCCACCAAACACAATAGATGAATTTCAATAAATAAAGAAGATGTACTTCAGTATATAAAGGAGGGAGAACACCCTCTTCCAAAAGATTCCCTGATTCTCTAAAGAATTCAACAACAGCACAGTTCCTAAAAACCTAAAACATAAGTGTGTCAGAAAAAGTACATTGCTCATATAAAGCATTCTTCCAAAAAAATGAAAATAGTAGCAATAAAATAGTTTAATAAGGGAGAATTTTGAAAACCTGTAATTTTTAACTTATCTGATACAAATTGAATTCTGAAAACTATAAGAAAACTTTTATTTCTGACAGTTCCTCTGGGTTCTAAGATTTATAGACTTGGTGAGATCCCAGATTCTGTTTAAGAAAAAAACAGAATTTGTCTGTAAATTCTTATCTTCTGGTAGCTCACCCACTGTAACAGTTTCAATTATTATCTTCATATTAAAACACTCCCTAATCTGTATCTTCAATCAACAACTCTTTAAGCTTTGGACTACTTACGTAAAGCTCCCTACAAAAAGACATCTTTGCTTAATTCACAAACCACGTGAAATTCAGTCCACTGAAACCATCCAGAAAAGTGGAGAGAATTTACACAGGCTTAGAGGAAAGGCTGTATGGTAGCAAAAGGTATTTTCTCATAACCATACTGATACAGCATGAATTCAGGTTCTGCCACTGTACTGCTGAGTGACCATGGACAGACTGCTTAACTGTCTCTGAGCTGTCTAGTATCTGTGGCCCTTCCAATCCTCTCCACTGCCACCATGTTTACCTCACAACTGGATTACTACAGGAGTTTCTCAATTATAGGTCCCTTTTCATTAAATTCATCCATTCATTCAACAAGTAGGCCTGTCAATCATTAGATTCATTAAAAATGACACAGGGTATAAAAAGGGAAGGTCACAGAGAAGATGTATAAGATGTTAATTTCTATTTTTGAGGTGTTAGTCTACTACAAACATCCACAATACAACTCGTCATCAATTCAAATTATTCAATTAACAAATACTCAGCAAGTATTTTTTGGAACATAGCATAGAGGGTCTTAATGAAGGATAAAGGTCCAGGTAGACCTTATAGGTCCAGGGACTTTATCTGTTTTTTTTCTTTAAATGATCTTAAAAATCAAGACCTGAAGCAAATATGGCAAAATGTTACAGACGTTAAAATCCAGATGATGGAACAAGGGTTCTCATTATGTTATCTTCTGGGAGTTTCTGTGGTGTTAAAATTTCACACTGAGAGAAGACATGACCGTGTATATGAATGAAAAACCAATAATGACAAGGGGAGAAGCAGTGGGGGGGTGGGTGGGATGAACTGGGAGACTGGGGTTGACATATACACACTAATATGTATAAAGTAGATAACTAATGAGAACCTGCTGTATAGCACAGGGAACTCTACTTCACTGTACAGTAGAAACTATCATGACATTGTAAAACAACTATACCTCAATAAAAAAAATTTTTAAAAAAACAACAATAATGGTGTTTTGAATATGTGTGTTTTGGTGAAAGAGAGTATTTATTTACAATCTCACTTTATTACACCAAACAAGTTGGGATGGTTAACACAATATAAACACAAACATATGCAATAAGATGGGAAAATATGTAAATTCATAAAAATCAGGACCAAAAAACAGATTAAAGGGAAAACCAAGTACATGAGAAAATTTAGAATGTAATCATATAAGCTTTAGGATTCTTTATGATTCTACACAGCACTATATTTGTAAATACAAATTTGGCTATGAGATTTCCTGACAAGCAAAACAAAAAGTGAAAATTACAGAATTCTCTTTCTCCATAAAGTACACCAAGAACTCAAGAAAAATAAGGCTTTCCATGGCAATCAAGGCAGAATGGATCATCACGTATGAGATAATAAGAATCATACTGAAAAATGTCCTTAATAATATTCTTACGATACAGTAATAGTAAGCTTCTGAGGACTGTTTCTTAGATTATGTCTCAAGGTAAGCTAAGGACAGGCAGGACATGTGTGGCAGATTCCAGCTCAGTGCCCACCAAACCCATTTCCTCTTCAACCTGCTCGTACAGCTAGACCACAGTTTGCAGCCTTCCTTGCAGTTAGGTGTGGCAGTATGATTGAATTCAAGGCAGTGAAACAGAAGCCATTTCCAGGCCCCATCCATGAAAATGGCACTCTATCTCCACACTCTTTCCCATTTGTCAGGTTGAAACAGGCAAGCAATGACCTTAGAAGCCACATACTGAAGATAGAGAACCACCAAATGGAAGGAGCCTAGGTTCCTACTTCACTGCTTGGAGGAAAACTGCCCACCAATCAGGCTCCATGCATGAAAGAAATAAAAAACTTCAATTGTGCAAAGCCATTTAGATTTGGGGGTATACCTATTATAACACCAACTGTTACTCAAAAAACACAATCCTGCAAAGATCAAACGATATGGTTCAAGAATTCAGTTTTCTAGTCAATCTTGATTCTAGTGTAAGTCTAAATTGTCTAGAGCAGCACTGTCTAATAGAACTTTCTGCCATGACAAATATGTTCTATAATCTGCACTGTCCAATACAGAAGCTATTAGGCACGTGTGACTATTGATTAGCAGTGGTTACTGAGAGTCATAATAGCATGACTATTGATGTGATTAGCGTGACTGAGTTTTAAATTTTATTTAATTTTAATCGACTTAAATTTAAATAGCCATATTGCAAGTCAACTACACTTTTAAAAAATAATAGTAACATATAACTACATGCATTAAAACAGATTTAGAAATCTTTTTATATTGATTACCAAAACTTAAAAAAAAAAAGAAACTGTCATTCTTGGTACATATTTACATTCATTAATCAGTTTATTAGCCATCTCTGTCTTTAATACTATGACACTAGTATTTTTCTGAAGATATATTATCTCAATGTGGTCTTATTATTTTAATTTTTCATAGAATTTCCCATGATTCTCTTCAAAATTGCATGTCATGATATGAATGTGAAACTGTTGACACCTTCATATGACTCTTCTCTGAAGACCATTTTTTTTTAATTGTGAAACACTACAGGTGCCAGGGAACCTGGTAATCTCAGAAGTAATGCTTCTAGATGGAGAATATTTTCTATTCTAATTTTTGAAATAGATATATGTAAATATTTCATCACTAATATTTTTACATACTGTCTTTTTGCCTCTTTTCAAGCAACTCTGTTCAACAAATATTTTTATAAAACCAAATTTATCAAATAAGTTGCCTATTTATTATTGTTGTCAATGCTTTGCTATATTAAAATAACGCAAAATCAAAAAAAATTTAAATAGCCACATGTGCCTAATGGCTACTGCATTGGATAGCACTGTTCTGGAAACACAATTATCAAAGTGTATACACACACACACACACACACACACACACACCAGGGGGTAAGCCAGATGGAGTAAAGCCACAGTATGAACATGATATATCCTCCTGGAATATTAATTTTACTTAAAGATAACATGAAACACGTTTATATTAAAAATAAACATTAGTTACATTATAGAGTAGAATATGGAGGTGATATAGTAGGGGTTAATGACTAAAAACTCTAGTAGGGGTTAAACACTGTAGCCTCTGGAGCCAGACTACATGAGCTCGAAGCCTGATTTTGCCAATTAAGTAGCTGAATAACTTTAGGCAAGTTATTTAACCTCTCAATGCTTCACTTTTCCTTTCTGCAACATGGGCATGATCCAGTGCCAACTTCAAGGATTACTGGGAGGACTGAATGAGTTCATACGCATAACAAAACACTCAGAATAATGTCTGGCATATAATCTTTTACAATGAGAGCAAATATTACCATCAAGTTAATCATACAATACTGTGAGCAGCAATACAGAATAGCGCATAAGTGAACTGACCTCGGACACGAATGCCTGGAAATTCCACCTTGTCCACCCCACTTAAAACTGCATCACTCTGGTTGAGTTGCTTAACTTCTCTATCTTCAGTTTGCTCCCGTGTAAAAAGGAGATAATCACATCTATCTCACAGCATTATTATAACAATAAATTAAATTTTTAAAAATAAATTTATTTATTATTTATTTATTTTTGGCTGCGTTGGGTCTTCGTCGCTGTGCGCGGGCTTTCTCTAGTTGCAGTGAGTGGGGGCTACTATTCGTTGTGGTGCCCGGGCTTCTCATTGCGGTGGCTTCTCTTGTTGTGGAGCGCAGGCTCTAGAGCACAGGCTCAGTAGCTGTGGCACGCGGGCTCAGTAGTTGTGGAGCAGGGGCTTAGTTGCCCCGTGGCATGTGGGATCTTCCTGGACCAGGGCTCGAACCCGCGTCCCTTGCATTGGCAGGCTGATTCTCAATCACTACGCCACCAGGGAAGTCCCCTAAATTAAATTTTGTAGTTTTCTCAAACTTGTCTGATCTTAAGAATCAGTTGAAATATTTGCTAAAAATACAGTTATTAATGGATACTATCTCAGACCTACTGAATCAGTCTCTAGTGGACACTGAGGAAACTGTATTTTTATGAAGCACCCCTAATAATTCAAGTATGGAGAACACTGAGGTAACTTTGTCCCCCCCAAATTTATGTTTACCCTAACTCCCAATGTGATGACATATAGAGATGGAGCCTTTGGGAGTTGATTAAGTTTAAATGGGGGGGGAGCCCTCATGATGGGATTAGTGTCATTAGAAGAGGAAGAGACACCAAGGTTTGCTCTCTCTGTCCACCATGAAAAGATACAGTAAGGTGGCTGTCTACGAACCAGGAAGAGAGCTCTCACCAGTATCCAACCATACCAGCACCATGGTCCCCAACTTCCAGTCTCCAAATCTGTGAGAAATAAATTTCTGTTGCTTAAGCCACCAGTCTATGGTATTTTTTTTAATAGCAGCCTGAGCTGACTACGACACAGTGTATATAAGGATTAATGTAATCCAGGATAAATGTAAAGTGTCTACTACATGGTAGCCATCCTTATATGAATGCAAAATTCACATTACTCCAATGAAACTTTACACTTGCAGAGAGGTGGGGAAAACATTCGTCTGTTAATTCTGCACTATCAACAGGAACGACTCAGATCGAGGAGCAAAGAGAATGGCTGGAGGCGAAAGATGGACTAAACGCACTTTTCCCTATTTCTCCCACTAAGTACAGCTAAGTACATAATTCACAGGACAGCCCCCCACAGCAAAGAATTATTTGGCACCAAATGTCAACAGTGCAGTGGTTGAGAAACCCTGGTTTAAACTAACCCCCTTTGGAGCCTTCCCCAGGGAACTGTGACTGTTTTATTCTCTGTACCTATGGTCTCAAAGAAAGTTTAAAACAAGGTTATGCACTTCCTGAGCTTTTCCCTAGCATGTTATGTTGCCTTCCCTAACAGGCCTTGTCTTGTCTGTTGGTGCCGCTGTAACAAAATACCAGACACAGTAACGTATAAACGACAAAAACATTTCTCACAGTTCTGGAGGTTGGGAAGTCCAAAGGTCAAGGCACCAGCATAGTCGCATTCTGGTGAAGACCCTCTTCTGGTGATTCATGGCCAGGGCCTTCTAGCTCTGTGTCTTCACGTGGTAGAAGGGGCAAGGGAGCTCTCCGGAGCCTCTTTTATAAAGGTATTAAGCCTACTAGGAGGGCTCCATCCTCGTGACCTAAGCTCTTCCCAAAGGCTCTACCTCTTAATACCATCACACTGGCTTTAGGAATTCAACATATGAATTGGGGGGTGGGGGTAGGAAGAGGACACAAACATTCAGACCAGAGCAGGTTTATAAGATTCTCTGTAGGTGAGGCCAATTATTAGCTAATGTAAAAATAAAAATACTCCTCTCATCTTTCTGTACAAGTGGTAAGCACAGAGCAAATAATTTAGATACTGTGCTGACCTCCTTTAAATCCACAGGGCCCTATACAAGTTCAGCCATAACTGTATCTTCTTTTCCAATATGCAAGGTTACATCTTTATGAAGCCCTCTCAGTTGCTTGTTCTCTCCTTTATGCTACCACTATCCCTCTCTCTCTCTCTCTCCCCCTCCCCCCCCACCCCGTTCTATTTTAAAAACCGTCATAACTACTTGCTCCCGTATCTGCCACTCTTTCACCCTGGGAGCAACTTAAACTAGAATTCTGACAGATTCCACATAACATAGAACAGCTCCTCACACAAAATCGGTGACCAATAAAGATTTGGCAGAGCTACATCAATAACAGAAAACACCATTTCTAGGTTCCCTATAGCAAGCCATAAACTGATGCCCCTACACAATTCGTTCTCATTATCGTTAATCCTCACAACCATTTATAGGAGAGAAAAGGAAACTGACGCCCAGAGAGTTTATTTAAACGATCTGCCCAAGGCCCTGCTTTGAAAGCCGGCTCAAACCAGATTTATTTAGATCAAGAATTCGTGATCTCACACTACTATATATAAAATAGGCAAAACAAGGTCCTACTGTATAGCACGGGAAACTATATTCAATATCTTAATAACCTATAAAGGAAAAGAATCTGAAAAGGAATATATATATACACATTTACCTGAATCACTCTCTCTATATATATATATAATTATACATATATATTTACCTGAATCACTTTGCTGGACACCTGAAATTAACAGATTGTAAATCAACTATATTTCAATAAAAAATAAAAAAAGAATTCGTGATCTTTGCCCCACACACATAGAGCCCAAGGATGGAGAGATGGCGTCTTGGAGAGGGAGGTAAACCGCCCCAGCCTCATTGCTGTGGCGTGAAAAGAACCAGGACCATAACACAGGTCCACAGACCGTAGCTCGGGGCACCGGCGAAGAGCCCGAGAGGGAGGCAACACCTCCCATCACCCTCCCCATCGCCATGCCCCGCTCTTGCCTTACCTGGCTGCCCGATGTAGCTCCGTCTGGCTGCGCCCAGACTTCCCACACCAGGACCCCCAACTACTTCCTTAACTCCCTTCCTCTGTCGCTGAAACGGCGAGCGCGGGCTCAGGCGTCATCAGTCGTCGCCGGCGAGTGGTCACATGACGCCCCGCCCCGCTCTCCGCCCCTTTGTCATGTGACGGCTGAGGGAGCCCCGGGCGGAAGCCGGGGTCTGGCCGGCTGTGGATAAGGGCTGGGGGTAGAAGGGAACCCCTGCAGAGACGGAGGGGTGGTGGCCGGGGAGCTGACTCTGCGTGCGACCGCCGGCCCTGCGCGTGCGCCCTGGCGCGGCCCGCGTGACAGGTGAGTAGGGGCGGTGTGCGCGCGCCCACTCCTTCACGTCCTCCGTCCCCTCCCCCGCCCCAGGGCTGGGCCGCGCTGGCCTTGGTGGGGGCTTCTGCGGCATGGGGTGGGGTCTGGATGGGAGAGCCTGGCGTGGAGGACTGAGGGTTTTCCTGGAGCTGTGCTGCAGTCCGGGCTCTGCATCTCCTCCACTCAGGTGGAAACAATTTTCCACACCTCTTTGGCGCTTTAGGAAGTGATGTACAGCTGCTTAAGTCTGCATCTGAGCCTTCCAAGTTTCCGGGAGCAATGTTCTGTGGACGTCGTCATTTTTCCATTTACTCTCCAGAAACCTGAGTGGTTGGTGGAAACTTCTACGGTCTGACGGACCCGGGTTTGAATTCCATTTCTACCACGGGCTGTGAGTTTGGGCAAATCATTGCTCCTCTCTGCACCTTAATTCCCCCACCTATGTACGACATGCCAAAGTCCTTTGAATTTCAAAAAATAGTTTCGAGGGTCCTAATTTGTCTGTGGTCGTACAGTTAAAAAAACTAAAAAACACAGAGCCGGTAATGGAACCGGTTCTCCTGATTGATTCCAAGTGCGTGGAGCTTCCTCCAGCCTAGGAGTTGCTGGGAGAAGGGGGAGAGAGAGGCTTTACTGCCTTTGCCCACAACAGGGAACACCTTCCGGTTTTTCTTCTTTCTTTTTCAGGATTCTCAGACTAGAGTGATTAGGCTTATTTTAGAACTTTTCTGGAAGAGATATGCCGGTCCCTTTTGATCAACAACCGCTATAGTTTGTTCCTGATAACGGATTGGTGGAGACCAGTGCTTCTTTCTTTATGGAACTGCCGTTTTATAAAAGGATTAAAATAGATCAGTCTTCTTTTGTCCTCTGAGTAGGATAAAGAGTGGTTCTTCCCAGGGCAATTTAATTTTCAGAATTCAGTTCTGTACTCATTGGGTAATTGGTATGATGGTGCCATGCTTTATTCTTGAAGGCATGTTGTCTTTTGTCTAGGATTACTTTCCTAACTAAAAATCATAATTCCGTACCAAATTCTTGAAAATGAAGTTACAACCACTTTTCTGGGTGCCTTGTAAAAACAAAATTAGGAAATTGAGTGGGATCTCTGGTTTCATTGCATGTCAAATAGTAAGAGAGCCTCTACTGAGAAAGCTGGTCTTTATGAGTTGTCTTCATCCCTAGCACCAGCAGAACCTCTAAAAGGAAGATTTGTTGGGGGCGGGGGAGAGATGAACTGGAAGATTAGGATTGACATATATACACTAATATGTATAACATAGATAACTACTGAGAACCTGCTATATAGTACAGGGAACTCTACTCAGTGCTCTGTGGTGACCTAAGTGGGAAGAAAATCCAAAAAAGAGGGAATTAGGGGATATATGTATACATATAGCTGAGTCACTTCTCTGAACAGCATAAACTAACACATTGTAAAGCAACTATACCCCAATTAAAAAAAAAAGGAAGATTTAATATAGCTTCTTCTACCATGTTTATTTGCATCTCATTCTAGAGTGAATTTTTTTTTTAATCTCAACTAAGTCTTAACATCTTCTATAAAGCCACCTACCTCTGAGTTCACTGCAGCATGATTAGGCATCTTTAATTATGCTTCTTAGATTCTGTTCTTTAGGACCAGTTTTTCAGCCGACAGTGAGGCTATTTACCAAAGACTTTAGCCAAATAATATTTTGAAAGTTGCCTGCAATATAACTCTTAGGTAAAAAGGATTAAAATAAGACTTGGACACACAAGAATTTTAACTTAAGTCATTATCCCAGGCCTAAGCCTCCCTGACCACGTGCGTGCAGGCACTGAGTATACCTGTCTGTCTGTTTGTTGGGAAAGAAGGCAGGTCATGTCGCCTTGCTTTAAGCTGTTTTCTCTTTGGCCACATTGTCTGTCCTATCTTGATATCCAAATGGTAGCAGTTAGACCTGTTCATCATAGCCTTCCCTCCTCTGAATTGAGTCTAAAGTTTCATCCTCCTGAGACCTGGGTTAGTTTAGTGGTCTTCAGAGGACTTCAGGTGACTTTTGTTCTCATTTTCCTTTATTTTCTCACTTGTCTTATTTTCCAAGGCAGGCCGTTTCAGTGGGAAAAATGGAATGAAATTATCTGAAATTCAGCCTGTTAGAGATCAACGTGTCTTAACAAGCAAGCATCACAGAGAAAACTGAACACACTTGTTACTAATTTATGCCTTAATGTGTATTATACACAACCCTCGAGAGAGAGTTGTGGACAACTGTAGTGGCTTCTCAGTGATCTCTACTATGGGACCCAACTCCACCTCCCCTATCTCTGCTTCTGTCCCGTAGTACTTACTTGTAACCCCTTCCTGGAATGCCCTTCTCTTAGATCACTATCAGTAAACTAACAAATTACCCTCAAACCTAGTGGCTATAAAACAATAAGCATTTATTGTCTTATTAACGTTTGTGGTCAGGAATCAGCTATGTGGCTTAGCTGGGTGCCTTTGGCTCAGGGGCTCTTGGGAGGTTGCTGTGCTGTGAACACAAACTGGGGTTGGGGGGGTTCATTTTCCAGCTAACTCAAGTGGTGGTTGGCAGACTTCTCCATTGTCCCAAGGGCTCCTCCACAGGGCTGTCTCACAACCTAACAACTTGCTTCTCCCAAGACACACACGCTGGAAAGGGCTCCCAAGCCAGAGGTCACAGTATTTTTTGCAATCTCATTTCAGAAATGGTATCTTTCACATCTGCCCTATTCCCTTCTTTAGATGGGAGACAGTAAGTCACACTCAGGGAATGAATAGGAAGGTGGAGGTCATTGGGGACCATCTTAGGGGCTATAGATACCCTTACTGCTTGATCCCTCACTTGCTTCTGGCCTCTGCTCAAATATCATCTTACCAGAGAGGCTTTTACACACTCCTGTATGTTAAATAACACATGCTCCATCCCTTTGTCATGCTTTCCTTTACAGCGTTATCAAAGCCTCATATGTAATATGTTTATTTGTTTATCTCTTTCCCACTCCCAATAGTATGTAGGCTTCATGAAAGCAGGAAGTTAGTTGTGTTCACTACGGTAGCCTCAGGTCCTAAAACAGTGCTTGGCACATAGTAGGCACTGGGTAGATATTTGTTGAGTAAGTGAATCTGTATCATTGGAAATGCTTTCACCTGCATATAATCCAGAACCCAGTTAACATTCGGTAAACCATAAAGCAGTCCATTTAACAAGGATTACAGAGGTAGGTAGTGCCACAGTTGAATCAAGGAATCAGTAACATCAATAAGAATTTAGATTCTTTCCTTCCGCACCACAGTCTGCAGGTTCCTGGCGTTTTTTCTCTTAGGCCTGTTACCTCATGGTCTCAAGGTGGCTACTGCAGCTTCAGGCATCAAATATTCATTGGACCACACTCAAAGGCAAGAAGAAGGGGGATAGCCAGAGCAACAAGAGAAATTTCTCTTGACATGCCTCTCTCCTTGTAGCTGGAGAAAAAAAATATTTCCTAAAAGTTCTACCATAGACTTCTTCTATCTCATCGGTCACAAGTGAGTCACATGTCTAACCTGGCTTCAAGGGAGGGAAAGTGAGGATCTGAATGTTTTGTCCTCTAGAATAAGAAAGGAGCAGGTGAGTGGGAAGTACTGTTGAGGAGCCAGCAGTTGCTGCCACAGCATCCCAGTAAATGAAGACATTTCCAAATTGTGAATCAATGATAGAAACTTCCAAAAGGAAAAAAGAAAACCCTGAAGGGTTATACAGAGCTTCCAGGTAATAGATACCTACAGTAGGTGGCTCATCACGTGGGTGAACTTTAAAAATGTGTGACAGGCATTGAGGAATGTTTTGCTGTGGCTACAGAGGAACTCAAAAGTGGCATTGATGTAAACATCTTAATAAACTGACCACTTGTAACATTAGTCCTCATTCACATATCCTTGTCCAAAGCTGTCTATTTGGTCATTAAATTCTTAATTTTCTTACTTTTTGGTCAGTCTTTTTTTTTTTTTTGGCCAGGCCATGTAGCATGTGGGGATCTTAGTTCCCCAAGCAGGGATCGAACCCGTGGCCCCTGCCCTGGGAGCACAGAGTCTTAACCACGGGACTGCCAGGGAAGTCCCTTGGTCAGTTTTCTTTATTGTTGACATCACGTTGATAGAGCAGGATCCTAATGCCAAGTGAAAGTGCAAATGTTGGGAAGTCACAGGCCTTTATGAAGTCGAAAAATAATTTAGGCTTCTATGAAGTTCACAAATGATGACCTAGCTAAATTAACAATTAGAGGAGAGAAATGCAACAAAGATGGTGACACAATTAACACTTCAAAAGATAATGAGGTGAAAAAGAATTGGGAGGCCCTTTGGAAAAATGAAGGATGCCTTGGAAACTTTTTGCAAAAATTACCCATTTAAAGCTCATACTATGAAAGACAACTGTGGAGTACAAAACACTGTATTATCGAAATCACGATTTGATGAAGTCAGCTTTTGACTCATTCTTGGTTTGTCCATTGAGTACAGAGTTTCTGCAACTTTACTCTCAATTTTGTTAAGCATAAAACTTATTGTCAGAAGTTTTGATGATATCATTTGAAGATACATTCCTAATCAGAACTTCTCCACTGCTTAGTATGAAATAGTTGTCCTTACGTTTAGAGTCACCCTGTCACATTTCTCAGGCATATATTAGTCTCAATCACAGGACCTCCCATACTTGACATATGAAAAAAACTTTTTTTCTCTTTTTTTGTTGGCTGTGCTGTGCAGCTTGTGGGATCTTAGTTTCCCAACCAGGGATTGAACCCAGGCCCTCAGCAGTAAAAGCGCAGAGTCCTAACCACTGGACTGCCAGGGAATCCCCTGAAAAAAACATTTTTAAAGGTTGTTCCCTCATCTAATTCTAGTAGATTTTAGGACATAGTTATCTTTTCCCAAAGGTAAAAGAAGTGGTACAATTCCTGTAAGGAAAATTTAATAATCTGTTCCCAATTTGGGGCACCTTGGAACCTTCTCACAAGCTCAGGGATCAGCTACATCAAGTCTTTTCTCATGGAGAGAAGTGAATAAAGTGTTGAGAAAGAGGCCAAGAGTAGCAATTTAGCAAAGTTCCTCTACAAGGAAAACATGAAGAGTGGAAATTAAATGCCCTCCCTCCATATCAGAACTCATTATGTGTTATAAATTTTTTTCAGTGAGTTTGGAAGAAAAATATTGTGTGTGTGTTTCACGTGGTTCCTTAAAAAAATGGAGATTTTCATACTTTTTTTGTGGGGGGGGGATACAGGTCCTTTAATGGAGCGGCCAGTGTATCTGCAGACCTGGTTTCATCTGATGATTTACAGACCCCAGCTCTGAAGCCAGTTACACATTTCCCTGTGGCCGGGCACAGAGTAGTTGATTATCCTCACGATGTTGGACTTTTTGGCTGAGAATAACCTCTGTGGCCAAGCAATCCTAAGAATTGTTTCCTGTGGCAATGCCATCATTGCTGAACTTCTGAGGCTCTCTGAGTTTATTCCTGCTGTATTCAGGTTAAAAGACCGAGCTGATCAACAGAAATACGGAGATATCATATTTGATTTCAGCTATTTTAAGGTAATCTTCCTCAACAGCTTTTCTTACCAGTCTTTTCTACAAAAGCATGCTTTCCTTGGAAACCAGGAGACTCTGAGAGGTTAAGTAATTATGGAGAAGGAGTTAAAAAGAAAAGCTTTTCAACCAAATTTAGTATCAGCTAACTTTAAAATAATATACTGTGTGGAAGCCCTAACACAATATAATCAAATTTTAAAAAGTTAACTTTGGTATAATGTGTTTCACATTGAAGTACCCCACACTTAAAAGCATGTCAATTGTGGTTGCAATTCAAGTCCATTTCTTTCAAAGGGATTTTATATCTGTGCTTCTGAGATCTTCATTACTTTCTGTTCCTCTGCTTTCAATTTTTGATATCCCTTTTGAGGCATAAGAACAAATTTTTAAAACACTGTTTTGAAATTGTTACCGATAGTTCTATTGGTTTGTGACTCTTTTCTTGATGTTTCACATAAATGTGTTTTTCTTCTTAGGGTCCAGAATTATGGGAAAGCAAACTGGAAGCTAAGCCAGAGCTACAGGATTTAGATGAAGAGTTTCGGGAAAACAACACAGAAATTGTGACCAGATTTTATTTAGCATTTCAAAGTGTGCATAAATATATTGTAGACTTAAACAGGTATTGACTAATTTAGTCATAGCTTATTTTGATAGTAAATAGTGGAGAGGGAGAAGGGATGGACTAGAATGTGTATATCTTTCTGAGTTACTAAGAAATTTACTAGCTTCTACCGTGGATAATTGTCTTTTCCTTCCTGTGGCACTAGTCATCTTAAGTATTTTAGAGTTTTAATATAATTTCCTGCTCTTGTTAAGGATTATAATCATCTTGCTTTGTACCAAGTCAGTTGGCTTTCAATCTTGATCCTAATTTAGTTTATTATGTATGAGAAGTGAAAAAAAAAGGAACTTATTTTTGTAGCGTTGGTAACCATAGTCTTCCTTCTTATCCCTGACCAGACAATATTGTCTTCCTTCTAGCCCATAAGAATTCATTACTCATTAGCTTTTAAACTAACTAGTCCATGTTTTTATGCCATTATTCCCAAGATATCTGTAATTCATAAATCAGGACTATGGAATACTCCTTTTACTTGGAGTGGCCATAAATAATCTGTGGCCCTGATCACTATGAGTTCCTGCTCACCAATCTATTCCCAAGAGCATGAATGGCCACAAACTATTTGAAGGCCAGAATGCCTGGTATCTTGCCTAATCTTTTAAAAATCTTTACTGTCCTTCTTCAGAGATATTAACATTTTTATTATCAGTGAATAACTTGCTCTGGGGTTTCATTTCTAGGTATCTAGATGATCTCAATGAAGGTGTTTATATTCAGCAAACCTTGGAAACGGTGCTTCTCAATGAAGATGGAAAACAACTTCTAGTAAGTAGTAGTGACCACTTAAAATTTAAAAATCAAGAATGTCAAACTTAGCATTACTTCTTTTCCTGTAAGTCACAAATACATACAGTGTATCCTTCTTTAAGGAGAAGCAAAATAAACTGATAATTATCTTCTAACTGGCAGGTCTTTGTCTGAATTTAGAACATAGTAGACATGAGCAGAGCTACAAGTGAATAAAGATTATGTGCAGGTTATGAGCTTCCTCAGTGTAACAATCCTATCTTCTTTATCTTTTGCATCCCAGACATCTAGCCTGGTACCTAGTACATCTTGATCACTTAAGAAATGTTTGTTAAATAAGTGAATGACTTATAATGTATTCATAATGTTGGGATTCCATTTTGGTATCCCAAGCAAAATAGGAAAATAGACCAACTGAAAGATAGTCATTGTAAATTAAACTTTACTTTGCATAAACTTTTCGAAGCTCATTCTGTACAGAAGGTGAGATCCCTTTGGGGGGAACCTGCATTCTCCCTGTAATATAGAGTTTTTAGGAGGAACCAGAGCAGAGTGATCCTTCTACACATTATCAGCTTCACTCCATAAGCGTGTGTACTCCTGTGAACTTGGCTGTTGTCTTTTTCTCATCATAGTGTGAAGCACTGTACCTATATGGAGTTATGCTCCTGGTCATCGACCAAAAGATTGAAGGAGAAATCAGAGAGAGAATGCTCGTTTCTTACTATCGATACAGGTATCCCTCCAAAAGCACTGCTATTGTTAAAGTACAGTGTAGGTGTCCATCCTCCTTGTATTGTGAACAGCAGCTATATGATCTAGAATGCAAAAGTGTAAGATTCTTATCACTTCTAAGTATAATACATAATGTAGAAATATAACAATCTGTGTTTTAGATCATCATTGTAATAGATTATATGTCCTATAATCTAGTATATATAGAGTAATTTATTGTAGATTATTAGCGATATATAGCTTATCATGTCCATCATGATACCTCAGTTTTTTTTTAAAAGGAATGTGAATTTTCCTTACCTGAAAGATGAATTTGGGAATTTTGGCAGTCTAATGAATTTTTTTTTTAAGTTTTCAAATACTCCTTGGCAGATGTAAGGAAATGAATGAGTTTTCTGTTATCATTTTCAGGTTGATACATTTTGAAAAGTTATCATTCAGGGCCAGGTTGAAAATGAATTCTTACCCATGTATATGTAGAACCAAAAACAGAACAAACAGTAACACACATCCCAACCATGTGTTACATGTGTCTTTACAGAGCTATGACTTCAAGAAGCAGGGTCTTAAAAACAGGACCCACCTTAACCAGCTGTGATTTCAGTCCCTAATATACAGTTTTCAATTTGTTAAATAAATGAGTCAGAATCTGGATACAGGTTTAATGTCAGAAATAATCAAGATTTGGGGAAGAAACAGTCAATAAGCAGGAGTCAGGAACTTGGGCTAAAGATGTGCAGGCTAGAATTAACATTTTCAGACTTACAAATTAGGACAAAATAAATGGGGCAAAAATGCAGATCCTCAACAGAGAGGGATTGTTTGGGGATGTTGTATTTTCAGCCACACTTGGTACTGCTGCCTTCTCAGCAGTAAATTAGGCTACTCAGCTGGCCTGTTCCTTTAGCTTTATCAGGATGTGAGGAGAGTATCCACCAGCATGCGTAATTCATTCACATCAGTTTGACCATCCATGTTTTTAAAAATGGGCTATGAATGGTCTTGCCTCTATTTCTGAAAGTACCTGGAAAAACAAAAACCATAAACAACATGAAGAAGAAGAAAAAAATCTGCTAATCAAGCCCAGCTTTGACAATCTGGCTTTGTCCCTTAGGGTATAATGGCTAATTCATTAGAATGTGAGGATCCACTACTGAAGAGACACTGAGCAATTACAAGTCAGAGCAGTAGTAAAGGAGATTCTTACATCAGATAGGAGGTCATCTTCAAGTCTAAGATTGAGTCTCTTTGGGGGATTACTACTTCAAGCCACCAGAAAAATCACAGATGTTCTGCTTAAATCTCTGTAGAAGGTACATCTTGCCAAGAAAAACCAGTTGGTATATCCCACTTGAAATTGATAGACTTTTTAAAAATTATTGTTTAAATTTATGAAAATTGGTGCAGGTTCGCATTCTTTATCCACAATTTTGAAATCTAAAGAACTCTGACAAAAATATATGAACATACACACATGCACAACATGCATACAGAGCAACTGCGTTGGCAGCAAACCTGACCTAAGTTGAAATCTTGGAGTCAGCACCTTTCTGGAGCAGACATGAGGCTATAGACAGTCTTTATTTATATCACTTGTGTGAATGTTCATAAATTTTAATGTAGAAATATTAATATATCTTGATCATGGAATGCCATCTAAGACCCTGCTGGAGTATTATATCGTACATGATATATGTATCATTACTTTCTTATATTTGAAAAACGCTGTATCCTGAAACAAATCCAGCTCCAAGGATTTTGGGGAAATGGATCATGGACCTTCACATAAAACTGTACATACATACAGGAACCCATCTTATCAGTTTGGTATATTACAACAGGCTTGTTGAAAATATAATTTTGAATTTTAGGGATATAAATTGACCTACAGTCATATCTAAAATTATATAAAGTCAAGTTTATACTGAAATTCTTCTGCTTTGCTGGACTTTGCATTTCTGATATATGCGGTTTCTTTGGCCCTTTATTTCCCATTGTGAACATGGCTCAGTGCTGCTCGATCTTCTGCTGATTCGAATATGGATGATATTTGTAAGCTGCTTCGAAGTACAGGTTATTCCAGCCAACCAGGAGCCAAAAGACCACCCAGCTATCCTGACAGTTACTTCCAGAGGGTGCCTATCAACGAGACCTTCATCAGCATGGTCATCGGTCGGCTAAGATCTGATGATATTTATAACCAGGTGGGGATTAAGTCTATTTTTAAATCTGTCCTAATAGTTTAAAAGACTGATTTCACCTTCCTCCTCAATTGCTCCTTTCTTTTCTCCTTCCTCAGAAGAGTAAAAGCAGCTAGAAACTATTTAAAACTTTCTGAGTTGTGCCTTGGAATTGTTAAGGAAAGAGGGATATTAATTAGGGCAGTATTAGAGGTTTCAAGGAGGAGATGAGATTTGAGCTATATTTGGAAAGAAGATGCATTCTTTTAGGGGTTCAGTTAAATGATTGCTGAGTGTGCAGTATGTGCCTGTCCGTGTGCTTGGTGCTGGGGATGCATTGCTGAAGAAGGCAGGCCCTGGTCCCTACTCATAATGAGCTTGTAGCTGAAGAAAGAAGACAGACAAAAGAATTCCAGTAAAGCCAGATGGGTGTTACCTTAGGGGAAGTGCAGAGTGTTGTGAAGCATGTGACAGGGGCAGCAAGATTGCAACCGGTGACAAAGGGGATATCCGGGCAGCCCAGGCAAATGAGGCAGCATGAGCAGGGTTGGAAAGGCTCACTTTCCTCTCCAGTATGTGTACCATTCACTCACTCAAAATGGTACCAGAGAAAGTTACCATTTGACTTCATTTTCCTAAAGAAAACGTAATTTTAGGTATTATATATATATTTTCTTACTAGAAGAGAGTAAAGAGTTGGACCTGTGATAACTGGATATCATTTATTACAGAGCACACCTGTTCTGTACAGTTCTTAGGTAGGCTGCTAGTTTTTTGTATGAACATGTTAAGTGTAAATAAAGAGTTTTTGGTTGTTATTTGTTTTGTTTGGTTTTCTTTTTTTTTAACATCTTTATTGGGGTATAATTGCTTTGCAATGGTGTGTTAGTTTCTGCTTTATAACAAAGTGAATCAGTTATACATATGTTCCCATATGTCTTCCCTCTTGCGTCTCCCTCCCTCCCACTCTCCCTATCCCACCCCTCCAGGCTGTCACAAAGCACCGAGCTAATATCCCTGTGCCTTGCGGCTGCTTCCCCCCAGCTATCTACCTTACTACGTTTGTTAGTGTGTATATGTCCATGACTCTCTCTCGCCTTGTCAAAGCTCACCCTTCCCCCTCCCCATATCCTCAAGTCCGTTCTCCAGTAGGTCTGCGTCTTTATTCCTGTCTTACCCCTAGGTTCTTCATGACATTTTCTTTTTTCTTAAATTCCGTATATATGTGTTAGCATACGGTATTTGTCTTTTTCTTTCTGACTTACTTCACTCTGTATGACAGACTCTAGGTCTATCCATTTCATTACAAATAGCTCAATTTCGTTTCTTTTTAAGGCTGAGTAATATTCCATTGTATATATGTGCCACATCTTTTGTTTGGTTTTCTAAGACAACTCAAAATGAGGAGCTACCTGCAGATACCAGGTCTCCATAATATTTGTTGCCGTTTATTGAGAATTCAACATGAACCAGAATCATAGGAGGTTTTTTTCAAATACTGTTTTCTCTGTTTTTCACAATAATCTTTCAGAATAGACAGCACTATCCTCATGTTGCTGTTGAGAAAAATAAGGCTTAGAGAGCTTACATAATTTTCACAACATCACATAAGCAGGCAGCAGAACCATAATTTGAATGCAGGCCTGTATGACTTCAAAGCCCACGCTGTTTCTTTACTGCCTCTCGTTAACCCTTCTATTAACCCTTCTGCCTCTTAGGCGGTCCACTTTGTCCATATCTCAAGGGAGTGTGTTTCAATTTTCTCCTTGCCCTGTGACCTCTATTAACACCGGGGTTGAGCTGTGGTTGTGCTGTGTGTCCACCCCTCTCTGCCCTCCACCTCCTCTGTTCCCTAGCTGATTGGACCAGGGCCGGTCACTTGACCCAAGATGGATCAGATTCCCTGTCTCCAGGTAATTTGGAATTGGGCCTGAGAAACGATTTCTGGACGTGGATTTACCCACAACATGCAAGACTTGGAGTTTGGGCAGCCTCATTCTGCCATGTGACAGAGAACAGTCTGGAGAGAGAGAAAAGTTGAGCAAACACATCCAGGGGAGAAACAGTGAAGGCTTTCTGGTTCGAAGCTCCAGGCCCATCCCAGGACCCGACCACATTCCTGCCCGCGGGCTCCATGAGGCATTGCTGTGTCTGTCCTTGTAATAATTACCTCCCTTTCTGCTCATGGTCCTCGAGGCGCCATGTACTACGTGGAGCCAGAGATTCCTAATACATGAGGCAATGGAGCCCTGGGACTCAGCAGCATATGAAAGACAGAGAGAAGCAGAGCACAAAGCATGCAGACTGAGAAGAGAGAGTGGTGTCTGGGAAACCAGAGGAGGAGAGAATTTCATTCCTCAGAGAATTTAAGTGAGAGTGCTAAAAAGAGTCCATTGAACTAACTGACTGTGAGGTCATGAGTGGCCCTAGGGAGTTCCATTGAGGTAATGGTGGAGATCAAATGTCAGTGAGTTGAAGAATAAACAGGAGGTGAGAGCACCAGTGAGTGTGGAATCTGTCAGTTCTAAGAGCTTGTCTGTGATGGGAGAGACTCAGAAATGGACAACTAGTGGGAGACACAGGGTTACATTTTTTTTCTTTTTTTAGGGAAAAGAGTTAGAATTGCAGCAGAGTCAAGGATAGTCAAGAGAATGTCATGTGGCTAGAGATAAGAAAGAAGGCCCTGGTTCCCAGTGCCATAATCCGAGAATTGTTTCCAGTGCCCGGGATCCTCAAAGGACACGGACTTTTGAGAGGCTGATGTGTCCTAGAACTAGGTCATTTATTTGGCACGTGTAAGTTCAGCTGTTGCTAACATCTGCCTCTCCTGGTCTGGTCTCTGTCTTGCAGGTCTCAGCGTATCCATTGCCAGAACATCGGAGCACAGCTCTGGCAAATCAGGCCGCCATGTTGTATGTAATTCTCTACTTTGAGCCTTCCATTCTTCATACCCATCAAGCAAAAATGAGAGAGATAGTGGATAAATACTTTCCAGATAATTGGGCAAGTATTGCTATCAGTCTTTTTTTTCTCTATGATAAGCTTGCCGGAGAACTGATTTTTCCATTCTTTTGGCCTGTAATCCAAAGGTCATAATGTTGAAATAATGAAACATAAACTCACTTAAGTAAAATTGCTTTAAGCCTGTCGAGAATTTTATAAATCAGGAAGGAATAAATCAGTCAGTAAAATTTCCTGAAACTTCCATTTGTGTTTTTTTTTTCTTTAAATGGATAGTCTCAAGGTAAAACCTCGTGTTAAAATGTATCTCGCTTTAGCTACTGAGATTCAACTAAGTTACATAGCATTTCTTTATTCTTTTCTATTTTATGAATCTAAGTTAGCAGAATTTACCTAATTTGTCACTTTGTGAATAGGAATTGCACATTTATAGTAAGTTTTATCTATAAGCTAATGTTGATGGGGCCAAGGTTTACATTACTGCAAGGATGTGCTTATAACTTTTTAAACATTATTTCACTTAAAAATATTGATTCTTAAAGGTTTAAGACTGACATTGTACTTAATATGTATGCAATGTTTTCTTTGCACATAGAGTTTCTAACAGAGGACAGTGAATTGGATCACGTCCTCAGGGAGCAGATTTTATTTCACTTCTTACCAGCTATTATGAGGGGCCTGAATGAGGAGCTTTACTGGGGAGGAGAGCAGCCTATAATTAGGAGATGATGCTTCCTATCCACAAATGAATCATACCCATGTGCTGGGAGTTGAGTAGCCAAGAGGAAAGTTCCGAGAGTCTGGCTTCGTTTGCCTAAGCTTAACAAAGAGGTTCTGTCCATAATGCTATACTCAGAAACACTTTTAGTATTAAGGAAGGTCAAAGTCCAATTACATGATAGTTACAAGGTACATTCCTGAAAAAGCACCCTGGCGCGCTGAAAATAAAGGAATTTTTAAAAATAAATAAATAAAATAAAAGATATGCCAGACAAATGCCAACCAATAAAAAGCTAGTGAGAAAATATTAGACCACAAAGAGTTTTAAAGGAGAATATTAATAGGGATAAAGAGGGACTGCATATAATTTTAAAAAGAATGAATGTGAAACACAATGCCACTCTGCTCACAGAAATTTGGGGGACAAGTTTAGTTTGATTTTAAGAGTATAAAGGTGAGATGAAAATGTTTGGGAAAACCCCTACTCCAGTCAAAGTGTCTACTTTTCTTTCCCCTTTCATTTTTGTTCATCCAAGGAATCCTACACACAGCAGTTTGAAAGGAAAACCTTGTTTTAGTTATTTTCCCATGAATAGCAACATTTAATAGTCACTCTTGTTCCCAAGTGCTCATAAGGAAAACCACTTCCCTGTATATTTGGAAAATCTTGGTTTTTCACCGGAACGGCATTTAAACTTGAAGGAGTGGGTGATGTCTTCTATAACTTTGTATTTTCCCAGCCCCTTGCCTTGAAGCGAGTAGATATTTAACAAATACTGAACGATTGTCTCTTCTTTCAGGTAATTAGTATCTACATGGGGATCACAGTTAATCTAGCAGATGCTTGGGAACCCTACAAAGCTGCAAAAACTGCTTTAAACAATACCCTGGACCTTTCAAACGTCAGAGAACAGGTAGGTTCTGGCTAATCGGGAGGATTCTCAAACAACTGCACACCAGCTTTAATGGCGTAGGAAACGAGCTAAGTAGATTTCCTAAGCGATTTGGAAGATGCCCACATAGACATTTTAGTGCAATGATTAATGAAAGGTGAATTTTGCACATTGGAATAAGAGAGGTAATTGTAGAATTTTAACTTATGTGGGCTGTATAAATTGGAGACTTGGATCCTGAGGAAGAGTCAACACCCTAAAATGAACCAGAGTGACATCTGGCCCCAGGTGACTTCATTTACTCCTGCTTAAAGACTGTCCTCTTGGACAGAGCTCCCTTCACTAGTAGCTAGAATTTTAATGCTTTCATAAGGATGAGTGTTGAAGATGGTAATTGGATGTGGACAATAGACCCTTTCACTGTAATTTAAGCTCATCATTTCGGGTGTGTGAAGTAAGCAACAAGACTAAAGACAAGCATCTCCTTAAAGTTGAAATGGCTATATTCTGTCTCTGTTGAGAACCCAGGGCAAAAGGAAATAAATATCTGAGTAAACAGAAGAATCAAAATAAAATCTTTTTATTGGGGAGCATACTTGATATTTCTAAACAGTGATTATCTTCCTCAGCCTATCTGTCTGAGTTTTTGAGTTTCCAAATGTGCATAGAATAATACTGACTCAAGGAACTTCAGCATGTTTTAGTCAAGCAAATTGAATTCCATAAATAATGCACAAAATAATTTCAGTTTTGGCACATCCCCTAGAAATATATTAGAGAAAGTGGCGCTCCCATACTTACTGGCCCCAGAGCATTAATTTTTCATGACTGAAATTCCTTTCCAAAATCACATCTTCTCGTTCATGACATTACAAGAAGTTCTTCAGAGGCTTCCAGTGCCACATCTTGTGGTGGTTTTAAACTAACCTGACTAGGTTAATGATGTTTACCATTTAACTCTTGCTTTAGGTAAAGCAGAATGACCAAATTTCCAAAAAGGTTGGTCAGTTTTGATATGCTGAGATGTATTTCTTTTGTTAAGCTTTTATATGTAGAAACTCACCTTTTGAGTATTTCTGCTCTGCTCTGCCTTGTTAGTCGATAATAATAGGAAGAATGGTCAATTTAGCTTCTGCCTTTGTGTCTCTTTCCATCCAAGTTACGAATAGAAGCGACACCAGGAGCCAGCGACTCCAGTTCTCCAGTTTACGTTTGAAGAGACCAGTACTCAGAGGTTAAATCCAAAGTCACACCAATATTTCTAGATGTTAGTCTCTCAATTCTAAGTCCAGTGCTCTTTTCAAAAATATCCAATAAGCCACTTGCCTTTGAGCCTTATCAACTACAGTCCGTGTGCTGTTTGTCTCATATGGAAATGTTACTATTTGTCGAGGGATTCTTTTGAGTGTGATTCACTTTCAAGATAAGTGATTCTCTCTTTCTCTGAAATGTAATTCAGGTCTTTTTTTCTTTTCACAGGCAAGCAGATACGCTACTGTCAGCGAAAGGGCGCATGCACAAGCGCAGCAGTTCCTGAAAGAAGGTTGTTTGAGGGAGGATCTGGTTCTGGATAACATCCCGAGGCTTCTGAACTGCCTGAGAGACTGCAATGTCACCATTCGATGGCTGATGCTTCATACCGCAGACTCAGGTAACACACGAAAAGGTGTGACCATCTGCATTCATCCATATATAGGCGTCCGAACCCAGATCTGCGTGATGCAAAGTGGTTTAGCCCTTCAATGAGAATCACGCTGCTTTTCTAAGTTAGTCATTTTTGTGTCAATTTGGATAAAGCAGTGGCCAACCTGAACAGCCCCTGTGTCAGGTCCTGTTAGGTGCTTGAGAATATGAGGAAATTTACCTCCCAAGTTTGAGGAACTTGTCACTGGTCAGACTGAGGAGATCAGATGTCTACATATGAAAAAGTATAGCTGCAGATCTGTAGTAGGCAGAATAATGGCTTCCCACCCCACCCTCCCAAAGATGTCCATGGCCTAGTCCCTGGAACCTGTGGGCATGTTATATTACATGGCAAAGGGGGATTCAAGTTGCAGATGGAATTCATGTTGCTAATTAGCTGACCTTAAAGAAAGGAGATTATCCCAGTGGACCCAGCATAATTACAAGTGTCCTTAAACTGGGATATCCTTAAACTGGACTCTTCTGGAAGCAGAAGAGTCAGAACTAGACAGATGGCATCATGAAAAAGACTCAGTAGACCATTGCTGGCTTTAAAGATGGAAAGGGCCACAAGCAAAGGAGTACAGGCAGCTTCTAGATGCTGGAAAAGACAAAAAAACTGTTTTCCCCTGGAGCCTCCAAAAAAGAACACAGCCCTGCTGCTACCTTGATTTTAGCCTAGTGAAACCCATTCCGATTTCTCACCTCTGGAACTGTGAGAGAATAAATTTGTGTCATTTTTAGGCCACTGAGTTTATGGTAATTTGTTACAGCTGCAATAGGAAACTAATACAAGGGCCAGGGCAGCACCTAACAGCCAGATGTGTAAAATAGTTGGTAGGATTTGAGTCCGGAGCCCAGAGCAGAAGAGAAACATTGCTTGGGGTAGAAGGGCAGAGGTGGTCTAACAAGGCTCCACAGAGGAGACAGGAACTGACTAGCCCTTGATAGGATTTTATAGTAAAAAGCAGAAGAAATTCTAGTCTGGGGAAATGATGGAAGAAAAGTATGATGTTAGAAGGACAGAGAAGCGTGGCTCCACTTTGCTGAGGAACTGGCTAGACCCGGGTGCTTAATTACGGTAGATGGGGTCTTAATCTTTCCTGGGTCGTGATCCTCTTAGAGACCCTATTAGCCATCAGGCTCAGGAGCTTTTCTGCCGCACGGCTTTCAGAATCTTAGTTCCCCAACCAGGGACTGAACCCGGGCCTGTGGCAGTGAAATTGCAGAGTCCTAACCACTGGACCACCAGGGAATTCCCTAAACCCATGAGTTTAAAACCCCTGGTTTAATAGTACAAAATTAAGTAGGTTGGACTAATACCTGAGCTTATTCGGAGCTGACGCAGTCCTCATACTTAGTAAATGCTCGGTCAATATTAATTACTAAAGAGTTCCCTCCTCCAGAGCTGCACGCTCCTTCCCCTAAGAGTGGTGTCATTTAGCAGCTCTGGAAAGCCAAGCCTCTGCTTTTTGTTTTTCACTCAGCTAACTTTTCTTGAGCACCTACCCTGGTCCCACTTTCAACACCTCCTTGTTCTTTCAAGTAAGACTGTGTCTCTCAAAGAAAAACTGTCCACACGCCAGATAATCCTGCAGCATACCTCGGTAACACAGTGGCCCCATCTCCCAAACCGGCCAGGCAAGATGCCCTTGACACTTCCTCTAGCTGCCGCCTGTCTCCACATCCTGTGAGTGGTCAGCAGTGAGAACAGCAGGTGGACTTCCTCATCCTTCATCTCTTTGAAAACGTGGAATTTCTCTTCAGCCTTCCCTCTTCACACCAGAAATCTCCAGCTTCTTAAATCTTTCCCACAAATGCTGCTTTCCAGTTTTGTTTTTTTCATCATTTCGATTCTTGGCCTAGATCTCTCTCCAATTTACAGTTTACTCTCAGCATGAATACAGGGCCGAATCATCTAGTGGACCAGTCTTTAATTAGTCGAGTTTATGTTTAACATGAAATCCAGTCCTAATTTGAGGATTTTACTACGTTGACTCAGCTTGTAATCTTCTTTACCAAAAGTCTTACATTCTGAAGCATATAAACAACTCGAGCCCTCTCTTTATCCTGTCATAAAGGCAACTGTGGGTTTCTAGTGACTCAGCCTCCTCTTTGTCTTCTGGACAACTGTGCCTGACAGCCGTGCCTGTGTTCTGGAAGCCAGCGGTCTCCTGGATTTGTGCCCCTGCCAGGGACAGCCTCGGCTTGCCAGGTTCTCTGCTTTTCGGCCACATCTGTTTCCACTTCTGAGCTGGCAATTGTCTGACCTGATCGCACAAGTTCAGAGTTTACAAGAATCAAATGATTTGCCTATCTGGCTGTGAGTCATATGTGGGGAGGGTAACTGCTTATTTAGCTTTCATGGTGTTTTGGCCGTGGCGTGCAGAAAGGAAGGTGCAGATTTCTCGTATTCCCTCCTGTTAACTCTCTGCAGCTAATTGTTAATGCACAGTGATGTCTCCTGTGCAACAGTGAAAGCAAATTAGTATCAGAAGATTTCTTGTTGAATTAGAGTTAATATAAAGACAAGTGGAACTCCTTCCAAGTTTGTTTGTTTTTTTCTGTTTTTTTTTTTTTACGTTAGGCAAACATGAAGCTGAAAAATTGTCTCTGTGTGATCCATGTCATCAGTGCCAATATATTTCTTCCTAGGGAGTTCTGGAGAATGCATGGTAAATCAGAACTCTGCAGTTTCCCGTGAAAACTGAGCCCTCCTCCAGGTTGTCATGAGTCTCCTTCCGATGGAGTAACTTGGAAATCAATATGTAAAATAGCCTTGCTCGGGCTTCACTGTGACTGAAGCACCAAAAACACCACTGACGTGCTCGGAAAGCGTGGTCGTTCTGTACATGCCAGACCTCCTAAGATGCTGATAGGAGGGCTTGGAAAGCAGGAATAAGCACGGGTGATATTAGAGCAACTAACAGGGTCCTTGTACCTTATCAGCTGTGAACTTTCTGACAATGTTTATTGTCTTAAAGTTTTTATTTTGACTTTATTTGCAATCTAAGTAGCTTTTACTTGTAAACATTTTACCTTATCCTATTTTATTTTTCTTTCTTACATAAATAATTGACCCCGTAAACCAATTTCAGCAAATATCAGTATTTTTTATCCTATATACTTTTTTAACATAATGTTTATTTTATTTGAAATGATTTAGCTTGGCAACTGAGAGGCTGACCAGGGAATCAAGACATCTAGTGTCTTACCCCTGGGTCATCACTGCCTAATTTTGTGAATTTGGCCTAGTAGCCATAAGCTCTCTGGCTGAGAGGGGTCTAGGTGGTGGATAATCCAGAAAGCTCTGAGTGCCAGTCATGCCTTTACAAAGAGCAGAATGGTCTCAGGTCTGGTTCTTCCTGTTTGGAGGTGCCACATCTTTGTGTGGGTAACCCTGCTTCCCTGTTGTATCAGTGGTCCCCAAGACCACCCCAGGTTCAATGCTTTACTAGACTCGGCATATAATAGTATTTATGGCGATGATTTGTAACAGGAAAAAGATAGAAAGCAAAATCAGCAGAGGGAAAAGGTGCCTGAGGTGAAGTCCAGAGGAAACCAGGCACAAGCTTTTAAGAGTTCTCTCCTGATGGAGTCACACAGGATGCATTTAATTCCCCTAGCAATGAGTTGTGGCAGTATGTGTGAAATGTTGTCAACCAGGGAAGCTCATTAGAAACTCAGTGCCCAGGATTTTATTGGGGGCTCATCAAGGCAGCCTCTACCTGGCAGGTAACAAAATTCCAAACTCCCAGAGGAAAGCAGGTGTTCATAATAAACCACATTGTACAAAGAGTTAAAGCATGGTGGGCCATTCTTACCAGTTCTCAAAATGGTGGGAACTCTTCCAAAATCCACATTCCCTAATGCCAGCCAAGAGCCGGCCTTGCAAACAAGCCTTTTTGAAGACGGCAGTCTTGGGCCTGCTGTGTTAAATCTTTTCTGCACACCTGTCCGTAGTTGAACGGCAGAGATCAATGCTTAAAACAAAAGCAGCTTCAAACAGGACACAAGGAGGCCACGCACTTAGGAAATGGTGCCAGAAGGCTCGACCCATCATATTGGACAATCGATAATAAACCACCCACACAACGCTTAAAAAATTGGGCAGCACTGTTCTCAGTTTGCTGTTTTCATTCAACAATACATCACGGTGACATTCCATGTCAGATTCAGTGTCATGTTTAACAGCTCAGTTGTGCATACTCCATAGCATAGGTGTAATATAATTTATTTTACTACCTGTTATTGATATATATTTTGCTTATTACTTTTTAAATGCTTAAAAGGGAAATGAAAGTATTTAAGAATTCATCTTATTTATTGTAGATATTTTCTACACGTTTAATAAATTGGAAACTCTTTTCTCTTTTCTCTCATGTCTAGCCTGTGACCCAAACAACAAACGCCTTCGTCAAATCAAGGACCAGATTCTAACAGACTCTAGGTACAATCCCAAGATCCTCTTTCAATTGCTGTTGGATACTGCACAATTTGAGTTTATACTCAAAGAGGTAAAACTATTGAATGAATAATCACCAAATTCTTAGTTTTTTTATGCTTAAAAATTTTTTTAAAGATTAGGATTTTATAGCTGTGTCTCTGATTCAGGCTACAGATTCTAGCTGTCTGAGATCATTCTTATAGGAAAAGGGCAGGATTAAACAACAAGTCATTAGGGATACAGTGATAGGAAAAAATGCACCAGATGGTGGAAGTTACAGTCTAATGAGGCATGCGGACAGTAATCAGAGAATTACACAAATGAAAATGAATAAAAGCAGGTATACGCTCTATAGGAGAGGAACATAGGTCTCTGGGTACCTAAAATAAAGGATCCTGTCCTAGCTTTGACAGCTTCCCTAAGAAGACAAGCAAGAGTTTCAGAAGGGAGCTGAGGAAGGAACCTGTTAGTTAGCTAAGACAAAGATGGGGGAGCATGATGAAGAACATCCCAGCGAGAGGACAGATTATGTCTAAGTCCTCTTGGGTAGGGAAGAGCCTGGCCAGTTCAAGGATCTGAGAGACCAGTTGGCTGCAGGGGAGAGAATGCAAGATAAAGGTGGTAGGAAGTGAGGTTGACAGGTGGGCAGCCTGCGCTGGGCCTTGCGGGGTGTTATTCTTCATCTTAAAAGCCACGAGAACCTGTTGGAAAGGGCCTAAGTAGGGTGGTAGTTTGCATTTTAACAAGGTTGACCTAAGGACCTGGAGGATTTGAGTTCAGTCAAGGAAATTCTGGGCTTGGTCTTACTCCTAAAAAAGCCTCTATGGACATAATAAAAATCACAGACGCCTGGGAATGTCCAGGTTCTGTAAAAGTAACTTTGGGGGTTTGGATCAGGTGGCCTCAGGAACTAGCCCTAGACATTAATGCCAATTCAGAACCAACATTCACCTTGCCTCAGTTGGTCTGAGAGCCACTGTCTTAGAGATGGTCTAGCTTTTGCCCCCCAATTTGTATAAAGTAGTAATGCTTAAGAGGTGGCATCAGACTGATGTTAGGCACCTATTTTTATAATAAATTGGGTTTCGCTCAGGCTTTCTTAGTAAACTGCCTAAGCTGGATTTTCTCTTAAATCAGTAAATCTCTTCTGTCTCTTCAACAGATGTTCAAGCAAATGCTTTCGGAAAAGCAGGCGAAATGGGAGCATTACAAGAAGGAGGGCTCAGAGCGGATGACGGAGCTTGCTGATGTCTTTTCAGGAGTGAAACCCCTAACCAGAGTGGAGAAAAATGGTAATTGCTGAAGAGGAATTATTGGTGTGTTTGAAAAGTATACACAGATTATTAGAAACCAGCAGAGTAAAAAGTCATTACTGTGTCCTCAATGTATGCTGGGATGTTGCTAGTGAAGATCAGAAGTTTAGTTTTGGCTGCTCTAGCCTGTGCTCCCTTGGTCAATCTCATATTGTCTCTAGCCTGTGCTCCCTTGGTCAATCTCATATTCTCTCTGGACTTCACGTTTCTTATCTTTGAAGTAAGAGGTTGGGCTAAATCATGGGTTCTTGTACTCCGGTTCGTAAATACAATAGTATTTTATAGAGTCATATCCTCCTCCTACCACCATAGTATGCAAAACTGGTGTGTCATTAGTGTGTAACTTTATGTGCATGGGGATGGGGGCATAACTTTCATGATCTTCTCAGGATACTTCACCCAAGAATATTACCGACTGCTAACATAAATGATATCTAAGAGTCTTGTGTTCAGTCCTATTTGGTTCTTCTTCACTGACGCATCTGCCATCTAGTGGCACAAGTGGGGACCTGCAGACCGTTTTGAAACAACATAGCTCAAGTTTTACTTTAACAATTTTAATCTTGCTTCTTTTAGGAAATTTTATCTATAGGAAAATTGTGGTATCACTTCAGATTTTTGAAGGATCCTGTCCTATAGATAGGATCCTTTCAAATTGCCCCTGAAAGACCATTCTGAATTTTAAGGTGACAAATTAAACTATTTTTTTTGATGCTTAATATTTGTTTTAACTGTCAAATTTATTTCTGATAAAGTTAATTATACAGTAGAATTGATGAATAATATAGATTTTTATTTTAAAAAGCTTCACTATTGTTAATACAAGCTTATGACTATTGTATTTGATTTATTTGTTGCTGGTCAAAAAATATGTCCAAATTTCATTAATATTCCTATTGGAAAAACTAGAGCAGTTTTTAGTGGTGTGATATAAATTAGCAACATGTTTTGCAGGTCAGCATATTGTATCTAAAAAACAAAGAATCACCAGGACCAATCTAACCAGATTAGTTGTCTAATCAGACACATTAATCTGTATTCTAGTCTCTTTTAAGTTCTTATAAATACCAGCAATGTTTCAAAGCTTATTCAAAACAATATCTTATACTTTTTTGGCTCTATAGCATATTTCAGTTAGGAAGTACTTTCACAGATATTTCTCATTTGATCCTTACAACCCTGTGAGATAAACATCTTTATTATTTTATAATCACTTGCCGAGGGTAACAAAGGTCCAGAGCCTGTATCTCACTCATTACCTCCTATGTTCTTTTAGCTACTCCATAGCTGTCCCTCGGTCCTAGAAAAAGTCTTAAAAATTATAGCTAGTTCTTTATGTCAATTCTTAAAATAACTTAGATTATAAGCCCTTAAGTGCTTTTATTAAAGTGAAATCATTCCATTGATAAAACAAAAAACCTTTACAGAATCAACTTGGTGAAGTGAAAAGAGCGAAGCCTTTGACGGTTTGCACGTCCTGGCGCTTCCATTTAGTAACTGTGTGGCGCAGCAGAGGGTTCGTAATATCTCTGGGCATCAGCTTCCTCATCTGAGAAATGGCTTTTAATTCCTACTCCATAGATTTTTGTGAAAATTAAATGAGACTAAGCTTAAACCTTGGCCTGATTCACTGAGGGTCCTCAGAGCATGTTAACGGCCTTCCCCATCTCTGCCTTGAGAAATGCCTGGCTGGTTTGTGAGTGCAAATGGCGCCACTTAATCCATTCAGACTCCCCACAACTCACCACTCACACTTCACTCTCCTGCATGTTGGTCCCTCTTTGCCCTCCAAGACGCGCCATTGTCATTTTGCCCCAAAGCCTCTGCTCATGTCTGTCTCTTCATCTAGGGACAGATTTTCCCTCTTCCTCCCTCTGCCTGTCCAGACCTCTACCCATCCTCTTAACTCTGTGTCACATCCTTCAGTTCCTTCCTGACTCCTCCCTACCTGCACTACTGTCTTTGCACACATCAGTTTACAACATTTATTGGGTGGGCCAGTTCAGTTTTTCCCGTAAGGTGGCTCTAGTAGGCCAGTTCAGTTTTTCCCGTAAGGTGGCTCTAGTAGCACTTAGTTGTCTTTAACTTCATTCGAAACAATTTTGTTAGATTGTATGTGACACCTGTCACATCAGCATGCATTTAAAAAAACACTTATACAAATTGGTGAATTTTTGAATAGCCATTTTAATATTGAAGATGGAAGAAAAACAACATTTGTGGCATATTGTTTCAAGAAAGGTATAAAACACAACTGAAACGCACAAAAAGTTTTGTGCAGTTATGGAGAAGGTACTGTGGCTGATCGAACATGTCAAAAGTGGTTTGCAGAGTTTCGTGCTGGAGATTTCTCTCTGGATGATGCTCCGCAGTCAGGTAGACCGGTTGGTTCAATAGCAATCAAATTGAAACAATAATTGAGAACAATCAACGTTTTACCATACGGGAGATAGCCGACATACTCAAAATATCCAAATCAAGAGTTGAAAGTCTGGGCTTCCCTGGTGGCGCAGTGCTTAAGAATCCACCTGCCAATGCAGGGGACATGGGTTCCAGCCCTGGTCCGGGAAGATCCCACATGCCACGGATCAGCTAAGCCCGCACGCCACAACTGCTGAGCCTGCACTCTAGAGCCCACTAGCCACAACTGCTGAGCCCATGTGCCACAACTACTGAAGCCCATGCTCCTAGAGCCCGTGCTCCACAACAAGAGAAGCCACCGCAATGAGAAGCCTGTGCACCACAACGAAGAGTAACCCCCGCTCACCGCAACTAGAGAAAGCCCACGCACAGCAACGAAGACTCAAGGCAGCCAAAAATAAATCAATTAAAAAAAAAAAAGTTGAAAGTCATTTGCACCAGCTTGGTTATGTGAATCGCTTTGATGTTTGGGTTCCACGTAAGTGGAGCAACAAAACCTTTCTTGACCATATTTCCACATACAGTTCTCTACTGAAGTGTAATGAAAACGTTCCGTTTTTAAAACAAATTGTGATGGGCAATGAAAAGTGGATACTGTATAATAATGTGGAATGGAAGAGATCGTGGGGCAAGTGAAATGAACCACCACCAACCACACCAAAGGCCGGTCTTCATCCAAAGAAGGTGATGTTGTGTATATGGTGGGATTGGAAGGGAGTCTTCTGTTATGAGCTCCTTCTGGAAAACCAAATGATTAATGCCAACAAGTACTGCTCCCAATTAGACTAACTGAAAGTGGCGCTCGACGAAAAGCGTCCAGAATTAGTCAACAGAAAGCGCATAATCTTCCATCAGGATAAGTCAAGACCATATGTTTCTTTGATGACCAGGTAAAAACGGTTACAGCTAGGCTGGGAAGTTCTGATTCATCTGCCGTATTCACCTGGCATTGCACCTTTGGATTTCCCTTTATTTCGGTCTTTACAAAATTCTCTTAATGGAAAAAATTTCAGTTCCCTGGAAGACTGTAAAAGGCACCTGGAACAGTTCTTTGCTCAAAAACATAGAGTTCTGGGAAGATGGAATTATGAAGTTGCCTGAAAATTGGCAGAAAGTAGTGGAACAAAAAGTGTGATTAGGTTGTTCAATAAAGTTCTTGGTGAAAATGAAAAATGTGTCTTTTATTTTTACTTAAAAAACCAAAGGCACTTTTTGGCCCACCCAAAACTTGGGCCTTTAACCCTTTTCTGCCAGGTGTTATAAACTAAGCTATTTATATAGAAAGTTTCATCTCTTCTACTAGGTCACATGCCCGAGGCATTTTTGTTGTTGTTGTTTGGAAAATTCCTAAGATCAATGTTAGGTACATAGTAAAAGCTCTGTGACTAAGAGCTAGATTTGTAGAGGATTACTTAATTAAATTCAAAGCCACCACTGCAGGAATTCTGGGATTTCAGTAGTCTTTTCTTGTTTCTGTATTAATAGAAAATCTTCAAGCTTGGTTCAGAGAGATCTCAAAACAAATATTGTCTTTAAATTATGATGATTCTACTGCTGCGGGCAGAAAAACTGTGCAACTAATACAGGCTTTGGAAGAGGTAAGGCAAGTCTTTTCAAATGACAGTTCTCGGATCATGAATCATACTTTTTGACCTACCCAGCAGTCTGCTCCTGGAAATATATTTAAGAGAATATTTTATCAGAAGCAAAAGCAATATAAATTAATGTGTTCACTGTAATATTATGTGCAGTGCCCTAAAATTGTGAAAATAATTAAATGACAATAATAAAGAGAATGGTAGTAAAAATTATGATACTTCAATTCGCAGGAACATGTAGTCTTGGAAAAAAAATTATGAAGACAGTATAGAAACATTGGGAAAACTGTGGTAAGGAGGTAAAAGCAAAAACAAAATTGCACTGTATGTGCTACTTTTAGGTTTGTAAAAAGTGTGTGCCTTGGGGAGAAAACCTGGAAAGGGATGGATACACAAAAATGAGAATAGTTGTATAACGATCATATGCTTTAAAGTGATGTATTTTTTCTGAAAAAAAGTTTTCTTTTATCTACTTAAAAATGATTGTACAAAAAAAAAAGGAATTATACCTCCACAATCCTTTTTTTTTTATAATATCCTTTTTTTTATTTTTTAAATTTTGACCACACCACGTAGCTTGCGGGATCTCAGTTCCCCGACCTGGGATTGAACCCAGGCCACAGCAGTAAAAGCGCCAAATCCTAACCACCAGGGAATTCCTATACCTCCACACTCTTAAAAGTTTAATTGTATGTTTAACCAGGAAAATAAACAAAAGCATCAGAACAATAAATATATAGATTATATGAAACATCATCCATCCTCATCTGGAACCCTTTCCAATTGATATAAGTGTACATTAAGACTTTTTTCACTTGCAAGACTTTCTTATAGGCTCTTTCTTACTTTTGCAAGGATTTTAGGATGGCCACTATTATAGCAACACAGTATAATGCTCCATTGTTAGCATGCCAGTTTCCCTAGCTATTCCAGAACAATTGCTCACTTGTGCTATTTCTGTTTTGGTTGTTTTTTGGATTTTCTAGTCTATAGTACCACTATAAGCAACTTTGTAAATCTCTGATACTTTTTCTCTTTTGCATTATTTCTTTTGGCATATAGCCCAGGCCCCTTGAATTATGTACTTAAAATGTCAAAACGCTGTGGAATCATTATTTTGTTTTAAAGAGCCCATCAAAAGAACTTAAAGATGTGCAAGTGCCAGCACCTTGGTTGTGATATGACTTATTTTGTTTTTTTAACAATCCTGCAAATTTTCAGAATTAGAAGGATTTCTCAATACATGTTTATTGATACTGAAATGGAAAATGGGAGTATTTGCTTATTACGTCATATATGTACAGGATAAGAAATTGTGGAACATTTTCTAATCTCAGAAATTATGCATTGTTTTCTGACTTGGCTTATACATTTCTGAAATTATAATTTGAAATTAAAATTTTGCCAAGACATTCTTAGTAAGTAGTGCGCTTTATTGGAAGTGTTTTCAAGGAAAAGTGAACACTATACAGGCCATTCAGAATTTTAAAATCCAGTGTGTTTATGTAACTCAGGTTCAAGAATTTCACCAGTTGGAATCAAATCTGCAAGTGTGTCAGTTTCTTGCTGATACTCGCAAGTTTCTCCACCAAATGATCCGAACCATTAACATTAAAGAGGAGGTCCTGATCACAATGCAGATCGTTGGGGACCTTTCTTTTGCTTGGCAGTTAATTGACAGGTAATGTGGACAGCCTGGCATTTGTCCTCAATGAAGGCCATTATGAATGTTTCCTTACCATTTATCTCTTTTTACAGTTTCACATCTATCATGCAAGAGAGCATAAGGGTAAACCCATCCATGGTCACTAAACTCAGAGCTACATTCCTAAAGGTAAGCAGATAACAGTAAGATTGCATTCTCAGTTACTAGGGAAGAGTTGGCCTTCATTATTACCTCATTCATTAATTCAGTTCAAGATTTCACCTTTTTAGAAAGTTGGTTAAGTATTTTTATAGACTGAAAATTGTTAGGAAGTTTTTCATGAGAGCATAGTTGCAAAAGATGCCGGAAATAAAGTTTGAATTAATAACAGAAGTTAGTGTCTTAGAGAAAATTGTTTTTAAATGAATAGATTTTTTTAAAGTTTTACAGGATACTAAAAATGTGTGTCCTATGGGTCCTTTATTCGCTAGACATGAATAAAATCCTTTTATTCATTTAAAAAAATTCTTGTTGAGCCTCTGCTACAATCTAGGATCTCCTCTAAAGGTTAGGGAATAATGTTAAACAACACGGGCATAGATTGGCCCTTCTCTCAAGGTAATTTCATTTCGTGATAAATGAACAAATAATTTACTTAATGTCTTCTGATGGAATTACCATATATATCAATTCTGAGGTGCACTTTCATATTTTAACATCTCTGTAATTGGGATGTGTTGTATAATTGATGGTATATCATAGTTGTCGGCATGATTTTTCTTTTTGAGCAGTGCATAAAATAATGGCACTTCTTACAAGCCATGTCATCTTAGATTAGACTCAGTA
This sequence comes from Phocoena phocoena, assembly GCF_963924675.1. Lineage (NCBI taxonomy): Eukaryota > Metazoa > Chordata > Mammalia > Artiodactyla > Phocoenidae > Phocoena > Phocoena phocoena. The sequence goes on along the minus strand of NC_089235.1, from coordinate 66,415,839 downwards.
TGGTAGTCCATCAATCAGAATGTCTGATTTCCATAGAGGAGTAGCTGCCTTCTGTAGCTCAGTGGCTCAAATTTGAGCATGCAGGAGAATCACCTGGAAGGCTTGTCACAGCCCAGATTGCTGGGCCCCAGCCCCGGAGTTTCTGATTAAGTAAATCTGCGTGGGACAGAGAATCAGCATCTCTGACAAGGTTTCAGGTGATGCTGTTGCTGCTGGTCCAGGGACCACAATTTGAGAACCACTGCCGTAGCAGATGACTGTCACTTTAAAAAATTGTATCTTGTCAGAAACTATGAATGACATTGATGAAGTTCAGTAGTTGTTACTCTCTTTTGGGCAAAGCCCAAGAGTTTTGTTGTATGTTACTATTTCTGGAAAAAGAGAGATTTCTAGGACTTTTTGAAACAGAGAAACAGATACATCTTATTTTCCTTCCAGCTTGCCTCTGCCCTTGACCTGCCCCTTCTCCGTATTAATCAAGCAAATAGCCCTGACCTTCTCAGTGTATCTCAATATTATTCTGGCGAATTGGTGTCCTATGTGAGAAAGGTAAGAAATGCATCAAGATGGTGTTTATTTTAATGGCAAACTAACTGCTGTTTTAAATACAAACGATGTGCTTGGGACCCTGAAAAAAGTACACCTGTGTTCCTTTCCCTTATCCTTTTTTTTTAAATTGAAGTATAGTTAATTTACAATGTTGTGTTAGCCTCAGGTGTACAGGAAGGTGCTTCAGTTTTACACATATGTAGGTTATTTCAAGACATTGAATATAGTTCCCTGCAGCAGATCCTTGTTATTTATCTATTTTATACATAGTAGTGTTGTATACCTTTCCCTTATTCTTAATTTAATTCCAGAAATTTGCAATACCTGAAAATAAACTTATTCTTACCGGTACTGTGGGTGTGCAGCTGTGTTTTTACTTTCAAAGAACTTTCATACCTATTTTTTAAATGCTGATGGTATTAGCCCCCATTTTATAGGTGTAGAGATGGAGAAACAGAGATCTTAGTGACTTCTTCAAAGTCATAGTTGGTAAAAGAGCCAGATCTAGATCCAGCACATTCTAGTTGGAACTTAAAGTTTTCAGGAGCATTTTGGTCCTTGTTTCAACAACTTATGGTGTAGCATAGAGCCAGACAGGCCTGGATTCAAAATTTTCCTGTGTCACATCCTAGCTGAGGGCTTTACAGCCAAGTTACTTAACATCTCTGAACCTCAGCCTTTTAGAAACTTGTAATGTGGAAATGATACATCTTTTGCATCATTTCTATGAGAATTAGCTCTATATCCTGTGAGCAATTAATGTTTGAAGGAAAGTAGCCCTGTGCCTGAGAGCAGTTGTTAAAATAGCTCTTGTGAGGCCCTTAGCAGCCCTTCCTGCAGACGAAGGGCTGTTCATATACACGGGCACTGTGCTTACTGTCATCATACCATTTACCAGCTAAGAAATAAAATAGAGGTTCGTTTGTTTTTTCCTCTTTTCCCTTTCATTAAAGGTTTTGCAGATCATTCCGGAAAGCATGTTTACTTCCCTTCTAAAGATCATAAAGCTTCAGACCCACGATATCGTTGAAGTGCCAACCCGGCTGGACAAGGACAAGCTGAGGGACTATGCCCAGCTTGGCCCAAGATATGAGGTGCTGTGTCCCTTTGACTTCTGCCTTTTGATTTTGAAACCCCCAAACCATGAAATAGCACAGGTCCGTGTCACCTGCCATATCCCCAGGACCACCAGATCAATTCTGGCTTATTGATCTTTTCCCACACTCTCAGCAATAACCAGGTTTTGCCATTTTAGTGCAATTATACCTTCATTCGTTAACTTGTCCTGGTGTCATTCACGGCCTCGCCTGCCAGAATGTTTTCAGAGGGAGTAGAGCTCAGCTGGTTACTTTTCTTTTGAATAGTCTCAGCATATCAACCTTTTTTCTCTTTGGGCTACATTGCCTAGACTTTTCCCATTCAGGTTCCTGCTTTGTACACAAAATCAGTGGCTCAAAGTAATCCATATTCCATGAACCACTTCTTGCAGCCAGACTTTTAAGGCCACTCCACAGTTGAGCAGCCTCAGAAATTGTTCTTCCCAAAACACCTCTGCTTTTCTTTTTCCCTGAACTTAAAGATGTGAAAAATAAAATCAAGTGAAATTTGAAAATGTGATAACAAGCATCAATTTCATATCCTCTGACACAGCTCCAAAAGTTACATCAATGTGGAATTGAGATTGTCAAGCTCAGAATTTCTACATTGATTCTAACTCAAAAGTATAGCCTCAGTCAACCTTACCAATGTCTCCTGGTGTTGTTTGAAAAGAATGTGGATGGCAGTAGGAGATTACCTTCTCAGAATCCCCTTGAGCCTTTTCTTTTTGGAAGGGATCATCCATATCACTGAGTCCTGCTTTCATCTTATGCATGAAATGCTGAGGCCCAAAGAAGGGGAAATGATTGGTCAAAGGGTAAAGAACGATTTAACATCTTCTGACTCAGCCACCCAGTATGTCTAACAGTGGTCAACACCACAGAACCTCATTTCTGACCAGGACGTGTATACACAGGTGTCCTAAAGCTGCACGCTGCTTCTCTTGTCTTTGCCCATTCCAGAACTGTTAGTCAATTATTTTAGCTTCCCATAGAAGTGATGGGTCGTTTATGAGAAGTACTTCATTAACCTCTTTTTCTTTGTTAAAGGTTGCCAAGCTTACTCATGCTATTTCCATTTTTACTGAAGGCATCTTAATGATGAAAACAACTTTGGTCGGCATCATCAAGGTAATGGTCTTAATGCTGGCCTTTGTGGCCCCGTAGTAAGTCTTCGTCCTTTGGATTATTGCAGAATTTATCCTGTGGGGTAGTGTTACCATCTTATGCCTCTCGCTGTTTCACATGCAGGTTTCACATCTTCACTTTACTCATTTCACATCTTCACTTTACTCATTGACAGAGGAAAAGACAGCATTATAATCCTTATTTTTCATAACACCCAGGAGTTCCTTAACTCTAACAAAAATCTGTTTTATTGAATTTTTGTAATAACACAGAAAACAAAATAGTTCAATTCCCTTAGACAAAGTAGCTCGCTCAGTCACTGTTTCTCCCTTCCCTGCCTGCAGCCTTTCTTTCTTTTTAGTGTTTTTATACCGCACTCCAGGTGCAGAGAGCTGAGATCATTGTACCCCTCTGACCACAGGCCATTGCCATCACTGAGGCATGCAAGCTCCTCTCTTATTTTTCTTCCTTCTCTTCTCCTGGATGCCCATGCCCATTCCCATGCCCCATAGCATCCACTCTATATGTTTGATTTCTTTCCATAAATATGCAAGTATCCTTATTTTTAGCAAGTGGTGTTATTTTATGTATGCACATGGTTTTGATTTATCTAAATCATATTCTTCTCTAAGTCTCATTCTTTTTCCAACTTTTCCACTAGTTACTGCTTTGAAGTTAATTTATGTTGCTGTGGGTCAGGTAGTTGGTTACTTCTTGCTGCTGCAGAGAATTCCATATTTTACTTAACTGTTCCCCAGGGCACAGACACCTATGCCACTCATTTTCACACCTGTGCTTCCTGTTACCATAAACAGTGTCAAGATGAGCATCTCTGAACCTGTTCCTAGCACAGACCTGTGTAAGAATTGCTCTGAAATCTGCTTGCCCAGGAGTGGGTCACTGAGTCTTAGGGCACATTTGTACTTACTTTGTCTCAATAATGCCAGAGTGCCTCCTCACATGACTTGTTTCCTGTGTATCTTCCCCCATTTTTGCCAATACTTGCCATTATCCACTTTCTAATTTTTGTTCTCCAAAGGGGTCTAAGGTGGTATCTCATTGCTGTTTTAATTTGTAATCCTAAAATGCTAGTGATGTGATGTGACCCAGTCACACAGTTCATGGTGCTTTTATTTATTTTTCCATTTGTCTGATATCAGCAAAATCTTAACATTTCTGATTTTTAAAAAAATTTTCATCGACATAACATTTGTGTTAATGAAATGCAAGAAAATACAGGAAATGAACCTAAATAGAAACAGAACCTTACCATGTGGTTTCTGGAAATGTGTTAAAGAAATACCATTGTAGTCCTGGAATATTAATAGATTCTATTAAACATGCTTTAGGCCTGGTGCCAGTTTAATTCAGTTGATATTCAGAGAGTACACACACAGGTTATCACTCCTAACTCATCCTTAAATGATGATAAATCCTAGGACCAGGTTAGTCTTAAATGCAAAGTGACCAGTAGGATGTAATAAAACCTAGTAATTAGCAATAATTATCAAAGAAAGGATTGCTTAAGAAAAATGTAAGTCTTTTGCCAGAATCTTTCAGATAATAAAAGCAGAGGGAATATCATCTTGACCTCATTCAAACTTAGTAGACTGTCTCTGCCAGTTTAACAACTCAGGGCTTTTTGTGGGATCCTGTGGCTTTCACTAATCTTTAACCTTTGAATGTTGAGGATCTATTTCAAACCCTTACAAAGAGTTTAAAATCACTTCAGTTAATATGACTTAAAACAAGTGAGATATACACAGGGATATACATATAATGTTCATTGTTAGATGTAGCCAAAAAAATAGAAATAACCTAGACATTTTATGAGTAAGAGAATGGCTAAATATATCATGGTGCATTCATACTGTGGATTGCTTTGCTGCCATTCAAAAGTAACTTGCCACTAGGAGATTTCCAAAACGTAAAGTGAAAAAAGCAATTGCAGAACAGTGTGTGTATGTATATGTATGTATTATGATCCCATATAGTTTTTTTTTTGTTTTTTTTTTTTTTTAATGCGTTACGCGGGCCTCTCACTGTTGTGGCCTCTCCCGTTGCGGAGGACAGGCTCCGGACGCGCAGGCTCAGCGGCCATGGCTCACGGGCCCAGCCGCTCCGCGGCACGTGGGATCCTCCCAGACCGGGGCACGAACCCGTGTCCCCTGCATCGGCAGGCGGACTCCCAACCACTGCGCCACCAGGGAAGCCCCCATATAGTTTTTTAAATTAAATATATTTAAGGACAAATACGTATATAAATTAACAGAGGAAGGTCTGGAGGATCCATATGAAAACTATTAACTGTTGTTAACCACAGGGGGTGTGGACAGAACTGCGAGGAAGGGACTGTGTGAAGGGGTCTTTCCCTTCCCTGGGAGCACTCCACAGATTGGTGGAAGTCTAGGAAGAATTGGGTAGAGCCATTTAAGACCATGAGATTCATAAAACATTTAACTCTTTTCCACTAAATCTGTTTTTATAAGGAATATTTCTTTGGAAACTTCATGTTGCTTCTTTGATTTTGTTCTCATTGACTATGTTTATTTGTAATTTACCTTTCTCTTGTAAAATAGAGCACAGATGCTGAAAGCTACAGAAACAGTTATGTAGCTTGATCGGTCATTATAAGGTAAAGACCACTCATTCTCACCACCACTCAAGCCCAGAGATATAATTCAGCCACAGCTCCCACCGCAGGATCCTCCTCATGGGCCTTGACCTACTCCCAGTCTCTCTGTTTAGTTTTATTATCCAAAAATAAATTTCTAGACACTCTGGTTCAGACTTGCAATTCAAAAAATATACGTCTTTTAAGGCTGATTTACTCCTCAGATTTCTCCCTCATTCCTTTCTTTCCTTAAAATTTGTCTATTGAAGAACCCAAGGCCTTTGACCTGTTATCTCTACACAGTCTGGCTCTTACTGATTGCATGGTCACGCTGTAGTCCAACAAGTTCCTCTGGCTTTTGTATTTTCAGCAACTTTTTCATTCCAGTTATCTTCCTTGAAATTTAAATATTATCAAACCCAGATGGAACACATCAATTGTCTTTATAACTTTTAAAATAGTAGCTCTTGACAAATTTAAAAGTAAAAGAAACAAGTCTCAGGGAATTCAAAGGAGTGTGTTAAAACTATATGATGTTTTATGGATTTGACAGGAGACTGTTTTTTAGGGAATAACAAAAGCTTTCTCATTACAGAAAAAAAGAATCAGCAAAATAAGCTATATAGTTAGATAGCAGAGTTGCTTTCCTATTTTATCTCCCTAATTACTAACAACATCCCAAGAATGCTGAAAGAAAAGAGAATTGTTAAATCTTCAGTGGTCCAACCCCAAACTTGATTCTGCTCATACGACTATAGATGCCCTCAGATAACTTCCATAGGAGACATGTGCACTGACTTCAGATGCAGGCCCTTCAATCTACCACCTCCTCCTGGTGATGAGAAGAGGCACTTTTAACTTTTAATGAAATGATTAAAATGTGAGGCAGTTTAAAACTTTCCATACCCACCATCTTTGAAATGTCATGTTGTAAAATTATCATGAATTTTACTGAGATAAACCAAGTCTTACAGAGGTGACAGGTTTTAATAATTCTATCCAAGCTGCACAAAATCAAAAAAGAAATCCTAATTGTCAAGTAATGAGATAGGAAAGTGCTCCCTTAAGGACTCTGGAAACTATCTTTCCTCCGGATTTCTTCAGGACTGAGCTTTTCTTTCCTGGAATTTATTGCTTTTTGATTTGCACTTAGGTGGACCCAAAACAACTGCTGGAGGATGGAATAAGGAAGGAGCTGGTTAAGCGTGTGGCTTTTGCTCTTCATAGGGGATTGATCTTCAACCCTCGAGCCAAGGTACCAGATCACCAAAGTGGGTCTGTCCTTTCCCTCTACTCGGCTTGCAAAATGTTCTAGAACACCATTTTTAACTGTTATGAACAAGACCTTTCCTACCTTCTAACATATATCTACTATGTCATGTTCAGTAACAGTCAATTGATATGTTTTTTGATCCTATATTATAATCCATTCATAAAGAAAATCCTTTTTAAAACCAGTCCTTTCCTTCACCTGTTGATCCCCAAGTTTAAGAATTAAACTTATGTTTATGATTCCAGGTTCCTTCTCATAGCGAAAAGAATTTGTTAAACCTAAAACAGATTGGCACTATAAAGGCTGTAATTTTTTCTTTTGCTTGATCTTTCTGGGAATAAGGTCATTTTTCTCAAGAGAAAAAGAATAGGCCCGAAATTTACATCTAGAGTACCTTGCACATCAGTAAATTCAATTTAAAATGTTTTAACTCTTAAGATTAGAGTCATCAAATGATATGAGAGAAATCACTGACATTCTGTTTTTATATATTCTTTTATATGAGGCTTTCTTTCCAAATGAATGAAATCTATTCTTTGCTGGATGTCTGGCATAAATTACCATTCCTCCTAGATGAGGTAGGAAATGAGTATTTCCAGAGCTGTCCCAAACCGTCACTGCGGTCTCTCACTTGGGGTATCCTTTAAAGTCTAATGTAGGTATTAGGGAGTGACAGTCTATGCCAATATAATAGGTTTCTGTTTCTTATTATGCACAGCCAAGTGAATTGATGCCAAAGCTGAAAGAGCTGGGAGCTACCATGGATGGGTTCCATCGTTCTTTTGAATACATTCAGGACTATGTCAACATTTACGGTCTGAAGATTTGGCAGGAAGAAGTATCTCGTATTATAAATTACAATGTGGAACAAGAGTGTAATAACTTCCTAAGAACAAAGGTATCTAAATAGATTTTAATATGCTTGACTCTATTTGTTACTTCTGACATGCCCCAAACCTCAGAAATGCCAACAACAAAGTTTATTTCAATAGTTACTAAAAATCAGTAACCACTACACAGTCACGAATACCTTCAGAAGCTGTGAGGGTCACAGAAAAGTTTATATGACACCTCACCTCTCGGAATTTACTTTCCTAAGGAGAAAGCAGACTTAATTAATTAAATGGCTACAGAATGAAGCTATCTGGTATAGTCGTTATAACTCGAGTGATCAGGAGTTCCAAAGAGTTAGGAGGTCAGCTGGGTTTGATCAGAGTGTATACCTAAGAGCAGAATTGCTGGGTCATTTAGTAATTCTGCATTTAACTTATAAGCCACCAAACTGTTTCCCACAGTACCTGCACCATTTGTTCATTCCCACCAGTAGTGTCTGAGGGTTCTAGTTTTTCCACATCCTCGCCAACACTTGTTAATTTCCTTTTTTTTTTTTTAAATTATAGCCATCCCAGTGTGTGTAAATGGCATCTCATTGTAGTTTTGATCTGCATTTCCCTCATGACTAATGATGTTGAGCATCTTTTCATGTGCTTTTTGGCCATTTATATATCTTCTTTGGAAAAATGTCTTGGTTTTTTTGTTGTTGTTTTTTTTTGCGGTACGCGGGCCTCTCACTGCTGTGGCCTCTCCTGCTGCAGAGCACAGGCTCCGGACGCGCAGGCTCAGCGGCCATGGCTCACGGGCCCAGCCGCTCCGTGGCATGTGGGATCTTCCCGGACCGGGACACGAACCCATGTCCCCTGCATCAGTAGGCGGACTCCCAAGCACTGCGCCACCAGGGAAGCCCCATGTCTGTTTTTTTATTGGGTTACTTGAGCACCAAATTCTTAAGTGTCACAGCTGAGAAGATTGATTTTAGTTGGTAGTTAACAAGAAGCCACTCTGCAAGTTTTTAATTAGGTGACTGACATGATTCAGGTGACATTTTCAAAAGATTATGTATCTTCCAGCCTTATATTTTTGATTTTATTATTACATTGATACATGTTAACTTACAAGACAGAAAGCCAGAAATTCTTGTCTTTTTCCACTTCTCCTCAATCACTTCACTTTTTCACAGATATTTCTTTTTTTGTATATATTATATGTGGCATTTCTGAGAGGCTATTAATACAATTTAAAAATTTTCTTCTTCAAAATCAAGGAGCATTTATATTCACTGTTCATGCAACATTGTCTTTGTAAAACTATATGAGAAAAGGATAAGTAGGTTACCTTATCAAAGATGTACTAAATATTTATGTTCTTGGGGTTCTTTTTTTTTTTCTAGATTCAAGACTGGCAAAGTATGTACCAGTCCACACATATTCCAATACCAAAGTTTACCCCTGTGGATGAGTCCGTAACATTTATTGGTAGACTCTGCAGAGAAATCTTGCGGATCACGGACCCAAAGTAGGTGTATCTGAATTCCACCGGGCTGTGAACACCATGGACAGTGTCTCTCTAAACGTATATCACATCTACTTAGATCACACCCTTGTTCCTGCCACAATTGGAGCCTTTCTAATGGGTTTATTAACTTCACTTTTTCTGAGACTGCATGTTTTCCTCAGTGTGACTGAGGAGACCCCAGTCCAAAGACATATAGGTGAAAACAATTATAAGGTCTGTTCGGCCACCTCTTATTTTAGTCTGCTTCTCTTGCTTTCCAGCTGACATTTTACTCACTTGGGTTTGTGGACTCTCTGGTTTAATTAAAACTTTTAAAATTCCAAATTGCTCCTCTGTGCCTGTGTACCTATGGCACACTCCTGCATTGCAGTCACTGGCTCTTGCACTTGCCAGCTCATACCCTGACCTTTTAAGATGACCTCCTTGTTTCTTAGCCCCACCCAGGCACTTCTGCATAAGGACCAGAATTTTTTTTTTTAATATTTATTTATTTGGTTGCACCAGGTCTTAGTTGCGGCAGGCAGGCCCCTTAGTTGCAGCACATGGGCTCCTTAGTTGCGGCATGCGGGCTCACCAGCTCCTTAGTTTCGGCATGTGAACTCTTAGTTGTGGTGCATGTAGGATCTAGTTCCCTGACGAGGGATCGACCCTGGGCCCCCCCTGCATTGGGATCGCAGAGTCTTATCCACTGTGCCACCAGGGAAGTCCCAGGACCAGCATTTCTTGAGCACTCACCTTGTGCACTCTTCCTAGCCCCTGGCACACATCCCTTCACTTACTCATCACAGCAGTCTTAAGGGGTAGGCATTGTTATTCGTCCCACGTTAAATCAAAGTAACTGAGGCACAGAAAAGCTCAATCACTTGCCCAGAAGTTAATAAACAGTGGACTCAGAATACACATCAGGTGCTCTGACTCTGGAGCCCAACTGTTAAAGCATGTGTCATTCAAGGGCAGACTTGCAGCCATGACTCACAGTTTATATACAGTCACATGGGTGAAAATCTCATAATCAAAACAGCCCTGAGAATATTTCAGGTGGGCACCACAGTGGAGGCTTGATGCTGCCTGTCTCAGAAGTCCAGCTGAGCTAGTTTTCCTCATTTTTTTTCAGTTGAGCCTCTGATGAAGCAGTTAGTACTAAGCCCAACCAAGGGGAAAGCAGGCTCCTGCCTGCTGTCTTATGTTCACCCCTGGGTCGTGCTTGTTCGGTCATTCCGCCTGGTGTGGTTACCCATAGAAAGATGATTTCTCTTCTTTTTCAGTTCAGCTGTGCGTGCATAGTTGGCTTTGTGTAAGTTGAATGTCCGTATCACATGTCTTCTTTATACTACCTTCAAATTCAGGCTGATTTTGTCCTTCGAAACTTATGAAGCTTCACAAACCAGATGTCACCTTCAGCAGAAATGAGTTCTGTCTATGCCTCATGGGCCAGAAAGCATAAATGATCCGAAACACTTTGTGACTCCTCTTGGGCACCGATGGGTTGATCACCGAAGCCCTCCTAGAAAACTATCCGCCTGACTCACCTAGTGCCGTGTTAATACTGGCAGAAAGGATTAAGCATGATTGGGATTTCCATGTCGTATATGATTTCATCATCAGAATTGGGAGCCTCTCAGCTGACGCATTCAGAGTGCCAGCACTGAGCGCTGGAGGCAGGACACTGAGGCCTGAAAGTAGACTGTGGCTCTGGAAGTCATCTTGTTCTTCCATTTACTTCCAAATTTAAAATTCCCTGCTCCTGAGCCTCTTTCAATTCCCTCCCAAGCCTCATTTCAGTAAAGATACATATTGGCTCTTAGGATTGAGGGCATATTATTTTGTGGAGGCTGTTGAAGGTAGAGGCTGGGACTCCACCCCAGACCTACCCAATCCAACTCTCCAGAAATGGGATCTGGGCGTCTGTTTATTAACACGCTCTACCAGTGATTTAAGGTCCGTACGCCAACATTTGAGAACCATTAAAATGGTGGTTATGGGTATGGTGTTGGAAGCCTCGGTTATTTCATCTATAAAATGAAGGTCAAACAGCTCGTACCTCACAGCTATTCTGAGGATGAAGAGTGAGCACACGGAAAGGTCTTGGCCCAGTGCCTGACACATAGGAAGCACTCGGTAAATGTTGTTGGTGGTTATCATTGCCATCTTCACACTCCTGAGTCTAAAAGGGAATCGCTGGTCAATGACCAGAACTGGGAGGAAAGAGGAAATGGCTTTGTCATCATAGTCTCAGATGTGAGGACACAAGGATTCGAAGTTCCTTTCTTACCAAATTGGAAATGACACAAGACTGTGTTTTGTCCCTAGTCTCTGGATATTTAAAGAAAGACCCTCCAGAGAGACAACAGGGCTCTAAAGCCTTCCAGCCTGATGGCTGAATCTAGCCTTGTCCTCAAGACAGGGCTCCAAACAGCAGCCCAACCCAGTGGAAATGAAGCAGTCAAACTGGTCACATAGCAAGGGCAGGAAGAGGTGATTTAACTGAATTTTGCCTTCCTGGCCCAGTGAACGTTCACCGTGAGATGTCTTGGGTGCCTAGATGCAGAGGTTGTTAAAGCGCAAATCATGAAACCATTGTTCTTCGTATCCAATGCCCCTAATCCTGTTGCATCCCACATCCCTTCAGGATGAATTCTGAGCTGCTTTTGGGTTTTGAGTTTGTTTTGTTTTTGTTTTAGAATGACATGCCACATTGACCAGCTGAACACTTGGTATGATATGAAAACCCATCAAGAGGTGACTAGCAGCCGCCTCTTCTCAGAAATCCAGAACACCTTGGGGACTTTCGGTCTGAATGGGTTAGACAGGCTTCTGTGCTTTATGATTGTCAAAGAGTTACAGGTGAGCTTTTTGGCATTTGTGCGTGTTTTCTGCTACCCTGGTGGAGAAGAGAGTAGTTCGTTTAACCTTTCTTTCGTGCTTTCCTAGACTGATATCAGGCATGTGTATATGACTCCTGTTAAACAGATAAGAACTGAGAATAAATGAGTTTCTTTGGCCAGCATAGTATTTTTATGGGTAGACTGTTCTTGTGAATTTCATCTTGGAAACCAGCAACTCCTCCTGACTGTTTCTGATGGGAACCGGAAGTTGCTGCTTCCCCGTCATCCTATTTGTAGCGTTGTGTGAATGCAGCTAGTTTGTGTTCTGCATAGCATTTTAGTTAACTGGAGTATTTATTCATTATGTTTTGCTCTTCGATCCTGCCTTCTTGTTTTAGAATTTCCTCAGCATGTTTCAGAAAATTATCTTGCGAGACAGAACTGTGCAGGATACTTTAAAAACCCTCATGAATGCCATCAGCCCCCTAAAAAGCATTGTAGGTAAGTGTTCTAAAACGAGGCTGAGGTAGAGAGAACACTGTAGCCTTTCCAAAGTTACTAAATAGAAAATCATATTTTAACCTTTCAGCAAATTCGAATAAAATTTATTTTTCTGCCATTGCCAAAACACAGAAGATATGGACCGCTTATCTGGAAGCTATCATGAAGGTATGTTGTGGGAGAGAGGGGAGAAGCAAGGCTATGGTTTTTTAATTATTATTTTCTTGTAACTTGGTTGCCCAAAGAAAGCCACTCTTCTTTCTTTGGCCATCAAAACAAAAACACATCATTTTAGTTTGTCATTATTTCTGAGTTCTTTTGATCTTTGGCTGTTCTTGACTGTGCTTTTCATTGGCCTATTTATTGTTTTTCTTTCACTGAAGAAAACTTTCATTTTTGAAATGACTTTTGGCAAGAGGTGCTTTCACAGAAGGAAATAGAAGTTTTCCTCCCTCAGCTATATTCCATCCTTATGTAACAAGTTCATTAATGAGCTGCTGTCAGTTTGCCACCCTAATCTGGACTGGCCTGAGTCTCACCTCTGTAGGAAGCCAAGAGAGATTACAGAGATGCTTAGAAGAGGCTTTGGAGGTTTCCCAGTGACTGTTATGGACCACTGTTAGTTGTATCAATAATTGGTGGTAATTCAATAGTAGTCAAGTCTTGGTCTAAATCACTGATCTTTACATTAAAACCCCCAAGGACCAATCTGTCTTTTTGTCTTGAATTAGGGAACCTGCAGTCACTAAATGGGCATAATAATCTGGAACAGCATGGAAATACTTGTGCTGTTCAACAGTGACAGCAGCCACTATCCACATGGAGCTGTTGGGCGCTTAGAACGTGGCTTGTCGGGAGTGAGGACCTGAATTTCAAATTTTATTTTATTTTAATCGTTTAAATTTAAACAACCACAGGCAGCCAGTGGCTGCTCTCTTGGTCAGTGCAGCTCTAGAGAAATCACAGAGAGAAAGAGTGACAGTCCAAAGCTCTCTAATAGGCGAACAAATAGGTAGAATGAGCTTATCACCTCCCAGGCTCCTTAACCTCTCCAGGATCTTATTTAAATAAGAACAAGTTACCTAAAACTGCCTTTATTTCTGTTTCCATTTCCAGATTGGTATTTTCTAGGGAATCCTTGACATACAGTATCTAGAATTAAGCAGGGAATTATATGGGCAGAGACAAGGTTGGAGGGACATTTTTGAGTGGCCTGGAAGAACCCACTGTTTTCTTGTCCTTGCCCTATTCTAATTTTTAAATAATAATAGTTTTCTATTAATAAAAGGTTTCTTACTTACAAATAGCATTTTTTTGGATTGACTTTTATTTTCTTGACATAAGTAGGGTAGCCTCATAAGAATAGTGGGCAAAGGTAGTACATTTGAGGTCATTTGACACTTTTAACTGTTATAAGCTCCATTGATCTAAATGATACCTTTCCTTCGCTCTTAGAGAAGACCACTCTTTTTTTTCCTTTCTCTGCTCCCAACAGCTCAGAGGAAATGTGTTCATTTCTTCTTTATTGTTGCCATCATTACTAAACAACCTCCCTTCGTATTCCTTCTCTCCCCTTTGCTAATCTTTTAGGGATAGCTTTTCTAGAAAAGAGAAAGAATTTACTGCATAAAAAGTTAGGGTATACTGTTGACTTTATACCAACAAATTGAACTTGTCAGAGCCAGCTGAACTCTTACCTCAAACTGACCCAAAGATAGTTCCCTAACACCTGACAGTCGCCATGGATACCTCCAAATATCCTTTGTGCTCATCACTACTTGGAAATTACAATGGTTGATCCACCATGTTAGCATAACTCCAGGTCACAAATCCATTCTTTTAATAGCTTGCAAATTACATTTTGTTACAATTGGCTTCCATTGTTATCCTGTATGTTTTATTTCGTACATTCAAAAGAATTATTCTGAGACAATGTCCATAGTCTGCGCTAGATTCCTTAAGAGGTCCAAGGTGCCAACAAAAGGTTAAGAACCTCCGGATTCGGGGTTATCATTGTTAGAAGGGCCTTCTTGGAAGATTGTATGTAGACTATTTTATTACCTAGATTATTTCTTGATCTGTAATCCTGAGTGATGTAGACAGGCTTATACTGACCGAATATTAGAGTGAAATGACATCCTTAGGACTTGAGAAATTTCAGTTTAGGACAAATAAAGGAAGTAGGGCTTCTCATTAGTGGGTAAATTCTCCAATTTATTCCAAAAGATCAAAAATAGAGCTTCAAAACACACACCTTTAATCCATGGACAATTGAGCATGAATGGATCACTTTGTAAACTGTTAGACGTCAGGGCTATTTTGAAGTTGGTGTACAGGAATCTCTCTAGACATTTCTTGAAGGGTCCTCTGCTCCGTTAGGGATGATGCTGGCCTTAGCCATAAAGGCAGTCCAGGAAATCCTTGAATGTTTCTTTAGAATGTTGTGATCCTTCCAATAAAAGCTCGTCATCTTTTTGTTTGTCTCCTCGCTGCTTGAAATGCTTGTGTATTTTACCTGTTCTCTCTCTTGCTTGTTCACAGGTTGGGCAGATGCAGATTCTGAGACAACAGATTGCCAATGAATTAAATTATTCTTGTCGGTTTGACTCCAAACATCTGGCAGCTGCTTTGGAGAATCTCAATAAGTAAGTGCCGGCATTTGAAACAGCCAGCTGTGGGCCTGGATTGTTCATCATCAATTAGCATTCCAGTTTCTTGTTCAATACCTGCTCTTTTAAGTTCTTCTTGAGTGAGAAGGCTCTCTGAATTTACAGGCTTTCTTCCCATAGGTAATCAAATCTGTCTTGGTCTGTCTCTCATTTTTTTTTCTTTTTTTTTGATAGACTCATTTATTCAGCCAACATATATTGATCACTTAATACACACCAGACACCATGCTAGGTACTTGCACAGACTGAGAAGGCAATTATTACCAAAATCCACACCTGGCTTTCCACAGGACTGAGTCACTAATTCTCCTGAGGGCGGGTGGAAGCGCACTGATGCCCAGGTGTGGCTGTGAGAACGCATCCTGGTGCACAGCCACACCCTTTACCTCTCCTTCAGCTTACTCTCATTTCGAGCCTCCTGCTTAACGATAAATAATCTGTGCTTTTTGGTCACAAAGTCAGTGCTTTTGACAAAGTAGGTAGTGAAAAAACAGTTCAGTCAATTCATAAAACTTTGAATGGTGAAAGCATTTGATTTGGGTGAACTCCAAAAGATAATGTAATTCTAGGTCAAATTTTCCATTTGTAACCAATCACAGGTATGGAAATTGAGAATTAGAAGGATCAAGCCCTTGTTTTACAGGTGAGGACACTGGATCCCTGGAAGATCATAGCTTGTATTAACTGTTGTCTAGATTCATTTTATCTCTAATGTTTATCACTGTTGTTTTGGTTTTTGTTTTTTTTTTTTCCTTCATCTAGGGCTCTCCTAGCAGATATTGAAGCCCACTACCAGGACCCTTCACTTCCTTACCCCAAAGAAGATAACACACTCTTATATGAAATCACAGCCTACCTGGAGGCAGCTGGCATCCACAACCCACTGAACAAGGTTAACGATTAAAATATATGATGGTGTGGTGGGGGATAGGGTGGTACCTAAGGCCATCTGGCCCAGATCGCTGTGCTCAGGTACTGGGAGGACCTGGTTCCCATCCTGGAGCCTCCCTTCTCTTGAGTTCCCGCCCTTTCTGGGCTCCTGTTTCCCACGTGTAATATGAGGATGATCACACCGTCCCTGCCTGACTCGGGGCTGTGGGAATCAAGTGATACAGTGTTTGTCAGAACTCGTTGAAAAGTGAAAAGCGCTATATCTATAGGAGGTGCGTTTTAGGTTTCTCTGCGGGTTGGTATTTGAACTGCAGCTAAATGGTGGCATTGATCCTTCTTGCCCAGAGATACTTCCCTCTGTGGCTGGCAGTAATCACAATCATAGTCTTGGGCCACAAGTCCTTTTCTGCAATTCTGATCTCCATAAACCTCTGAGAACTGAAAGTTTTTCCACAAGTTGGTGCCAGATCTCACTTGGTGCCAAAACCTGTCCCAAACTGTCTTGGGGCTGTTTATACTCCTGTGAATTTTCATGTTTTGATGCCGAAATACTGATAACTTTCATTACAGGTTGTTACCCTAGACTCTATATTACCTTTCTAAAATCTTTATTGTAATATGAAATTCTGAAATCTGTACAATCCCCTGGGTTTGGGGTAAAAAATTATGAACCTAAATAGCACCTATCGTTTTGTAATTATGTGCCAAGCACTGTGTTAACACCACGATGGGTGCTCTCACTTGATCTCAAAGCAGTCCCTTAAATGTGCCCTTGTTGGGGGAGGATCCTGAGGCTCAGAGGTTGATAACTTCCCAGGGCTCCACACTAGCCAGCCATGGAGCCTGGCAGTCTGACCAGAGCTGGCGCTCCTGGCCAGGATGCCACCCCACCTCCCAGGGAACCAGTCTGACGGGGAGGAGGGAGACGGCTGGGTGTGTTCTGACTGTACTTTTCTGCCCCGTGAACTGGGGTGATGCTACATCCAGAGACTGCTCTGTGGCATTGCCTGCGGGAAAGCCACTGGACAAAGAGACATCTGCTTGCTTTCTGCTTACATGCTGCCACGCACTGCTCTGCGGATCTTTCCTTCTTTCTTTCTCCCTTTTTCTCTTTCCCTCCCTCTGCCCTCCTTCCAGCTTTGCCTTGACTTTCTTGCTAATCGCCTTTTTCTCCCCTCCTTCTGTTGCTGACATTAACAGGATTCAGGGGGGAGGTAACTGCTAATCTAAGCAAAATTGTTCCCATCCCAACAGGGCTAATTGTCAAGTGGGTATCTGTTTGGTGGGGGAATGGTCAGTGGTGTTAAATAAAACTCTGAAGGCAGCAAGTTAATGGAACCATCCTAGTTTTCAGCAGTCAGAAGAGCAAACAAATAAAATGGCAGCTTTCATTTGAAAGTGTGTTCTGTGGTATTGTGTGATGTGAAGAACCCATCTCTTCCCTTCTCTTTCCAGATATACATAACAACAAAGCGCTTACCCTACTTCCCGGTTGTCAACTTTCTATTTTTGATTGCCCAGTTGCCAAAACTTCAGTACAGCAAAAACCTCGGTACTGTATGACATTTATTCTTTGCAATAAGGAACAATAACGGTAGATTAACATCTAACCAAACAGCTCTTGGTATAGAATGCTATGTCACCCATGAGGTCTTTCATAGTTAATTGCATGTTTATAAAATCCATGTCTTTGGGCCTCTGAAATATGATGCAGACGGTGGACTTAATATCAACCAAGTATAATCCACCTTTAATTTACAGTGGCTGATTATCCAACTTGTAAAATGTGTGGGACCT
Source organism: Phocoena phocoena (assembly GCF_963924675.1). Lineage (NCBI taxonomy): Eukaryota > Metazoa > Chordata > Mammalia > Artiodactyla > Phocoenidae > Phocoena > Phocoena phocoena. The sequence continues at coordinate 66,398,143 of NC_089235.1, read as the reverse complement.
TTGCTTCTCTCTCTTCTTTAAGGAGCTGATTATGGTGGGAAAGAAACTTCTTTTTGGTTAATGTTCTTTCAACAAGTGTCATGTGCCTACTGTGTATCTGGAACTTTGGTATGAAGAGTAAAAATATAGTTACATACAGGAGACTAATCTAGGGATATCCAGTACTTTATTTTTGAAAATACTTGATACAAACAATAGATACCAAAGGCTATCAGTATATTTGTCCTGTCCAAGGATATAACCCAATGTTTTTTTGTCATTGACTTTATCTTGAACATTTTTATAAGATTCCCGGGTATTTCCTCTGTCTCCAAACTTTATATCTAAGTAGAGATTTTTAGAGTCTGCTGTAGAGTTTAATTTACTTTAAAAGTATTGTAAGAGCTTTTCCATGAATGTAACCATATACTTTTTTTAACCAGCAATTCCAAAATATATTTCTTCCTTCAAGTATTTCCCTTCCTATTCCAAAAGATTTTTTTTTAGGATAAAGATGTGGATTCTCTGTAAGGTTTTTATTCCCTCATTCAAAAAGATTCCTTGATTCCAGACACAGCCCCAATAACAATACCTGCTACAGCCACAGAATGCAGGGCATGGTGGCGCCCAGTAAGTCCTTGCCATAAGAGGGAGGGAACACATGTGTGTTTGGATTCTGGCTTCATGACTTATCACCTGTGTGACTTTGGCCAAGTTACTTAACCTCTCACGCCAGGCAGATTTCAAAAATACCTATGACAGTACCTCTCACAGAGCAAATGCTTATCTGATGCTGGATCCTTTCCTGTATGTTGGTCAAAATCAATGTAAAGAACCATCCCAAGATGGACTTAAAAGTTCATCTCAAGATTCAGAGATTCATGACCTCCCTCTCTTGTCCCTGTGTTATTACAAAATAAGAATATATGCTTCTTTAAAATGGTGAATTGTCAGTGCATGAAGATACCTTGTTTTCATTAAGACAGTTTGTTCAGTGGTCTCGTTCTTAGGTAATATTTCTTTCATTGCATGTATGGTTAAGGTCAGGCTCCTTGATTATACAACTCCTTATGGGAAATATGTCACTATTCCAGTGGAATAGTGATAGTGGAAGATCAGAATTCCCAGATCTTTAAACAAAACAGAACAAACTGTTAAGTGTCTTAGAAATGTATGTATACCTGACTACAGTTCTTTTTTTTTTTTTTAATATTTATTTATTTATTTTGGCCGTCTGGGTCTTAGTTGCAGCACGTGGGATCTTCATTGCGGCATGTGGGAACTTTTTAGTTGCGGCATGCAGACTCTTCAGTTGTGGCATGCTGACTTCTTAGTTGCAGCATGCTGACTTCTTAGTTGCGGATCTAGTTCCCTGTCCAGGGATCAAACCTGTGTCCCCTGCATTCTGCCCACTCCACCACCAGAGAAATTCCCTGTCTACAGTACTTTTCATGAATTAGGCCGATGTGTTAAGTCGGGGATCAAATTAAAGAAAAGCAAGACTGAGGAAGGAACATCAGCATGTTTGTGGACCCTAAAAACATTTATTTAACCTTGTAAGCATTGTTCTCAAGACTGATCTGAGAAACGCACGCCTGCCTTGGTCTTTTAAGGAAGAATCTCTGGTGCTCATTCAGAGGAAGTTTTTGTTGTAAACATCACTTTTGTTCTCCACCTGGAAAGGATTACTTCTCCATGTTCTGAGTATGGCAAGAGTCTTTTGCAGTGGGCATTGAGTAATTTGGAATTGCCAAGGCCTGGGTTAGGTAACTTGTTTTGGCATCTTAAGTAAGTTTTTCCAGTCTTCACAAAAACCCAAATATGGGATCTGCGGGTCTGTCTGACCAGTTTAACTTTATAATCAACTGCCAATCCTTTTTGCAAAGTGGTTGTACCATTTTACAACCCATCAGCATTTGGCCATCTCAGTCTTTTTAATTTGAACCATTCTAATGAGTGTGTATGGTATCTCATTATAGTTTTAACTTGCCTTTCCCTGATGATTAATGATGTTGAGCACTTTTTCAAGTGCTTTTTGGCCGTTCTTTATATCTTGTTTGTTTGTTTCTTTATATTTTTCTTTGCTAAGTGTTCAAGTCTTTTGCCTATTTTTAAATTGGGTTGATTGCCTTTTTTTAAAAATTAATTTATTTTTATTTTTGGCTGTGTTGGGTCTTTGTTGCGCATGGGCTTTCTCTAGTTGTGGCGAGAAGGGGCTCCTCTTGGTTGCGGTGCACGGGCTTCTCATTGCAGTGGCTTCTCTTGTTGCAGAGTATGGGCTCTAGGCGTGCGGACTTCAGTAGTTGTGGCATGCGGGCTCACTAGTTGTGGCTCACGGGTGCTAGAGCACAGGCTTAGTAGTTGTGGTGCACGGGCTTAGCTGCTCCGCAGCATGTGGGATCTTCCCGGACCAGGGCTCGAACCCACGTCCTTTTGTTTTGTTTTGTTTTCAACATTGTGGTCTGTCTCCTGTTCCCCATACAGCCATTCAGGCAGAAGGTCAAGGTCTCCAGATTTGGGCAGAAATCCTTAGTGAAAAGGCCAGCTTTGGCACTCACTCACTCACTTGACATATTTCCTTCTTCGACTGTCCTGATTTCTGCACGTTCTTTTCTTTTGTAACATTTAACCTTGTGTTTAAAGATACTTTTAAAATTTTATCCAGCATTTTGAATGTTTTCATTTAAGAGAGTAGTTCAAGGTATTTAGTATGCCATGGTGCCATTAACAGAAGCCAATTCTAGGCAATTTTTATTTCCTCATTTACGTTTATCTATATCTTTAAATTTTTCTACAGTTGCATCCATTAATTATATAATCCAAAAGAAACAGTGATGGTAATTATAAAAATTAGTACCCATTTTAGGATGTTGAATCCTTCAGACCACTAGAAGCCTCCACCAAATCCTGGGCCTAATTCAAAATGTAATCCTGGATTATCATTCCCTCACATAATCATCTGCCAGTGATGATGTGGGCCCCAGACATTTTGACATTGACGAACATTCATACTAAATGAATGTTGCCTAAGGCAAGCAGTTCGCTTGGTGGTAATTTGTAATTTGTCGGTCCTTGCAGGCATGGTCTGCCGAAAACCTGCCGACCCTGTGGACTGGCCGCCACTCGTGCTGGGACTGCTCACCCTGCTGAAGCAGTTTCATTCCCGGTACACAGAACAGTTCCTGGCATTGATCGGCCAGTTTATCCGCTCCACAGTGGAGCAGTGTACAAGGTACAGAAGGCCAACCAGGAAAAAATGGAATTGATGTTACAGAATGGGCTGGGAACCTCGCATGGCAAATTCCTCGTATCATCCCCCTAGTAGAGACAGGAACTGACTGCTCACCTTGCTCTGTAAAGCAGGTCGGGGCACATCTCCTTGTTTGGGGCAATTAAAGGTGTGCCCGTCCTTAGTCACTCTGCCGAGGAGCCCTGGGAGCACACATTGTGAATGAGTCATAACCACCAGCAGCAAGCTCCGTGGGGAGAAAGTACAGGCCTGCCCCTCTGCCATCCTGGACCCTGTGCTCAGACCTCAGTGAGCCCGTGTCCTCCCACGGGGCCACTCCCCAGGGATGGCTCCACCCTCCAGTGGAGTGTCGGGGAGCACCTCGTGGGCAGCATAGCTCGAGTTCCTGGTGTGTAATGGAACAAATTGCACGGAAGTTCCTACGTGATATAAAGCTTGTAAACCTTTAGTTCTCCCCTCCCGCACCCCAAATGTGGCTTTTCTGGGATAGAAACAAGTTATTTGCTTGAGATGCTCGGTCCTGAGTCTCCTTCTCCGCTACCCTTAAGGGTCAGCAGGCACCATGTGGTGAAGGCCCGTGTAGGCCGTTCAGAGAAGTTTGATTCCGTCCTCCGGGCTGTGTTCTGAAGATAGGCCAGCAAGGTCTGGCTTGCTGTGACTCAGGAGGAGGTGCTGTAGATTTGTTTCTACTTTGGCTTCATTTAGTCATCTGTCATTTTTTTAGTCTTTCAGTATTTTGACTGAGGGTCCACTGTGTACAAAGCAGTTAACTGATCCAGACTGTTCTCTGTTGCAGCCAGAAGATACCAGAAATGCCTGCAGATGTTGTGGGTGCCCTTCTGTTTCTGGAGGATTATGTTCGGTACACAAAGCTACCCAGGAGGGTAAGCAGTAGATAAAGAACAATATTAATGCCCTTTTTGTAGAAAGATGGTATGAAGCATGGCCTTGGACCCATGAGGAGTGAAGTCCAGAGGCTCATTCCCAGTGGACACGTCTGAGCCCCTTGCCCTGCTCTACTCCCGGCTCGGCTCTAAGATGTTCCCCCCTCCTCCACGTGTTCAGTGCTTTGCGAGAAGACAGGGTTGAACACAGCTTCCTCCCTCTTCTTGCACTCTACCACACCCTCGTGCGGTCTGCAGCTCAGCCTGTTGAGGAGGAGCTAAGATGAGCTCCAGGGGAGGGGTCGGGGTAGAGAATGATTGTGTGCTTCGTTTTTCATCTCTACAGTAACCTGGTTCCCACAGCAAGTTGGGCTAAGTTCACACTATGGTTGAAGTGCTATACAACCACCGTTTCCAAAAATGACAGATTACTTTCCACCTTCTAAGATACTCTTTTCTTTTCTCAGTAGTAATTCCACTTTGGTAAGTTTTAGCTGAGAGTGGAGAGCTTGACCCTGAAATATAAAAAAACCTTCAATAGATGCTGAAAAGCCATTCTGATTTTGAAAAATTAGTAGGTTAGGAATCAAAGTTACTTTTTTATAACAAAAACCAAAGATGATGCTTTTAAAATTAACTAGCAAGGTCAGACTTAATTCTAAGTGCTACTGGCATTCTCATCAAGGTCAGGACGATAAGAGTTACATGGTGATGCTGACGCTCACTGCTGCTTTTGTTGTACGGGTTCCAGACAGTAGAATAGGAAATGAAAGATTTAAAATGCATAATGAAAAGACAAATTTGTTTTATTGAGAATGAATTTGTCTTCCTTGAATACCCGATAGAAACTTGTGGAAAACTATTAAAACAATAAGAATTCAGAAAGTAAGCTGATTACATAATATACAAAGTGAATATACTAATAACCAATTCAAAACTATAATGTGAAAAAGATCCTATTGACAGAATTAACAAGGAAATAACATAGCCAAGAATAATAAACTCTGTAAGAAATATGAAAGAATATTTAGGAAAAAACTATAAAATTTTGAAGTCCACATTTCTGAATGAGGAAACTCAAGTATTAGTTCTTTCTAGTTTATAATCTTATTGCAGTTATAATTAAAATCCCAGATAATGTTTATAACTTGGAGGGGGGTTAGAATTTTTAAAAATTTCATAAAACTGGGCTTCCCTGGTGGCGCAGTGGTTGAGAGTCCGCCTGCCGATGCAGGGGACACGGGTTTGTGCCCCGGTCCGGGAAGGTCCCACATGCTGCGGAGCGGCTGGGCCCGTGAGCCATGGCCGCTGGGCCTGCGCGTCCGGAGCCTGTGCTCCGCAACGGGAGAGGCCACAACAGTGAGAGGCCCGCGTACCGCAAAAAAAAAAAAAAATTCATAGAACTTAGGCTAAAGCAGAACATCCTATATATAACACCAAAGGAGGAAGCCACAAAGGATTTAGAGATTTCACCTCTTATAAGTGCTGAATGTAATGAAACAATTCTCTGTCAGATGTCTCAAAATTTTTTTTAAAAAATTGGGAAAACTATTAACAAAAGAACTTTTTTTTTTCTAACTTATAGTGTGGTCTTCTAGATCAATAAGAAAAAGATAACCAATCCAACCGAAAAAAAAAAAATGGGAGTTTTCAGGAAACAGGCAGTTTTCAGGAAAAGAAATACAAGTGGCCAAGAAACATTTGTGAAGATGTTCAACCTTACATTAAAGGGACATGAATCAAAATAACAGTAAAATGGGCAAAAAGTAAAATGTTGGGCGCCCAGTGCTTGGGAAAGTTTCAAAGAAATGGGACTTCTCAGTACTATCAATGGGAATGTAAATTTGCTTATCTCTGGAGTGGGCAATTTGACTTTATCTATTTAAAAAAACTTTTGTAATATCTTACTGATCCCAGCAATTCCACTGCTAGAAATTTACCTGCTGGGTATATATGCAAAAGTTCACCAAGATGTACATGTAAGGATATTCAGAACATAAAATTTAGCAGAAGGACAGAAAATTATGTGATTCTAGTTTTGAGTGTGTGTGTGAGTGTGTGTAAACTGGAAGAATTTGATACAAAATAATTAGCAGTTTTAGTTTTCTCTTAAGGAATTGAGATTAGAGATTATTCCTTTTTTATACTTCTCTACATTTGCTAAATTTTCTCTAATTAGCAGGTGATAACTTTATAGTCAGAAAAGAATTAAATACTGCTCTTAAAGACTACCAATTTCCAGTGCTTGGAGATCACCTAGTTCTACATTCCACCCCATTTACCCAGTCCCACCCCTCTGAGGGCTTCCCCAGCACAGTTAAGGAATGCCTGCCTTTGAGGGTCTTCCTCCTCTGGCCTCAGTCACTTGCCAGATGTCCCGTTCTGGCAAGTGACTGAGGTTGGCCATCAGTTAATTATGAGGTGACCTGAGACTACTCCTTAGTAATTCCCAGAGGCATGTGCATCCTTGCATATCCAAGTGCCTTTAAGAGCCAAGGAGCTCACGTCTGCGGCGGGGGTGGGGGGACAGGGAGCTGGATAGCATCCCTTCAGATGTCAGCAGTGCCAGGAAGTTAGACGCCAGCGGTAGGACACCAGGAGCAGAAGGTGGCGGTTTCAGTTAGTGGCCCAGTATTTCCCCGTGATTCACTTGCTCCAAAGGATGTCTTCGCGTCTTTACTTTTCATATGGGAAAATCTGAATTGCTTCTTATAACACTGTGAAAGTTAACTCTTATTTTTTTTAGGTTGCTGAAGCACACGTGCCTAATTTCATTTTTGATGAGTTCAGAACAGTCCTGTGACGTTTTTTGACGTCTGCGTCTTCAGTGGAAGGATTATCCCTAAATCTTCCCACCGTCACTAAAATGAACTTGGAAATGAAAAGAAACCCAACTGCTCGAAGAACTGCATTTTTTTCCCCTTTATTGTGGGAAACGTCAGACGTTCTGAGTAAGATGTATTTCACGGAACTAATTAATTAATATTGTTTAAATCATGGTATTATATACAGTTTATATCATGTAGAAGCAGAACACATTTTATACTGCCTCTTATAAATGCTGAGTGTAATTGTTGTGTCTAAATCCATTTAGTTTTATGTTCTAAAGAACTATTTGTGCAACTCCAGATTTTCAGTAAAATAGTACTGCCAGTACCCAAAGTCATCCTTCTGCCTGTGATTCAAAAACCACATATTCACCCTGCAAAAAACCTTGTCTGGAAGGTAAGAGAGGAGCCTGGTAGGTCCAGTGTTGTGTCCATGGTCACATCCACGACAGGCTGGCAGGCACATGGTGACCAGAGAGACTAGTAGCAGATGCAGAGACCATGCAATCCGTGGACCACGTACCATGGAAGTTTGTTCATGTCTGAGGCTCAATGTCCTCTTCCAATCCAGATACCTTGGGGGTTCCCTGCAGCCCTTCTGTAGGACTCCCCAACTTCAGCTGCTCCTTCCTCAGCAAGCCCTGAGCCCCACCCCAAGTCCCCACTCCCTTTTTTTTTTTTATAACAGCTTAGCCATTAGCTTTTAACTCCTCCAAAATTCTAAATCACTCCTGAATGAAAATTACCCTGAAAGAGGAGGTGCCATCCTCTTGTGGCAATTTGGATAAGAGTAAGAAAGGTGTTTTAACTCTGACTGTATAGCTATGTCCTCTGGAGAGGAGAGGAACAAGCAAAAGAAACAAAAAACACCCAGTATCTGAAATGTGCTTGACAGTCAGTTAGCAAGTAGTAAGAAAAGCAGCATTAATTTGTAGTCAGGAGGCAAAGCTTGAGTCCTGATTCTGCCACTAGGTAAACTTTGTCCCAAGGTAGCCTACTGGCATCATCTATAAAATCAGGGCTAATGATTTCTCTGGTTCCCTTCAGTTTTCTGATTTTATGATAAGTTATTTCTTTTGTCAGAAGGTCTCAAATCCTAAGATACTGGAGGAGAAAAAAATGACTTTATATGCTTCATTTCACCATCATTGTAGAAAGGATTTTAAAAAGCATCTAGTCAGCAGAGGGAAGCAGAAGGCTTATCAGCCCAGCTTGGTGGAAACCCAGGGAGGAATTTTAAAAGTGAACTGAAAGTTGCCTGGCATGTAAGGAGTTTGGGAGTCTCACCCACCGAAGCTGACATGTGAACTCAGCTGGTAAGTCTGTGGCCATCGTACGTCCACTTCTCAAAACTATCTTGCTGTTTCTCATTTGTAATCAGATGCACTGCAGTAACTGCATGAAATGAGAGCTTTAGTTCTCTGTGAAAATGTTCCCCGCATAGAAAGCCAGCTGCTAATAAAAAGGTGAGATCTAAGAAAGTGTATTTTTTTTTTTTTTTTTTAATTTTTATTTATTTTTATTATTTTTTTGCGGTACGCGGGCCTCTCACTGTTGTGGCCTCTCCCGTTGCGGAGCACAGGCTCTGGACGCACAGGCTCAGCGGCCATAGCTCACGGGCTCAGCCGCTCTGCGGCATGTGGGATCTTCCCGGACCGGGGCACGAACTTGCGTCCCCTGTATCGGAAGGCGGACTCTCAACCACTGCGCCACCAGGGAAGCCCTAAGAAAGTGTATTTTTAACCAGACAATTGAAGTGTATGATTTATCAGAGGGGAATTTCACAAAACCAAGCAAATGAGTCCACATACACTGTGCTAAAACAAGGCGAAGTGATCTGGCTAGTGAAAATTTTCCTCAACTGAAAAAATTTCAACTTAAAAGTTGAACAAGAGAAATGTTAATTATAAAAGCTTTATTTTATAAATAAAATTTTAGCCCTAATCATTAGAATCTGAAGTAGTTACTTAAAATTCCTGGTTGTCTTTTACTGCTCTTTTCATGGAAGCAATTTACTTTGGTGATATTTGGGGATTTACTTAAGTCTCATGATACCCTTCTGAATGTCCATAATCTCTTCAAATGTACTGTAAACTCAGTAAAGTCTGACTGATTTTAAGGCATTATGCCAGATATTGCAAGTGCTTATTTGTTCATTCACTGTTTCTTGAAATAAGCCTAGCCTGGCTTATTAATGTTACACAGTGGAATTTATATAAAGCCCTCGATTGCCTTTCCATATAAATGTGATATTTTCCAAGAACTCAGAAAAGAACCTTAACCAGTTGCATAAGTGAGGAAAGACAGGTGGATAGATGAGGAAAATAAGGTCCAGAGATATTAAGGCAGCTTCCCCAGCGTCAGGAGTTATTTAACAGAATAGGTTTCCCTCCGCATTTTCCATCCCACTTTGGTTTCTTTTTCATGAAGTTACGTAAAGAAGTCCACAGCACGAGACAAAAAGACATGAGAGTTCGTTCTTCATTTTATTTGCATGCCCCACAATAACTCATCCCAAATACTGAATTCAAAAGACAAACTGCAGTTCCTCAGTGTTAGCACTAATTTATGGTAACAGTCATTTCTTTTACATGTCTATCTTATTGTACCCTTCATTTGAAATTGCAAACTAAAGTATATATTTACATGTTTATATACAAATAACTTCAAAAACAAATTAATCCCAATCTTGGTCCAAGAGTTCCCACTTTAGAAGAGGTATAGTACTGTGCTATGTACATCTCTTCCAAGTCTCTTCAGACTTGGCAAGTTCCCAGTATTCATTCACAGATGGTTCCCCTTGAAGCTTAATGAACCAAGTACTTCATTTCTGAGTAAATTAGAGGAAATATTACAGAACACGCTCTGTACAATACAGCACCACTACTGAAAATGGCTCGGGGTTTTGTGATCCAAGGTTCTGATTTAAAGCAAAAATATGTGGCATAGGCTGCAACGGCAAAGAAGTGTCCGATTAAAACCAGAGGATTAGGAGTCAATCTGTAATAAATAGGAAAGATAAAAAGTATCTATATTAGTAAGACCTGGAAATGAAAGTTGACTCATAAAGAGGTTCCAATTATATATCATCTGTAAAGGTAAACACACACTCTACATTTTAGGGGACTTTACAAGCTTGTATCTGCCAGCTAAGGGACAAATTAAAAAATTTTTTTTCTTACAAGAAACTACTTAGACTTCACCCCTGTCAGAGAAGCCAGTACCTCCTCTTCGTTTATTAAATTGTCTGTTTTGAGCTGTTTCTCTCACTAGTCTTGAGATCTCGGTCTGAAATAGCTGGATTGCCTGGCTTGTTGAGTCTAGATGTTTCAAAAGATAACAGTGTTGACATTCAGATAGCAGACGAAGGGGAAAAATCTTAAAGAATTTCATTTTGCAGACTTTCCAAGAATAATTCTACATATGTCTGCACCATCAGAACTGTTACTGAGTTTCATTGAGTCCCAACAGAATTAAATTCTAAATATAAACTTCTATTAATCATGGTTCCCATAGAATCAACCCTGTTTCCTAGAACAAAAATGCAGCACTAACTATTGCCTGTTTTCATTTCTCTGGGCTACGTTTTGTTTGGGATACTACTGAATGATAAACTGAAGGATAAAATGGTACTTGCAGTCACTCATAAACCCAACTGTCCTAAGAAAACCTGGAACACGCGTTTCCTCTGTGTCATCGAAACAACTTACACAGAAAGCAGCCCAACTGGACCAGCAACACATTCTCCACCAAGTTTGAAGTAAAGAAAACACGCTTTTCTTAGTTGATGTAGGGAATCTAAAATAAAAGTTAAAAATTACTCCCGATCAAATTATCCACACATTTATGTTGGGTATTAATGAAATGTCAGAAAAAAATGAATGTGTAACATTTATTACACCTTACAGATAATTTCTAAAAAATCTAGTGCTGGCATTTCAGCAACCCAAGATTTCCTTTAAATTTCATAAGTCACATTACACATAGTAATTTAAGTGTGAATAAACTTTTTCTGCTAGTAAATAATTACTAAACATGCAGGTCTTAGAAGTTAGTTATTTAAAAGCTATTTCCTTGACTGTGTTGTAAATTCATTAAATGATGCAAACTACTTTGTTGTAAACACTTTTCTTATAAAAACACAGTTCTAGAAACCAGATTCCCAGTCTCTAAGATGCCTGATCCATATCTCTGAGCAGTAAATTATCAAGTAAAAACAACAGCTGTGAAGAGTAAATAATAATGCCTTATATGTGTACATTTTTTATACTTTTCAAAATAATTCATTAAACCCTCACAACATAATATAATCAATCAATAACCTTTTTAATAGTACAGAACCAATGTTCTTCTCAAGTATGTCTAGATTGTTCTTCACAAAAGATGAAAAAGGGTACAACAGGTAACGTTTTACTCCAATAAAGCTCATTCCTCCTCCACTATTTCGTAACTTTTTTAATGTTGTTTTGTCGGCAGATTCAAACTCATCATGTACGAAACTCAAGAGCTTAGAAAAGCTTAGAAAGAAGAGCTTAGAAACACTCCAAATTTAGTTCTTTTCTTGCCCAACCAGCCACTGTAACTTCCATGCTCAACTAGAGAGATTTGCTTGGCATATCACAGTAAGTTGTCTTTTCTTTTAGCAAGAACGATGGCTAGAGACTCTACAGGAAGTATTTGTACTGTATCATCCTTTGTAATCAGATCACCAAAGCACAGATCACTAGGGCCTCAGCCAGGTCATAGAAATAGCTTTGTCGTAAACACCTGAGGTAATGAGATTCAAGTTATATTTATTCTTGAAAACGTAAAGGTCTAGTTTTACTAACCTACCACTCACTAATTTGTACACAGCCATAGTTGGGAGGTGGCACAGATGCCTTTTCCTCCATTTCTACCACTGTTTCTGCTTAGTCATGTTTTCCTTAACATATAGATTGACCATCACCTCATATGGAAACAAAAACAAAAGCGTGGGAATATTTCTGCTTGTGCACTTTAACAAAATCTAGGCTTGACATGAAGCTCATATTCATTTTACAAAATACTACTTTGAAAAGAAATTAAAACTAGTGTTCAGGAAGAAAAAGATTAACAACTCTATTGCCTTTTAATTCATGGCCAGAAAGATCTTCCATCATTTGCATAAGATCTGCATCGCAATCTTATGCATCTGATTTGGACCAGAGGGCTGAATAATGACACATTAGTGAGGTATTGCTATTAAGGCTGTCTTCGGAAGCAACAGCCTTCCACACAAAGTGGTGGCTACATGATTAGAAAAAATCTTGCTCAAGGGCTGAGTCAAAAAGGACTACCAACTTGGAAGTTAGCAAACTCAGGAAACATTTCTAGTTCTGGCCTAATCACTAACTTTTTTGTAATTAAGTTCCCTTCCTGTGCTAAAACCCTGCACTTCAGCAATATTCTTTTAAAAATATCTGCACTTACCATCTGTGGCAGAAAATAATTCATAAAGAGCCTGAGCAAGGATATTCACAACAAAGGAATGAGACGTTTTTCTTGTCCAATAGAATGATTTTTTGGCCTAAAAAGGAAAAAGATCACTTATTATATGGTAAAGGGAAGGAAGAAAGGGAGAGAGGGAGGGAGGGAGGGAGGGAAGAAGGAAGGAAGGGGAAGGGGGGAGAGGGAGGGGGAGAGAGAGCGAGAGAGCACAAACTGATGTTTATAATCCCCTGAACTGATAGTTATCCTGAGGACTGTTGTACAGTAATTATGCCTTGTTCAACATATACACACCCACCAAAAAAAAAATCTCCAATGAGTTACATCTCTGAAGCTAAGTGGCCCATGTAATCCAATGTTATATAATATCCAAATACAGAGATTCTAAAAGATTCATAGGTTACAAGTCAAGTTCTTAATCCTGAACAAGACTGCTTAAGAATCACTACTAAGGACCAGGCTCCTAGGTACAGACCTCCCCTTCAAAGCCCCATTCCTCTTAGGCCCCAGAAAGAAATGTGTTTTGTGACATTTTTGTCAAAGAATAATATCTTACCTGGAAAACAGCTGCATCATCATAAAGGTCAGGGATACCCTTTAGCAATTTTCTCCATAGTTTTATATCATTAAAAACAACAGTCATTCCTCCTCCAGTAAGAGGATGCCTCATGTTATAAGCATCTCCCAAAAGAAGAACACCTATAAAAAGAGAGAAAGTAGATTATGACATCATCCTGGAGCATCCTTTAAGACAAACAAAAACACTACTCTGGTAATTTATAAACATTTTGAATGTGAGCTAGTAAATGAGAATGTGAAAATACAAGGGACTAAATCATGACTAAAATTTATTCAGGCAAAAATTCAAGAGTTGAATCACTTAATATTTATTGGGTAACTAATATATGCCAGACCCTAGGGATACAGTGAGAACAAGAGCATGGTCCCTGCCCTCAAGAAGCTCACATGTACGGGCTTCCCTGGTGGCGCAGTGGTTGAGAATCTGCCTGCTAATGCAGGGGACACGGGTTCGAGCCCTGGTCTGGGAGGATCCCACATGCCGCGGAGCAACTAGGCCCATGAGCCACAACTACTGAGCCTGCGCGTCTGGAGCCCGTGCTCCGCAACAAGAGAGGCCACGATAGTGAGAGGCCTGCGCACCGCGATGAAGAGTGGCGCCCGCTCGCCGCAACTAGAGAAAGCCCTCGCACAGAAACGAAGACCCAACAGCCAAAAATAAATAAATAATAAACTCCTACCCCCAACATCATCTTTAAAAAACAACAAAAAAAGCTCACATGTGACCCTAAGATTAAGTCAAACAATGTCAAAATATTTATAAGGCCTCTTCCACGAAAAAACAAAGAATGTACAGGCATCCATGCATAAACAGCAAGCCTTCCACAAGGGAAAAAAATCAAGAGGTCGTTGACGTTTCACAGTAATATTTGCTGCCAGCATGTTATAGAGAGATGTCTGTGTGGTTCCAAGGGAATAGGCAGATATCCCAAAACCATCAGAAGTTAATTTAGGAGAATAAGCCTTGATTGAATCTTAGCTGAAAATTAGGCCCCCTTAAAAACAAAACTACGGAAGCAGAAAGCTCTGCACTTTGACTCGAGATACACCTCCTGACCAAGCTCCTGACTAAGGTTCCCATCAGTTGTCAGCCTGGCTAATGACCTATGACTTAGAGGGAAGTTAAACAAAGTATTTATTTAATTTTGTCTCTGAGAGAAATAGCCAACCATAATAATAGTGGCAAGGTAGCAGAATTATGGATAATTTTTTTCTGTAATGTCACAATATACTACATTTATAACTAATTATAGAATACACATAATATATGTTAATTTATGAAAAGGTATATTCTAATATTAATCCAAGTTTTTTATGTATTAGTCTAACACCTTCACTAAAAACCACGAACTATAACCAGCTTTTATTCCTCTTTCTCCATGGAACATTACCAATCCCACCAACTAGGATATGTTCTCACAGCATGCTGTTTATATCAATTTGGCACTGGCTTTCATTCTGCTTTGCAGTGTAGTTTGTTCATATGACTGGTAGTTTATGATGCATGTTTTTCCATAGCAAATGATAGCTGTTAATGTTCAGGAGCCACAGTATATCGACAGCTCCCGTTCACACCTCTCCTCAGGGCTCCACCCTCCTGTTTTCAGTGGGGCTCCACCTGGCCATTCAAATGACCTCCCAGCCCTTCACACTATGTCCAAAAGTGAACTCATCATCTCTCCACACTTCCCTAAATTTACACACTTTTCCCTACATTTCCGATGTCAGCAAATAGCAAAATGGCAAAATTATCTAAGCCTGAAACCTGGGATCCATCAAGAGACCTCACTGTTTCTTACTACCATTAATCACTGAGTTTCATGCATTCTTCATCTTAGATGCTACCCAAATCCATTCTCTACCTTCCATTTTTATTGCCACACCCTAGTTCAGGCCCTTCATCATCATTTACATGGAATAATTAAATAGCCTTACTATAGGCTTTAGTCTGAACTTTCCTCCAAACCACCTTCCACAACATATCAGAGTAATATCTTTGAAACAAAACTCTAGTCGTGCCACTACCTTGTTTAAAACTTTTCAATGAACTATTAGAACTAATAAATGAGTTCAGCAAGGCTTCAAGATACAAGTTAAATATGCAAAAGTCAATGTTTTTCTATACACTAGCAATGAAGAATCTTAAAATGAAAATAAGTCCACTTATAATAGCATGCAAAGGAGTAAAATACTTAGGAATAAATTTAACAAAAATGTGAAACTTACCCTCTGAAAACTACAAAATACTGTTGAAAGAAATAAACTATTACATTTACAGTCAAATTTTGACAAGACTGCCAAGGCACTTCAATAGGGAATAGTCTTTTCATCATATGGGGCTGGTGCAACTGGATATCCACATACAAAAGAAGCTGAACTCACCCTTCCTCACACCATACATAAAATGTAACTCAAATGAATCAAAACACCTACCTGTAAAAGCTAAAGCTATAAAACTCTTAGAAGAAATTATAGGAGTAAATCTTCATGACTTTGGGTTGAGCAAAGACTTTACATATGACATCAAAAGTGACAAAAGAAGAAACAAGATAAACTGGACTTCATGAAAATTAAAAACTTCAAAGAATACCATCAAGGAAACCAAAATGACAATCCATGGAATGAGAGAAAAACTTTGCAAATCATATCTAATAAGGGATTTATATCTAGAATAAAGAATTCTTAGAACTTAATAAATTTTTTTTAATTTACCCAGTTAAAAAATGTGCAAAGTCTGAACAGACATTTCTCCAAAGAAGATACACAAATGGCCAATAAGCACATGAAAATATGTTCACCATCATTATCCATCAGAGAAATACAAATCAAAATCACAGTGAGATATCATTTCACATCTACTAGGATGCTATGAGCAAAAAGGCAGATAATAACCAATGTCAAGGATCTGGAGAAATAGGAACCCTCATACATTGTTAATGGAAACGTAAGATGGGTCAGACACTTTGGGAAACAGTTCGGCAGTTGCTCAAAGCATTTAAACAGAGTTACCCTAAGACCCAGCAATTCAACTCCTAGGTATATACCCAAGAAAAATAAAAATAAATGTCCACACAACAACTCATACACAGGTATGAACCAAAAGTAGAAACAACCCAAATGTCTACCAATTGATGAATGGATAGTCAAAATGTAGTACTGACATATCCATACATGGAATATTATTTGGCCATAAAAGCAGATGAAGGACTGATACATGTTACAACATGGATGAACCTCAAAGAAGCCAGTTACAAAGGATCATATTGTATGATTCCATTTATAGGAAATATCCAGAAGAGGCAAACCTATAGAGACAGAAGGTAAATTAATGGTTGCCTGGGGACTGGGAGGAAAAGAGGCGTGACTGCTAATGGGTACAGGGTTTCTTACTGGTGTGATAAAAATGTTCTAAAATTAATTGTGGTGATGGTTGCATAGACCTATGAATATACTAAAAACTAGTGAACTGTACACTTTAAATGTGTGAACTATGTGATTTGTGAATTATATCTCAATAAAGCTATTATAAAAGAGAATTTTTCAATGACTTTCCATCGTCTATAGGATTAAAACTAAACTTTAAATAAATATCTTACCTTTCTACCACTCTGACACCTATCCTATGCTCCAGCCATAGGAAGCTACTTGAGTTCACTTAGTGCCGCCATTTCTCGGCCATCCTAGCTTTTGTAGATGTTGTTCTGCCTACTTAGAAGTTCCTCATCTCTCGGGACCTCCCTGGTGGCACAGTGGTTAAGAATCCACCTGCCAGTGCAGGGGACGTGGGTTCAATCCCTGGTCCGGGAAGATCCCACATGCCACGGAGCAACTAAGCCCGTGCACCACAACTACTGACCCTGCGTGCCGCAACTACTGAGCCTACGTGCTGCAACTACTGAAGCCCGTGCGCCAAGAGCCCGTGCTCCACAACAAGAGAAGCCACCGCAGTGAGAAGACTGTGCACCGCAACAAAGAGCAGCTCCCGCTCGCCGCAACTAGAGAAAGCCCGTGGGCAGCAATGAAGACCCAACGCAGCCAAAAAAAAAAAGAAAAAGTCCCTCATCTCACTGTCCACCTGATGAGCTCCCACTCACCCTCCGTGCCCCAAGTCCAGCTTTGTTTCCAGGGCAATGTCTTCCCTAATCACCCTTCCCAGTTCACAGGCTCCCCTCCCTGCCTTGTACACCCCACCCCTTCACAGTGAATCTGGGGTACCACGAGTGGGCTTTCATTACAGCATTTATGATCAGTGTTCTGAAATTATATGTCTATATCTCTCACTAGAAAACTGCCTTCTCTAGATTAAGGACTGTATTTAATTAACTGTTGTATCTCCAATAACTAGAACAGTGACCTATATGTACTGAATATTAAATAATAGATATAAAACTAATTTTGGTATTACTAATGCATTAATCCACAGTAATCAAGTTTCCATACCACATGTTACAAACTGTACCACATACATGTCATTCTGAATATTTGGAATATCTTTTATAAAATCAGTCCAATAAAATAATACCTCGTTTGTTTACTGGTGAAGAAGGGAGGAAGCTTGCTGGCATCGACCTCAGACGAGAATTCTGAGTGGCTTCTAGGAATGGTTCTTTGAGGTGATCTGCAGTAAAGCCCACCCCACCAAATAAATGGTTTATAACATTCCAATTTCAAGTTACCACATTTTCTTATCAAGAATAAACAAATACCTACTACACATCTGTTATGGTTGTTACATATATTCCTTGCGAAAAATCAAGAACTAATTATTACTAAAATTGTTCATTA
Organism: Phocoena phocoena; assembly: GCF_963924675.1. Taxonomy (NCBI): domain Eukaryota; kingdom Metazoa; phylum Chordata; class Mammalia; order Artiodactyla; family Phocoenidae; genus Phocoena; species Phocoena phocoena. The sequence continues at coordinate 66,380,369 of NC_089235.1, read as the reverse complement.
AGCACCTAGTTATTCAAGCTAAGGAATTACTAAGGAATCTAAGAGAAAATTAATGTAAATAGATAAACATAGAGCTGGGTGAACCAGAAAACTTGAGGAAAAGTGAAGCAAATCCAGATGAGATGAGACAGGGAGAAAAACCACCCACCTCTCTTCCAAATGTTAAATGCTAGGTATCATATATTTAACGCCTAATTTACTGTCACCACCATATTCTATAAGATCAGATGAAATATACCACCAATTCACAAACAGCAGGAGGGTATGTACAGTAGAAAAAGGGTAAGGTGTATAGAGCACTACCTTTCTGAGCTTTAGTTTCTTCATCTAGAAATGAAACAGTTGGATTAGCTTATCTCTGAGATACTTCCCAGTTTTAAAGTTTTGTGCTTCTACCTGCATAGAAAATAAACTTTCTTTTCATACAATTCGTAATCTGGCAATACAGGAGCAGAATGCCTACGCTGAAACTATTCCTTCCTACAATGAGTAGAGTTTCCATAACTTAGCTAATTTGAACATAAAATTACACAGGGCAGTCTGCTGCAACTAAGTTTCGGATTGGGGGAAAAAAATCTGTATAAAAGAAAAAAATGCTAAAACTATCACATTATTAACTATCCTTTTCCTAAATATGCATAACTCATTCTTTCCATCTGAAAGCTTCAAAAATGGCTTAACTGAGTGAAAATGTATTGAAGTGCTGAAAATGTCATTGTTAAAAATCTAAATTGGTCCATGTATACCTTAATTTCTGTTAATATTCCATTAATTATTAAATAGAGTGCTTTCACTTAAGTTTAAAAAATAACTTTGCTTAATTTAAAAAATAACTTGAAAAACATATTTAAATAAAATGTAGTCATACCAAGGATAATGTGCTATTACTATAATCATATCATAACTGGCAAGCAGGGTTTTCCTTCAATTTTATCAATATTCTTAATAATTTGTTTACATTTCTTTCTTACATCTTCCTATTCTCAAAAAATAATAATTTTAATGAGTGTTTTACAAAGATGTCTGAAAGACCCCTTATAACCCTCATGTTCTGAGGTCAGAGATGTATGAGCCAGACAGACCTGCTTTCCACCTTGGCTCTGCCACTTACTAAAGGTTTGTATTTGGAGAAGCTAAGTAACCTCTCTGAATCTTAGTTTCCTCATCTGTAAAATGGGGATCATGATAATGCCTACCTCATAGGGTAGTTGTGTAGACATTCAATTATGTTTGTAAAACACCTCTTATATGGTAGACATTCAATATATGGTAGCTACCATTTCTACAAAAACCAAGCACAAGAAGTAATTAAGTGTAAGAGCTATTTCAAGAATTCACATACCTACACTGCTATCCAGACTACCTTAAAAAATACCATATATGCCACTATTAATGATTATTCAGAAAACTATAAATTATTACTAAGAAAAAATACATTGAAACTATTTTTTTTACTTGGAGATTTTTTTTATGTGCTAGTTTAAATAGTTCATTCAGCTCCAGTGTAGCTGACTGGATGAATTTTTCACCTGCCATCCTTATCTTTGGCCTAATTTAGACAAAGCTTCAGTGAGAACTGGAAATGAAGGGCCTTTTGTGAGACTTGCTTGCAGACAGTAGGTTACAATGGCAGTGAAATACTATTTCTTACCAGGTAATTGTGGGTAAATGTTTTCAGTCATGTATTCTCTTAAATTCCTTGGCATTTCTCCTCGGACGTCAACAAGTACTCGAGTTTCATTAGGTGAAATCTGGTAGATGAGAACTGGACTCGGATTAGCTAAAATAAGTTCAGCATGATTTGCTTTAAACTGTGGTGCATTCTAGAAAAACAAATAAATAAAATATTTTAATAATTTTCAAGTTTCAAGTTGCTTTTATTTCCTACAATTGCATTCCTATGGTACCTTCATAAGGAAGCCAACAAAATATGAAGAAACGGAAACTTTATTGGCAACCAGGTTTTTCCTGAACTTGGAAAAAAGTCCATCTGCAACAACGGTCAATGGAGCATGGAGTTCCTACAACAAAAACAAAGAATACTCAGCTAAATGGTTAGAAGTACACAGTGAAAAGGACATTCTTTTAAAAGGTACACGAACAAATTTAAATACATTATGGGGCATTACAGCGTATTTGAAGATGATGCTATTGAAGGAGCTGTTACATGGGCTGAAGGTAATGCACGACCAATCTCTAGAGACCCTTCCCCTTGAGTCCCTGAGGATCACCTTCCTCCAAAGCCCTACCATCCAAACCATCTGGGATTAAGCTACTTTGATGGACACTGGGGGAAACTGCTACAAAGCAAGCACAGCCCATAGAGGATTGAATCTCATTACAAATTCCAAGGACTAACCACATTCCTTTATTCTAGAATTTTCTAACTTCACAGTTAGTGGCTAGTGGCTAGGGCTTAGAAGAATTTTTGTACATGTAGATGTATGTATTTATATTATTTTGTAATTGCCCCCATTAGAGTATAATTCCTAGGACGTGGTTACCCTATGGAGCAGCTGGGAAGAATCAACAGATAAGCCTTGGACTTTCTCTTCTTTACTAAACCAACAGGAGCAAACTATTTTATTCTGCTATTTCCCCAGACATTCTCTTACTTTTTGCCTTTCTTACTTAAACAATATCTTATTCTAATTATTTCTTTTATGCTGAATCCTTCCTTTTTGCATCTTCCAGTTCCCCTCTGCTTCTCTCCTAGGGTACATTTCTCATTTCAGTTTTTAATACAGTTAAAATCGTGGTGTTTGTTTCTGAAGTTATTTGAACAGCATTCTGAAGTGCTCTAAAGAACATGTGTTCAGTTTGGTGCAGAGGGCTTAGATCTTGGTCCCTTTGATGAATAATAAATTGGTGAGCCTACTTTTTTAAAGGAGTAGGAGAAAAAGAAAATAAAAATCTCTTAGGAAGAGCTAATATTTGATATACCTCACCTTGATGTCTCCAGTCTCTTTATCCCTGTACTGAACTCCCATCACAGCATCATCTTCTTCTAGTAACTGCAGCACAGTGCCCTCAATAAACTTTGTGCTAAAAGATAAATAAACAGAAATAAATTCTCCGGTAGCACAACTGAACAATTTAAATAAGGAATGAAAAATTCCCTTTTCTTTATCTCGAGTTTACCCATGTAAACTGGACACACATGTACATAGAAAAAAGTCTGGAATGACGAAAAGCAAAAAGATCATTAACGGATTTTAGAATTGGTGTGGTTTCAATTTTCTAATTTCTTTCTTTTTTTTAATTTATTTTAATTTTGGCTGTGTTGGGTCTTCGTTGCTGTGCACGGGCTTACTCTAGTTGTGGCGAGCGGGGGCTACTCTTCGTTGAGGTGTGTGGGCTTCTCACTGCGGTGGCTTCTCTTGTTGCTGAGCACAGGCTCTAGGCGTGTGGGTTTCAGTAGTTGTGGCACGCAGGCTTACTAGCTGTGACGCACGGGCTTAGTTGCTCCGCGGCATGTGGGACCTTCCCAGACCGGGGCTTGAATCCGTGTCCCCTGCATTGGCAGGCGAATTCTTAACCACTGTGTCACCAGGGAAGCCCTTAATTTTCTAATTTCTTAAAATGGAATACATATTACTAATGTAATGATTTTTTAAAAAGCATTTTAAAAAGTAACATGAGGTTTTATCTCATTCGTTAAAAAATAAAGTACATGCAGAAATATTTTACATACCCACACAAATTCATACACGGAATTGGAATTTATCTACCAAATTATTCAGAGTAGTTACTTCTAGTTAGAAGGATCATGGATAATTTTTACAATCTTCTTTATATTTTTGAGTATTTTTCCATTTTTCTACAGTGAACATATACTACTTCCATAGATATCAAATTCTTTCAGTTCTAAGAATAATCCACTCATTTCACTTGCTTTGTCTACACTTAAGCCTTTGCCAATGACATGAGGGTTCTCATGTTTAAAACTTAAACCTCCATTATAATGCATAGGGCTAGAGACAAATATAATTTAATAGTTAAGAGGAGAAGCCCTTTAAAAACTGTGAATCATTATACTATACACCTGTAACTTACATAATATTGTACATCAACTATAACTCAATAAAGAGAGAGAGAGAAGCAGCCAGTTCTGTCAGTCTAGGTCCTTAATATGAATGGAACAGGGATCTTCTCTTGAAGTTCTCTAACCTGACTTTTAATAAAAAGTACCATAACCACAAACCCCAACTCCCAAATGGGCACATATGAACTTAAACCTTAATTACAACAACTATATCCTCTAAATTCCAACCACATAAAAGATCACATATTTAGTCAAAGGATATGTCATTCAAAGGAAGGTATCTATATGATACTCTTAACAAAGGCATTGAAGAGCTAACATTCTTCTAACTTATGGTTTATTTTAGTATAATAGCTATGTTCTAACCCCTACCCAAACACTTATGAAATGTATAAAATAGTATTTGTACGAAGGCCAAGTTTAAATGTGTTTCTTTAGCATCATGTATTTGAAGCTATAGTCTTACTTGGGCTCTGCCATAGCTGCTTTCCGGAGACTCATGATGAACCTTCCATGATGGAAAGCTCTTCCACTCTGCACATGACTGTTTTCTGACAGAGGGAAAGGAATCTGAACCTCTGATTTGCTCTCCTGATCATGAATTATGTAGCCATTTACAACCTGGGCATCAATACCTTCCACTGTATCTGCAAAACAATTCAGGTCAAAAAAATCAATTTTGTAATATACCCAGAGTTACACTAGGCACCAAGAGGACATGGACCATTGAAAATGAGTTTCTGTGTTCATAAAGCTATGATACCATTTGGAGAACTGGACATTAATATAACTATTTCAGAAATCTTAATGTTTCTGGAAGACAAGTCTTAGCAAATTCGTAATATCACAAAAGGTAAATATTTACATATAAAATTCACTCATTAAAATTCATAGGAAAAATATTAAGACCCTAACAATAATGGGTAAAAGTGTATAGATGATTCACACTAAGCAGTACAGAAACATTGAACATATCAGGGAAAGTGTTCAAAACTTGATTTAAAAAAAATCAATGAAATAAAACTGAAACAATAAGACACCAGATCTCTCAAAATTGCTAGTGAGCTAAAGATAAAATGGATAAATTTATATATTACTGGTCATATTATAAAGTAATAACATTTTAGAAAATAAGTACAGCAATAATTATCAAGAACCATGAAGAAGTTAGCATCCTTTGATATAATAATTTTAGTCTTGTAATCCATCTAAGATATTCATCCTAAAGATATAATTTATATTTTTAATAATTATTAAAGGTGTATACAAAAACAGGTTCACTACAGTGTTACCTCTAATAAGAATAACTGTAAATAACCTAAATATGAATCTAAGTTAGGTAAAGTACATTATTAAGTATGAACTGAGAAAATACTATGTACAGGCTTAAAATTATGTTAAAGAATGGCTAACAGAATTGGAAATACATTTCTGTGAAAAAGTGGACTTTAGCATGTATATTAAAATAGTCACATAATATATATTTAAATACATTAAAATATATTAGGATTAAGTACATTAAAATAACTTCATTTCTGATGAAAGGAAAACTTTATAATAAACAATTTTTATCACACATCTATGCTAAGATCAAAATAAATCAGTTTCTGATATGCTTTTTAGTCACACTTAAAAGTCCAGTCAGGGACAAGCTGGATGAATACTTGTCACACATCCGACCTAGGACCAAAGTAAGTTAATTTTTTGGTATGGTTTCTAAATTATTCCAGTTAAAATTCATTCAGAGAAAAGTACACATACATCCTAAAAGCTTCCAGTTAGCAGTGTATTCACTTTGGATCTCTTTGCCAGTGTTTACTGACCTAAATGTTTAAAGCCCATCTAGTATTTCTACTTTTGTTTTGTCAGCTACTGAGATAGCTTGTTTTTCTTAAGCCATAATTATATTATGGAAGAACTTTAAATGCTAAAACTGTCCAATTTAGAACACAACAGACAATGTGAAAAGTATATAGACGATGTGAAAAGTATATAGTAGCACAGTAAAACTTTTCCTTGGGTAAATTATCCTAAGTCAAGTATATAAACAAGGTCTAATTTAAGATTTCTTGAAAAATCTTTCTCTCTCTTTCTACTTTATTGATGAAATCAAACATGACAGACTTTGGCACTTTTACTTCCTTAAGCAGGCAGGAAGATGGCACCCTAAACCTTAATGAAATTCAGGCTTCACAAATACTAGATAGTTAATAACTTTGAAGACAGTGATGGGACTTAGAGCTGTCACTAACTATTAACCATATAGCTCCAATATTAGACTACTACTATCAACATATCAGATAAACTGGCATGGAAAACTCTTCCACATTGAAAAATGCAGAATTGCTTTCTATGAAAAGGCAAGCTAAAAAACAAAACCAACAGAAAAACTGCATATGCTAAAAATGAAAAGCAACTTCAAAGTCAAACCAGTGAGCAAGTTTTAAAGGCAATAGCATAAGGGCATCAGAACCACAAGCCTAAAAGGCTGGAGTTACAAGGGCCACTCCTGGATAGGAGGTAGGGGCCCCCACAGGCAATGGACGTTGGAACTTGGCACCATACGTAAATTTCTTGTCAATACGACAGAGACCAGAAAAAATCAATTCAACGCCCTGAGACATGGCATGGAAGTAAGCCATCTACCATAGGCCATGGGTGGAGTCATCCATAAGAAATCCAATCATAACTTTGTACCATGACCTGGTGTGAAGTCTGAACCTCAAAATGAGTATACAGTGCATAATAAAATAGGTATCACTTATGGAAGTCCAAATATAAATCAGAGTCAAGGAGTAAATATAACAAAAGACAAACAAAATTTATGACATTTTATTTAAATACACTCAAGACCTAACTGAAGGGAGAGTATACCACATTCATGGCTAGGAAGTCCAAGACAATTTTTCTAAACCTGAGCTAGACATTTAATGCTATTTCAGTCTTAATCTTGACAGGGTTTGTTTTCATGGGAATTGAAACCTGATTCTAAATTTTATACACAGAAAAGCAAAAAGGCCAAGAAAAGTCAAGATAATCCTAAAGAAAGTGAGGTGAGGAGGAGGTTCCCCACTGGATAATGAGACTTATTATAAAGATATAGCATTTAAATTATAATGTATTCATTTGAAGAGTTCTAGATATTAAGCTTAAGCCAAAGGGCAATCAATTCACTTATTAAAAACCCACACACCAGGATGGGTCAGTCAGTATTATATTAAAAGTCCACACTCCGAAAAGTAACTATTTCAAGGGCTTCTATTATCCATAGCTCATCACACCTGAGGGGGAACTGATAGCATAATGAATGTTAAAAAGGACTCTTGCTATGATACTAAAGGTACACATGATGCGTGGACTGGCTAAAATACCTCAGTGGCTCCCCTCCCTCTTGCACGGCTCTCCTCACCCTTACATGAACTACCCGTAAGAACCCATTGAGGTTTGCTGCCACAACCTTGGACATATCCCCTGAGGCTGGATTTCTAAATGATTCTAAGTCCAGTCATTAGTCTGAGGGCATTTCCAGTTGCCTGATGTTCAATGATAAAGGTAACAAAATCCTGTCTCAGGATACTGTCACATCTGCCTCAAGTGACCGTCTCATGAAGGGTGGTGGTTAGGAAACTTAAAAGGACAGAGGTGGACCTCCCTTCCTCACAATGCACTCTCTCCACTTGGGTCCAGAGCCCTGCAGTCTTTTGCTTTTCCTCCTCACCTGCTCCTTCTCGGTCGTCTTTTTTGGCTCCGGCTCACCTCACTGACCTCTATACGTTACAGTACCCCAGGGGTCGTCCTGCACCTCTTCTTGGCAATGTCGTCTAGTCTCATTTAAATACCATGACTCCTCTCTTTCTCTCATCCCTCACATCTGATCCATCAGCCGGTCCTACTGACTCTTCCTTCCGAAGATAAATATATTCCCAGAATGTGACCACTTCCCCCACCTCTACGGCTATGACCCTAGTCCAAGCCAACAACTCTCACTGATTCCGCAATAATCTCTAACAGGTCTCCCTGCTTCTGACTTGATCTACTCTTTTTTCTACACAATAACAAGAATATTTTAAAATAATATTTCTAATCATACTTCTAAAATGTGAAATCTAATAACTCTTCTTCTTAAAATTCTCCAGTGGCTTCCCTTTGGAGTAAAAGCCAAATCCATATAGTGGACCACAGTGGAATCCAGCCCCCATTGCCCATCTGACCTTTTCTCTATAACTCACACCACTCAAGTCAACACGATTCTCCTTCCTTGCTCTTCAGAGAGGCCAGGCTCACTCCTCCCACCAGGCTTTTCCCCTTGATTCTCTCTGCCTGGAGAGAGAGTCCTTTCCTCCAGGTAGCCCTAACTCCTTCATCACCTTCAGTCCTTTACTCAAATGTCATCTCCTCAGCGAGGCTTTCCCTTCTCCCACTTCATTATTTAAAATTACACGCCACCCTCAACTCCCTATGTCCCTTTTCTGATTCTTCTCTAAAGCCCTTATAACCATAATATACACTCTAAATTGTATTTATTCATCTTTTATCACCACCCTCTACACTAGCAACTAGAATGTGTGCTCTATGAGGGCTGGAATCTTTGTTTTGTTCACTACTGTAGCCTCAGCACCCAGAACAGTACTTACAATATGGCCAATGCTTAATAAATATTCGTTAAATGAAGCAATGAATGTAACCCCCTTAGTCGCCTCCCTCTCAACTTTATCTTCTCTGTCACCACACAAACATGCTCTATCTAGTATCAAAATACCCCTCCTTTGGGGACTTCCCTGGTGGCGCGGTGGCTAAGAATCCGCCTGCCAGTGCAGGGGACGCGGGTTTGAGCCCTGGTCTGGGAAGATCCCACATGCCGCGGAGCAGCTAAGCCCGTGCACCACAACTACTGAGCCCACACACCACAACTACTGAAGCCCACCGCCTAGAGCCCGTGCTCTGCAACAAGAGAAGCCACCACAATGGGAAGCCTGCGTACCACAACAAAGACCCAATGCAGACAAATATAAATTAATTTTTAAAAAAAACCCTCCTTTATCCTCACATCTGCATCTCACCTCTGCCGTTTCTGTATTCTGTTAGAGAAAAACTCCTCGAGAGTAGTTCTCTAGTCTCTAGTAGTTCTTTAATCTCCCACTCACTTCAGTCTAGGTTTCATCTACACAACTCCACCGAAACACCGTCAATGTCACAAGCAACTTCCAAATGGCCAAATCCAATGGCCCTTTCTCTACACTCATCTTACCTGACCCTTCATTAGCAAACCATGACATGGCTCCTTTCCTTTCCTGATACGTACCCGTCCCCTCCAGCTAGAAACATTTTCCTCTCTTGGATTAAGGACACCAAACTCTCCTGGCTCTTTCCTGCCACTCTGCTGGCTCCCACTCGGTCTCCCTGGCAAGCTCCTCTTCTTCTACCCAATCTCTAAACATCAGTTTCCCAGGACTTGGTTTATTCTGTCTTCTCTTTTCTCCCTACACACTCTTCTTGTCTGGTCTCCATCACTGCTGTGGCTTTTAAGTATTACCAATATGCTGACATCTCTGAAATGTCTACTCCAGCCAGCTCAAATCACTCACTCCTCTGCACTCGAGATTCATATATTCAACTTGACATCTCCACTTGGATATCTCAACAGGTCTCCCAACTTCCTACCAGTGTCTGTTCCTCTCTAGGTCTTCTTATCAGCAAACAGCACCGCCATCTACCAGTTGTTCAAATCAAAACCTAGGAATCATTTTTTAATACCCCCTCTCTCATACCTCACATCAGTCCTTTAGTAAGTCATGCCATTCCTGCCTCTTAATTTGGTCATGAATCTGTCCACTTCTCTTTACATCCTCTCTACCATACTAGTCCAAACCACCATCATCTGTCATTTGGACTTAGCAATGAGCTCCCACCAGACTCCTTGAGTTGACTCTTGCTACCGCACCACTACAGTCTTGGAGGCTATTCACCACACCATATCCACACGTTCTTTTAAAACAGCTTTCTCCAAACTGCAGGATGTGACTCAACGGTAAATTGTGAAATGACTTTCGAGCTGTGAATTGTATACTTGGGTAAAATCATGACAAGTATTTAAAAAGTAAAATTTCAGTCTGATTTAGGTATGTTTGTAGGTACTGAGTCAGGATGTAAGGTGTGTCTGTCATTGTGAGTAGCTGTCAAAGGTCTGAAGCCTTTATAGAGGCGTAAACAGGATCCTGTCATATTCCTGCTCCACTGCCTTCAAAGCCCTGCATGACCTGGCAGCTGCCTACCTCTCCAAACTTAATCTCAAGCCACTCTCCTTTCCCCACTACCCAATACTTTCTGGCTACATGGGTCTCCTTTTCAGTTCATTGAATAAAATAGCAAACATTCACATACTGCTTACTACATACCAGGAACTGTTCTGAATGCTTTGTCTTTATGAATTTAATTAATCCTCTTAAACTACGAGACAAGGACTGTTTTAAGTGTGCCAGTTTTACAGGTGAGGAAACTAATACACGGGAGGTTAAGTAACTTAGCCAAGATCACACAGCTTTTTATGTATCTGAGGTGGTAGTCAAACCCAGGCAATCTAGTGCCAGAATCAATGCTGGTAATTACTACAACATACTGCCTACCCTACATACCAAGCCAGCTCTTTCTCAGTTCACAGCCTGGGCCTATATTTATACTTTGATTCCCAAGAGTAGATAGCTGATCTGTCTTGTTCACCGGTATAGCCTTGGCACCCAGTACAGCACCTCATAGAAAGCATACAGCAAATATAAGTATTTCCTAAATGAGTAGTATTTAAAAAGCACTGGGTTAATGGATGAATGATGCTTTAAAAAAAAGGTTCCATAACAAGTACATCATAGGCACTCTACAAATGATAGTTCCCTTCACCTTTCACTAAATTTCATGTCCTCATTCTGGTTTTCCAGTCTTCAATTTTGACCATTACAATGTTTTAGCCACTTCATTTATCTCACTAAGGCTACTTCATATCTCCTCATGCTTATTTTCTCCTTTGCTCTCATTTTCATGCAAATTTGTTGGTAAATGAATAGAGTAACTTTTATACATGAAAATAAAATGGAATACCTTTTTACCAGTCATAGCAATGAGTGCTTGCTTATGCCACGTAACTCCTAAAAATCACTATGAACCTACCTTCAAGACCCAGGTCTTTAAGGACATGATAACCGCCTGGCTGCAGAAATTCTCCAAGTATCCTGTCAGGCTCTTTTAAATCTCTCTCAATTACCGTCACCTTTCTCCCATCTCTGGAAAGCACTGCTGCCAAAGCAGAGCCGAGTACACCAGACCCCACGATGATAATTTCTGGATCATTTTGAGAAGATATCAACGTAGAGGCAGTTGCTCCTATTAAGGTTGTTTCTGAAATACTGGTTCCTTTTTTGCACTGTTTTAAAAAAAAAAAGTGAATTATGTAGCCACATTTGTTGTCTTTAAATCATACTACTACTATATAGACACACTGGACATTTGCATCTTAGGTAAAAACTATACCCTAAACATTATCAAACCAAATGAACTGTTATGTTTTTAAATCCAGATCATATATAAAAAACGATATCAAAATATTGGTTAAACAAAAATGTACAATAATATCCCAATAAAATTAAATGTGTCTTCCATCATTCAGACATATTTAGAAAATGCTGTCACGTATTTATAAATCCATAATAGGCCAAACATAAAAAATGTTTACAAGGGGCTTCAAAGACTTACAGGGAAAATTCTATCATTAATTACTCAACGCTTCAAACATATACTGAGCATCTACCAGATGCAAATCATGTACAACTTTTTTTAAAATTAATTAATTTATTTTATTTTATTTTATTTTTGGCTGCGTTGGGTCTTCATTGCTGCGCGCGGGCTTTCTCTAGCTGTGGCGAGTGGGGCTACTCTTCACTGCGGTGCGCGGGCTTCTCATTGCGGTGGCTTCTCTTGTTGCGGAGCACGGGCTCTAGGTGTGCGGGCTTCAGTAGTTGTGGCACACGGGCTCAGTAGCTGTGGCTCGCAGGCTCTAGAGCGCAGGCTCAGTAGTTGTGGCGCACGGGCTTAGTTGCTTCGTGGCATGTGGGATCTTCCCGGGCCAGGGCTCAAACCCGTGTCCCATTGGCAGGGGGGTTCTTAACCACTGCGCTACCAGGGAAGTCCCATACACAATTTCTGATATGACTTCATGTTGCAAATTATTCAGCACCCTGTAAATATTTCAACTATTCATCTTTATTTTCTCCCTCTGGATTTTCATCTGAAAAATCTACCTTAATCTAAAATCACTTTTATATAACAAAAAGACTGTCAAATCCTGGCTATTGATCTAATAATTGAGAATATTTATCGTAAAATTCCAAGAGAATAACTCATTCTGTCCCTTGGGATTCGACCTGTTCACAATTTTAGTCCTTACATATAAGAATATATTTAATTTACCTTCCTTTTCCCCTATCCTGATACTCTTATGAGAGCCTGGTCAAACAAGTGGCCCTCCAGTTTAGGAATAAGGACAAACATTAAACCTATCACTCATTGGGCTGACAGTAAAAACCTTAACTTTGATTATAAGAAGATGAAAAAGGCCTGTTTTGAGAGATTTATGCCCACTGAGCATAACAGTGCCTGTTACTTTTTTTTTTAAGAATAATTCAATATTGTTTGTTTCTTTTGTTTTGTTTTTTAGCCGTGTGTACTGCACATGTGTGATCTTAGTTCCTGCACCAGGGACTGAACCCTCATCCCCTGCATTGGAAGCAGAGTCTTAACCACTGGACCGCCAGGGAAGTACCAATTCAATACTGTAATAAGTATTTTCTCTTGGTATGTGGATTCACAAATATGGATACAATTCAGATTCAGAGTTGCAAGGAACCATCCTCCTTGAGTTCTCTGACCTTATCGATTAAGACTAAATGCAATTTTGATGGGGTTTTAATGCCATTTTGACAGGGTTTTAATAAAAAAGGAAGGAGATAAAACCTAAAATCCTTTAGAATTTTAATTCTCTGTGATTCTAATATTCATTCCACCTGTATAATGGACTGGGGCATTCCTATCCATTCTACTTTTTTATAATTTCTCTTAGACAAATTATCTTTTCACAATAGAGTCTACTCTTATTCTCAGTATTTCTTAATGGCCAGAGCAACTGTCTGTATTTAAATTACTGTTCTGAGAGCAAGAAAAGCCCCTTTTGTCATCTTAGCCATTTGTTATTAGTTTTTCTTCCTAAATTTTCCCTGTTAAACACACACACACACACAATCCTGGAAGGGGAACTCTGGAGAAAGTTACGTCTTTCAGAGCCTGGTCAGTAGATTAGCAGTTTCCACTAATGGGAACTTAGTACTCATTACAGTCTACCAATTCCCAGGTATTTAGGAAATAAGCAGAAAGCCTGAGGTATTCACAAAGTGGAACCAATAGTGACTGCTGGTAATCCGATTTCCTACCCCCAAATTTCTCTACGGTATAACGACATTCCAGCCACCTGGACTAGTGCTCAGTGACCTCAGAGGGACACTATCTCAAAGATACCAAAGATGTCAATTTGAGGATTTAAGATTCCCTCTCCCTCCCCTCCCATTCCTCCAACCCACACCCACCCTATCACTGAATTCAGCACCACTTCAGAGGTTCCTGACAGAGACTACCTTTAGACTAATGTTAATAGCTACTATTTATCACAGTTATGAACAAGGCATTTTGCAAACATTAACTCATTCTACCAGCAAGGTTAGTGCTGTTCCCACCTAAAAGAGGCAACGGATCCTTACAGAAACTAAGCAATTTGCCAAAGGTCTCACAGTCAGCAGTGGTGAAGCAAAACTTCTAAACCAAGCCCCCCCTCTTCTGCAAACCGTGCTGATCTGTACTGCAGATACAGGAAAATGATGTGGATCCAGAACCCAAAAAGAGTGAATTATTTTGGCCACGCACCCTAACGTCAAGTCACTGTCGTCCCTCACTTGGCCTACTGCTGGAGTCTCTTACCCCACATCCCTGCTTCCACTCTTGTACTCCTACAATCCACTCTCCACACAGAAACTGGAATGTGCTTCTTAAAAAGTAAAAATCGAATATCATTACTCCCATACTTAGAATCCTCCAGTGCTCTTGGGAAAAAGTATAAACACCCAAGGGCAACAAATTTGAAATGTTCTGACCTCGACAACCTTTCCCCCCTCATCTCCCACCACCGTCCTCCTCTGCTGTCTTTGCAGGGATCATCATAACTTCACGTGTATTTGAAGACCCACCTTGGATTTAGGAACGTGGCTGAAATGCACACATCAATTAGTCTCTTGATTTAGGACCTTGATTTACTCAAGGCTCCGCAGACGTGGGGAGGGGAGGGTGTTTTGCCTAAAACTTTAAAACACAGCATTTTACTCTGCCAGCTCTTCCCACTGTTCTGTGACTTTCCCCAGGCAGCTGTGTCCCTTCTTATAAGCCGCAGACTTAACCTGCAGCGGGTTTCTTTCTTCCCACGTTCAAACATAATCCTTACCAAAGGATTTAAATTAAAAAAATATTTTTTTCCAACACAGATGAATTGTGATTCTGTCCTAGTGATTCAAACATTTCAACTTCCATCATCAAATCAACATCCATAATCTAACCAATTCTATTTAGCATCGGCACCACCAACACTAAATGAAACAAAGGTTTTTCAATCATTCCTAAGAGCCTCAAGGATTCAGCCAAGGAACAGTCAAGAGCTTTTAAAACAAACAAAAAAACCCAGCTATATGAGAATTCCTACCACAGTATCTAACCTGCAGCCTTTCGCCCTTTAAATTAGAATATTTACATTTGAGTAACCCCAGTCCTAATTTTAATATAACACACTCATTCATTTGCCCACTTGGAATTCAACCTACCCTCCTAGACCCGAGCTGCTCTTTATTTTCTGATCCAGGGGGGGATTTGGCCCAGAAGAAGCCAATGAAAGGCAAGGCTGACAGAATATCCGAGAAGACCGCGAACTGGGAGCCGCTCTGCTGGCGCCCGAGGAGGGCCCCGTTCCGGTAGCGACAGCGATAGGACAGCACCAGCCCCAGCGACAGGAACACCAGCACGCACAGCAAGAGCTCCTTGTTGGCCAGAGAGACGAAGTCTCCGCATTTCTTATAAAAATAGGTGAAAGTGGCAATGCCAAGAAAAGTCCACATGGTTTAAAGGCTTCTTCGGTGACACCGGGTCAATGTTCAGATCCGATCTTTTCTGGTAGGGTTTTGGTGCTTAGATGTTCTCCCCAAAAGGTGTTGCCAAAAGTAGCACGGGGGACCGGCCAAAGTCCAGTGAACACCGTCCAGGATTACAATTCAAATCGGACTAATTTACAAAATCACATAAAGTTAGTATAAAAGTATCAGAAGAGGGGAACGTTCTCCAGGATTTAAAAAACAGTATTTAAAAATCTCCTGCTCCAACAGCTCCCGACGAGGCTCTCCGCTTTCAAGCAATCCATGTATTTCCCCACCCCCTTTTTTTTTCTCTGGAAGGCGAGGAGGGTCCTGGGGGCTATTCCGGATGATGTTTTAAATTTTGTTGCTGGCTCGTCGTGCAGTAAAATTGCTCTTCTCTCTCACCAGCAGCAGGTGCCCTTTCAGAAGAGGAACAGGGGGAGAAACATCAAAGAAATATCTCGCGTTGGGAAAAATGCGGCTTCGCCTCGTCCGACAGCGATGGCCCAGCCGGGTCGGAAAGCGCCAAGGGCTGCGGCGGTGAGGAGTGAGCTTCCTCTCTCGCCGGGACCGCCTTCGCCCACCAAAGATGGCCTCGGACTGGAGACTGCGGCTCTAGGGCAGGGAAGCGCAGCCCCTACCTCGAGATCTCCACCTTACCGCGGCTCCCGAGGCACCAGCCCCCGAACCTTCCAGCCGCTGCACGGCAGTTTCCACAGCGCTACCCTTAGAGGGCAGCGGCGGCGGCGGCGGCGGCGAGGGCTCCCGACGGACTCCTCACCAGCATCCCTCGCGGGCGGCGGCAGCCTTCCAGCACGGCGCTTCGGCAGTAACCAGAGTAACCGCCTGGAGCCCTAGTCGATGGTCAGGCCCAGTGCGCCTCCGCGGAGGATGGGCTAGGCCTGGGCCAGGGACCAGAGGACGGGACCCCGCCCACCGTCACCGCCCGCCGCCTCCGCCAACCAATGACGGCGCGCACCGCGCCGTAGGCCGAGATGGCGCTATGCCGTGTTTGGCCAATCGTAGGCGGCGCGGCCCGCGAGGTGCCGCCCAGAGAGGAGCTGGGACGAGGTTGCGTGGAGTGGGGTGGGGGCGTGGGGATGGGGGCCCGCCGCCCGTTGGGCGGATGGGAAGATACTGGCTGGCTCGGGAGGGAGTGTGGCTGGAGGGGGTGATGCCCTGAGTGCCGCGGTCCCAGCCGCTGGGATTCTACCCGGAAAGAGGTGGAGCTGGTTCCAAGGAAACCCCGCCGTAGATCCGCCGCCTAATGTCGGAAGGTCTCCATTCATCCGGCGAGCATTTGTGGAACGCTTACTACCTGCCAGGCCCAGGTGTCACAGAGAGGAATCAGACACAGTCTTTCTGTCCTGTGCCTACTGTGTGCTGGGAGGCGGTAGAAACAGCTACAGGTGCATGGAGAACGTGACGTTCACAGCTGAATCTGGAAGGAGTAGGCAGGCGTTTGCTGGCGGAAGAAAGGAGAGGATATGCCAGGTGTTCCCTTCCTTCACCCCAAATTGTCGGGCAGGTGTGCACTTGTCACTGTACTCAGGCTGAAGCTACGCTGTGCGCGTAGCCCTTGTTCTCTTAACATCAGAAACAGGGAGGAGGGTGCGGGGCAAAGAAGTAAAATAAATAGAGATGTGTCGTAAGTGCCCTGAGAAAGTGGGTGGGCAGGGAACCATGGAAACGGGAAGCAGCCCTTCACTCGTCCTGGAGTGAATCAAGCAAGGCCACCAGGCAAGTTACATGAATTGTTTCCAGGGCAAGCATTCTGGAGGGAACAATAAAATCTACACGATTCTCAGGGTGAGAGATGGCCCTTGTTATGAAAAAATGAAACTTCCTAGAATTTACTGAGGCCTTTGCTCACCTTATTGTAACCCCGGACTGCCTATTTTAAACCCTAAGACTTATGTACAAATCCTTTCTGCCATTTGGAGCATGGCTGAATTGTCATCCCTTCTACCAAGTCTCCATTGATCCTCACCAGGTCACATAAGCGTTTATCCATACCTTATCATCCCAATCTCTGACTATACACTTACGGTTATTACCCCACTAGCTCCTACGTTCCTTGAGAGAAGGAGGATCTGTCTGATAAATCAGAATCACCCACAGCACCTGGCACAATATTTTGCGTTTAATTTATCGTCCATAAAAATGAATGAATGAATGATGAATGACAGTGGTGTAGTAGGAAGGCCAGGTGACTAGTATCAGGAGACCTATATTCTGGCTGCCACTAACCAGCTTTGTGACCTTGCACAAGTAAAATCAGTCAGCCTCTGAAGGGAGAAGGCAAGGTCTTCATGAAATTTAAAGTTCCTTGCAGTTTACTGATTTATGTAAGTGTAGTACTTATCATTTCTTACCCCAAATATTATGTTTTATCTGCTAATGAAATAATTATGTGTCAAAACACTTTCACAGGCATCATTAGACACTCAAAACCACTGTGATTTAAAAAATAACAAATATGAAACAAAGAGGTTAAGTGGCTTGGCCGAATCAGTTTATAAGTGATGAAACCAAAAGTTAAACTTCTGGTATCCAATCTTGTGTTTCCCCAATACTTTTTTTTTTGCGATACGCGGGCCTCTCACTGTTATGGCCTCTCCCGTTGCGGAGCACAGGCTCCGGACGCGCAGGCCCAGCGGCCATAGCTCACGGGCCTAGCCGCTCCGCAGCATGTGGGATCTTCCCGGACCGGGGCACGAACCTGTGACCCCTAGCATCGGCAGGCGGACTCTCAACCACTGCGCCACCAGGGAAGCTCCCCAATACTCTCAATCAATAACTTCTTTAACTTTTCTCCATTATAAAACCAAGACTTTGATTTTTTCCTTGACATTCCTCACTGGTATCAACAAATTCAGCTGCTTGAAATACACATCAAATTAAAAACAACTCAAGAAAAGAAAATCAATTTAACGTGTGGGAAATCGTTTTCCTGAAGATAATTCTTCAATAAACTGCTTGTTGGTATCTGTGAGTTCCTATACTGCTAAAACGACAGACGACTTGGTCAGCTGACTCTTGTAGAAGAGAATACAACTATCACCAGGATGATTGTTACTTGATTACCCTGTACTAGAGATTATCATAAGAGGATTTTTTTCATATTAAGTAGGTAACTTTTTTTTTTTTTTTTTTTTTTTGTCCACGGCACACAGGATCTTAGTTCCCTGAACAGGGATCCAACCCATGCCACTGGAGTGGAAGTGCAGAGTCCTAACCACTGGACCACCAAGGAATTCCCTAAGTAGATAACTTTTTAATCCTTTGAAAGTCACTTTCTTCATGTGTGTACGGTCAAAGATACACTTCCAAACTGGGGGCAAGAAGAGCATTTGTGATACCTAGCATAAGGCACGTCCTAAATGCCTATACTTTCTGAACTGAATTAAATGCTATATAACCATCACTTAAGTATGTTTGAATGTTGGCCTGGCTGCACTTATTCCAAAGCAAAAATCTGTCACTCAAGCCTGAAGCGAAGGCAACGAAATATGACACAAAATCACCCAATTACTGGCAGAAAGTAATAATACTTTCGTAATCATAACAAGAGCTGACACTTTTATAGTATGCGCAGCATTCTAAAACTTTTTTTCGTACATTAGCTAATTTTGTCCTCACAACCACACTATCAGGCAGATACTATTTTTAGCCCCATTTTACAAACAAGGAAACTGAGGTACAGAGAACTGGTAACACAGCTAATACATACCAGAGCCTGAACCCAAGCCCAGGAAATCTGGCTTAGGAATCTAGGAATGTTTGACTAGAATGCATTTTTTTTCTCCTTTAAGGTAAATATTCAGTTAACCTTTAAAACAAACAAAAAGCACATTTGGTCTTTTCATTCCATCATTTAGTCTTTCTGCAACAGTAACATCAAAGATCACAGATGACCAAAACAAATATATTAATAGTGAAAAAGTTTGAAATATTGTGAGAATTACCAAAATGTGACACAGTGACATGAAGGGTGAAAATGCTGTTGAAATAATGGTGATGATAGATTTGCTTGATGAAGGGTTGCCACAAATATTCAATTAGTAAAAAATGCAATTATCTGTGAAGCACAATAAAATGAAGTATGCCTGTATTTCACTTAGCATAATACCCTCCAGATCCATCCAGAAAAATGAAAATACTAATTTGAAAAGATATATGTACCCCTATGTTCACTGCAGCACTATTTACAATAGCCAAGATATGGAAGCAACCTAAGGGTCCATTGGTAGGTGAATGGATAAAGATGTGGTATATATGCAGTGGAATATTACTCAGCCATAAAAAAAAGAATGAAATCTTGTCATTTGCAGCAAATCCAAGGACTTGGTGAAACTCTTGATCTTCTGCACAGATTTGCCCAGCTTCTGGGCAAACTCTTTGACTGGTTGCTTATGCAAACCAAAATGGCTTCAATAAAGGTTCAAGCAGTTCTGTTCAGGCAAATCCAAGCCCCTGATGAAAATCTTTTCATTTTCTTGGGATAAATACCCAGAAGTTGAATTGCTGGTTACATGGTAGTTCTATTTTTAGTTTATTGAGGAACTTCCACACTATTTTCCACAGTGGCTGCACCAATTTACACTCCCACCAACAGTGCACAAGTGTTCCTTTTTCTCCACATCCTCACCAACATTTGTTTCTTGTCTTTTTGATAATAGCCATTCTAACAGGTGTGAGGACATATCTCATTGTGGTTTTGATTTGCATTACCCTAATGATTAGTGATACTGAACATCTTTTCATGTGCCTGCTGGCTATCTGTATGTCTTCTTCAGAAAAAATGTCTATTCAGGTCCTGTGCCCCTTTTTTTTAATTGGGCTGTTGTTTTTTTGATGTTGAGATGTATGAGTTCTTTGTATACTTTGGATATCAACCCCTTATCAAATATATCATTTGCAAATATCTTCTCCCATTCAGGAGTTTGCCTTTTTGTTTTGTTGGTGGTTTCCTTTTCTGTGCTAAAGCTTTTTAGTTTGCTGTAGTCCCATTTTTAAATTTTTACTTTGTTGCCCTTGCCTAAGGAGGCATATTTTTAAAAAATATATTGCTAAGACCAAGGTCAAAGAGATTACTATGTTTTCTTCATGGAGTTTCATGGGTTCAGTTTGTACCTTTAAGTCTTTAATCCATTTGTTTTTTTGTGTGTGTGTATGGTGTAACAAAGAGGTCCAATTTCATTCTTTCGCATGTAGCTGTCTTGTTTTCCTAACACTATTTATCAAAGAGACTGTCTTTTCCCCATTGTATATTCTTGCTTCCTTTGTCATAGATTAATTGACCATATGAGTGTGGGTTAATTTCTGGGCTCTCTATTCTGTTTCATTGATCTATGTGCCCGTTCTAGTGCCAGTACCATCCTGTTTTGATTACTATAAATTTGTGGTACAGTTTCAGGTCTGGGAGCATGATACCTCCAACTTTGCTCTTCTTTCTCAAGATTGCTTGGCTATTTGGGGTCTTTTGTGGTTCCACAGAAATTTTAGGATTATTTGTTCTACTACTGTGAAAAATGCCATTGGTATTTTGATAGGGATTGCATTGAATTTGTAGATTGCTTTGGGTAGTATGGACATTTTATTGATATTGATTCTTCCAATACATGAGCATGGTATATCTTTCCATTTATTTGTGTTACCTTTCTTTCCTCATTATAATTTTGAGAGCATAGGTCTTTCACCTCCTTGGTTAAATTTATTCCTAGGTATTTTATTCTTTTCGATGCAATTATAAATGGGATTTTCTTAATTTCTCTTTCTGATCGTTTGTTATTAGTGCATAGAAATGCAATAGATTTCAGTATATTAATACTGTATCCTGCAACTTTACAGAATTCATTTACTAGTTCTAATAGTTTTTTTGGTGGGGTCTTTGGGGTTTTCTGTATATAGTATTATGTCTTCTGCAAATAGTGACAGTTTTACTTTTTCCTTTCCAATCTGGATGTCTTTTTTTTTTTTTTTTCTTGACTATTTGCTGTGGCCAGGACTTGTAACATTATGTTTAATAAAAAGTGATGAGCATGGGCATTCTTGTCGCATTCCTGCTCTTAAAGCTTTCAGCTTTTCACTGTTGAGTATGATGTTAGCTGTGGGTCTGTCACATATGGCCTTTATTATGTTGAGGTATGTTCCCTCCATATCCACTTTGTTTTTATCATAAATGGATGTTAAATTTTTTCAGATGCTTTTTCTGCATCTATTGAGGTGATCACATGATTTTTATCCTTTGTTTTCTTAATGTGATGTATCATGTTGACTGACTTGTGGATGTTAAACCACTTTTACATCACTGTAATGAATCCCACTTGATCGTGGTGTATGATCTTTTTAAAGTATTGTTGAATTTGGTTTGCTAATATTTTGTAGAGGATTTTTAAAAATTATTTTATTTATTTCTTAGTTGCAGCAGGCGGTCTCCTTAGTTGAGGCTCACTGGCTCATTCATTGTGGCACATGTGCTCCTTAATTGAGGCCAGTGGGCTCCTTAGTTGTGGCTTGCAAGCTCTTAGTTGCGGCATGCATGTGGGATCTAGTTCCCTGACCAGTGATCAAACCCACATCCCTTGCATTGGAAGGTGGGTTCTTAACCACTGCACCACCAGGGAAGTCCCTTTGTTGAGGATTTTTGCATCTATGTTCATCAGGGATATTACCCTGTAATTTTCTTTTTTTGTTATGTCTTTGGTTTTGGTATCAGGGTAATGCTGGCCTTGTACTATGAGTTTGGAAATATTCCTTCCTCTTCAATTTTCTGTAATAATTTGAGAAGGATAGGTAATAGCTCTTCTTTAAATGTTTGGTAGAATTCACCTTTGAAGCCATCTGGACCTGGACTTTTGCTTGTTGGAAGTTTTTATATTACTGATTCAATTTCATTACTAGTAATTGGTCTATTAAGATTTTCTATTTCCTCATGAGTCAGTCTTGGAAGATTATATATTTCCAGAGATTTATCCATTTCTTCTTTGTTGTCTAATTTGTTGGCAAATAATTGTTCAAGGAATTCTGTTATGATCCTTTGTATTTCTGTGGCATTGGTTGTAATTTCTCCTCGTTCATTTCTGATTTTATTTATTTAGGCTCTCTCTCTTTTTCTTGATGAGCCTTGCTAAAGACATGTCAAGTTTGTTTCTTTTCAAAGAACCGACTCTTAGTTTCATTGATCTTTTCTATTGTTTTATTAGTCTCTATTTCATCTATTTCCACTCTGATCTTTATTATTTCCTTCCTTCTACTAACTTTAGGCTTTGCTTACTCTTCTTCTAGTTCCTTTAATGTTAATTTAGATTGATATTTTTCTTGTTTATTGAGGTAGACCTGTATCTTTATGAAGTTCTCCCTTAGAACTGCCTTTGCTGTGTCCCATAGATTTCAGAAAGTTGTGTTTCCATTTTCATCTGTCTCTTTGATTTCTTTGTTGACCCACTGATTGTTTAGTAGCATGTTTCTAGTCTCCATGTGTTTGTGAGGTGTTTTTATTTTTCCAGTTTTCTTCTTGTAATTGATTTCCAGTTTCATATCGCCAAGCAGTTCTTAAAGTGTTTCAACCCAAAGTGAGTCTCAGCTGATCCTAACCCAAGACAGGGTAAGAGGGATGAGGAAAAAAAAAAAAAAAAAAGGAAAAAGATTATCCATATCCAAAGAAGCTGCCTTAAAAAAAGGTTTTCATCAATTAGATGTATTTGTCTTGAATTACATGTTTATCTCCCCCATTAGCTCCATAAGATGTTTAACAAAATTATTTCATTGGGGCAATTTAAATTGATACACATTTCTGAAAAGCAATGAAGTAATATACCTTTAAAAACTTTTATGCCCTTTGACTCAATAATCTTACTTCTAGGAATTCACTCTAAGAAAGGAGATGGACAGTAAGATTTGTACACCAACAAAAAGCAAAAAAGCAAAACCAAACAATCACAACCACAATACCAAAACAAAAACAGCCAAAAAAAACCTATTCAAAAAAGTGTTATTTTTAATAGCAAATTACAGGAAACAATATAAACATACGTCAGAACACTTAAATTGTTATGGTACATCATTCAGTGTAATATTATCAAGCCATTAAAAACCTCATAACTAATTTAAAACAATTAGTTGGAAAATTATATGATTAGGAAAAAATGAAGACAATGCTATATACATAGTCCATATTATCCATTTTGTAAAAATATTTATTCAGATACATGCTCAGAAAAGAGGTTACTGGGAGATTCCAGAACATTCCAGAACTCTGGAGAAATTGATTATGGGTCATTTGTATTTTGGTCTTCATATTTTTATGTATTTCCTACACTAATACTTGCTAATTGTAAAATATACAAAGAAGTACAATTTAATGATCAGAAAGTAAGCTATTTTTAAGGGGAAATTTTTCTCACCTGTGTTTGTCAGTCTAGTCAATATTTTCTTTAATCTGACCATCTATCCATATGACTTAGCATGGGTCAAAATTAATCATGATCCCTTTTCAACCAAAGCTTCCACTTCCTCCCTCACTGTGTCAGATCCTAGAATATCTACTGATTTTACCAATTAAGCAATGTTAGATCAGCAAGCTAGCTATCTTAGCACCCATAAGCTACCTCTGCTTGTAAGTGACTACGTGCCCACTATGTCATGATTACCAAGATTTTGTTTCCATCTGTTATCTTTACAAGCAAGCATTTGGACCATCCTTAGCCTTGACTTGATTGTCTCTGAGGTTAACTTCAAAGATAATCCAAAGACCCATTGTGGTCTCGAGCCACTCTATGATGGTAACAATAGCTAATATTGAGTGATTACTAGGTATCAGCAATGCTAGGCATATTATATATATTATCTCACTGACCCTCACAACAAAGCCATGAACTAAATGTTCTTAATATCTTTATTTTAGAAACATAGAAACAATCAATCCGAAAAACGATTGAACATTTCCATGCCTAGAGCCTACACTTGGCAAAATTATAAGCAAATGAAGGTGAACAGGGAAGAAAAACATTTCCTTAGCACCTATTCTATGTCAGGTATCTCACCTCATTCACTGCTTACCAACTCTTACAAGGTGAGTACACAGTACAAAGCTAGTAAGTGACTGAAACATGAATTTGAAACAAGTTTTAAACCCCTCCTAGACAGTCTGAACCAAAAGCCCAGGGTCTTACTTCCATAGGATTCTGAACAATTGGGACATTTTAGGGTCCTCTAGCGTTAGTGTGAGGATAGGCCCAGCTTCCTAGGACAGTCACTTTCATTTCCAAGTCAGCCCCAGCCTCTGTGGACTGGGCAAGCAATGGTGTTATAGAGCCCAGGGGGACACTGAGACTATACAGCCTAATCCAGTAGACTTTATCCATTGGTGAATATCCTTCAACCAAAACCAACACACACTTCACATGCCAGGCTTTTTGTCAGGCTCTGGGATTGCAAAAAATGAAGTCCATTCTCTGATTCAAGGAGTTGACAGTCTAGTAGAAACACCCATCCTGGAAGGACATACTCTTGGACGTTACCATAAAACATATAAGCACGTGACACCCACTCAGTAACTATTGAGCACCACTATGTGCAAAGTATTGTGTCAAACTTCACCAAGCTTGCATTTTCGGAGCAGACCTAACCCACTTTAATCTACAGTTATCTCTAGTTCCTCAGATTATCAAATTATTAAATCTGAAGATGGAGGGTTCAGCATAATAAACATAGTTTAGGAGTTGGCAAGGAGAAAGGAGTCATCTGAAAAGCTGCACATTTTCCTACTATTAATCTATCCTTACATCTGTCCCTCCTACTGTCATTTGACCTCTGCTAGACACATATTAGGCATCAGGTAAATTTTCGCTGAATGAATGATTATGCTGCTTGAAAGGAATTACACAAACTCAAATACAGAATAAAAAGCAATGAGTCTTATCACTACAATGATTACCAGAAACTGAGAGATGGGCAAAGGTGAATATGTGGGACTAATGTATAAGGAGCAATTGTCACATACCATACTCTACTACCTCTCACCATCAATAAGGAAACTTCTACAGCACCAAGGAGAAGACCATTTGGTAGATCAAACTTCAATGGCTTAGAATGATGGAAGTAAACTTTTATCTCAGGTACTTAATAGAGACATACGTTTGCATACCTCCTTGTAGGCTATAAAGCAGCTGGGGAGTGAGTTCCCTGCTCCATTTGTGAATATATGCATTAACATGAATTTCCCCACTCCACTGTAGGGAAAAAATACACAAACCCTCACTGTGAGTACGAAAAAATGAATACAGGAAGGAGTCTTCTTTTTAATTAAAAAGAAACTATGAAACACATCACTTGTAAAAAAGAATGCTTTATTTAATCAGGTGTTGAATCCTTTGTGCTGGCAAGAAAAATAGAGAATACAGAATATTTACTTCTTCGGGAGCTAAACAAAGAACGTATTTGCTGATGAATGAAAGTGAGGCAAAGGCATCAAATAGGATTAAATTTGACTATGTTAAATTCTCCATTGTAAGTGACAAATCTCTCTTCTGCTTTCCTAATTTTTAATCCAAAGAGACAATGATGCTTGACAAATTGTTTTACTAATAAAGCCCATCTTAACCCATCTAAAATGTGAATGTCTATGCTCCTACAGACATTTGAGGTTTGTGGAGTGGGTTTTATATAATTGTGGGCAGTCATAAAACATAGTGTAGGGATGGTGATAAGACATAAATTGTACCAATTGTTAATCTCTTTCAGATGCAAATTAACTGAAATTGAACTTGCTGTTTTGTTCTTTCCTGACTTAAACTGAATCCTTTGTTTCATGAACAAGAAAATTCAATTAGCTGAATCAAATAAAAGTGTTTTCAACAGTCTGCAAACTTAAAACACAATACAGTCTTGTGTTTTTATACTACCTTCTTCCTCAGAGTTCCTGAGGTTTGTCACAAAGAATCCCCAAGTAGGAAAGCTTGGGGCTGTACTGCTGCTTCTGAAATGTGTGGAGGATATTTTTCAATTTGTTTCCATTAATAATAAACAATTACCATTTATTTAGACCCATTATATTTTAAGCACTGGGCTAGCTGCTTTACAGACATTTATTTAACCCTTAGCGAAACCCCACAAGCTAGACATTATCTCTGCTTTACAGATGAGGAAACGGGTTCAGAGTGGTTACTTGCCATACATACTGGGATCGATGATTGAGCACCACCTCATCAGCTACTGCCTTGCAACTGATCGTTAATCAAACTCTTATCAAACATTAATCAAACTCAGTTGTCTGTGGTAAAAACTACTATGAACACTTATCCTCAGATATTAGAGTTTAAGACAATTTGCATAATACTATGTAACATACATAGATAAAAGTATGCTTAGGTAAGGGTCACATTAAAGCCAATGATGCCCAGTAACATTCTCCCCCCTTTCTGAAAGCAGAAAATCACCCCCAAAGACTTCTTGAATACTTATAATTGTTAGCTTTTGCTTCATTTTTAAATCCTATCACAATATAGAAAGACACAATTGCCTCACCAGTATCAGGGGCACCACAATCACAAAAGAAATAATCCCCATGCAATTCAGCTACCCACCAGTGATCTATAGCCCTTTGCAGCAGCTGTAATTGGCCCCTTCTGGCTCCACATTCCTAATATGCATCTCTACCTATTCTTCATAAAATATATTTTTGACTCCAAAAAAAAGATGAAATCCTAGGCAAGTCCTGACCATCCTGTACATCCACCTTTTGCACTGCAGGAAGAACTGGAGGTGGGGGCATAGGGAATATCTTAATACTTTACAAAGCACCATTCCCATTGGACAGACGAGCAGGGAGGATTATGTCTCAGTTACCAGATCCACACACCACATAAGCCAAAGGGCAAAAGAAAATTGTCAAGGCTGGAACTAAGGAATTTGGGGCTCCAATGACAAACTGTCCCTGGACACTGGCTCAGACTCAGTGAGTTAATTATTAGAAAAAGAACCCAGTTTCTGACCTGATGAGGACTTATAGAATAGTAAAACTGAGGGGAAAGGACCATTTGACAGGAAACCTTAAAATAGAATTCAAGAATCCTACATCCTAATCTGGCTTTGGCCGAGACAATGGGATCATGTCACTAGATGACTGAGATGGCTGAATATGAAACATACAATCATCAGAATAGCCAATTTTTGGACTGAGTACCTTCAAACCTCTATCCCAGGGAATTCCCTGGAAGTCCAGTGGTTAGGATTCCACACTTCCACTGCCGAGGACGCAGGTTCAATCCCTGGTCAGGGAATTAAGATCCCACAAGCCACACAGTGTGGCCAAAATTAAAAAAATAAAAACAACTCTATACCATTTCTAGTCTATATTGAAATTCCTCTTGGAGAGCAGAAACCCCAGAGCACATTTCTTACAGTCTTATAGGAACTAGATCTGTCAAGAATGATGATCTTGAAAGAACTATTTGTGATATTTAATACAGCATCCACCAGTCATGTGTGGCTACTGAGCACTCAGCAAGTGGTTTATGTGACTACGGAAGTCAATTTTAAATTTCATTTCATTTTAATTTAAACTTAAATATCCATTACGTGGCTAGTGGCTATTGTACCAGGCAGTGCAGTTCCAGATACTGTAAAAGTTAATTTTCAGCAAATAAAAACACATTAGAAAAAAAAAATTAGTCTTTTCTTCCTTAAGACCCAACAAAATAGCCAGGAAATCACATTATTTGTTCAAAATGAACCTTTCTCTGGGTAAATCCCCGAGGACAGAAATGATTTGCTGCTACCCAATCAGGCAACAGGAAATAAGGAAATTCAATGACAATCTCATCTTCAGACTCCCAGGATTTCTCTCCATGTTTTTCTTTGAAGATATTCCTATCTTACCTTAAATAAAAAATATTCTTCTTTCTCTCCATCATTGGCAGTATCTCTCACTGGGCAGATCCGATGACCCGATGACCTGGGTCTTCCCAACCTCTAAGGTGAGAGGTTGACTTTTCCCAAATGTTTTGGCAAACAAACCAAAGAAATTTTATAACCCTGTGATCAGAGAACACCTTAATTGTAATGCTCCGATAAGAAAAGAAAGGGGAAAAAAACCAAAACAGACTTTGGGACTCAGGAGGGAGATGAATTTGGGACTGAAAATGAAGAGATAAGAGCCATTTCCCCAGAACAGTTTTTCCAAGTCCATTCATGAGGAAAATCTTCAACTTCAGGAGACACAGAAGACTTTTCTATATGAATTTTCTGATGCTGAATGAGGTAGGCACTTCTGCTGAAGCATTTCTCACAGTCAGTACATTTGTAAGGTTTTTCTCCTATGTGGGTCCTCCGATGCCTGATAAGGTTAAAGCTTTGACTGAAGCACTCACCACAGTCAGGACATTTATAAGGTTTCTCTCCTGTGTGCGTCCTTTGGTGAATCACCAGGGTGGAACTCTGACTAAAAGTTTTCCAACACTCAGAACATCTGTAAGGTTTTTCTCCTGTATGTGTTCTCTGATGTCTTATGAGGTGGGAGCTAAGGCCAAAACTCTTTCCACATTCACAACATTTATATGGTTTCTCTCCTGGCTGGATTCTGCATTCGTCTATCACACTGCAGTTCTGACTCAAACTTTCTTTATATTCAGACGTTTCACAGGATTTCTCACCTGTGTGCATCTTCCGGTGTGTAATAAGGTTTGAACTTCGACTGAAATTCTTCCCACATTCTGTACACTGATAGGGTTTTTCTCCTGTATGTATTCTCTGATGCTTTATTAGAGTAGAATTGCAACCAAAGCTTTTTCCACACTCAGGACATTTGTAGGGCTTCTCACCTGTGTGTGTCCGCTGGTGGCGAATCAGACTAGAACTCTGACTAAAACTCTTCCCACAGTCGGGGCACTTATAAGGTTTTTCTCCAGTGTGGGTCCTCTGATGTTCTACTAGGACATAACTGTGGCTGAAGCATTTCCCACAAACCGGACATTCGTATGGTTTTTCACCTGTATGTGATCTGTGATGCTGAATAAGGTGAGAGCTGCTACTGAAACTCTTCCCACACTCAGGACATTTATAGGGTTTCTCTCCCGTGTGAGTTCTTTCATGGATAATAAGATGGGAGGTGTTGCTGAAGCTTTTCCCACATTCACCACACTGGTAGGGCTTCTCGCCTGTGTGTGTTCTCAGATGCTGAATCAGGTGAGAGCTGTTACTGAAGCATTTCCCACACTCAGAACATTTATAAGGTTTTTCTCCTGAGTGGGTCCTCTGGTGAGTTCGAAGATGAGAACTATTATTGAAGCTTTTCCAACATTCAGAACATTTGTAAGGTTTGTCCCCAAAGGATGAAGTCTGCTGGATGGCAGCCCTGGTATGTTGTCCTGGGTCCCATTCCCAGTGATTGGGTTTTTCCTCCTCTTTTCCTGTAGAATTTCCCTGATTCTCCAAGTTGCCATCATTCTCACAGGAATCATCACACTCAGTTTCACGTCCCTGGGACCATGTCAATGGCATTTTTTTTGTGTCCTCATGCTTACAATTTTGTGGGCCATCACTTTTAGACCATTTTGAGGCTCTCTCTTTATCTGCCTTAGAGTTACTGTGTTGAACAGTTTCCAAATTATTCTTACTTTCATCTCCTGCAAGAATAAACAAATAGTCTAAACACATTCGCTAGTCTCTGCCACAGGAAAGAAATTCTGAATCATGGTGAAAGAGAGGGAATAACAAACTCAAACCTCGTAAACTATTTTATATGAAAAAAAAGTTTTTATAGCTAGTTTTAATTCTTTTACTCTATGTGTTCATCAAGTAGACGAACGTTTTGTACTTACAACAACACTAATGAGGTATCTGAATAGTTCTCACCGATTGCCACAAGGGATATCAAGCTAAAAATAAAGACTTAATAGAAAAAAGTAAGGGAGAAGATGAATAGAACACTATCTGAGGTGAAAACTAGATAAGACCTTAGTTAAAATCTGAGCATGTTAACAGGGGCTTCCCTGGTGGTGCAGTGGTTAAGAATCCGCCTGCCAATGCAGGGGACACAGGTTCGAGCCCTGGTCTGGGAAGATTCCACACGCCATGGAGCAACTAAGCCCGTGCACCACAACTACTTAAGCCTGCATGACTAGGGCCCGTGCTCTGCAACAAGAGAAGCCACCACAATGAGAAGCCCAGGCAATGCAATGAAAAGTAGCCCCCACTCGCCGCAACTAGAGAAAGCCCGTGCGCAACAACGAAGACCCAATGCAGCCAAAAATAAATTAATTTAAAAAATTTCTTTTTAAACCTAAGCAAACATAGAAATAACAATGATACCCACTACTTAGCAAGAACAGTAACTTTACATATAGTGTATCATTAATCCTAAAAAATACGTGAGACAGATATTATTATTCACTTTTCTTAAGGATGAGAAAACTGAGGCTGTAGGAGTTTTCATAGCTTGGAAGTGACAGAGTAGGGAGTCAAATTAAAGTCTGTCTCATTCTAATGCCCTGATCTTTCTACACATTCTACAGCACATTGTATAACGAATTTCCAAAGGATTCAGATCTTCTTGATCCCTCACCTGTAAAAGTGCTTTTCAAACTCTCCCTCTCTGTGAAGCCATTAGAATCTGAGACCAACAGTTTTTGCTCTTGTTCCATCACAATGGTCACAGTCAGGTTAGGGATCAGAAATCCTGTGGAAGGAAACAGGTTATGCTTGAAGGCATTTGTTAACATTTCTCCTTCTTCCTTCCTCTCCAACTACTGCAACGTAACAACTGTAAGCATAGAATGTTCTGTGGACCATACTAAAAATAAGAAACATGGGCCTTAGAAATCCTTTTAGAAAATCTTATCTCAGATGCAGGTATTTAGAATTACGAGTTTACCTGATTTACCTTTCCTAGGGAAATAATTTAAAAATTAAACCTTCACATTAAAGTCTGAGGATCAAGCTTCAAAAACAGAATGAATACCAATACTCACTGTCCACTTGGAATTTAGAAACACTTTTAATTGAAAAAATGAAGTAGTTTTTTGGAAAAGGCACCAATAATAAGACATTAAGGAATCAATATGCAGGTATAAGAAGCAGCTAAAGAGAAAGCACCCTGTTTCGTTTACAAAGAATAAGTGGGTCCTTGACAGAAGGATGAAACCTTTGAAGTCAATTTCAAAAGAAAGTTAGGATTTACTTAACTAGTAACAAGAAATTAAGACAAGGTAGGGCTAGAATAACTATAGCCAATAATCTCTAAACATAAAAGGGAGGCCAACGAGGAAACTCTTCCTTGCCTCTTCCTCTCTATCATAATCACAATATCCTTTTCAGCCTAAACTTTATCTTCTGGACCCAACTACAATCCCTGAGCTACTTTATGGGACTGGAAATGTGACCTTTCACTGGAAGGCAGTTACACATGGACTTGGCATTTCAGGATATAAAGAATAGCACAATTCAGGAAAAATGGGAGCTTAAAAGAAGGCACACATATGGAAAACAAAAGATGGTGTACTTATAATTTTCACCCTATTACTGCCTATTATGTGGCATGCAGTGAACTAAATACCTTACACGTGTCTCATTTAATTCTTACAACAGCCCTCTGAAGTGTATAAACAGATACCAGCATGCTGTAGGTGAACAAAATAGACATTACGAAACTTTCCCAAGGACACACAACCAGAAAGTAGTAGAGCAGGATTCAGTCCCAAACCTGTTTGGACACTGACTTCAACATTCTTATCTGATACAGTAAACAACTAGAGCAGAAAGCAGAGCTGGGCATAACCCCAACCTGCAAATGATCAGGACCTTTATTTTGGAATATATTGACTTCCACCACCACTCCCCACACCTGGCCCCAGCAGTGAAATCGCCAAGCCCTAACCACTGGACCACCAGGGAATTCCTATATTGACTGTGTTTTTAGAAAGCCAATTCACATCCCTAGACCTTATGCCAAAGGAAGCTGACATTCTCTAAGCACCCTCAGTCTAAAAGAAACTTGTCTAAATTACAAATATGCCCAGTGTTTAAGTGGGGGAAAAAAACATATACCTGAATGCAAAAAAAAAAAAAAAAAAAGGAAAGTTGTTCAAATGGAGTAATATGTCTTGCCGTCTGAATTACGTATTTCTATCAAAGTCTTTACAAAAGAAGCAAGAGTCTGGGTAACAGATACCCATGCTACCATTTTCCCTGCTAAGAAACTATTAATTTTGGTAACAGAAGAGCCCTCAGGTTCTTCTCAGCAAAAGGGTAGCAAACTCAAGGGCATAAATGGTATTAAGAGGCTGTCCTTAATATGTCATTCCAGGGACTTCCCTGGTGGCTCAGTGGTTACGAATCCGCCTGCCAACGCAGGGGACACGCGTTCTAGCCCTGGTCCGTGAAGATCCCACATGCTGCAGAGCAACTGAGCCTGCGAGCCACAACTACTGAACCTGCGAGCCACAACTACTGAGCCCGCGTGCTGCAACTCCTGAAGCCCACGCGCCCAGAGCCCGTGCTCTGCAAACAAGAGAAGCCAACGCAATGAGAAGCCCGCACGCTGCAATTAAGAGTAGCCCCCACTGGCCGCAACTAGAGAAAGCCCGCCCTCAGCAATGAAGACTCAACACAGCCCAAAAAAAATTAAAATAATTTAAAAAAAATGTCACTCAACAGAGAAAGGCTGTTTTCACTCTCCTAGAGCAAAGAGGTGATTACGATGGGGCGGTGCTTTGGATTAAAAAGACTTCCAAAGAAAATGCACTGCCTGAAGCTTAGCTTTAAGAAGCGCTGGCAGGGAGCACAGGCGGGGGTGCACTACGGGGTGAGCTCCAGGGGAGCAGATCATCTCCAGTCGACACGGTCCTTCAAGGGACCCCGCAGGCGAGGCTGGCGCGGTTGCCCGTGCAACGAGAGATGCTGGCTGGGCCTTCGCCCCTCACAGCAACCGCATCCCTCTCCGGGACTGACATCCCTCTCCTGGGCGGCGCAGCTTCATTCCTCTGGCCCGCAGCCCTCGGCTCCCTTCCACCCGAGAAGGAACTCACTGTGCTGGGGGTTACACACAAGGCGCCCCGCACCCCCAGCAAGCCCAGCCGTCCCGGAATTAAGCGTCCCCTCTGCTTCTGACCCCACCAAGCCACGTTCCTAACCTCTCAAACCCGGAAGACAGAAACAGGAAGTACCCCCATCTCCCCCAGCGGGCTCGCTGGGGCCTCTCTAGGAAACAGTGATGGCTCGTTCTCGTTGGTCTTAACCCTTAGGTTACCGGACAAGAAGGAGCGTCCTGGTGGATTTCTCTTCCTTGTGGCCTTTGTCTTTTGCCAACTCTGATTCTCATCCCTCACGCTTATCAGGCGCCTTATCATAGGGGCCCAACTGGAGCTTATACTTTTCTTTGCCATCATTAGATTTCTCATCATCATTAGAATTAAAATGAAGCGAGTATTTTAAGCGCCTTCTGTGTGTGTTCCCACTGCTATGAACTAGGAGGTATATTTAGCTACCTGTGAAACAGTGGGAGAGCTAAGGCATCCATCCACATATAAAACAATTAGTTTAGGAGGCAACGTTATGAATAACACTTAGAGAAGCAGTTAAACTCTCCTCTTTCATTACAGAGAAAACAGAAGCCGTCATCTCCCGCACATCAAACATGCAAATCTACTAAGTACGCACCGCAACCATCTCTTCCTTCCTTCCTATTACAACAGAGCCTTGGTGCTTGGCACTGAAAATGAGCCCTCTACTACCAGTCACTTTACTTCCCACCTTCATGGGATCCTTACACCAGTGGTCCCCAACCCTTTGGGCACCAGGGACTGGTTTCGTGGAAGACAATTTGTCCACGGGGTTGGGGGGAGGGATGGTTCAGGCGATAATGGCAGCGATGGGGAGCAGCCGAGGAAGCTTGCTTGTCCGCCTGCCTCTCACCTCCTGCTGTGCCGCCCAGTTCCTAAAAGGCCACTGACCAGAACCCATCTGTGGCCTGGGGGTTGGGGACCCCTGCCTTACACTATCAACAAAACCCTTGACTCTCCCACCTCCACACCAAAACAGTCCTTCAGTTTTCCTTTTTTTTTTTTTGCAGTACGCAGGCCTTTCACTGTTGTGGCCTCTCCCGTTGCGGAGCACAGGCTCCGGATGCACAGGCTCAGCGGCCATGGCTCACGGGCCCAGCCGCTCCGCGGCATGTGGGATCTTCCCGGACTGGGGCACGAACCCACGTCCCCTGCATCGGCAGGCAGACTCTCAACCACTGTGCCACCAGGGAAGCCCCTATGGTATTTTTTTTATGGCAGCCCAAGCAAACTAATATAGTCAGAAAGCTACAATTACATTTTAGCTTTACCAGACTTATCTGAAGTAATGGCAGTAGCTGAAG